>NC_056066.1:59164262-59796096 GCF_016772045.2 Ovis aries
CCTGGAGAGCCCACCTTGGGCATAGGTGTATTTATTGTATGCAAGTGACAGAATCCATTGATAAGCATAGATTACAGATCTCAAGTTAAGTCACCTCCCCTCCATACAAATAAAAACCTACCTCAATGCAACATGTCTCCAAGGTAGATTGCAAGAAGCATTTATCTCAAGTTTCCTGCGCTCTTGCTCTGTGCCAAGCCCTGTACTAGGTCCTTCGCAGGGATTATGTCAATTCTCACAGTAAGTTTGTAAAAAGAAACGGAGGCGTACGGAAGTCAAAGGATTTATCTAGACCACATGACTTGTCTGGTTCCTGAACACCGTTGCAGTTACAAGTTTTGCCTCCAGTAAAGTAAATTCTGCTATGAGGGATTTGAGTTCCTAATTTTGACCAAGCAAACAACATTTCCCCGAGGCGGTTCAGGTTTGCACAGTCTCAGATCTCAGTGCTGATCATACTTACATTTGTTTGGCTGGCCAGGGGACCCAGTGCTGCCTTTTGGGGGCTGGGGGGGATATCATATAGCTGCTGCGTGCCTGGCTCCTAGGAAAAGACCACGAAGCAGGTCAACTTGGAATTTTCCTTCCTGGTGACTGCACATCACAAACCATCTCAACGTGAAAACACAAATCACTGAAGCCTTTGGAGCTTTCAGTCATGATGGTTTTATGGCTCAAGTGTGTGCTGTTCTGAATACATTTTCAACAATGGGCTCTGTGTTTTTTAAAAAAAGCACCTTCTCAATCAAAATGGGGACAAACTATAGAGAAAATTAGCTGCAGTTGTCTGAGTTAAAAACAGCAGTTCATTTCCTTCTGTGAGTTCACCTTAAGATTGAATTAAAGAAGATTAAATGTAAGATTGGAATTTACTGTCTTTTTTCTTTCTTGTTTTTCCCAGAAGAAAATTTCCTGTGTTTATAACTCATGTATTAATCCTGCAAATATTTACTAAGTGCCTACTAATGACTAGCCACTGAACTAAGTGACATATGGACACCCAGTAATGAGCAAAAGACATGGCACCTCAAGAGATAATAGACATTTGTGGGGGAGGTACAACAATTAGGAAATACATATATTAGGATGTGAAAAATAGGTTCCATATTCCAAGGTAAAGTGAAAGAGCACCAGAACAGGTTTTGCAAAGAAAGAGAAACGAAGCTGAAATTTGGAGAGGATTTTTGTTTTGGGCTTTTTTTTTTTTTTTTGGCCACACATCATGACTTGTGGGATCTTATTTCCCCGACCAGGGATTGAACCCGGGCCCTCAGCAGTGAGAGTCCTAATCACTGGAGAGACTCAGGCCATGAGTCTCCTCCGAGTCTCCTCCTTTCACTTTATAGGCAGGGGGAAGTTTGGTACTGCCTGCTCAGAGCATTAAATCCCTCCACCGAGACTTCTTACTACCTGGGAGCAACCAGGAAGTCACCGAACCAGCCTGAATTTTTATTTTGACTGAAGCTGTGGCTCTCAGCCCTGGCTGAGCCTGAGAACCAACTGGGAGCTTTAACATTCCTACTGCTCAGGGCCCACCCTAGATCTCAAACCTGAGTCTCTGGGCATGGTTCCAGGAAGCAGGTGTGGCTGAAGCACCCAGGCCATTCCCCTGTGCTTGGTGGGCAGGGGAGAGCATGGTCATGGGGCAGTTCTCATGGGCTAAGAAGTAAGTGAAGTTGTTTTCTGATTATAGGAAGTATGTCTTACAAAACTGATGTACCAGTTACATTCAAATAAGGTAAAAAAAAAAAAAAAACAACTCTAAAATTTCCTCCCCCAGAGATAATCAGTGTTAAGATAACCAACAATAATGTTAAGACTATGATGAATATCCTTTGTGTTACTATTACTTTTTAAAAAGTGCAGATATGTGTATATAGGTGTGTGTATATATTGTTGTGTTAGTCACTCAATCGTGTCCGACTCTTCGTGACCCTATGGACTGTAGCCGACCAGGCTTCTCTGTCCATGGGATTCCCCAGGCTAGAAAACTGGAGTGGGTTGCCAACCCTTTCTCCAGTGTGTATATATGCATGGATATAAAGTATTACAAATGTGAAGTAAAAAAATTTTAAATATTCAAAATTCAAATAGTAGTAATATTCTTCTGAGCATGTCTGGGTTCCCTGGGCACAAAGCTGGTTTCTAAGCGGTGATGGGTCCCTTGGAGTCAGAACTGAAGCTCCAAAGATCTCTCAATGGTAAAACTGAAATGGAAGGTCAGCAAGACGCTGAGAGCCAACAGTTTAGATGGAGAAACGGGGGCGGAGCAGGGCCATGGATGAGGCTCACCTTCAGGGTTGGTGGGCACCGGTTCTGAGCAGGCACGTCGTACACCTGGCAAGCGAGGGCTGGTAATGAGGTCCGAGCAGGTCTGGGAATCATGAAGACAGCCTTGGGGAGAAAAAAAAGAACAGAGGGAAAGAAATGTTACCACCGCATCCATGGACCATGAAACAGCAAAGGCACCACTAACATGCCAGGACATTCTCTGGGCACCTCTCATTGGAGACCCTTTGCTCTGAGACTGGAGACAGCAGGACTCTGGTGGAGGGCAGTCTTCCTCACCATGTGGATCAGCCTCATCTGGGAAGTGGGTTGGAAATGCAGATTTCTGGGCCCCATGTGCATTGCACAGAATCTCTGAGTCTTGATGGAGAGCCTGGGAATCTGCAGTATCGTCAGGGCCCCCAGGTGATTCTGATGTTCTCAGAATTCTATTTATGGAGCTGACTTTGTGGGTCACACTTGCCCAAGAGACAACCTACAGCCTTTGATGGGACTTTCCTTGGTTTGGAATTGTAGGTGGAAAGAAGCCAGTTCAGAAATGCCCATTGTTTCTTGGAAAATGTAGATGGGAACTAAGGAACATTTTTTGAGAAACATGGTTTTGAAAGGTTTAGGGGACAGAAGGAAACTCTAGTTCAAGAACTAGACAGTCTATAAGCAATTTAAACCTAAAAGCAGATTTCATCAGGAAATCTGATCTTTTTACTTGAAATACAAAAGATTACCCTTTCTGAATTTAAACCAAAATCAAATACTTACTTTATATGGTCTTTTTTTTTTTTAAAGAGAGGCAATGTATTATAATAAGGAAGTTGGAATAAAAAGTAAAACAAAGCTCAAGATCGTGGTTACCCTGGGGGGAAGTGGCTGGGAGAGGTGGGAGGGGGCTTCTGGGTTGTTGGTTTCATTGTTTCTGGATTCGGATACTAGTGACTGAACTGTGCACTCTGAGGATCTAGAGGTTAAACTTCAGTAAAACATTAATAGATAGTAAGAGCCACAGAGCCAGGTGAACTAGATCAAGAACACGCCAAGGGCCCTGTTTTGGGTGTTGACAGGCCAGGGGTGTGGACAGACACAGACACAACAAGGAAACTTTAGTCTCTGGTGTTCATCAGGATATGACCTTGGATGGGCCTTTCACCTCCCAGGGAATCAATTTCCTCATTTGTAAAATGAAGAGTTGTTCTCATCTAAAGAGGTCTCTTTTTCTCTCAGATCTACAGAGGTCTCTTCCAGCTAGAAAGATGCAGAGTCCCTGATGAGGACAACTTGAGACAAGGGACATATTTTCACCTTCTTGGTTTTTAATTTTTGGTTAACATAAATCTAGAGATGCTCAACCTGAGTATAAAGGGAATCTCTGAAACGGGTCCCCCGGGCCGTGCGCCGAGCCTGTGAACTGCCCATTGGAAAACAGCTCAAAGCTAGTGGCTGGGCTTGCTTAGTTTTACCAACGTCTGCTTCTGCTCAGAATGCTATTTTTTCAGCGGTCTCAGACTCAAAGCTCACCACTGGATTACCCAAGTGGGGAGGAGATGCCTGCCTTCTGTGGATTGGAAGATTCTTAAGTTATTATAATCTTGCATCCTTCTAGCTCCTTCCTTCCTGTAGTAGAGGAAGAAGCAGATTACTCAGAATCACCAAAGGCTACAGTTTGAGGTGAACTCAGAAATGATAAGATGGTTGGATGGCATCACTGACTCAATGGACATGAGTTTGAGCAAGCTCCAGGAGTTGGTGATGGACAGGGAAGCCTGACATGCTGCAGTCCATGGGGTTGCAAAGAGTCAGACCCGACTGCGTGACTGAACTGAACCGAACCCTCCCTTGATACAAAGCAAGAAAGAGAAGTCTAGAGGGGTGCTGTGGTGTCTCCAGTCACCCAGCATGGCCGTGGCTGCTGCAGAAACCAAGTGAACCTGGATTCCTGATTTCTAAGCTGCAGATGATATTGCTTGGTTTAAAAGACCCTCAAGCACAGAGAAGGCAATGAAAAAGGGAATGGGGAGAGGGCCAAAATATAGATAGGGCAGTGATGGAGGGAACTTAGGCAGGAATAAAAGGCAGGAAAGTTCCCCAGGTGTTTTACTGGGGCCACCTCAAGACCTGCTTGAGTGGTGAGGAGCCCCTGGCTTCTGAAATCCCCTTCAGTGGCTGTGGTTTCTGCCATCGCCACAGCCTGCACCAGTGAGGTCTCCACGCTTCATGTCAAGGATAAATCTTACAGCTAATGCCCTGACCCTTTTCTGAGTTGGAATGGTCAACTCATCTCTCTTTTTATACCAACATCAGTCTAGAAGTTGACAGTGAGCCCATGGTTATGTTGGATCTGGTCATTTCATTCATTCCACAAATGTCTATGGAGCATCTCACAGGAGCCTGGCATGGTCCTGGGGGTTCAGAATCCCCAGCAAACTGCAGACTTTGCACCTGCTGTGCTTTTAGGGGGCAGGGAAAATGACCTTAGATTTAAACAAAATTTTTTTATTGGAGTATAATTGCTTTACAATGTTGTTAGTTTCTGCTGTACAACAACATGAATCAGCTATATATATATACATATATCCCCTACCTCTTGAGCTTCTCTCTCACCCCCATCCCCACCCCAGCCCTCTAGGTCATCACAGATCACTGAGCTGGGCTCCCTGTACTATGCGGCAGCTTCCCACTAGCTATTTGTTTTACACATGGTAGTGTATACACGTAAACGCCACTCTCTTAGTTCGTCCCATTTGGCCTTTGATTGTGTTTTTTTCTTTCCTTTGAAAGTGAAAGTCGCTCAGTTGTGTCCAACTCTTTGTGACCCCATGGACTATACGGTCCATGGCCAGAATATTGGAGTGGGTAGCCTTTCCCTTCTCCAGGGGATCTTCCCAACCGAGGGATTAAACCCAGGTCTCCCATTTTGCAGGCAGATTCTTTATCAGCTGAGCCACAAGGGAAGCCCAAGAATACTGGAGTGGGTAACCTTGCCCTTCTCCAGCAGATCTTCCCGACCCAGGAATCGAACCAGGGTCTCCTGCAATGCAGGCAGATTTTTTACCAACTGAGCCATCAGGGAGCAACTCAATTAACTTCAGCCCAGGCCACTCGCTCTCAGAGGAGCCAGCACCCAGGCGCCACTCTGGGTCAGCTGCTCAGATGACATCTGAGTGTGCCAGGCCTAGATTTGGGCCAGTTGTTCCAGAAAAGGGACTTCAGGTCCACCTCAAGGATGGCTGCAGGACAATCAGCCACCTCTTTCTGGTGTTTGTAGTTGGTGCCTAGAGGGGCAGCTGTTCTGTGTAACACGGGGTTGTCTGCCTGGCAGCCCGGGGAGGCAGGCAATCTGAAGTATTCAGAATCTCTTAGGGACTTCCCTGATGGTCCAGAGGTTAAGACTTCACCTTCCAGTGCAGGGTGAGCAGGTTCCATCCCTGGTCAGGGAGCTAAGATCCCACATGCCCCCCTCATTCCCCAAAACCCCCCAAAACATAAAACAGGAGCAATATTGTAACAAATTCAATAAAGACTTTTTAAAAGTCTCTTATGGAATCTAAGAAGAAACTGGTGTGGAAGAGGCCTGCAGGGTAAGTGGGACATTCCTGGGAGGAGGGACAGTATATACATGGGAGGAGTAGCCTCTCCTGGCCTAGGGCCTCATCAGGACCTCTGTGCAGAGCTGAGGCCAGGTGGAATGTGTCATCTGAGCTGAAAACAAAGTGTGTGATGGCAGGAAATGCTTGCAGTGACTGAAGATCGTGCAAGACTGTGCTGCATTCTTAACACCTCATGAAGGCCAGGGCTTGGAGGGAAACAGTGCATTAATTTTTTTTTTCTTTCAAATTTCTGGTTCTTTGTTCTTTTTTTTTGATGTGGACCATTTTTAAAGTCTTTACTGAATTTGATACAATACTGCTTCTATTTTACGTTTTGGGTTTTTAGCCCCAAGGCATGTAGGATCTTAGCTTCCCAACCAGGGATTGAACCTGCACTCTCTGCATTGGGAGGAGAAATCTTAACAACTTGACCACCAGGGAAGTCCCTTCCTCTCCTACTTAAAAAAAAAATGTTTCATTCTGCATTTATGAAGTGCTTCTTTTCCTCGGCTTTAAAAAAATGTTACTTTTTAAAAATTACAGATGTAATACATGTTCTATATAACACACAAATCAACCTCTTAGTCTCTTTGTTCATCAAATATTTATCAAGTACCCACCCCAGGCTAGGCACGTCCAAGATGCAGGGGACACAGAAGTGAATAAAGTATAGATCCCTGTTTAATGACTTCTTTCACTTTCTGCTTAACCAGTTCCACTTCCTAAGGGTGACCACTGCTAGTATGTGTTCTTTTCAGTGCATACATATACACACATACTTTTTAAAGTTTTTTTTGGTTTGTTTGTTTTTATTTAAATGGTTCTTTTTCCCTCCCTTTTCCCCCCCCAATAACTGCAGTACACACACACACACACACACACACACACACACACACACACACACACACACACACACACACACACACACAGTGGCTCGTCGCAGGGTACTGCCAAAACTTATGTAATCAATTCTCCATGAATATTCCTTTAGGCAACTCGAATTTTTCCCTGTAACAAATAATACTGTAATGGCTATGACTTCTTCATTCAGATATATTTCTGCCTTCTCGTATATTTTTGCAACAATTCTGGAAATCCTTTCTAGGTTGAAAGGAACACATATTTTAAATCTGATGAATGATTTCTTGCCTTTGACCCATGGAAATTCAACCCCTCCATTTAACTAATGTTTCTTCCTAGTGTAAAAAGAGACCACTGTGAATGTTATCATTCTTTCAGACTCAGCTCAACTAAGCATTCAGTTTCCTGCAAAGTGTGGGTGTCTTGGCAAGCCAGGGACCACCAGGGTACCCAGAGTGTTAATGACAACCCAGTCACCCCAACTGACTGGTTCCCATCCTGTACGTTTGCTCCCCTGATGGACACACACAATTCAAGGATATTTAGGCCCTGGGTGCTTCCTACCTTTTGATCTATTTCTTCTGTCTGGAAATGTACGTACCTGTTTTGGAAAGCTTAGGGTCTTTTCACAGACGATTCTGGCACAGGTAGGTGGGTCAGGGACTTCGTAAACTTGGACTGTGGGAGGCGGGGGCCCCTCCACCCAACTCTTCATCTGCTCGTACACAGGAGATGAGGGGTTGAGCAGGGCAGGCACCTCATAGGTCTCCTGGGAGATGGCGGGAGCATTGTCTAGGCCTTTCAGGAAAGGGGGACGAGGCCTGTCTGTGGGGGCCTCCGCTAGGATTTGGAGGCGGTTGGCAGGGGCCAGGCCTTGCCTCCCGTGGAGCAGACACTTCCACCAGCCTTCACTTTCCGGTACATTTTGTTCCAGAATTGTCAGGATGTCTCCTCTGCAGAAAGCCAGCTCATCGGCGCAGTCGGGGTGGTTGTCATAAAGTGCCTTGGCCAAGAGGGTCTGGAGATGGGAGAGAAAGAATTCACAGTCATTGTTATTGCCAAGGACCAAGACTGCCACACCACTAGCTTAGAACACAGTCACAGCTGCTCCTTTATCTCATTTCCTCCCCTCACACCCCCACCCCCCCAGAGACTCTTGTCCCAGCTGTTTGCCCAATTTATTTCTAGCCATACTTGGGGAGGTGAGGAGAGTCTCAGGTGAAATGTCAGAACTTCCAGGTAGTCTTACCTAACACTGACTCAATGGACATGAGCTTAAGCAAGATCGTGGAGATGATACTGCAGTCTGTGGGTCACAAAGACTTGGACACCACTGAGTGACTGAACAAATGACCCACCCGAGTTATATGGTAGATGGCAGCCTAGCACAGAACAAGGTTGAAATCCTGGCTCTGACTTCCTAGCTCTGTGCCCTTAAGTAAATTAGCCACTATCTTTGGACCTCAGTCTCCTTGTCTGTAAAATGGGAATAATAGCACTATCTACCTCATGTGGGTGTGCTCAGTCACTCATGTCCAACTCTTTCCAACCCTTTGGACTGTAGCCTTCCAGGCTTCTCTGACCATGGGATTCTCCAGGCAAGAATATTGGAGTAGGTTGCCATTTCTTCCTCCAGGGGATCTTCCCGACCCTGGGATTGAACCCACATCTCCTGAATCTCCTGCACTGCAGGCAGATTCTTTACCACTAGCGCCACCTCTGCCTCACAAAGTTATTGATTAAATGGGTTGATATGTATAGAAAGCTCACTGAACAGCTCCTGGCACTTTGTAAGTGCTCAGTAAAGCCTGGCTGCAAACTATCAAAACGATTCTATTACTCTTTGCCTGGTTGTTGCTTTTCTCCTGGCTGGCCTTAGAAGCTCCATAACTTTGGGGATCACATCTTGCTCGATTTGGTGTTCTCTCACAGCATTGAGCATGGACCCAGGCTCAGAGCAGAGGCTCCATTAATGCTCATTTATTCACGTACAGTGAAACAAAGACACAGAGGGTAAGTGATTAGTCTACACAGCCGGGATCAAAATATAAACAATCTCCTAATTCTCAGACCCATGCTGTTTCTGTAAGCTACATGGTTCTCAAAAAATCCCAAACAACAACAAAAAACCCCACCTGTTATAATGACAGCAATGGTACTGTACTGCCTACAAATACCTAGCTCCTCAAATGCCCCTTGACCTGATTTTAACCTTTTTCCGGTTCCCTCATTAATTAATCAGTTTAATAAAATCCTTGACATGAGTTCATTTCATATTTGCATGAGAGTTATGATTTTACCTTTTTGAAAATGAGACCTTGTTCACACTGGGGAGAAAACAGAAAGCAAAACACAGTCTCCAATCTATCATCACAATTCCAATGAAATACATCTAACACACTCTGAGAAGAAAAAACCCATCATCTTAAAGGTGCTTGCATTTGTCTAGAAATAAGATAGTGTTTGTGTTTAGGCAGAGCAGTTGCTTCAATATGGCAGTTGCTTGGAAGCACCCAGATTGGCAGCAGCTTAGCTGGTGGACTTGTCTGTTGCAAAAGGGGATACTTGTCTAAAGAACAACTGCCTTGTGTGATCACCCGCCTGATCAGGCACCCACTACTGTCCAAAATGGACATTGACAGTCTTGGTCTGGAGACATGGTTTACTTTCCATGGACAGTCTGCAATCTTCAGAGCGGCAGCTCACACCCTAAAGGGCGTACAGTCGCAGCAAAGGAAAACCCTAACTATGTTGCTAGAAAAGGATTCCCGTCAGAATAGTATTTTGTTATAACTGGTCCAGAGACACCTCCTGCAGTCAATTAATGTCTCAAAGCTTTAATAACAAAGACTATCAATATTTATGTTAAAAAAGAATTAAATACATGTAAGAAATCTTGGAGAATTCCTCTCCCAGAAAAGGGAGCTAACAGTAGACTATACTGAATGGGGAATTATTTTGTGTTGGGGACACTGAAGCCATTATATCAGTTAATTCTCAGGTGCCTCAGAGGTAGGTTTTCTTCTTCCCAATTTACAGATGAGGAAACAGGGTCAGAGAGATCAGATGACTTGTCTGAGGTCCCATGGACTCGACGTTTTCTCTTCATATCCATTATTGCACCCTTCTCCTTCCAATTCATTCTCTAGACACCAATCAGAATGACATTTTACATATTTCTCCTTCTCTGGTTTACTTCAATTAGTATGATAATCCATGTTGCTGCAAATGATGGTATTTCACTCTTTTAATGGCTGAGTAATATTCCATGGTACCACATCTTCTTTACCCATTCCTCTGCCAATGGACCTTTAGGTTGCGTCCGTGTCTTGGCTATTGTGAATAATGGTGCAATGAACGCTGAGGTGCATGTGTCCTTTTGAATTACAGTTTTCTCCAGATATATGCCAGCCGTGGGATTGCAAGGTCATTTGGTAGCTCTATTTTTAGTTTTTTAAGGAACCTCCACAGTATTCTCCTTTGGCTGTACTAATTTATTAATACATTCCCACCAACAGTGTGGGAGGCTTCCCTTTTTCTCCACACCCTTGCCAGCATTTATTGTTTTGTAGAGTTTTTAATGATGGCCAATCTGACTACCTCATTGTAGTTTTGATTTGTATAGAATGACATTTTTTACACGTAAATCAGACTGTTGGTCTGTTGTTTAAAAATGTCCAATTGCTTAGAACCACCTTTAGAACAAAACCTAAACTCTCTGCCTGATTGCCAGGCTTGAGTGACTTCCTCTTGTTAATTTTAGTGCTTCTCTTCTGTTAATTTTCCTCCAGCTGCCTCGTTTTCTTTCTCCAATGCACTGATTACTTCCACCTCAGGACCTTTGCCCTTGTGAGTCCTCCTGCCCTGAACACTCTTCAGCCATATATTTGCACAACTGACTCCTCATCCTTCAGATCTCAGCTTAAGTCACTTCCTGTAGAGGCTGTCCCTGACCACAACACAGGAAGGCTGGGCTCCTCCGCCACGTGCATCCACGGGACTTGGAGACGAGGGCCCTCTGGGCATGTTAAGAAAGAACCCCGTTGGGACCAAGCCAGACTTTCACGGACCGGCCGGCAGTGTGGGGAGAATGAGAAATAGCAGCCTTGGGTTTCCCTGGTGGCTGAGGAGTGAGGAATCCGCCTGCCAGTGCAGGAGACGTGGCTTCCACCCCTGGTCCAGGAAGATCCCACATGCAACTGAGCCCAGGCACTGCAACTGCTGAGCCCGTGCTCTCGAGCCTGGGAGCCGCAGCTACTGAAGCCCACATGCCCTGGAGCCTGTGCTCAGCAACAAGAGAAGCCACCGCAACGAGAAGCCCGCGGACTGTGACTAGAGAGGTAGCCCCTGCTTGCCTCAACTAGAGAGAAGCAACGAAGACCCAGCACAGCCAAAAATAAAAATGAATTAATCTAATTAAACAAAAAAAGAAATAGCAGCCTCAGTGAACAGGTATCGAGCTCTTATGTCCCTGATACTGCACTGAACGCTTTGCAGACAACAGAGCGAAGGGACTGATGAGCTACTGCAACAGCGTTCTGATTACAACCATGACCATCGCTGAGGCCACCCCAAGTTATTCTTTGTGTGTGAATGCTCAGTGGTGTCCTGCTCTCCGAGACCCCATGGACTCCTTTGTCCCTGGGATTTCCCAGGCAAAAATACTGAAGTGGGTTGTCATTTCCTCCTCCAGGGGATCTTCCCAACTCAGGGACTGTACCTGTGTCTCCTGCATCTCCTGCATTGCATGAGGATTCTTTACCCCCAGGGCCACTGGGGAAGCCCAAAAGACCTCCAACACCTGGTATGCCCGTGGTCTCTCATGCAAGTACTGACCAGGCCCAACTCTGCTTAGATTCCAAGATCAGGTGAGATCAGGGGCTTTCAGGGTAGTATTAATTTGGGAACATTTGTGTAGACAAGAGATGAAGGAAGGCATGTATTTATATTTTTATTCTCTTTGGGCACAAAGACAGTTAGATCCTAGATACAACAGAGGAAACCTTCCTCGCCAATTTCCAAAAAGGACCTTTCCCCCAAATACTCATCTTCATACACCAGTTGGGAGAAAGGAAGGAGACTAGGGAAACAGAGGCAAAGAATAAGAGTTTCTCTCTCTGAGGAGACGGTCACATGATGGCCAGATGCAAAGTGCTAATCCGTACTGAACTGGCAATGAGCCACGGGAATAATTAGCTAGCTTCATTTACTCATACATCAAGTTTGAGCATCAACTATATGCCTGGCGCTCTGGGGAGATAAAGTGGTGAAGAAAACAGTTCCCGATCTCATAGTGGTGTATATCCTAGCAGAGGAGACACACTCCAATCATAACAGAAATAAACATAGGGTTTCTACTTCTCTTAAGTGCAGCCAAGAAAAATACAGAAAGTTATGAGGAATTCTGAGTGCAGTTGGGAAGGGGGGGTGGATAAGGGCTTAGGGAATATTTTCCTGGGAACCGGCCATGGAAGTTGCGATCTGGGAGTGAGTAGAAATTAGTCGGATTGAGAAAGGGGGAGAAATCATCCAGGCAGAGGAAGAGAAATGGGTGGGGGAGGGAGTGAGTTTGTGAGTTTGTGTGAATGGTATGGTGAGTCAGGGAAACTGAAAGATGTCCATGTTGTCTTGTTGTTGCTATTGAGTTGCTAAGTTGTGTTCGATGCTTTTGCGACCCCATGGACTGTAGCCCAACAGGCTCCTCTGTCCATAGGATTTCCCAGGCAAGAATACTGGAGCGGGTTGCCATTTCCTTCTCCAAGGGGATCTTGCCAACCCAGGGATCAAACCTGTGTCTCCTGCGATGGCAGGTGGATTCTTTACTGCTAAGCTATCATGGAAGCCCTGACCAGGTTGTCTGGAGAGAAGTAAACAAAAGCCTAGGGCTTCCTTCCATATTAGCTGATGTTTCTCTCTAATTTCTGGATGGGAAGGGGATTAGATGGAGCTGGTGT
This sequence comes from Ovis aries, assembly GCF_016772045.2. Classification (NCBI taxonomy): domain Eukaryota; kingdom Metazoa; phylum Chordata; class Mammalia; order Artiodactyla; family Bovidae; genus Ovis; species Ovis aries. The sequence continues at coordinate 59,176,948 of NC_056066.1, forward strand.
GAAGCCAAAGAAGCTCATCAAAGCCAGTGGTGGTCCAGTCCAGGTGGGAGAGGCCTGAGGCTCAAAGGAGGGTGGTGGTTGGCTGTAGGAGCACAGCTGGGAGGAGCTGCTGAGGGACTGTGTCCAATTCTGAGGTGAGTCTTGAAAGAAGGGCAGGGTTATAACTGCTGAGAAGGAAAGAGAGTTGCATTGTGGATCAGGGGAAGTAAGATGTAGAGACAGAGAGATTTGGTCCCATACTTTGTCTTCTGCAGTGATGTAAAAGCTGGCAGAAGCAGCTATAGTTCCAAGCAGAGGCCGGTTAGAGGAGCCTATAGAAATGCCACCTGCTGAAGCTACCGACTTTTGTTTCTGCATCATTCCCACTGCCAGGGTGGTCATCTCCTCTCTAAACCAGGAGGGTGGGCACAGCTCCTCAGCGACTGCCTCACACTGGCTCTCCGAGAACCCAGCTTGCCGTCCTGCTTGCCTTTCCACTCTTCTTCAGTTCACTCGAAATAGCAAAGTGGCAGAAACTCAGAGTGTTCGAGCTGGGTCTCATCTATTCTTTTTGCCACATTTCAGAGCTTTATGGTGCCTGTGCCTAGGAAAGGTTAAGGTCACAAGGCGGCAGGCAGAAAAGTAGGGATCCAAATGCGAGTCTCTCTGACTCTGAAGCCTGCTAAGGCCAAGTCACTGCACAGCCTCCCAAAGTCCAAGTCAATTCCTATTCTCATCTGCTAAAGTCTCTGTGCGTGTGTGTGCTTAGTCTCTCAGTTATGTCCAACTCTTGGCAGCCTCATGGACTTTGCAGCCCACCAGGCTTCTCTGCCCATGGAAGTTTCCAGGTAAAAATATTGGAGTGGGTTTCCATTTCCTACTCCAGGGGATCTTCCCAACCCAGGGATCAAACCTGGGTCTCTTGCATCTCCTGCATTGGCAGGCAGATTCTTTACCACTGAGCCACCTGGGAAGCCATAGGCAGGAGAGGCAAACTCAAATGATCATAAGAACCAGGCAAGAAGTATGTGTACATCAGGCAGGAAGGCCAGGTGTCAGACATTTGAGAGTGGTGGGGACTTTGGCATGGTCAGACAGATTTCAAAAGATAACTATTAAAACTGGGGTCAAATGAAGTACTCTACTGCTGAGCCCACTGAGACCCCAGCCCACTGCTAGGGTCTTAGTGGCCTTACCCTGGTTTCCTCTGCAAACTGGGCATTAAAACTAGGGGTCGCTGGAGCATTTATGCCCAATGCAGGACTCCTCTAATGGACATTCTGTTCTGAAGCCTCCCACCCATCCCATTATGTTATCAATGACTATGTGCAAATTGCTCTCGGTCTGAGGCTCTCTCTATCCTCCCCTGCTGGCTCCCCTCTCTCCCTCCACAAGGATCTGATCAGCAGCATCACAGCCCAATCCTGCTCCCTCCTCGCTTTATCCTTCACAAGTCTCCCCCTACTCCCAGACTCTTGTACACCTGAAATTACAGAGTTAGTGGCAGGGAATAGGAGGGTAAGGATCCTTGGATATTTCCATTAAAGTATCTAGAAAAGGATCTTTTCCTTGGGAAGGTAATTATACCATGAGGGTATCAGCACACAGCAGGAAGTAGTAAATAAATAAATGCCACAAACAAGGAGAGCTAGAGATCATAAATGTGCAAGGAACTCTGAGTAGCAAGTGGTTGCTGGGTTCCTGCTCTGCACAGTGTTATGGAACCCCATTAACAAGATGAATGTTTTTCTTCTACTAAAATCCTTCTTTGAAAAGTGTCTTTGTTTAGCATGTTGGCTTCCTTCTCACAGATTCCATGACTTACTTCCAAGAATTCTTAGTTAGTTTTAGGGGAAGGTGATGGAATGGTTCGTACTTCCCCTCTGAGGGCCATGAGAGAGAACAGTTATACAGAAGTCACAATTTTTAAAACCACATATACTGTAAATATTTCAAATCCTGTGGTGTATGGGAAATATGAACCCCTGAGGTTCACGAAGGTTTTCCTGGATGTAGGAACTTCTTTGAGATCCATGCAGCATTCTCTCATCCATCTTTATGAGGCTGCTGAGTCCAGACTCAGAACATCAGGAGTAAATGCAGAATGAAGAAAGCTCTTTGATCATCTTTAAAGACAAAGGTCTCCTCCTTCAATGTACTTGGAAGTATTTCAAATCATGTAAATACATAGATAGGCTTAGAATGATCAAAGCAGAGAGAATGGTGCTATCTGTTGGCTTGTGACTGTTTATTTTCCATCATATTGTAAAGCATAATGTTTTTTTTAAAAAAAAAAGGAGAGAGAAAGAAAAGTTTCCAAAAGCATAATAAAAATCCCCTTACCACCTCCATTTTTCCTTTCCCACCCACATTCTCCAAAAAGGGAAGAAAGAGAGAGGAAGAAGGACAACCCTGAGGAAGAAGCACAGTATCCACATGACATCTTTTCATGGGAGATGCTGATGAGTGACAACATTCTGCGAGGTAACCTTAGGAGAGATGAGGGAGCGGCAGGCAGGCTTTCAAGGAGTCACTGCAAAGACTCTCTGGAGGCTCCCCACTTTGCAAAGTCCATATAACAATACAGACTTTGTACAAACTGTGTGTCAGCTAATATTGAGTTCCTGTAATTAATCAAAGAGAAAAAAAATTCTCTCTAATCTTTCGGAGGTATATTGAGTTATGTTCATGCTGTTGTTTACTAATTTAGCCAATACCTCATTAATAAGGATTGCTCATAGCTTTTCAGCTCGGTTCCAGGCACTGGGATAAGTAGTTAGTATTGATTATCTCAGTTGGTAGTCACAATTCCACAAAGCAGGGACTGTTACTAATGTCCCATTTAAGAGATGCGAAAGTTAAGGCACAGAGAGGGTAAGTAAGTAGCCTAAAGCTGCTCAGAGAGGCAAGGAATAGAACCAAGATTGGCACACAGGCAAATCTGACCCTGGAGTCTTTCCTTTTAGCCTACAAGTCATAGTGGTTACTGTCCATCGCACAATATCATGTGCATTTCTCTGGATGAAGAAATGACCAAGGGTGCCTCAGGAGAGAGGGATGGCAAGCTGACAAAAAACATTTTAACCACAGTTGGGTAAGTTGCATGGTTAGAGCATCAAAATTAGATACTGCATTAAGAATTCAGACAATGGCTTCAATGTAATTACTGACAAATAATGACACATTTGTATAATGGAATACTACACTGTCATTAAAAAGAATGAGGTAGAGTTTATATAAGCTGAAGTGGAATAGTCTCAAAAACAAGAGTATTATTATTTGACTGTCATGCAGCTTGTGGGATCTTAGCTCCCTTACCAAGGGTTGAACTTGGACCTGGGCAGCAAAAGTTCAGAGTCCTAACCATTTAACCACCAGGGAGTCCCTGAATGCTAATATTTTTAAATGCAAGATGAGAAACTGCAGATGGTATGCTTCTATGAGGACAGCATCTTTCTGGAAGAAGACATAAGTCATTGGGTCTCCCCCTCTGGCTTGGGGAACTGGAGACCAGAAAACCCTAGAGATCTGGGATTAAAAGAAAACATGCTTTCAGTCCATGTTTACTGGTACAGTTTCAGTTTTTAAAATCACATGTGCATGTTTTGATTTTTCAATTCAAGAATCTAGTGTAAAGAGGGTTCTGTTCTGTTGGAAGAAAATGGCTTCTGTGTTGATGACCTTGTGCTTCTGCTTGTCATGATCCCTGTTCTACTTCCAGATTTGCTAGATGGGAACCTTGACCAAGACAGTCTTCATCTCGGCCAAAAGCATTTTGTCACATAAAAGCATCTCACACCTGGGGAGACCCTTCATGAACTTCCAGAATAACTCACACCATCGATGGCACTCTTCATTGTCCATCCATTCAGAGGACCATTTACAGCATGAAAGATGCTGAGAAGTGTTTGGACCATTGTTGAGAACTGGGTGATTTTGTCAGTGTTTTTTTCTCCCCAGCTCCTTGAGAGGAGGGCTACAGTGTGAAGATCCCCAGAGAAGGCAGCAAAGACCTACCATTTAGATGCAACAGGGTCAAGGACTTCCCTGCTGGTCCACTGGTTAAGAATCTGTCTTCCAATGCAGGAGATATGGGTTCGATCCCTGGTTGGGGAATAAAATCCCACATGTCACTGGGCAACTAAGCCAGTGTACCAGAGCTAGAGAGGACTCTGTGTGCCACAATGAAAACTCTTGCATGCTGCAACTGAGACCTGATGCAGCCCCCCAAAATCAATAAATAATATTAAAAATAAATGCAACAGGGTTTAACTGCAGGTATGTTAAGAATCACAGAAGTTGGGACTTCCTGGTGGTCCGCTGGTGAAGAATCCACCTGCCAATGCAGGGAACACAGGTTCCAACTTTGGTCCAGGGAGATTCCACATGCTACGGGGCAACTAAGCCTGTGGGCCACAACTACTGAAGCCTCCGTGCCCTAGAGCCCATGCTCTGCAGTAAGAGAAGCCACTGCAATGAGAAACCCGCACACCGCAGCTAGAAAGTAGCTGTGCTAGCCCCAACTAGAGAAAGCCCGCAGGGGTTAGTTTAACCATTTGTTACTTTCCCTGTGGGTGGAGTTGTATTATGAGGCCACTGGGCTTCCTCTTCTTTCTCTTCTTTAAGTTATCTTTACTATTCTTTCCTTTCATGAATTTCAGCAGCTCTCTGTAGCCACAACTACATTGAAAAGTAAAATTCCACAAGTTACAGGGAACTGAGAGTCACTTAACACATAGCAAGATGGTACATTTCACAACCAGAACTTGCCTGGAGATTGGCAACTCTATTAAATTATTTCCTTTGAATGTGTCATGCCTAAACATGGGTGCTGCAGAACTTGAGACACCGTGGCTGCAATGATCTGTTTCATTTTCAGCAATTTTTAGATTTTTTTTAAATGAAGTGAGAGCTAAGTAATTTCTTGCATCATCCCCACAGGATAAAGAAGAGTAGTTTCTCTTGGAGTTTTTTTTTTTTTTTTTAACTTTGCAAAGTAGTTAAATGAGAGATGCTGAGGGAAAACTGCTGTCTTTCTGTGCTTGATATTAATTTGCTTGGATGGGCTAGGAAAATAACTGGCTTCCACTCCACTTTGAGGAAAAAGTTGAAAAGTTCTCAATGGAAAGGCTCCAGAATGCAAAGGAAGTCATCTGAAGTTATTTAACTGAGATATTGAAATACTCGTTTCCAGATCAAGAGAAACAGGACTTCCCTGGTGACTCAGTGGTAAAGACTTTACCTGCCAATGCATTGGACATGGGTTTGATCCTTGGTCTAGGAAGAGCCTATTTGTCAGAGAGCAACTAAGCCTGTGAACCACAACTACTGACCCCATGCTCTGGGGCCCGAGAGCCCCAACTACAGAAGCCCACTTGCCCTAGAGCCCATGCTCTGCAACAAGAGAAGACACTGCAATGAGAAACCCATGAACCGCAACAGAGAATAACCCCCACTCACCTCAACTAGAGAAAGCCTGAGAGCAGCAATGAAGACCGAGTGCAACCAAATAAAAAGAGAAAGAAAGAAAGAGCATGATAAGAATGCATCAAAAATATTAAAAGAAAAAAAAAAGAGAGAGAGAGAAACAAAAGAAAGTTTCCTTGTTTTCTCAACATCTCTAAAAATGATCCTGACTATATGAACAGCCACAAACCTTAACTGATTTCTCCATCATAAAGTTGAACTCTGATCTTTTCAGCTTTGAATTCTTCCTGATGGTTCAGATGTAAAAGTCTCTCACACGGGGACTTCCATAGCCACAGAAGGCATTGTCGACTAATAAGAGTTTGAGGAAGAGACGGTGGCCAGAAAAAAATTCCAAAGCCACTAAGTGGAAATGAGGCATTTTCTTCCCTGATGCCTGAATACTGTGGTTATCCAATGGATTGGGGTCTTCACCAGACCCAGATGTTTGAATATACTTCCCCTATTCATGGGAACTTTGCTAAAATATGCTTTCCCTGCTTCACTGATTTGACACTTATTAAGCACCAACTGTATGTCTGATGTGTATTAGGGGGAGCAAGGTGAACAAGTTTCCTTAGTCTGAGCTCAGGGTTGAAATGATGCAACAATGAAGATCTCCCAGGTCTTCTAAGTAACTGATCTTTTTGGATGTGGCCCAAGACAGGTTGGTGTTATACCAAACTGTTTTTGTAGCCTGTAGTGCCCTAGAGACACAGCATATTTGTTCATCCATTCCCCAAAGCCCTTCCCCACCTCCAAGTTCATTCCTTGCTAGACAAGTCCCTGAATTTTTGTTTAAGATACTTGGTTTGGGGAAAAGAGTTGTTGAGAACAAAGGTGGGCCAAGGTAAGTGGTTGGGATTCAGCTTTCTCCTGTGAGAAACTTGTGGAGGGAGGAGGGCAAGTAGCTGAGAATTTCCTGGATCTCAGGACAGGACCCTCATCTGAAAGTGTAGGGTTCCCATCCAGCTCCAACCCACCCCCCACTGCATTTTGCACAGGTTCTTCTCTTATTCTTATCTCCTATTTTGTGCAAGTCATCAGAGGAATTAAAGAAAGTGACAGGTGGGATCTTTTCCTATTTCATCTTTTCCTTCCTTCCTTTTCTCTTGCTTTGAAAGGTAAAGGGAAGGAATAGCATGGAGACCAAAAAAGGTGTTTTGTGGCCTTTGAGCAGTCTGAAGCAATTACACCACCCCTATTAGGGGAAAGCTTTGTCTAAGACTGTGCTTCTTAAACTTCATGTTCTATTAACTGCATAGGAAAGGAAAAAAGGAAAGTGAAATCACTCAGTTGTGTCCGACTCTTTGCAACTCCATGGACTGTAGCCTACCGGGCTCTTCTATCCATGGGATTTTCCAGGCAGGGGTACTGGAGTGGAAATGTTCTTCTCCAGGGGAATCTTCCCGATCTAGGAATCAAACCCAGGTCTCCCACATTACAGGCAGACACTTTACCATCTGAGCCACCAGGAAGGGTGACTATTAACTGCATGCTTCCTATCATACCTGTGGGCTGTTTGTATACTTTCTAACTTAAAGAACCATATTAAATTAAGCCAATTAAAAAAAAAAACACTCTCCCAAAGCAATATGACCTATGAAATTAAAAATTTGATAAGCCAGCTTTGGTTTTTTCCCAGTGCACATTAGAATACATAGCTAACATTAACAAATGTCCCATCTATGGACCACACCTAAAATAATCTTGTGTGACCGAGGTCAAAGTCCCTGCAGGGTGTGGTTTTTCCGTTTGATTGATCAGGAAGAATTCAAAACTGGTCCAAGCTATTTAATAGATTGCAGAGAAATAAGTGAAGGTTCATACTTGCTCACGGAATTCTCCATTGCCTGGGGTCATATTTAGGGTTGTTAGGAAAACAACAAGCTACCTGTTCTTTAAGTTCTTCTCTCATTCTGCTAGCAGGAATTTTTTTCCAGGTTACCAGGTTTATTCACTTTGTTGTTAGTAATGAGCCACAGACAAACCAATTGTTAGCCTTACAGGAGACACCACAAGGAAGATTATAGACAACAGGCTTTGCAACTGTCCCTGTTGATTTCTTGAGCCCATCATTTTGGTGTTTCCCAAAGTATAGAAGCCACTTGATGTTTTCGCTGTTAGTAATTGACTCTCATGCTCTTTCAACCTCTGAGTTTAAATTCTGCACCCAAGTGAACATTCTTTTTAAAAATATTTATTTATTTATCTAGCTACAACAGGTCTTAGTCGTGGTGTGCAGAATCTAGTTCCCTGACCAAAGATTGAACCAGGGTCTGCTGCCTTGGGAGCTTGGAGTCTTAGCCACTGGACCATCAAGCACCTTTCAGCTTTTGTTAACCAGATGTCAAATATCTCCAAGAGAGAAGCATCCTACTGCTTTCTTACCCCAGTTCTCCCCAACTCCAGCCCCCAAATGATAGGCTGCTGTAACAAATGTGTGACAAACAAAACTGCTCTTGCTTTTGTGAAGCAAAGGTTTGTTCCCTGATCAGGAATCAAACCCATGACCCCTGCCCTGGCAGCCCAGAGTCTTAACCACTGGACCATCAGAGAAGTCTTGAGAAGCAATGGTTTAAAGAGAAAGAACAACTGGTTCACTAATTAATAAACTCATGGCAAACCACTCCGAATGGGCAGATGGGTCACCTGGACTTGCCCAGGATTAACACTTCTTTGAGGTGCCTTAAGAACTGGCAAAGCCTCCCTGGCAGGAGCTGCCCTCTCTGGCGCAGGCGCACATGCTGCACTCTAGGTCCTAACTCTGTCCTGGCCGTGAGCACACAAGAGCCCTCTCCCGTTCTGCTAAACACAAGGCTCATGAGCACTGCATTTGGAAATGATTCCTAACAGATGACTTCCCCTTTTTGCAACTCATGTTGAAGTCTTCGAGTATCACTTGTAAGGGCATTTTTGATGTTGTTGTTACTAGCCTCCCACCTTCCTCCTTTGAAGTTATTTCCCCTCTTGTCATTTCCTCTCTGAGTCATCACGGTTCCAAGATGACCACACATGTTTCTACAGCCGCTTCCCCATTCCATTATCATGCAGGCCACTTTCCTTTGAAAAGTCTCCTAGCAGACGTTTTTTAACTTTAGGGGTAAGCTCGATGGTGTTCTGTTTTGCTTCCTCCCCCGCTCAATCGCCACCCGCGCCCCCCCCCCCCCCCGCCCCCGGCCCCCTCAGCAAAGTGAGCTCTTTAGTAAATACCCTGTTAAGGGAATTAAAGGTTATCAAACAGGGGAAAGAATAATATTCTGTAATAGATTTTTAATGCTAATGATGATTTATTAAGTATTGAGAAAGGGGACTAAACCTTTTTTCTCTGTGGCATTTAGAGCAGCATCTGGCTTAATATTTGTGGAATGAAGGAAAGGATTTTCAACAGAAAATGGAAATAAAGTTGGTGAAAAATAAACATCAGTTTCTTGGGACTTTTCCTGGTGGTCCAGTGGTTAAGATTCTGAGCTTTCACTACAGGGGGACAAGGGTTCAATCCCTATTCTGGGTACTTATCTCTCAGGCCACTCAGTGTGGCCAAAAAAAAAAAAAAATCAGAGGGGGTGGGAGGGAGGTTCAAGAGGAAGGGGATATATGGGATATATGTCTATTTAAGGCTGATTCACATTGTTCTATGGCAGAAACCAACACAGCACTGTAAAGCAATTATCTTCCAATTAAAAAATTAAAATAAAATCAGTTCCTTAAAAAAGGAAACTATTTAGCACATGCAATTCACTAAAAGCTATTTATACCTTTATTTACTCTTTATTCTGTTCACATCTCCTGACACTTTCGAACACCAAATGTCTTATTTTTTTCAAAAGGCAGAGCGAATGATGCTTCTCTGTGTGCACTGAGAACAGCAGGGTACCATCTGAGACGGAAAAGGAAGCCCTGCTCGGTCTCCTGACTCACCTCCTGCTTCTGCTGTCTCCCACTGAGTGTCCGTGGGCACCCAGAGGCCTGAGTGATCTTTTAAAACGTAAGACAGCCCGTGTCACCTCCTGCTTTAAACAGGTCACTGGTTTCCACTGCAGTCCAAGTTCTTACAGTGTCGACGAGACCCAGCGTGCACAGGACACTGCTGACCCCTCAAATGCTGCTCCTGACACTTTCTCCCCTTGTGACTCTTCTCTGACGTCGCTGGTCTTTTCACCGACACTCTGCTCTGCTCAGTTCATTCCTGCCCTTACGTTTGCTGTTCCCTCTGCCTGGAATACTTTCCCCATCATTCCGGTTTCCATAGAGGCCCTTTCTGTCTATCACCTCTGTCAGGTCACCTTGTTTTTTCTTTAAGGCAGTTAGCAGCATCTGAAATCATTGCGTCCCTTTACTGACTTAGTGACATTCTGACCCCACAGGAATGTTGGCTCTTTGTTGATGACCCTGATCCCCAGAGCTCGATAACTATGTGTTGGGTGAAAGGATGCAGTGAACCATGAGCTGTGTTTTCCACTGGGTGCTGTGTCGGCCTGTCCTGCCTTGGGAGGCAGGTGAAGGGGTCAAGCTGCTGGATAAAGTCAGAGGGAGGCCAGCAGTGCTTATGGCTATGACTTCGGTTGCAAAGGCTCAGAGCTAAGGCAACATCTGATCACGGGAGAAGGATCGGGTGATTCTCAAGTGTCTAGGTTGAGAGGTGGGTCAGGTTGGGGCCAGGGAGGGGTTAGGAGAGCTGAGAGTCAGGGATAACCTCTGTTCCCAGACATCTGATAAGCAGGAAGTACCGTTCCTGTCCTCAAGACTGTGTTGCAAGGGCTCTGCACGCCTGTTAACCTCCCATTCATTCACACACACACATACACCTAGGTGTTTCTTGAATACCTACTGTGTGTAGGCACTAAAGATGCAGCACTGAGGGTTTCCCTGGTGGCTCAGTGGTAAAGAATCCACCTGCCAATGCAAGAAACACAGGTTCCGCCCCTGATCGGGAAGATCCAACATGCCCTGGACAACGTAGCCTGTGAGCCACAACTGTTGAGCCTAGAGCCTGGGAGCCACAGCTCTGCAGCCCGTGCACCTAGAGCTCATGCTCTGCAAGAAGAGAAGGCACCATAAGGAGAAACATGCCCTCCACAACTAGAGTACCCCCTCCACTCTCTGCAACTAGAGAAAGTCCTTGTGCAGCAAAGAAGATCCAGCACAGCTATAAATAAATACATAAAGTTGCAGCGCTGAATGAGAAAGCTCAGATCTATCCTTGATGGAGTTGACTTTCCAGAGCAGGAAACAATCAATCTCCCATCTTGATAAGAGAGGCTGAGATGGACGGTGAGATGATGCAGTGGGTGTGTAAAGGGAGGTGGTTTAGATAGGGTGGTGCAGAGAGGCTTTGGCTGGCGAGATGCTTGAGAGGAGTACCCAGTGGTCCAGCCACAGGAAGAGAGAAGCATGCCAGGCCAGGAATGGCAGGGGAGAAGGGGAAGGAATTCGGTCAGGTCAGGGAGGAATTCAGCTGCAGTGGCGGAGCTGGTGGGAGTGGATCACTATGACTTCAGAGCTTCTAAAGGTACAAGGAAAGCCTGAAATTGTTCCCCACTCACAAAGCCTCAGTGAGCATTCTTGCGCAGAAGCACCAGAGCAGGAGAGTCTCAGTGACCGGTGGACACTGTGACGCTACCCTAGCCTATCAGGGTCTAGACCAACCCTGGGAATGTTGGTGGTTTTTTAAAAAAAAAACAATTCAGAATCTTCACTATAGACACTCCTTGACGGAATCTGGAACCATTTCACTCGGAGGTGCAATGAAGCAGGACCATTTGCTTTTCAACTAAAGCTGAAATCTGAAATGCTGAGAACATTTCAGGACATTTAAAAGTTCTTAAAACATAAATATGATTTCAATCAGTTCTCTGGACCACCCACCTTTCAGTAACGCAATGAAGACACTTGTCTGAAAATTCCCTTCAGAAAACCAAGTGAGCAAACAGCCTATAGCTCTACTCATAAGAGAGAACGTCTAGACTGTAGAGAAAATACTACAGAAAGTAGGTTTTTAAATAGTCAAGATTCTCAGAAAGTGATGGAAAATAACCACTATGCTTATTTGACCCAGGATTCCTCTTTCAATTTCTGGACATTCACTCCAGGGAGATAAAGATGCTATTTTCAGTATCACTTCTAAGTGTGTGGACATGTGCACTCAGAAGTAAGCACAATTTGCATTACATTTAATAAAACCACTTATTTATCTTGTCTTTCAGACCTAATTTTCTAGCTTTTCTTGAATAAGTTGAACATGGAGCCAGTCAGCTACAGTCCACTGAGAGGCTGGATTTACCAACTTGGCAATGCATCATGGTCTCTATTTTTGTTGCAGTCACACTGTTTGAGGTCAGTGTTTCCTAGCTCTAATTTTATCACATTTATTTTTCAGTTTTTCTCTTCATTTAATAAGACAGTTTGGGGAAACTTAATAAAAAGTCAGACAAGAGTCTGCTGTGCACACAGGTGAAATTCTAGTGATGAGGAAGTCCAGGTTGGCTGTTAAGCAGCAACACTGGGGGACAGCCTGAGAGGGCTCTGCTCACCTCCCGAAGTGCATAGGCAGACATCGGGACGTGAGAGGTGTTGGGGTGACCCAAGTGAAAAGCAGGGTTGCTTCAAAGTCAGATGCCCCGACGCGGGGGACCACTCCCCTGGCATGACCCCTTCAAGTACTGTGTTACCATCTAATCAGAAGCACCTAAACAACAATGCAGGCATTAAAAATACTGAGGTAGATCAACAGTGCTAAAACAGACCGCATTCTAAGACATGATTTTCACTGTGAAAGACAAGAAGCCCCAAAGATATTCAGTTACTGCTCCCACTCTTGTAAAGCCATTTTAAAAAGTCTATTATTTGTGTATTGGTGGTTTTGTAGGAATGCTGGGGAAACTATGAGGTGAGGTTGCTTTAGGACTGGGAGTGGAAGACTTGGGTTCTTGCCCTGGGGTTGCCCTTACTGGGTAGGGGTATTTGAACAAGTTCACACGTCATTCATCTAAGACTTGGGTCGGCAAACTAGGGCCTTTAGACCAAATCCGCATGACCAGTCCAAGAGTTAAGAATGATTTCATATTTTTAAAGGGTTGTAAAAACAAGAATATGTACTGGAGATCAGAGGTGGCCCACAGAGCATACAGAGCATATACACAGAGCATAATATATAGAGCATAAAACACTATCTGGCTCTTTATGAAAAGAGTGTGGACCTCTTGCCTAAGGATCAGGATATAGAGAGGTGGTTAAGAGCTGGGGCTTGGGTCAGTCTGCCTGGTTGGTTCCTGGCATTCTACTTACTAGCAAATGACCTTGTCAAGTCATTTCAAGGTCATCTGTCTTCATCTGGTCTACTTTCCTCATCCGTAAAATGAGGATTAGAGTAACACACCTACCTCATGGAGATGGTGAGAGGATATAATAAGAAAAAGTAAGCAGAGAACTCAGCACCAGGCCTGGCAGGTGGACAGTCAGTAAGGGTCAGCTGTTACTATCTGTATAATATCAATAATAGAATTTTATGGGGATGCTGAGACTATCAAATATATGTTACATGCATATATATATATATATATATATATATATATATATACATGTTAATCACATGCTGCAAAGTGCTGTAGAAACTGGGCAGATTTAGCGGCCCATAAATAAAAATAAGTCTAAATCATAAAAAAAAAAACCCTGGATATTCATAGAAAATGTCAATGTTATGAAAGAAATAAAAAGTAGTGGATTGTTCTAGATTAAGGTTGACAGAGACCTAGCAAACAAAATGTGTGATCCCAGAATGAGTTTGGGGTTAGAAAAACAAACACATACACACACAAAGACATAGTAATAGCCAAAAAAGCTAGAAAGGATATTTTTGGATTTCTGGAAAATGTGAATTTAGCCTGTGTTTAAATATATATAGATTTATATATATATATATATATATAAAATATATATAAATAGATCACAAATGTGATAAAGTGCCTGGAATCAGTGAATCTAGGTAAAGGATAATGCACAAGTTTACTGCTTTTTTTTCCTTCTGTTTTCCCAGCGCTTTAAATTTTTTTTCAAAGAAAATAGTTGAGTACAAAATTCTAGGATAGCTAATATGCATAAGAGAGGCTGTCATGGGTTATTCAGCTGTAACTTTCACTAATGACACCTATGAGTATTATGGTAATAATAAATATCACACATTTAATCATATAAGCAAGCTTCCCATTTCATAATTGCTTCATTTCTTTTTCCTGTTCTACTTAGAATTTTTAAAAAGATGTAGCAAAATAACACTGACCTTCACTTTCCTTGTGTCTGAGCAGTTTTTGGTTTTTTTTTAAGCAGTCATTTCAACTTTCTAAGTAGCAAAACCTTTTTGATCCCTGCCACAGACTTGAGCTCTGCTCAGGCATAATCAGTACAGAAGGTATCATGAAAACAGCATAGGAAGGCCTGCTGAGGGCTCAGGGCCAGAGCAGAGACCTGTGTCTCGCTCAGAAATGTGTTAGAAGGTGAATGGGCACAAAGAGATGGGTTGTGTTATCAATCATGTACACTGAGTTTTGCTAGAAAATAATCTGCATCCATCTCTGAGTCAGACTGGTAAGGAGCTTTACAGCACATATATTTTCTGCACTTAAACTCCCATGAAACTTTCTCCTCTAGAGCTTGCATATCACTGTTACATTTTTTACTTCATCAGAAACTCAGCACTGAAATCAGCCGCTGTCCTTAACCCAAACAGACTGCTTCATCTTCTGCCCCTGTAGACCGCCCGGCCACTCACCTTGGGCGCTCCGTCCAGGATGCCTGCTCCTTTCATGTTGCTCCTGTGAACCAGCTCCTCTGAGCCCGGCAGCTGATATCTCTCACTTCAGAAGCGGTTACGCAATGTCACTGCATGCCTCTGGCTGGTTCTCAGAAACTGAATTCTGTGGAGCTATCTGACAGCACAGGAAATTGTCAGAATGGTTCTTCCAGAAGGCAGACTTTCTGGAAAGGAGGAGAAGAAAACAGGTGAAGGAGGGAAGACAAGAAATCAAGGTCACCCTCACTCCTCAATGCCTAACGTCTATGAGTAGAGACTGTCACACATTTGCTCTGAGAAACCGCAAAAGGGGAAAAAAATAGTCTTCTCCTTTATAGGGTGAAGTTCCTACTTTGAAAAGTTGAGTGTATGAACGCACAGCAGTCTCATTCCCTGAACGTCGCGGAACAACTCCTACTGGACAGACCAAACTTATTTCTCTGATTAGAGGCCGCCAGGACAAATTTCTGATAGTGGTCAGTGTTTCTCCTTTCTTACCCCTTAAAACTTGCCCTGCAACAGCCAGAGAAAATGAGTCTGGGGACAGGGGAGCAGTATCCAGGAGACCTCCTCCCACATCTTTCTGGGTCAGACACACACTTCCCCCTGCTCCAAACCCCATTGCCCACCCCATGGTCTTTGGGTGCTGTCTCTGCAGCAAGGCTATGCTGAGCACTTGTCAATACAAGTATATTATCTCTCAAATCTCACCCGCCCACCATCTGAACTTGAAGCCACAATGCTAGTTCATCATGCAATTCAGTACAACTTGCTAAATTGTTCCACTTTCCTTGCGTGCGTGCGTGTTTAGTTGCTCAGTCATGTCCAATCGTTTGCAACTCTGAGTTGTAGCCCACCAGGCTCCTCAGTTCATGGGATGTCCCAGGTAAGAATACTGGAGAGGGTTGCCATTTCCTTCTCCAGGGGATCTTTCCCACCCAAGAACTGAACCTGAGTTTCCTGTGGCTCCTGCATTGCAGGCAGATTCTTTCCACTTTCCTTAAATTCAGACTAAATATCCAGAAAGGACCTACAGGGGCGCAAATGGCTTGCTAGGCGTGTTGGCGTTTTTATTTCACGTAAACAAACCGGTGTCCATCCTTCCAGCCGGGCTCAGGTTCCGTCTCCAATGAGCTCTCTCTCTTCCCATCCCGTGATTACAGCACTTATTGTCTTGTCTGCTGGTTGTCCTGTCTGAGCATCAGGAAGGATTTATGGGTGGAAAGAGCTGACTGATTTCCAGTGGGAGACAATCTATATTCTAAACTGTTACCTTTGTTGGAACTTCCCTGGCCAAGTGGTTGACATGCTATAGATGAGAGCAAATAAGAGGGAAGGAACAAAGATCATACAGAACTGTCACAAAATGACTGAGCAACAAGCTCAAGGTGGGGATCCATAGATAGGACAGAGACAGAAGAGGGAATAATCTAGGAAAGGCTTCACATGGAAGGCAAGGTATGAGAAGCAGGGGCAGGTCAGTGTAGAGCCTGGACTAACAGCGGTACCTGTTTATCTTTTACAGGTACATATCCTGTTTATCCTGTTTATCTTTACAGATGAGACAGATCGTTAAAATGGTACTACTGCAGGTGATATTTGTGAAGCAAAGGGCGCTACAAAATAGCAGATGATTTTAAATATGAATCTGGACATTTCTCTCAGGTGTACCCGTTTGCTCCTGCTTTCTTCTGCCTTTACCAGCATTCCTCTGTGTCGGTGACCTCGGGTCATGGAGCACCTTATAAGGAGGAGGCAAGCACTGTCCAGCTAAGGCTGAGGTTCGTGTTTTCAGAGAGGGAATTTATGAAACCAAACTCTGATGCCTCTTATGTATAGAAATGGAATGATATTATGATTGCATTTTAAAAGCCCTTATCTCTCAGAGATATACACTGAAATATTTACAGACAAAATTTGAAAATCCAAAATAATTCAAGGGGAAAGTGGATAGAGGTGATTAGCACAATACTGGCCATGCGCTGAAAATTGGGGAGTCTTGAGTCATGGATCATGTGGATTCATTACAGTACTGCTGATATTGAATTTTAAAAAGTAACAGCTTAATTAGCATATAATTCACATAGATCCCTCGGAGAAGGGAATGACAACCCACTCTAGTATTCTTGCCTGAAGAATTCCATGGACGGAGGAGCCTAATGGGCTACAGTCTATGGAATTGCAAGGGGTCGGACTTGACTGAAGCAACTGACACTTTCACTGCTTGACTCTAATGTGCCACAGAAGTACAATTCAGTGTTTTTTTTTTAGTATATTCAGAGTTGTGCAACCATCACCACTATTTAATTTCAGAACTTCATCACCCCAATGAGAAAGACGATATCTATCAGCAGTCACTCCTTTTTCTCCTCTCCACACTGGCAACCACTGTTTTCTATTGTATTGAAAAAAAGTAGAAAGGCTGGACAAACTTGCTCAAATGATGAACAGATATAGACTCTGAACCCAAGTCTCCTGGAAAAGACAACAGATAGATTTCACGCCAATTCAAGTTTGGATGGTTCCCATCACCCTGGCAAATTCCAGACAGCAATTCTTCCCAGTACTGAAGGGATGACCCTGAAGGTCCCTATACAGATTAAAATGCTGTCATTTGCATGTCTTTTTCAAGGAAAAACAGTCTGAACCAAAAAACAAAACTATTAGGATTTGACCCTAAAATTAAATACTCACCCCTGCATGGATATTCAGTGTGGTATTTTGTGAATGAGGGGCTTGACTTCTCAGACTCCTGTTTAATCAGCTATGATTTTTCTGAATGGAAAGCTGTAGACATTTTGCTGCGGTCCATTCATATTTACATTTTAACTTAACATTGCGAGAGTTGATTATTCTAGGAAATTGGGTTGTTTTCGCAATATCCCACAGACCAAAGGTTGAAACAGCTAGAATTAAGAGAACCAAGAGAGAGAGCTTCTAATAAGGTAATCTCCCCTCCTCTCAAGTAATGTGCTGCTAATAACAGTATTTTTGTTGTTGTTGTTGTTTATTTATTTGGATGTGCTGGGTCTTAGTTGAGGCACACAGGGCCTTTGATCTTCATTGTGGCATGCCAGATCTTTAGTTGTGGTATGTGGGATCTAGTTTCCCAACCAGGGATCAAACCCAGGCCTCCTGCATCGACAGTGTGAAGTCTTAGCCACTGCACCACCAGTGAAGTCCCCGAGAACAGAATTTTGAGTTGAGTTTCTTTTCAGAACTTAGGGAGTCTGATCATTTTCATAACTCCTAACAAATGTGCAGGAAGGCATATTGTTTTGTGTACTGAGCTCTTTTTCATATGCTTTTATATTGTTTTCGTGTGGACTTTTATCTGACATTTAAGTCCAGCCGAATACCAGACTCAGAATGTCCAGAGCATTAAAGTCCTGGCAGGACATTTCAGACTGTGCTGCTTTATTTTTTTACAAGTCTTTATTGGTTTTGTTACAATATTGTTCTATGTTTTGGTTCTTTGGTCAGGAGGCATGTGGGATCCTAGCTCGTTGACCAGGGATCGAACCCGAACCCCCTGCATTGGGAGTCAAAGTCTTAACCACTGGACTGCCAGGGAATCCCCTGTGCTGCTTTAAAATCACCTGATTATCGGGCAGATTGTAACCTCAAGAAGGTAACTCAAAAGAGCTCCTTTGGTCAAAGTAGGATTTCATAAATTGCCAACAAATTCATCTAAAAACCCGAGTATAGGGATAATACGGGGAAGACTGAAATACTGAAGTTATTATAATTAGCGATAGCTCAGCTTACTAGCCTGAATTTTGATCCCAAGGTTGAGAGGAAAAAGGAATCAGAGCAAGACTTGAAAAACGCTACAGAGGAAACGCTACAGGTGGAAAAAGGTGTGTAAAGCTGGAGGGCAAGGCTGAATGCAGAAAATACCACGAGCCGGTAGTCATTACGGGGGTGCAACCAGGAAGGGAAGAAACAATTGGCCAGAAAGTGACTGGGAAAAAGTCTTCATAGATGACAACACCTACTAAAGGGAAAAGGAAGACAAAGGCACAGGGCAAAGACAAGAGGTGCTGCTGCTGCTGCTGCTAAGTCACTTCAGTCGTGTCCGACTCTGTGCGACCCCATAGACGGCAGCCCACCAGGCTCCCCCATCCCTGGGATTCTCCAGGCAAGAACACTGGAGTGGGTTGCCATTTCCTTCTCCAATGCATGAAACGAAAAGTGAAAGTGAAGTCGCTCAGTCATGTCTGACTCTTAGCGACCCCATGGACTGCAGCCTACCAGGCTCCTCCGTCCATGGGATTTTCCAGGCAAGAGTACTGGAGTGGGTTGCCATCGCCCTCTCCAGACAAGAGGTATGAAAGCTACGAAAATGCTGAAAGTTTTACTCAAGTTATTTTGTTGTTGTTGTTCAAATCTACTTGGTTACTTTTAAAGTCTCTTGATCCTTGACCCCATTTTATTGTTTTAGTTTTTCAGACGTATTCTACACAATACTTACCTATCACGCACCTGCTAATTCCACTGTCTGACTCGTTTCTGCCGATTCTCACCACCATGGCTGTTTCTTACACTCGAGAACACGTGATGATCTTTTTTAAAAGATTCATTTACTTGTATTTTTGGTTGCACTGGGCTTTCATTGCTGCGCATGGGCTTGCTCTGGTTGCAAGTGGGAGCCGCTCTCCAGCTGCGGTGTGTGGTCTTCTCATCGCAGTGGTTTCTCTTGTGGAACACGGGCTCTAGGCACTTGGGCTTCAGTAGCTGCGATGTGCTCTAGGCACATGGGCTTAGTTGCCCCACGGCATGTGGGATCTCCCTGGACCAGGGATCGAACCCAAGTCTCCTCCATTGGCAGGCGGATTCCTTACCACTGAGACACCAGGGAAGCCCCTGAAGACGATTCTTAGAGTTTCTCTGGGACAAGTTATTGAGGCCTGGGGCTAAGATGTGCTCTTATGAAGAGCAGCAGTCCCCAACCTTTTTGGCATCAGGGATGGGTTTCATGGAAGACAATTTTTCTATGAACTGGGGTGGGGGAGGGGGACGGTTTCAGGATGATTCAAGTGCATTACATTTATTGTACACTTTATTATTATTACATCAGCTCCACCTCAGATTAGGCATTAGATCCTTGAGTTTGGGGACCCCAGCTGTACAGAGGTGCTAGCCTGACACTCCACTACCAGCTAGAGCTGCTTTAAATTCTCAGCTTGAAACCACAGAGGTTTTTCTAAACCACTAAGCGGTGTGACTTGCTCTAGCCTTGCTCAAGAAGCCAACAGCTTGTGGATGGGGGATTCTCAACAGCCTTCCCCGGTGTCAACACCACAGACCTTCTTCCACAAACCTGAGCCAGTGCTGTAGGTGGGATTCCTTTCTGAGGTGGGAATTTTGTCAACATCACCTTTTAGCTGGTGGGGGGAAGCACCTTTTGGGTTCTGGGTTTTCTTTCTGGGTCTTGATCAAAGTTCCTACCTTGTGAAGACTCAACAGCTCAAGGAGTCTAGGCTAAAAGGGACTACCAAAGTCCATGGTGTTACCAGCAGCTATCACTATCAGTGCTCTGGATGTGGGCTGTGTGGTGGGGTCTGCCTCAGGAACTCCCATACTCTCTTGCGAGCTCAGCTATCTACATAGTGATTAAAAACGAAATCTGTTCAGGTTTGTAGTGAGAGGGGTTCTTGGAGGATCCTGGCCCGCTATTTCTTTCAAAAGCAGAAGTTTCCCCCCAGAATTCAGTGTCTTCTCCCTCCCCCAACTCTGTTTATATCATGATGTGTTTTTTAAAAAGGAGCTTCACTGATGGAAGTGCACGTTGGGGATGATTTTGATAAGCTCTCCAATCACAGAAAAGGAAACTATTGCCTGGAAGAGAAATGATTTCCCTTAATCGAGCTGAGACTTGGGATTCCCCCCAACAATCTCTTCTTTTGGGTGGCTCAGTGCCTGCCAATGCAGGAAACTTGGGTTTGATCCCTGGGTCGGGAAGATCCCCTGGAGAAGGAAATGGCAACCCACTCCATGGACAGAGGAGCCTGGCGGACTACAGTCCATGGGGTCCCAAAGAGTTGGGCATGACTAAGCAACTGAGAATGCAGGCATGCATGCAAGGGAAACCAAAACTTAAAGACGATAGATAGATTTCTCTGAATGATCTAAAGGAACAGATTATACTCAAAATTTTAAAATCACAGAAGAGCAAAGATACACATCTACAGGTCGTTAAGTCTGGTTTCCAGAACAAAACACTAAAGAAACCGAGAGAAATATCAATCCAAACTCACAATGGCTGTTGAAGACCTTATGTTGTAACACAGAAACATGCAAGAGAATGCCCCCCCCAAAATGAACTAGCTTTAAATGATCATTATATATAAAAAGTTTATTTTAGAAATCACATATCTTTAAAAAAAATAACATTGAAGTTTTAAGTTCTGACCTTGACTGAATGTTACTCACCCTCTGCATGTCAGGGTGCTCTGTGGTATAATTGACGATGTGAGGAAACCAAGTCCCTTTACACTAGTTCGAAACATGAATGTGAGTTTTAAAAGAAGAAAAATTTTAAAAAGAAGTTATTTTGGAAACACACATGGAAGCATCTTGATCTTGTAAACAGAAATCCTGAAACTACAGACACACTGCTGAGACTATTTCAAAAGCTGAAAAAAAGTAGGCATTATCATTTCAATTCATGAACGTTAAAAAGGTCCAATGGAACCAGTATCAAGAGTGTAGTGTGCTTATCCCAATGCATCTCAGAGAGAAGCAGCAGAAAAGTTAGACCTCAACTTAACCGTTTTGAAGGCTGAAAGTCGCAAAATGTGGGTAGTTTTGGTTGCTAATTTCTTGGGTAGAACTGGTTATCCTTTATCCTAGTCAGCAGGTTTCTTTCAGTCTTATAAAAACGGCACCCACAGATGGCCAAGCTCAAATGTTGGAGAATCAAGACACAAAATAAATTTAAACTCACTATGGACCCAAAAATATAGCTCTTTGGAAACCTGAACTATAACCTGTGACTTAACATGAAAACGGTTTTATAAATCAAAGAGTTAAAATGATCCTTAAGGATGACGTCTAAAGCAGAAGTTTTAAACAGTAAACTTCAGAAGACTATAAATTAATTTCTATAACATAAAACAATTAGTCTATTTAGTATTTTTATCAAATGATCCCAGACTGTATTTCTAGGTACTCCTACTCAGATCATGAGGTATCTGTATTGGGGGATAATGATAAACCAGAACATCTATCTGGTAAGAGGAGCTCAGCGCTCTCTGATGAGGCTAGAATTGAATCCAGAGAAGTATTGTCGCTATATAAAAAATTCTAAGAATAAGAAAACCTGTAATATTTGGTTAATTGCAAAAAAAAAAAAAAAAAAAAGGGAAAAAATTCTGAGAACACTGCTGATGGGTGCATCCAAGATGAGCAGTCATGGTGCATGCTGCAGGGAACTGAAAGCTGAGATTGAAAATCACGTGAGGAGAAAGTCAACTGATAGAGATCATTCCTGATGATGAGCAACAGCTGACAGCAGTAGCCGGTTCGCCTACTTTTGATTAGCTCGACTACACTGTCAATGTTTCCCATCAAAGGGTAACAAGGTCATCTTACTGAAGATAAGCGTTTAGGTTGTGATAGGACTATGAGGGAAGTGTGCTGCGACACACACCTCCTACGAACCTTCAGAAAAAGCTGGCCACTCATTTCACTGAAGTGAAACGTGTGTTGACAGTAACGTTGCAGATCTGAGCTTTATTATCAGAATGACGTCATTTTAGGATAGAATTGATAGATTTTCTAAAATGAACTTAATATGGCATAAAACTCTTGATTCTCAGAGCTGTATGCCTATATACCTGCCGAAATGTATTTTGGAAATATACAAGGAGGATGCAGAACAGGCACAGAAGCTGACAAAAATATCCAGATGCACATTCCTCATGACAGATCCACGTGGGATCCAGAAAGCACTTTAATACCCTATCCTTCAAGTGATCAAGAGTCTAGAGAAAGCCAGTCCTGTATTTACAAAACTGATGAAAATCACACTGTAATAATCAGTGAGTGCAGAACAACCGCACAGATCTGTGTTCCCAACTTTTTCCACCATGATTCTCCATCAAGGTAAAAAAAGATTCTTTCATACAAATCCCAGAAGGATGTAGAGGTGGCAGCACAACTGCCGGAGATGGAGCGATGACTTACTACTGAGGCTGGTGACGGACAAGGAGGGGGGTTGGTGGAGAGGAGGGCAGAGTCCTCCAGAAAAGAACCCTGTGGAGCGCAGGCAGCTCTAGTCCGTGGTTGACCTCCGGTACCAAAACCGTGCCCGGAAGTCATCGCTGCAGGTCATGAAGCCGGGGTTGGTGGGCGAGTGCACGATGCAGCGCACGATGTTGTTGTGGCCCAGCGAGAGCAGGTTCCGGCGCTCGGCCGTGCGCGAGTCCCAGCAGCACAGGCTGATGGTCCTCTCGTCGGGCAGCAGCACGTAGTCCTCCGTGTGGTTGAAGACAGCCTGCGTCCGGTGCACCTGCCGCCCGCTCAAGCCAGCGCCTGTGTAGAGACCGAGAGGTTAGGGGCCTGGGTGCCAAGGCCAGCTTTCCAAGTCCACACCTAGAACTCAGACAACAGTTCTACTTTTGTTATCAGCTGGACTGATATAAACACAGTATTAATCGCTGAAGTGATACACATTTACTGTTCAATTTTGGAAACTCTTAAAAACATCTTAAAAAGAAAAAGAATATACAAGTGGTGCCACATTATCTTAACTTCATGTTGGGTACACTTACTTCTCCATGCTTTCTTCCTAGCTGCAAAGTATCCCACTGTTTGGAAGCACCATTACTTAATGATCCTTTTCTTGCCACGCGTTTAGTTTGTATCCAATAGGGATACTGTGATAAACATCCTTGGTGGAGAAAACGTTATTTCTTTGGGATTAAATGCCCAGCACTAGAAGCCCTGGGATGTATGAGCAGCCTCTCTCCAGAAGGAAGTTTTATGCTTTTTAATGACCATGAATAAAAAACCGTATTTTATGCTTAAAGTATTACATGAACTATTACCCCCCGCCCCCAGAAATCTGATAACCTTACACCCAGGGTTAACATTTTGATGAGCAACTTTTCTAAATATCTCTGTGCACTGTACACTCATTTCTAATTTATGTTTAAGTCAGAGCTACTACATGTGGTGGAGACCTACAAAGAGGGGAATACAGCTCAATGGGTAAAAATACACTGTGGTGTTGGATCTGGACTCAGTACTTATTCTGGACATGACCCTGAACAAATGACTTAACATTCCCTAGGCCTCATCTGTTCTGTGGGGATAATCAGAGTACCTGTCCTCAGGATGCTGTGGGGATTAACAGGAGGTGTGATGTCCAGTCCACTTGGCAGGCTCAGTGTTCAACAAACATTACTATGAGTGTGTGTGCATGCTTCCCAAGACTCTTCTTAAATTTCTAACAGTGGTTATAGCAGCTCAAAAATATATGTGTATTTAAATTTTTGATCTATGACACCAAGTTGCCCTTCAGAAATATTTTACCAATCGATATTCCTAACAGTATGTGATTTCCCAAAATGTTAATTGATACTAGATAATACCAATCTTTTAAATTTCTAAAATCTAATGAGCAAGAAAAGGATACTTCCATTTTTGTTTCTTAGGTTTTTGGTGAAGTTGGCCATCTTTTCTTGGGTTCACTGACCAATATTTGACATGTTTACTACCTACGCTATGGATATTTTCTCCGAAGTCCAGCATTTTAATTTTGTTTACAGCGTTTTAAATTAACTTCTAATATCAAAATGTCTAGTATTTACTTGATAGTTTTCCCTTCTCCTTCATTATTTCAAGGGCCCTTTGAATTCTAACTAAACATTAAAACTGGAAAAACAGATCCAAAAGTGCTGACATGAAGGGGTCTTAAACTGTGAATGAGGAAAAAGGGGAATTTGCATATAAATTCAGTATAATCTCATTTAAAAACCAAATCCAAATTCTCCAGCAAAACCAACCAATCAACCACATATAACCACAAAAATGTTCCAAACATTCCTAAAACAAAAATGACTCCTCCATGCTACACCAGCTACAGTGGAAGCCGAGGAGGAAGCTGACTCTGGTCACCATGAGATAATCCTAAGGTAGGTTATGCTGCACCCTAGCGGCTCCCAGGTCACTAACTCTCATCTTCTCCACTTACTAGCACCGCAGGAAATCCCTTTTCTTTTGAGTTTTAAGTTCTGGTCACAGTAGTTTCAGTGTGTGACACAAACAGCTCACAACAGAGGAAACTAGCTGGTTTTCTACCAAACAGCCTTTTGATGCTACAAGGATCAAAAGGATGAAACACAATATTTTAACACTTACTATCAAGTAATTAAATCTGAACACTGTTAGGGATAGGATCCATTTAAATGGATCTCGTAAAAAGAGCTCTGGCACAACTGTTACAACCAGAGACCAATGTGAATTAATCAGAGAATCAGACTAACATCATCGCGTATTTATATAGGTCCAGAACACTTGGGGGAGAAGGCAATGGCACCCCATTCCAGTACTCTTGCATGGAAAATCCCATGGATGGAGGAGCCTGGTAGGCTGCAGTCCATGGGGTCGCTAAGAGTCAGACACGACTGAGCAACTTCACTTTCACTTTTATGCATTGGAGAAGGAAATGGCAACCCACTCCAGTGTTCTTGCCTGGAGAATTCCAGGGACGGGGGAGCCTGGTGGGCTGCCGTCTATGGGGTCGCACAGAGTCGGACACGACTGAAGTGACTTAGCAGAACACTTGGGGTTTCTTCCGGGGGCTCCCTCTCTTCAGGCACAAGGCAAGATCTTCTCTCTCACTCACTGAGGGTTTTCTCTGAACTATGTTCGTGTTTTTGTGGGCAATAGGCAGGCCGTGGGTATACAAATGAACCTCCAAACTCTCAAGTGTTACTTGCATGGAATCAGATCTAATTTTAGCTGTTAACATACTGAGATGAGCCAAGTTAAGAAACCATGGCTTCTACTTCCAACTCTGCCTCTTGTTTGATTCACATGGATTTATTGTGTGGATCTGTTTCGAGTTCTGGAAACTAAAACAGCTCAGAAACATGAATTGATATCAACCTCTTACATACCTGTGTATCTGACCAGCGTTCGTCCTGTTGATATTTCCCAAAGTTTAGCTACAGAGTCTTTTCCACTTGACAGAATGTATTTAGAATTTTTCGAAAAGATGGCAGAACAAACTTCCGCGCCATCATGTGCTTTCTCGAACGTTGTGATGCACCGATTTGAGACGCCATCCCATAATTTGATGCAGCCATCCTTGCTACCAGTCACGTACATATTGGCACTAGGATTGTAATTCACTGAACATATGGCATCAGTGTGCTGATCTTGAGGGTTGCAAGAGACAAAGCACTGAAATGTGTTGATGTCGTAAAGTCGAAGTGTCGGATGCTGAGTCCCCACAAGTATAAAGTCTCCAGAAGGATGAAAGGAGATGGAGCGTAACATTTCAGCCTCCTGTCAGGAGTGGGGGTGGGAGGTGGGGTGGGGGGGAGAAAAACCACTATTAAACCTAGAGGAGATGCACAGAATATCTGGCCAATGCAGAGAATCCATAAAACAATGACCAGATATTACACAGGCACGAGAAGAACAACGAACTTAACGAGAGAATCATTTAAACAAAGATTTCTGAAACTATTTACTGGTGAGGTTATTTCAAAGAACACAGAAGTGAGCTTCATTATTTTCAAATAAACAATGGGTGAACTCAAAATGGAATATTATCATTCTATGATACATCTGTGGAGCTTCCCTGGTGACTGAGACCATAAAGAATCTGCCTGCAACGCGGGAGACCCATGTTCAATCCCTGGGTCGGAAGATCTCCCAAAGAAGGGAATGGCAACCTACTCCAGCACTCTTGCCTTGAGAATTCCATGGATAGAGGACCCTGACGGGTTATATTTACAATCCATGGGGTTGCAAAGAAATGGACATGACTGAGAGACTAACACACACACAATATACAATTAGTGAATAAACAACTGTACTTTAAGAATAGCTCCTTAGGACTTCCCAGCAGACCAGTGGTTAAGACTCTGTGCTTCCACTCCAGGGGGCACAGATCTGATCCCTGGTCAGGGAACTAAGGCAATGGCACCCCACTCCAGTACTCTTGCCTGGAAAATCCCATAGACGGAGGAGCCTGGTAGGCTGCAGTCCATGGGGTCGCTAAGAGTTGGACACAACTGAGCAACTTCACTTTCACGCATTGGAGAGGGAAATGGCAACCCACTCCAGTGTTCTTGCCTGGAGAATCCCAGGGACGGGGGAGCCTAGTGGGCTGCCATCTATGGGGTCGCACAGAGTTGGACACGACTGAAGTGACTTAGCAGCAGCAGCAGGGAACTAAGATCCGCCCCCAAAGAATAGCTTCTTTGTCCCAGGGCTCCAAATATTGAGGTGGAAGCCACTACTAAAACACCAGAAGGTCTGAACTGCGTATTCAGAATAAGGCAACCAAATGTTGCTTTTTCAGCAAATACCTGAGTGTCTCAACTAAATAATTTTGTAATTCCCGTAAGCTACACTGTAGAGAAGTTGGTTATGTTTTGCCTTTAAGCAAGAATCTGCAACCTTTAAAGAGTGATGTGAGTTCTGAACCATCTCTCTGACCACAAGCTGTCCTGAGTGGCCAGAGGAAGCTGGCGCCTGACAGCACGAGCGCCGTGCCACCTGGGGCAGGCAATGCATCCTCCTTGTTGTTTACAGGACGACCACTGAGACAACTTTTAGAAAGAGAAGAGTCACACATCCACTCACTGTATTTAAGAAAAAAAAAAAAAAAAAAAAAAAGCTCCTTTCCAAACATTCCTCACCTGGATGTATTTGAAGGCTCTTTTTGCAGACGGTTTGGAATAATCAAATAATTTAAGAGTATAATCCCTTGAACCAGAGGCGAGGATCTGTTCTGTTGGGTGGAACGCGAGACACGTGACTTCATCCACGTGGTCGTAAAGAGTTCGAATCACTGGGTGGTTTTCCATGTTCTGCTGTGCAGTCTCGTTCATCATGACCTAGGCCGACAAGGAGAGAAGAGAAACTCTAAGTGTACTCACTCTCGTTCTTCCAAGAAGGGACAACAGAAGATAAACAGTAAGATGTGACTGGGATCTTCACCTCGATCGGCATGGCACTTTTGGCCAGCATTCTTTCTGTGTCTAGGATTTTTATGGACGCGTCAGCAGATCCAGTAGCTATTAGCTGCCCATCTCTACTATAGGTAGCTACGCGACAGGGTCCTTTGTGGGACGTGACGTAGCAGGTTTCATACTCTGATGCTTCTGGGGACATAGTCTGGACATCTGCATCAAACTCCAGGTCAATTCCTGTGCCAGGGGCAACTGTGTCTGACCGACCAATTGCATACTGAACTGCAGTGTCGTCATTTTCCATTCCTGAAAGCAGTAAAAATGAAGGGCATGGAAAAACATTATTTTAAAAGGACAAGGCAAAGTTCTCGATCCAAACTGGGAATGCTGTTTGCCAATGTCAATGTATTAGTTCTTCGAGCCACATGACACTTAATACTGTACAGAATTACGTATGTTGAGCTGGGGGCACACACAGTGACAAGACTGTGAGGCAATATGGGCTGTGGGAAGTTAGGCTCCACTAGGTGAAGTCCTCTCCCCAGATACTTGCCTCTGAAATGTTCTACTTTAACCACAACTATACAAGCTGAAAAAAAGCACTTCTGTAGTTAAATCGCTCACTTTTTCCTGTTCTGAATTTTAATATTTTGAATGTCGAGATCTATCATTAGCAGCTTTGAAGCTCATTAAGTCAGACATAGCGTTAGTAGTAGCACTAGTGAAACACCTTTGAAAAAGTGTTAAGCTATGAATAAAGTCAATCAAGAATATTCATTTTGAATTGAAAAATAACTTGACATTGTACAAACAATGTTGATTAGCATAGAAAAAATCAGAAATGCAGATGAACAAAAAAATAAACATAATCTTGTATGACATATCACCCAGAGATAATTACTGCTAACATGGTGATATGAATCCTTCTGAGCCTTTCTCCAAGCACATGGTTGTTTCATTTCTTAAAACAAAAATAAAACCACACCATATAACACGCTGGAACTTACTTGGTCATTTAACCATACAGAACAAACACCTGGTCAGTGTAATAAATGTTCATCCACATCACACTGTTGGACCCAATTTTATGGATCCAAGAACCTTTATAACCAATTCCATACTGCTGGGCATTTCAGTGGAAATCATTCTATTTCCCAAGGCTAATCTCACAATTTACATTGCCAAGTCAAAGGGTACAAACATGTATGGTAATTCTTATTGCTTCCTATGACACAGGCAAGCACCAGGATACACTGTTGAATAAGACAAGGTTCAAGGTTTTTATTAAACTTTCAGTTTTCTGGTGGGTGGTAGGATTGTGAGGGAAACGACAGTTCTAAACAATAAAGCAAAGTTCAGACAGTGATCCTGTA
This sequence comes from Ovis aries, assembly GCF_016772045.2. Lineage (NCBI taxonomy): Eukaryota > Metazoa > Chordata > Mammalia > Artiodactyla > Bovidae > Ovis > Ovis aries. Next base: position 59,205,711 of record NC_056066.1, read on the forward strand.
ACGAGGGAAATAGGACTGTTGTTTCAGAGCAAATGGGGAAATATGGGGAAGATGTTCAAGTTATTTTAGAAGAGATGAGGAAGACTCTGAGATGACATTTGAGTTGAGATTTGAAGCAATAATAAACAGAACAGCAGAAAGCACCAGATAATTCGTATAAAATCCAGAGCCTAGAAAGAATCAGCTCAAAAACTTCACAATCTGGACTTTGTTTACTCCTCCAGTATCTAGCACTGTACTTGATACATACTAGCACTAAAATGAAAGGGCAATCATCTTGAAAAACATCTGAAACTGTCATGGGCTCAATGAAGAACTTCCATTCCCAAGTTACCAAGTTTGATGAGATGTAGGAGCTGCTCCGAGGGTGCACACACAGACTGAGGCTTGATTTCATTGATGAGGCCATTGGCAATGCTGATATAGCCATCATAGAGCAGCTGGCTAATGATCAGCTTGTAGAGCTGCTGACGGTCCTTCAAGCCCACTTTGGTTCTGTACATCTTGGAGAAGGGGAAGATAATTTTTCTGCCAGCTGTAAGAAGAGAAAACAGGTGACAATGAAGGGCAAAGGCAGGAGTAAACCACAGAAGCAACACAGGAATCTGGTCAGACTTTTCAGGGTTTAAATCCCAGCTCTACCAGCATTCTCTTTGGTTGGCAACTATGTTTCTCTGAGATCAGGGGCCTCAGCTCTCAAAAGGCAGCGAAGGTTAAACACGATAGGGCATGTAGATTCTTTTGTGCATAGTGGCATACAAACAGCTCAAAATATGTCAGACAACATTTACAACGAAATCTCTCTTCATCATTGTTTCTTTGCCAAATTAGCCACCTGCGACTTTAATTTTTCACTGCAATCCCCAGAATCTTCCATTTCTTCTGCTAATAAAACACTGGTAATGTTGTAATAGCTAAGAGAGCTGCTATTGTAGGATGCCCAGACATTACTGTTTCCACCAGCCTAAGCTGTTACATTTACTAAGGTCAGTTATGGTTATTCTTAAAACATCTTTTAAGACAATGGAGCTTGTTATGTTATATAATTACACAGTAAATCAAAACATAAGGGCAAAAAAGCTATCATGTAATAAAAACTAAGTCAAGTTGAATGCTTTGGAAAGCATTGCTTAATAAAATATTTGCTAACAGGATATGATGAAAACAACTACTTTAAAAAATGGAAAAATTGGAAGGACTGTGCACTTTGATTTACAAGTTCTCAATCTCAGAAAGCAAAAGAGAAAATTGTAAATAATTGTTGGTTTTTGAGTTTATGGGGGAAAAAAAAACAGAACTCCAACTGGTGAACATGATTAGATAATCTGATTACAAAAATCAACGTCTGTACATGTGTAGGTCCGTACAGACACCAGAGATGGGAAACAACAATAAATAAGTCATCGGCAGACAGGTGGCTGTGGCAGAGAAGAAAACTGACAGACAGACCACAGGAGAGAGAATATAAGAAGGGTGGTCAGCGGTCTATTAATACCAGTACCTCCTGGTACTGCTGCACTACACAGGGGTTAATTCTGAAAGTGGGAGATTGTAGTAAAGGGGTGGGGAACAATGTCTTTAACTACACAATGCCCTCTGGAGAATTACTGAGGCTACTGATCATAAGAACAGTTAACATTTACTGGGTGCTGACCAGGTTTCATCTCAAACCTCGACCACATCCTGTGAAAGAGGTCCAGTAATCTTGTTTACAGGTGAGGAGTGGATATAACCTGCCCAAGGTCTCAGAACTGGAAAGAATCAGGATTGGAATGTAGGTGGTTTGACTCTAGAGACTGTGTTGTTACTAACCACTGCTGGTACAATTCCTTAAAACCTTAATGATATTAATAAAGCTAGCTAAAATTCATTAGACATTCAGTATAGCATATAACAAGGTGGCACAGTGGTAAGGAACCCACCTGCCAGGTTGGATCCCGGAGTCGGGAAGATCCCCTAGAAGAGGAAATGGCAACCCACTCCAGTACTCCTGCCTGGGAAATCCCACTGACAGAGGAGCCTGGCAGGCTACAGTCCATGGGGTCACAAGAGACAGATGTGACTTGAGCATGCACGCCAAGCCACAGTACATAATACACATGGTGTAAGCAACAAATATGCATACCTCATTCAACCCTCATTTAATCTCATTTTCAGTTCAGTTCAGACACTCAGTCGTGTCCGACTTTTTGCAACCCCATGAATTGCAGCACGCCAGGCCTTCCTGTCCATCACCAACTCCCGGAGTTCATTCAGATTCACATTCATCAAGTCAGTGATGCCATCCAGCCATCTCATCCTCTGTCGTCCTCTTCTCCTCCTGCCCCCAATCCCTCCCAGCATCAAGGTCTTTTCCAATGAGTCAATTCTTCGCATGAGCTGGCTCAAGTATTGGAGTTTCAGCTTTGGCATCATTCCTTCCAAAGAAATCCCATGGCTGATCTCCTTGCAGTCCAAGGGACTCTCAAGAGTCTTCTCCAACACCACAGTTCAAACGCATCAATTCTTCGGCACTCAGCTTTCTTCACAGTCCAACTCTCACATCCATACATGACTACTGGAAAAACCATACCCTTGACTAGACGGACCTTAGTCGGCAAAGTAATATCTCTGCTTTTGAATATGCTATCTAGGTTGGTCATAACTTTTCTTCCAAGGAGTAAGCATCTTTTAATTTCATGGCTGCACTCACCATCTGCAGTGATTTTGGAGCCCCAAAAAATAAAGTTTGACGCTGTTTCCACTGTTTCCCCATCTATTTCCCATGAAGTGATGGGACCAGATACCATGATCTTCGTTTTCTGAATGTTGAGCTTTAAGCCAACTTTTTCACTCTTCACTTTTACTTTCATCAAGAGGGTTTTTAGTTCCTCTTCACTTTCTGCCATAAGGGTGGTGTCATCTGCATACCTGAGGTTATTGATATTTCTCCCGGCAATCTTGACTCCAGCTTATTTCTTCCAGTCCAGCGTTTCTCATGATGTACTCTGCATATACATTAAATAAGCAGGGTGACAATACACAGCCTTGACATACTCCTTTTCCTATTTGGAACCAGTCTGTTGTTCCATGTCCAGTTCTAACTGTTGCTTCCTTACCTGCATACAGATTTCTCAAGAGGCAGGTTAGGTGCTCTGGTATTCCCATCTCTCTCAGAATTTTCCAGTTTATTATGATCTGCACAGTCAAAGGCTTTGGCATAGTCAATAAAGCAGAAATAGATGTTTTTCTGGAACTCTCTTTCTTTTCCATGATCCAGCGGATGTTGGCAATTTGATCTCTGGTTCCTCTGTCTTCTCTAAAACCAGCTTGAATATCAGGAAGTTCACGGTTCATGTATTGCTGAAGCCTGGCTTGGAGAATTTTGAGCATTACTTTACTAGCATGTGAGATGACTGCAATTGTGCGGCAGTTTGAGCATTCTTTGGCATTGCCTTTCTTTGGGATTGGAATGAATGGAATCTCATTTTAGAGGTGGGCAACTGGAGGCCCAGAAAGGTTAACTCACCCAGGATTCAAGAGGTTGTAAACGGCGGAGCCTGGATCCTAACCCAAAGCCTGTGCTCTTACTGTGCTGCGCTGATGGAGGTTGAGCAAATACATGTAAATCCATTCTTGTGTAAACACTAGGACACAACAGAGAAGATGAAGCCGCTCAAAGAAATCAGTGAACACTGCAAGGATAATGTGGCTTTGTCATCCTGTCTCTTATGTTAGACACATCAACCGGCGTACCAAGAGATTAAAAAAGAAAAGAGAGGACGAACTCCGCTTAACTCCCATAGAACGTTCGCTCGCTGGGCTAGTAAGCAGGTAATTACCATCCCCAAATTGGCAGATGAAGGGGCTACAGCCCGAGGGCAGAAAGAGCCCAGTGCAGGACAAGTTGTACCAGGAGCTGGAAGGACCAGGGCGAGAACACAGACGCCCTCTCACCGAACGCTCCGCTAAGACCCCGACCTAGAGGCCAACGAAGCATGGAAGGGAGAGTGTGAGCAAGGCCATTAAGGAAAAGGAGGGACAGTGCAGGCCGAGCCCAGCAACTCAGGGCGCACGCCACCCCGCTCACTAATGACCCTTCCCGCCCCGCCCTGGTCCTCCCGATGGCTCCCCAAGGGTCCCAGCCGACCGCACCAGCACTCTCCACGCAACCCTGACTCCCCATACCCGCTGGTCCCGCTGTCTCCGTCTCCCGCTCTCTCCTGGAAAAATGGAGGCGCGAATCCTGCCCGATCAATCGCTCCGTGCGCACGTTCATTGCGCACGCGCAAAGGGCGTCGCGCCGAACGCTGCGCTATCGATCCGCACCCCTCAACTTGCTCCTGCCCTTCTCGCCATCTTACTTAGGGGCACGACCGAAAGACTCTCACCTCCTTCAACTTTATCTACTCCGCGACAACCCTGACGCCAAGGAACTGTTGCTTTACGGACAAATGTCAGATCCAGAGAATACCGCGGGCGCTAGAACGGCCACGGGTGTGTCGGGCCGTTGGCTCCACCACTTCCGGGGCTTTACGGAGCAAATGCGCCTGCGCGTCTTCTCCGCCGGCCTGTGACTCAAGCTGTAGAGTTGGCTTTGAACCAATGAAAAGGCAGCGCCTCTCTATCCCCGACCAATCAGCATTCGGAATAGAGAGTTTAGCTCCTATTTAAAATGAAGACTTTGAATCTTAACGGCTGAGCTCTCGGGAGGACTTGGTTTCTTTGGATCGGAGGTGGGAGTCCACAGGTGCGTAGACCTGGGGCATCTCTCTGGGGCGGGCGGGCGGGCGGACCGAGGGTGGCCTTTGCGGGTTGGTGGGAGGGAAGCGGTCTTGGGGATCGCTGGGTCAACGAGGGGTGGTCGGGGCGACAGAGCTTCCTTTTCCGTCCCCCCCCTTCCCGTTCCTCCCTGCGCCCCCTCCCCCGCCCCCCGTGCTTTTCCTGCACCCTCCCTTCTGTGCTTGGATATTGATATGCCCTACAGCATGCCGCCTGGTGTTTATTGAACACCCGGAGTGAATGGGGTTGTGGGGGTGGAGGGTTGCTTTCTGATGGGGTTCTCATGTTAAGTGAGCACCTGGGTAAGAAAGAATGCAAAATGTTTTTTTGCCGTTTTGGAATTTACGTTCTAGGGGTGGTGGGTGAGGAGACAGACGATAAACTTAACAAGATAACTTCCGATAGGGATGAGTACTAGAAGTGGGCTAGTTTGAATAGACTAGCCAGGAAAGGCCCTTGTCCGGGCAGGATGGATGAGTGGGTGAATAGATAAACCTGGAAGCCAGTGCTTCTCAAACCGTATACCCTGGACTCCCTTTATCGGGATTACTTGAGCGTTCTAGTTAAAAATATGAACCCACCTAAGGGATCAGAGGGGCTTCCCAGGTGGCGCTATGAAGCGACTCAGGTTCGATCCCTGGTCCTCCCTGGAGGAGGGCATGGCAACCCACTCCAGTATTCTTGCCTGGAGAATCCCATAGACAGAGAAGTCTGGTGGGTTACAGTCCATAGAGTTGCACAGAGTTAGACTCCACCCATGCAAGCAAGGGATCAGAAGTGCTTGGGTGTAGGGCTCAGGTGTTTGCATTTTTATCAAGCTCTACAGGTGATTCTGATGTTTTATTGAGAACTAGTGTATGCCCGGTGTATACTGGTCATCTGGGGATGTCTTTGAAACGCAGGGTCTTAATTTGTTAGGTCTAGAGTTGGGCTCCAAAGTCTCCATTTCTAACAGTTGTCCTCCTGATGTACATGTGGCTACCATCCTTGACTTTCACTCATGTTTTCTTCTCATCCTTAACCTTCCTTGTTGTTTGAATTAAACGTGTTTCAGCAGCATACTCATTTCCTCTCCACTGCCCTTCATATGTGCGGGTAATTTGCAGGTTTGATGAAGGAAGGAGAAGTCTCCACCCACAGTGCTATTAAATCTGCTTTTCTTTGTAGACTAGTAGGATCTCCAGTTTGAAGTGGAGGGATCTTATGCAGGTCGCCTGGACATGAGACTCTCGAACTTGGCTGGAGTCCAGAATCACCTGAGAAACTGTCTTCTGTGGCTCTCTGCGGAATTCTGAAGCAGAGACTTAGTCCATTCTGTTCCATTATTCTTCCTGAGAAGGAAAAGTGTATTACCTGGAGCGAATGAATATTGGTAGCTTCTATAAAACCAGTGTCTGTAGAGCTATGTGATCTCATGAGTCAGCTGCTTGTAACTGTCAGGGAGAGTGAAGAAGGCACCACAGCATGGGTGAGAATACCGTTCACATGATATGAGAATGTATTTCCTTTTCTTGTCTGTTTCCGAATGGCTGTTTGATATAAGGACTCCAGATTCTTTAGTCTGGTCTCCTCTTGCAGGTGGAGTTATTTGTTTGCTTATAAAGTGGATGTGCAAGTGGGGGTCTGAAGAGTGCTTTCTGATAGGATTCTAGAATTTAGGGAGCAAGAGAAATGGATAACGGTTTCTCTGGCCCAAGGATCCATATATCTGACTTGTTAGAGGGATCACTGGGCACAGTGTTGCAGATGGACCATAATGGGGCAAAGGTGAAAGCAGAGTGGCCACTGGGAGCTTTTTGCAAATAATTGAAGGGAGAGAAAATTGTGGTTTGACCAGGTGGGAGTAGGAAAGGTTGTGAGCAGTGATTTTCAAAATAGAGCCTGTAGGGTACGCCGATGGCTTAGATACAGGGTTTGAGGGAGAACCATGTAAAAGATTATAAGACTTTAGACTTGAGCAACTGGCAGGGTGGAGAGAGCAGGTGAAGGGGAGCGAGTATTGGGAGGAAGCAGGACGTCAGTGGGGACAGGTTAGGGCTGTGATGCCGCTCAGATTACCAGGTGGTAGGAGTTCAGAGGGGAGCTTTGGGCTCGAGATGGAAATTTGGGGGTCCTCAGCCTGTGGATGGTATTAAAAGCTGGGGAAGAAGAGGTTTCATTTGGTGTGTTGGGTTGAGATGCCTGGCAGGCTTTCCTGGGGCATGCTCAGCAGGTGATAGAGAGCCTGGCAGGAGAGGAGAGGGCAGAAGGCACCAATTTGCATTCTCCTAATAGAGATGTTTAGAGCCCTGGGGCCCTACGAAGGTGTAGACAGACAGTGGGGAATCCCTTCCACGGTTACCCTAGACACTGATTGGTGGCACAGGTGAGGCTCATCAGCCAAGGTGTTTGCTTTGGGACAGCTAGTAGACAAGTCTGTGCAGGACCCCCTGGAATGCCAGGAATGCTCTTGAGGGGAAGGCTGAGAATTGACCTTTGACCTTTGGATCTGGCAACAGTCGGGTCTGCCCTCTGCCCACCCTCTGCCCAGAGCCTGGTGGGGATGAAAACCCTGTGAGAGGGAGCCTGCAGCCCGGTGAGGGAGGTGATTGAGACAACTGTTGCCCAGTTCTGCTGCTGAAAGGGGAGGCCAGAGATGTGGTCATAGTTTGAGTCAATTTAAGGGTAAAGAGGACTTTTTATTTAAAGGCAGCACTTAAGGAAGCTGGCCTGTAGACTGATGGAAGGGATTCATTAGAGAGATGATGAGAGAGTGGGGTAACGCAGTTCAGGAGTGGGGCTGGAGTACCAGGGAGGGGAGAGGATGGGATGCAGTGTGTGAGGGGAAAGAAAGGCCCCACACCTGAACCTGATCTAAACCCCATACTTGTGCTCTATCACAGGAGAAAATGCTGCTCCCTTATCAGCCTTCATGGACAACAAATCATGTCAAATTCTGTGTGATGCTGAGGCTTTTTCATCAGGATTTTTAACCCTGATCCAGTGTGACGCTTTGAAGCAGATGGATTTTTACAAATTAAAGGTGGTTCTTTTTTCCTTTTCAGGAATCATGGACAGATGTAAAGAAAACTGCATCTCAGGGCCTAAGGTAAATTGAATAATCAGGAATCTCAGATCCCTTTTATAAGACCCAAAGGGAAGTTGGGTTTAAGCCTAGAGTTGTTGTCACCTTTCCTTTGAGATGTGACTGTGGTTCCTCCACCACGTCCCTGGGTGGGAACTCGTTGCTTTTCTCAGCATTCAACAAGGCTCTGTTGCTTCTCTCAGTGTAACTTTTATTTCGCTCTAACTTTTTGAAGAGCCTGTGTTTGTTTCCTCTTTTGCCTCAGATCCGTTTTGTGAGTACTTGGAAACTGAAGCACTAGTAAATCAATAGTAATTAGCTTTGGGGACTATTAAAACTGTGTTCATCATTATTTAAAAAATTATATAATGAGCTTTTTGTGGAACATGTGGCAAATATAAAACTTCATGAAAAAATAATCACTATTGAATATTTTATGTGTTTAGAGAAAAGACTGAAAAAATACAGATATTGTTGGAAGAAGTTTCAGTGGAATTGGGATTTTAGTATAAAGTTTCTGAATTGTAGCTTCTTGCTAAAGAATAATTCCCAAGTCACTGAGAATTCTTAGAAAGTGTTTAATGCCTCCCTTTTTAGATAAAAGTTTAGTTAATGAACGTTTTTTTTAATGGGGACATGACTTTTAGGGGTAGAGTGTTGGGGAGTGGGTAGGAGGTGTCGTTCAGGTATTTCAACCCTATACTAACTGTATCGTCTGCAAGTGCTGATTCCAGTCGGTTTCCCTGTCCATCTGTTATCATTGCTGCTGCTGCTAAGTCGCTTCAGTCATGTCTGACTCTGTGTGACCCTATAGATGGCAGCCCACCAGGCTACTCCATCCCTGGGATTCTCCAGGCAAGAATACTGGAATGGGTTGCCATTTCCTTCTCCAGTGACAGTCATTATATTGCAATATTAGAAGACAGACCTTTGGAATACTCTCAAGATACTCAGCTTTCCTTCATGAGGACCATCACATTCCTTTTTCCTCCCCAATCTAGACTGCAGTTCCACTTAGTGATGGCCCAAAACGTGTTCCAGTGGCTCAGCAGTTTCCCTCTCAGAATCCGGTGTCTGTGAACAGCGGCCAGGCTCAGCGCGTCCTGTGTCCCACAAATTCCTCGCAGCGTGTTCCTTCACAAGCACAGAAGCTAGTCTCCATCCAGAAACCAGTACAGACCCTGAAGCAGAAGCCACCGCAGGCAGCCAGCGCCCCTCGTCCTGTCGCCAGGCCACCAAGTAACACCCAGAAGAGCAAACAACCCCAGCCACCAGCGCCCGGTAAGCAGTCTTCTTAGGCTCATTGGAGAGCCACTCTTTTATTTGCCAAAAAAAAAACCCCACTCCCACATATACAGATGTGTGTTTACTATTTGGAACCCTATCTTTTACATCATTTCTACTGAGGATGGGGAGAGCATCTGATGTCGGGGTGAAGTAACAAGTCTACTGTGGTCCAGGCCTGACCCCCACCCTCCTGAAAGAGGTGGGCAGTCAGGGAAGACACAACAGCAGCCCCGTATTCTTTGGATTGCTTATTGGGGCAGAGGGCATTCTTTTAGCAAGTATACTTGGAACTGAAAAATTCCAAGGTTCTGGAGCGTGGAGGGAAGTGCTGGGGGTTCGGGGAGTGAGTGGACTGAGGCAGGCAGGGCGAGGTCAGGGTGGGCACTGTCGGCCTCAGCAGGGCTCTGTCCCCTATGTACTGGGAAGCTGCTGAAAGGTTTTTGAGCAGAGGAGGGGCTGACTTGCCTCTTAAAGAAAGCTTATCTGGATGTGTGGGATGAATTGAAGAGTAGCCATGCTGGACCCAGGGGTACCAGGTAGGAGGGAGGCCATTGGGTTTTGTCTCCAGTATTGCAGGGGCCTGAGCTGGGTCGGTGTTAATAGTTATTTCCCAATTGTTGAGTGCTCCATAGCAGGCTTTCTTCATCCATGTTGTGTCATTATGTCCTCGTAAGCACTCTACAGAGGCAACCGTAGTTTCTACCTCGATTTTGTGGAGGAAGAAGCTAAGACTTCGAAGCATTAACTTATGCAAACACAGCCAGGGCAGAGTGATTCAGACAGATTTGAGAGCTCACTTAGGATGCCAGCTTGACAGAATGGGGCAGTAAGCCAGACGTGGGGACGGTGGTTATACCGGTGGCATTAAACCATTAAACTGAGATCGTGAACTGTGGAGGGAAAGACTACAGTTTAGACCTGAATTCAAAAATCTCACCAGGGCAAACTGTGCTACTCTTGGAGGTTGAAGTGCTGGAAATACGCAAGTAGAAATGTCCAGTGTAATTTCCCCTTGGCTGCTGACACAGTGGGAGGAGGGTGGTGGTTGGCTCGTGTTTTGTTGCACATTGTCTGATGCTGACCCACCTCCTGGGTAAGAGGTGATGAATTGTTATGAATGGGAAGACTGGCAACTCTGTTTAGAAGCTCTTCATTTAGAAACTGAGGCTCCAGGGAGAATCTACACAGCCCTGGGTTTTTAGATTATCTGAGGGCCTATGATGTATCTGCTTATCTTTTACTCTCAAAAGCTTTATACAGACTTCAGATGGCAGGAGTCAGGTTACAGTGTAGTCATCTCTTTTTTCCTTATTAAAATAAAACCAAAAATAGCCCAGATCTGTCATTCTGGGCATACCACTGATATTTTGGTGACTACTCTTTGATTCATCTCTAATCAAAGACTGTTAACTTATTCTATTTAGGAAATAATCCTGAGAAGGAAGTGGCGTCAAAACAAAAAAATGAAGAATCAAAAAAGTAAGTTTTATCTTATGTCCAAAGTTCTGTACCATCATTCTGCTAGAACATACTAATGTCATTTAATTGCAAATTTAGTTATAGGAACAGACCTGTTAAAAATAGACCTTTGTACTTTCACTTGGAAATTTGGAACATCTATAGTTTCTAAATCTTCAAAGAGAGAAGGGATTTTAATGATGTTTATGAGAGACTCGAGTTTTTCTTACTACTTTTCACATTTAGAAAGGACTTATATTTGACCTAGAATCTGTTACAGAAATCAAGTGAAACTTCCTCTCGACCCTCAGAAGTAACTACCACATACAGTTTCTGTATGCTTCTCTGCTACTTTTAATAAAGAGGTGGCAGTTAAACAACAAAAGGTGGTCCTCTTGCAGCCCTATGGACAAATACTTGACTGTAGAGTACTTTGAAAGTATTGATGCACTTACTATATCTGTTCTCCATAAAAAGCTTGGCTGTATTTTCCCTTGCTCTCAGTCTCTGAACTGTCTAGACTCTAGCCACAGCCTTTTATGCTCTATCTGCCTACCAGAAACTTTCTGAGAGTCTCATCCAGTGGTTCCCAGCCCACTGTCCTGTAGGCTCCATCCTATTTGCTTTCCCAGAGTGGTTCTCCACCGCAGAGAGGGGTGGCGTCTCCACGTCGAGAGGAGGCCATTTGAAAGAAGTTCCCAGTTGTTTCTGGAACCTTCTTGCTTCTCCAGTTCCTCATCCAATCCTCCTGTGGTCTTAGCATTGTTGCTAATAGGTCTGTGCTCAGAGCATAGTACTGTCTCAGAACACTTCCCAGCAAGTGCCTCAGCTCCAGAAGTCCAGATTTTTCCCTGTCACAGACTCATTCAGAGGAGGCTATGGTTTGGTTCTTGCCGAGGATACGTGCTGATACCACTTTGAGTATAGAATTATTGATAGGACTGGGGTGTCTGCTACTCATTAATATACCTCATTAGAAAGGATGTGTTTTCTTCAGACTTTAAAATGTTCAATTCTTCCCCAGAAGGCAATGGGCTTTGGAAGATTTTGAAATTGGTCGCCCGCTGGGTAAAGGAAAGTTTGGTAATGTTTATTTGGCAAGAGAAAAACAAAGCAAGTTTATTCTGGCTCTTAAAGTATTATTCAAAGCTCAGCTGGAGAAGGCCGGCGTTGAGCATCAGCTGAGAAGAGAAGTAGAAATACAGTCGCATCTCAGGTAAGTCTTCAAATGGTGTCCGGGAGAGTGGCGTACAGAGCTTAGACTTCAATGTTTATGAACTTCTTTGTAGAAGGCTGGCTTCATAGTACTGCAAAGAATGACTAAATTCATCATTTTTTCAAAGATTTATCTAGACTTAACTGCTGTGGATTGGAAAAATTGCTTGAAGGTTTGTCTTGTTAATGGAGTAATTTACTGGATGAGTTTTGTTTTGTTTTGGTGGATAATTAAAGGAATGATACCTCTTATTTTGAGTTCAGGTTGCACACTGGTAGCCTATAGGTTGACTTTAGCCAGTGGATCTTTTTGTTTTCAGTGAATTTAAAAAAATCTCAGCTAGCCTGTGCTCAGCTGTCCAAAGTCCTCCACAGCACATTTGCTGCCGTTATTGAACATGGCCTGTGTTGTCTGTCTCATGGAATTTGAGTTTCAAACTACTGTGGGAATGGCACGTCTTTTTTTTTTTTTCTTTCAATTTGCGGAGACTTAATATTTAGCTGAATTCTTTCCCCCTAAGAATATAGATGGTTCAAAGGAAGGAAATAGTCTTAACTAAACCTGAGGTCCAGGTTTAATACCTTGGAATGCATGTAAATTGATAGCAGTGTACATATTTTTCTTACAGTGGGTTCATAGCTTCATATTTTCAAGGGCAGTGGAAGGTGGAATCTGTGACCAGCAGCAGTTCTCACCACTGGTTTCACATGAGGGATCTGATACTCAGTACAGATGCCCCACCATACCAGGTGTCCATCTTTCATTGCAGGCATCCAAACATCCTCAGACTATATGGTTATTTCCATGATGCTACCAGAGTCTACTTAATTTTGGAATATGCACCCCTCGGAGCTGTCTATAGAGAACTTCAGAAACTGTCAAAGTTTGATGAGCAGAGAACTGCCACGGTGAGTTTTCATTTACTGTTCAGACTAATTCTGTTTACTCTATACCTGTCCTACACAGTGCTGTACCTTTCATTATATAATAGAGGGGGTTTCGTTTCATGGAAAGCTAGCTTAGTACAGGGGTCCCTCACCTCTGGGATCTAATGCCTGATTATCTGGGGTCAGGCTGATGTAATAATAATAGAAATGAAGCACACAATAAATGTAATGCACTTGAGTCATCCCGAAACCATCTGCCCTACCCCAGGTCTGTGGAAAAATTATCTCCCACAAAATTGGTCCTTGGTACCAACACTGGCTTCAGCTCGGTTCAGTTCAGTCGCTCAGTCATGTCCGATTCTTTGCGACCCCATGAATCGCGGCATGACAGGCCTCCCTGTCCATCACCAACTCCCAGAGTTCACCCAAACCCACGTCCGAGTCGGTGATGCCATCCAGCCATCTCATCCTCGGTCGTCCCCTTCTCCTCCTGCCCCCAATCCCTCCTAGCATCAGAGTCTTTTCCAATGAGTCAACTCTTCGCATGAGGTGGCCAGATTACTGGAGTTTCAGCTTTAGCATCATTCCTTCCAATGAACACCCAGGACTGATCTCTTTCAGAATGGACTGGTTGGATCTCCTTTCAGTCCAAGGGACTCTCAAGAGTCTTCTCCAACACCACAGTTCAAAAGCATCAATTCTTCAGCACTCAGCTTTCTTCACAGTCCAACTCTCACATCCATACATGACTACTGGAAAACTATAACCTTGACTAGTTGGACCTTTGTTGGCAAAGTAATGTCTCTGCTTTAGAGTATGCTATCTAGGTTGGTCATAACTTTCCTTCCAAGGAGTAAGCGTCTTTTAATTTCATGGCTGCAGTCACCATCTGCAGTGATTTTGGAGCCAAAAAAATAAAGTCTGACACTGTTTCTACTGTTTCCCCATCTATTTGTCATGAAGTGATGGGACCAGATACCATGATCTTCGTTTTCTGAATGTTGAGCTTTAAGCCAACTTTTTCACTCTCCTCTTTCACTTTCATAAAGAGGCTTTTAGTTCCTCTTCACTTTCTGCCATAAACGTGGTGTCATCTGCATATCTGAGGTTATTGATATTTCTCCCGGCAATCTTGATTCCAGCTTGTGTTTCTTCCAGCCCAGTGTTTCTCATGATGTACTCTGCATAGAAGTTAAATAAGCAGGGTGACAATACGCAGCTTTGACGTACTCCTTTTCCTATTTGGAACCAGTCTGTTGTTCCATGTCCAGTTCTAACTGTTGCTTTCTGACCTGCATATAGGTTTCTCAAGAAGCAGGTCAGGTGGTCTGGTATTCCCATCTCTTTCAGAATTCTCCACAGTTTATTGTGATCTGCACAGTCAAAGGCTTTGGCATAGTCAATAAAGCAGAAATAGATGTTTTTCTGGAACTCTCTTTCTTTTTCCATGATCCAGCAGATGTTGGCAATTTGATCTCTGGTTCCTCTGCCTTCTCTAAAACCAGCTTGAACATCAGGAAGTTCATGGTTCATGTATTGCTAAAGCCTTGCTTGGAGAATTTTGAGCATTACTTTACTAGCATGTGAGATGAGTGCAATTGTGCGGTAGTTGAGCATTCTTTGGCATTGCCTTTCTTTGGGATTGAAATGAAAACTGACCTTTTCCAGTCCTGTGGCCACTGCTGAGTTTTCCAAATTTGCTGGCATGTTGAGTGCAGCACTTTCACAGCATCATCTTTTCAGGATTTGAAATAGCTCAACTGGAATTCCATCACCTCCACTAGCTTTGTTCGTAGTGATGCTTTCTTAAGGCTCACTTGACTTCACATTCCAGGATGTCTGGCTCTAGGTGAGTGATCACACCATCGTGATTATCTTGGTCGTGAAGATCTTTTCTGTACAGTTCTTCTGTGTATCCTTGCCACCTCTTCTTAATATCTTCTGCTTCTGTTAGGTCCATACCATTTCTGTCCTTTATCGAGCCCATCTTTGCATGAAATGTTCTCTTGTTATCTCTAATTTTCTTGAAGAAGAGATCCCTAGTCTTTCCCATTCTGTTGTTTTCCTCTATTTCTTTGCATTGATCACTGAGGAAGCCTTTCTTATCTCTTCTTGCTATTCTTCGGAACTCTGCATTCAGATGCTTATATCTTTCCTTTTCTCCTTTGCTTTTCACTTCTCTTCACAGCTATTTGTAAGGCCTCCCCAGACAGCCATTTTGCTTAGGTACCTCATATACAGGTAAAATCAAATACCAAATGAAATCTTGTGGTTCATTTCCACAGCTGTTTCTGTGGAAATATATATAAATAGTTACCCTGTTTAAAAGAGAAGAATGTATTCTTGATTAGTTTTAGATTTACAGAACAATTGAAGATAGTGCAGACTTACTTTTTCCTTGCACATCTGACTTCTATTACTGTTTTATATCTGTGGTACAACTGTTATAACTAATGGACCGCTGCTGCTGCTAAGTCGCTTCAGTCATGTCCGACTCTGTGCGTCCCCATAGACAGCAGCCCACCAGGCTCCTCCGTCCCTGGGATTCTCCAGGCAAGAACACTGGAGTGGGTTGCCATTTCCTTCTCCAGTGCATGAAAGTGAAAGTGAGGTCGCTCAGTCGTGTCCGACTCTTTGCGACTCCATGGACTGGAGCCTACCAGTCTCCTCCGTCCATGGGATTTTCCAGGTGAGAGTACTGGAGTGGGATGCCATCGCACTAGTACATAACTATTGTCTGAAATTCAGACTTAGATTCAGATTTCCTTTGTTTCTCATGATTAGATTCAGTTCAGTCGCTCAGTCGTGTTCGACTCTTTGTGACCCCATGAACTGTAGCACGCCAGGTCTCCCTGTCCATCACCAACTCCTGGAGTCCACCCAAACCCATGTCCATCAAGTTGATGATGCCATCCAACCATCTCATCCTCTGTCGTCCCCTTCTCCTCCTGCCCTCAATCTTTCCCAGCATCAGGGTCTTTTCCAATGAGTCAGCTCTTGCATCAGGTGGCCAAAGTATTGGAGTTTCAGCTTCAACATCAGTCCTTCCAACGAACACCTAGGACTGATCTCCTTTAGGATGGACTGGTTGGATCTCCTTGCTGTCCAAGGGACTCTCAAGAGTCTTCTCCAACACCACAGTTCAAAAGCATCAATTCTTCAGCGCTCAGCTTTCTTTATAGTCCAACTGTCATATCCACACATGACTAATGGACAAACCATAGCCTTGTCTAGACGGACCTTTGTTGGCAAAGTAATGTCTCTGCTTTTTAATATGCTGTCTAGGTTGGTCATAACCTTAGGTTAGGGTCATGGGTTTTGGGAGGAAGGTCAGAGGTGAAAGGCATTCTCTAAGGATACAAGCTACTGACCTGACTCATCCCCAGGTGTTGGTCTCGACCACCCGGCTGGGGTAGTGTTTGTCAGGCTTCTCCTCTGTAGAGTTACTCTCTCTCCCTTTTCAGAGGAACAGCTCTTCTCCTACAGGGCAGGGTATCGACATATATTACTTGGAACTCTGTACTACAGAGCTGTCTTTTCTCCCTTATTGATTTCCTCAAATATTTATGAATATGGACACTTGATACTTTGAGGATAATCTAATAGCACTTGGCTCTCATTGTTTGTTCCAGATTTGGCCTCCGGCTGCTCTTTCACACAGTGCCTGTGTCCTTCTGACCTGTCCCCATCATTGTGGGGAGTCTGGGCCTGTGTTTTTTTTAAAAGCACTTTCTGTTTGTCGGTGCCATAAGGTGCTCCGGGTTCGTCTTACACATTTTCTAAGTCTTAGAATTCATTATTTCTCTAAGGAGCTTTGCTTCCTTTTACTGGAAAATGTTATTAGAAGCCTTGATCTGGGTGCTAGATATGCTCATTGCTACTGTTACCACTTCTGGGCTTTCAGCTGAAAGAGAGCATTGAGATGTGTGTATTGTAATCTCAGTATCTGCATGTATATGAAAGTATTCATAATTATCCACCTGTATCTATAGTATCTATAGTAAACATGAGTCCCTTATCACATGGATCATTTTACTCTCCTCCCTTGCTTATCATAGCCTCCACTCCAACACTGAGAAACTTGGATTCCAGCATCGGCCATCCTTTTATCCAATTCCAGTGTTCATGTGTAGTGGTGTCAGAATTGTTAACCAGTTTCCCTTGTGGGAAACAACCGTATGCATTTGAGGTTCGTCTGTATCCTCTCAGGGTTTGATGGTTCATTTCTCTTCATTGGTGAATAATACTCCCTCATAGGGCTCTACCTTGGTTTATTGCTTCATTTATTGAAGGGTATCTTGGTTGCTTCTAGTCTTTATAAACAGTTGCATGTGGCTTTTTGTGGGACACAAGTTTTCATATCTGCTGGGTAGATACCTAGGGGGGTGCTTGCTAGCTTGTACCTAAGTCTGCGTTTAGCTTTGTGGAAACTGTCAGCAGTTTCTGCAGTGGATATGCCTACCATCTGTGCATTCCTGCCCACGCATGCGTGCCTGTGGCTCCCCACCAGCAAGTGGTGCTGGCGTGCTTTTTGAGTTTCAGTCTTCCCAGTAAGTGTACAGCAGTGTCTCATTGCTTTAATTCGCAGTTCTTTAATAACATACAAGGTTGAGCATCTTTTCAGGTGTTTATTTTCCATCTCTGTAGCATCTTTGAGGTCTGTTCAGACCTTTGAAAGTGAAAGTTGCTCAGTCATGTCCAGCTCTTAGTGACTCCATGGACTATACAGTACTGTACAGTCCATGGAATTCACCAGGCCAGGATACTGGAGTGGGTAGCCTTCCCTTCTCCAAGGGATCTTCCCAACTTGGGGACCGAACCCAGGTTCAGACCTTTGGCCCATTAAAAATTTTTTTGTTGTCTTACTGAGTTTTAAGAATCCGCATGTATTTGTGATGAGTCCTTTATCGTGTGTTTTACAAACATTTTCTCCCCTTCTGTGCCTTGTGCTTTCCTTCGCTTAACTGTGTCTTTCATGGGCAGACATTTTTAATCTTAAAATCCAACATATCAGGTTTTTGTTTTGCCTTTTTCTTTTTTTCATGGATTGTACTCTTCTTTATTAATGTGAAAACTGTTTGAAGACGTTGTCTTAATTTGGACTGTTTTTTGTTGAATTAGCAGATGAAGGGCCTATAGAATGGTGGTTACTTTGTTCTGTTTCTTGGTGGAGGTCTCTGGGTAGTATGTACACTTATCTTTTTGGCATTGATCTAAATGGCATTAAATTCAAGTGGTTTTACTTTTATCTTCTACTGAAATCACAGCACTGTTGGTGAATGACCCCTCTGGTTCTGTCTGTGCAGTGAAGACATACTATTTCAACTTAAATATTTGCCCTTTGGTTAAGTAGAAATCTATTTTATTTGCTTTTTAAATATTAACTAGGCAAGGTAGTTTCTTCTTTAATTGGCAAGTAATGTTTGTACTCAGTTTTCTTCAATCTAGTGGAGTTTACTTTGGTGTAAACGGATAGCTGTTTGAAAGGAAGTAAAAGATTGGTTCTTTCTAGATTCCCTAGTAGTTTATACGTGCGCGTGTGCGTGCGCACACACACACACACACACACACACCTGTTTTTCTTTCCTGATTAATTAAAACTAGTTCTGGAGAAGTGTTAGGGACCTTTACACATAATCCATAATCTTAATGTGGGTATGTGGAGGGGGTGGATGCAGAGAGCGCTGGTTCCTGCCGGGTTTGAGCAGGGGCAGCCCATTGTCATCTGGAATCCTACCGTATCCTCTTCGAGCATCACCCACTTTGGTGCAAGAGACGAGCTTTCTTTACCTTTGCTTTCAGTTTATTTATGGTTTATTTAAGTTTATGGTCTAAATTTTGGTCTCTGCCTTTTGGCTGAAAGCAATGAAAAATGTCCTTTCTGACAATAACATCTGGTTTGTACCCCTTCATTTGGTAAACCTTTTTGGCATAACATAATGTTCAGTCCTATTTAGAATTACTTTTTGAGAAACCAACGCTTCTCAAACGTCAGTCAGAACTAAATATATTCAATATATTAGAAAACAATTCTCATTTACATGTTAAAGCCAATCCTGGGCTTGCTTAAGTTTATAGCTTCAAACAAACCCTTTTGTTGTAATTTTGCCTTAGTTTTAAAAATGGGGATGGACTATAAAGTTTTTCTTTTTTAAGAATTTTAAAAATTGTTTACAGGCCCGACTCCCTCATTTGTACCAGTTTTTCAATATTGTCATAATTCATGGCTTCTGGGCCATAAATTGCCAGGTGGGGATGTAGTGGTACCTTGGTGTTCTGCTGTCTTTCGGCGTCGCACCTGCTGTGTGAGCAGATAACCTAGCACAGAGTCACTTGTACTTCACACTGAACACTAAATTGGTTTGTTTTCTTCTAGAGTCATCCACTGTCTCTAGTTTTTGCTTTCAAATCTACAGAACATGTTAAAATCTATGTTGAGTTTCCTTTCTGAAGAGATGTCTAAAATTGTGTTATATAAATCTAAAACGGATTTCCAATACTTTTTGTTTTAATAGTATATCACAGAATTGGCAAATGCCTTGTCTTACTGTCATTCAAAGAGAGTTATTCACAGAGACATTAAGCCAGAGAACCTGCTCCTTGGATCAGCTGGAGAGCTTAAGATCGCCGATTTTGGGTGGTCGGTACATGCCCCATCCTCCAGGTATATAACTTCAGAGATGGAACTTGTTTGTTTGGTTTAGTAAAAGCCTAGGGGCTAATGAGCTAAATAGTAAAATATTTACTGTAAGTAAATGTAAGCATAGATGTTGTGGGCGGTTGGGTCAGGTAACTGACATACATGCTTTGGAGTAATTTAGGCCTGGCAGGAAACTAGTGTCTTCAAGAACATTTTTACTATGCAGCCATTTGTGGATGTTTATCCTGGGGTTACGGAGAAGGCAATGGCACCCCACTCCAGTACTCTTGCCTGGAAAATCCCATGGACAGAGGAGCCTGGTAGGCTGCAGTCCATGAGGTCGCTAAGAGTCAGACCTGACTGAGCGACTTCGCTTTGACTTTTCACTTTCATGCATTGGAGAAGGAAATGGCAAGCCACTCCAGTATTCTTGCCTGGAGAATCCCAGGGATGGAGAATGCTGGTGGGCTGCCATCTATAGGGTTGCACAGAGTCGGACACGACTGAAGCAACTTAACAGCAGCAGCAACCTGGGGTTAAAGATGCATACTATCCTTAGAGGCCAGTGAAGGGGACAAATAGGTAAAAGATATGACAAGTGTATCACAGAATGAAATGCGGTGTGTAGAGGGGGAACAACACCTGACTGACGGGGAGGCAAACTCCACTGCCTCCAGGGCCAGGAGACACGAGTTCTATGAGTTCTGAGGGCAGCACCTGCAGAGCTCTAGAACTGGGAGCTTAAAGGAACCAAACTAGTTTGGATGGAGCTTTCAGACTGGTGGGTAAAGATTCTTTGGTCTGCTTCTGTCAACAGAGCAGTCCTTTCCTATCTCCTCTTAAAGCAGAGAGACCAACCTATGAAACAATTTAAGTGAACTTTGCAAACAGAGCTAAAACATTTTCTCCTGTTTTTAGGTTGGGTTTCAATGAGCTTTTGAAACCATGTGTGAAGTAGGGCAATTAAAAGCATACATCTACTGCTAAGAGTTTGTCAGCTTTGGGGTAGGTCTTTAAAAAATTGTAACCAGATTACTTTAAAGCCAGTTTAAAAAACTGTATAGTCCCAAATGGATGCTGTTGAGTGTGAGATTTGTTTTTGATATAGATCACTCCTAATTGTTTCCAGCAAGGCACTGAATCTGCTGTTGCAGTCTCTTTTTGTTTAGGGGAGAAAAAAATCTGGTTGTCACAAGTGGGAGCTGTTGGCCTCTGGTGAGGCAAACAGCAATGGCTGTATGATCACAGGGCTAAGCTGGACCTTGGCCCGCCCAGTGGTGTCCTCACGACAGGAAAGCTAGCTGATCCTTTTCTAAAGAGGATATCATATAAAATGTTGGTCACTTGGCCCGGCTTCCCATAGCTGGTTCGCTGTAAGAGCTCTCAGGTTACTGTGCTGTCTTCCAAGGCTCTTGATCTGGGCCTTCTCCCGAATCCAGTGGTGAGAGGCTAGGAGTCTGCGGTGGCAGCTCCTTTAGGTGAGCGAACATTTGTGCACTTGCCAGGCACCAGTGGCACCAAAGAGTAACTGGTACAAGGCAGCAAAATCTGCCTAGCCTTTGCTCCTGTTTTGATGTCTGTTTCCAACCTCTGTTATAAAAACAGACACGCTGAATTGATCACCTGCCTATCCAGTGCCTATACTCCCAATAGTTGTTAACATTTTACCACATTGAGTGTGTCTACGTTTTGGTTAACCTTCAAAAAATAAGTGACAGACAGCATGCTTCATCCTTTGAGTGCTTCAGTAAGTAGGCTAAGGACATTGTCCTGTATAATCACAGCCATTATCACACCTAAGAAACCTAGTCTTGTTAATATCTACTATTTAGTCCATGTTCAAATTTCCCTAGTTGTTCACACAGTTTTATAGTGGTGATACTTTAAATCTTATATATCATTTAAGGAAGTTCTGGAATTAGACATATTTGGGGTGCCACATGATTGCTAACTGTGAGGTCTGGTACAGCACCCCATCTAAAAATGGGTTTATAATAGCACCTGCTTTGTAGCACAGGAGCTAGCCTAGGAAAAGCGCTCAGGGTTAGTGGAATGGTTGGTGCCTTTGAGCAGCTGTCATGATAATAGAAACAGTAGCACGTCAACCCGAGCCTGCCTGTATTTTCAGGAGGACCACCCTCTGCGGCACGCTGGACTACCTGCCCCCTGAGATGATTGAGGGCCGGATGCACGACGAGAAAGTGGACCTCTGGAGCCTTGGGGTGCTTTGCTATGAGTTCCTCGTCGGGAAGCCTCCTTTTGAGGCAGACACATACCAGGAGACCTACAGAAGAATATCACGGGTAAGGCCTCACTACAGAGGGACCCGTCGTTGTTAGAATTCCTTATCAGCCTTGACAGGAGGCTATGATCTGAGTGTTTCTCGTGTTCTCTCTGAGCCACGTTGTGACTCTTGTCACTTATTGTGTACTCATCCAGGTGGAATTCACATTCCCTGACTGCGTGCCCGAGGGAGCCAGGGACCTCATTTCAAGACTATTGAAGCACAACCCCAGCCAGAGGCCCACCCTCAAAGAAGTACTTGAACACCCCTGGATCGCAGCCAACTCAAAACCATCAAGTTGTCAGAAAAAAGAATCAACTAGCAAACAGTCTTAATCTTTGGGGGCAGAGATCCTTAGGCCAGGGCTGCCTTGTCCTGGAGCAGGGTGCTGGCATGTTTCCCCGTGGCCTGCCCGCCATCGAGACTCTACGGGACATGCTGCTGACGAGCAGGCAGTGCTCGGAGTCCCACTTCTGCAGACACGATACTCTGCAGCAGTGGGAGCAGCTGTGAGAATCGTATTACTTCACTGGTTATAGTATCAATCTGGAGGCAAGGTTTGAGGGCAGCCACCCCGCAGCCTGTTTGGAGTAAGGCGTCCTCGTGGAAGACGGACTCAGAGCCTGGCTGTGGGGAAGGGAGTCATGCCTAGTCCTGCCTTGACCCTTGAAACACTGTGCAATAACCTTCCCAGTCCTGTGTGTGTGTAACTTATCGGGTGGCCCAGTCTGGTAACGCTGTCAGAATGAACATGTGATTCTTCCTTTTAAATGTTAAAATAAAGACTTTTGTATAGACTTGTATCCTTACCTCCACAGCATCCCTTCAGGACTCTTCGGTGTCTGTCCAGCACTCTCGCTTGGCCTGCTTGTGGGTCCTCAGTCACTCACCTGGTGAGACTGAGGCAGGAGCATGGGCTTGCCTCAGTCTTGGGGCACAGCGGTGTCTCAGCCCTTTCTAAATGGTAAAGCCTTATTTTCTCCCATGGTGTTGATGTTTTTATAAAGTTCTCACACGTGTAACCTTGACATTAAAGTGCATCTCCCAGGAGTTCACATTTGACAGACACTTTGAGAAACGCTGGGTTATATCTGTCACTAGGTGGTGGGGAGGGGGAGGTCGGCAGGCCCATGGACATATGGGCCTTCCTTCATTCCCTTCCTTCCCTTATCCCTCGTCCTACACTCCTGGGGGTGGGGGAGGGAGGGTCAACCAGCAGGCACCTTGTGATGGGTTAGGGAACAGAAAGCTGGAGCAGGGCCCTGGGGAAGGAGCCTCTTGGTCAGACTTGAAAGACAGGATTTAAAGTTTAGAGGCAGGTGTGGCAAGAGGTCCTTGCAGCCTGAGGAGGGGCCTGCAGGAAATGTGGCCCACTGGTGGGGGGAACTGGAAGTGGGGTGCTCTGCCGGGGAACACCAGGAGTGGGTGTGAGGGCAGCCAGCACCCTCCACTGTCCCCCGTGCCCCCGAGGCTTGGTCCCTGTCCTAGGCAGTGGACGTTCACCGTTGTGCATGACCACAGCCTGCTGGAGTCCTCATCCTGAGGAGTCACCTGCCCAGTCAGCAAAAGCTGGGGGCTGCTGGGTGTTCACTAGAGCTGCAGGTGGTCTGGCTGGACAGAGGGGAGGGGTCAACCATCCATGTCCACACCCACCCACTTCTGGGCTCTGACCACGTTCTTGACAGCATGGTGAGGAGCTCCACGTGTCGGGTGAGCCAGCTCCTGGGAACCTGACTTTCCCAGTTTGGCCCTCGGTCTTGATTATGTGGTCAAAGTGTTCACCCAGCCAGACTCCCTCCCCAGCTGAACCAGAGTCTGCGTGCTGCCAGTGTTCAAAGCGGTTCATACAAGTGGACACTGCTGCCCCCTCGGTACAGCTGGCCGGGGCTTCCCTTACCCTGGTCACCTGGTCCCCATGGGACACCCTAGAGCTGTGGCATCTGTGTCAACTTGAAAGCCAAATCCACAGATGAGTCTGCTTGCAGTCCACAGCTAATTCTTTTCACCAGCTGTTGAGTCTTGGCTTAGAAATGAGGTGCCATGAGGAGCTGGTCTCTCCCTTTTTGGTCTCAGGTTCCATGTGCTCCTATCATGTAAAATTACATATTTCTAGCTGCCAACACGTGTGTATCAACCAAGATGGTGAACTTGACCATGATGAAGACAAAGGTGGAAGTGTTGAACTTACTGAGAATGAGGAGAGGAAATAAGTTTTCACGGCCAACTTTCAACGCAAGAGGTACCAGAGATCAGAAATGTCCACACAGAAAGAAGTGCTATACACTTCCACGGCAGAGTTGGCGAAGTCGTCACGGAAACACCAAAACAAGTGGGTAAAACCGCAGTGTCCAATCGCCTTAGGACAAAGGAACTTCCAGTTCCCACAGTCTTGAGCTTTATATCCCAAAGTAGTAGTTCATCCATCTACGCCAGCTGTGGTCACCAGGACATGACTAACCCCACCAGGGCCATTAGCTAAGCCACATTTCCCCCAGACACTCCAACACAGGCCCAGAAAAGAGCTCACTGCAACGGGGCCACATTAGCAAACTAGTCACACGCAGGGCTGGTTTGTCACTGGCAGCAGTGATGGCTTACCACAAGAGGAATAACAGGTTCTTCACAAGCTTTACAAAGATGTTTATTTGTTTCATGGAACTTAAGCTGCTCATTTTGTCAGATTAAAAAATTAGATGTGAACAATGGCTTACATTTCTAAAATAGATCATCAGTTCTATTCCCCTAGTTCCATAAAAACAAGATAAATACAAGCGATCTGTACGTCTTGCTGGTGAGTTCACATAATGCTCTAGTTCCCTGATCCTTTGACTTTCTCTCCTCTCTAGTCACTCTGTTCTGTTTTGACCGCTGGCACAGGAGTGGAGTGGCGTTGGGGCTTAGAAGCGAACGCTATGGCTATTTGGTATGATAATTTATTGCTTGCCCTTTCAGTCCACTCTCATTTCTCCAAACACAGAATCAAAGTTTGAGATTTAAGCCCTTAAACTTGGAGGAATCCCTGTGGGCTTTTTTGCATAGGCATTACTCAGGATGTGAATGGGTTGGGAGGCCGGTGTGGAAGGTGGTTAGGAGCCCAAAGCTAACTGTTCCCATAGGGACAGCAACACAGAAGTGCTGGTCCTGCCCTCACAAGGAATTACCTAGCCCTGGTGTCTTCATCTTGTTCTGCTGTGTCCATGGTCCTTGGAATTAGACCCCAGAAAGACAGTTCCAACTTTAAACGGCTAAAACTTTTTGGCAACGGGCTAACTGCTTTAAAAGGGGAGAAAATAGCCAATGCACTTTAAAGATCTTGCAAGTGGAGAATCTGTCCCACGAAGATACTTTTAAAAGCTAACTGAAATAACTGATTGACATGGATTACTAAGGTCTGACTAGGAAAATGTCAACAGAGCTCAGTAAAACCAGGACGATCAGTTTACAGTTGCTTTAGTTTTCTGATTGTCACAAGTGGAGTTAATCAAACCAAAAAACTAAAATAAAAAGTAAACCTGGGAGCCAGAAAGAGAAACACAACCCTTCGTCCATGGCAGAAAGGCAGACGGGTCACAGTGGGGTTCCCGGGTGTGGAGCGGGTGCCCTGCAGGAACCTGGCCCGGGGCAGGGCGGCTGTCAATGACGCTGAAGCCTACCAGGAGACATTCCTTCTCTGTTGCCTGCTTCTGACTATTCCGCAGAGGAAGTCTCAATTTGAGTGTGTGTGCTTCGATTTCTATTCTTAAATGTGCCTAACAGGGAATGTGGGGTCTCAGGTCATACCCTCTTTATCTGATAAACTGGCTCCATCCCTCCCTGGCTTGTATTATTACTGTATTATATATTTTGTAGTTGCCTCTTATTTACAGCAACTGCTAGTAACTTTCCTTTTTTAGAGAGTGATAGAAAATCTTTTTTTACACACATAATTTTAACTCAATTAAAAAATAGAAGTAGCAACTCAGTGTAAACATTGCGACAGCGATTCTGGAATGTCTGAAGTCTGAGACAGAGTGAGTTAGGCCAAGATTGTCTCAGCTTTCCATATACATGCAGTGGAGCCAACTGATGCCATTACTATTGGACAAAGTTTCCATTTTTTACCTAAGGAGACAAATGATTCTGACCTACTTTAATGAAATTTGTGAAAAACCAGCTGAGGCAGGTTCTGCACGTCCAGATTTGAAGATGTTTGGGAATCAATGAGACATACCAGAAATACTTGTTTGTTCTTTTTGCCCAAACAAGTGTAATGAATGTCAGAGTATTGATGCTAATATAGATCCTGATTACACATTGGGAAGTCCTCAATTCTGCTTCATTAATTGTAGCACTGGACTCTGTTTTGCACAATATTGCATATTAACCTGCAGGCAGCCTGACAAGTATGGGAGGAAGGGGAATTTTAAAAATCAGCTTAATGAATCACTACCCTTTAAGAATTTGAGCAAAGATGAACCCCTGAGGCTGTTGCAGGCAGACCCTCACCAATGGTCTTCTGAAGGAACATTTCCTGGCTGACAGTTTTGTCTGAGATGACAACTCATTGGCGGTGTTCTGCTGACATTTTTAGAGGAGGCAGACAAGCCCTGTGATGAATAGCATTACCCAAACTTTAAAGCGGAAAAACTACAATGATGTGAAACCCTGAATTTTTGCTGGCAAAAGTAAATCCTATTCATGAGAATGCAACAATTAGCCCCTGCTACCCACCCACCACAAAACCTACATCCTAAAACCAATCTAGCATGTGTCATTTAAAAGAAATAGGTTTTCAGGCCCACAGTTGAAGAGTTCATCAAGGCTTTGCTGCTGGAGGTTTAAAAATTCCCACTTTCCGAAAGTATCTGACAATCAAGGGCACAGAAACTAAGGTAATACTGATCCTCACAGGTGCGAACAGCTTGTGGATGGCGTAGGCCACCACAAAGGTGCTTGTGCCGGCCGCCATTTTCGACTGGACCAGTGACTCTTTAAAGCCGAGTTTAAGCAGGACAGCTGACATGTCCACACCACTGGAGGGGAGAGAGACAGACAGACAAACATAGAAACACAAAAGATAATTACTACAGCAAGGGACTAAGTTAAGCACTCAATTTGGCTATGAGATTTACAGTATTTTTTTAAAAATGTAAATAAAAGTAGCTAGATGAATACTAAGTCTTAGGCAGAAAGTTCTTATTCCCAAAGACTCTTACATGATAGCAAAAAACAAATACCTATTACTGTCCCCATCTTACCTTGAAATAACCATGTAAAACATTCCCAAGGAGATTAATGAGATTCCAATGTGCAGTGACACTGCCACGGCACCATATTCTTGAAAAATCTTTTTCAGCTGCTGCGACTTGCTTAGCTTTTTCTCCTCTGTGCCCCTGATATTGCTGCCTGTGGTCACAGTGATTTTGCTGGGGTCCTGCACACAAACCAAAGAAAGGGAGACACTTGAGGGCAGGAGCAAGGATGTGAGTGGTCATCACCACATTACCACCTCCACAATCACGTGATGTTCTGCTCTCTCTCATCCAATGAGAGATGAGGCTAATGCCTGCTATGCCACTGAGTGCACTGAAGGGCTGGCTACCACATGTGATGGGCAAAACGATGGCCCCAAAGATGTCTAGTTCCTAGGCCCTGGAACCTGTGAATATGTTACCCTATGTGACAAAAGGGTTTTGCAGGTAGGATTCAGTTAAGGATCCTAAGATGGGCAAATCATCCTGGATCTTCTGAGTGAGACCAGTGTGATCACAAGGGTCCTTGCAAGTGAAGGGAGGGAGACAGCAGGGTCAGAGAAGCTGACATGAGGACAGAAGCAGAGTCAGATTTGCAGAGGCTGGTGCTACTCCCTCTGAAGATGGAGGAAAGGGGCAAGCCAAGGGATTCAGGCACCTCTAGAAGCTGGAAAAGACAGGAAATGGCTTTCCTGGTGACTCATAGTAAAGAATCTGCCTGCAATGCAGAAAGTAAAGTCGCTTAGTCGTGTCCGACTTTTTGCGACCCCATCGACTCTAGCTTACCAGGCTCCTCGGTCCATGGGATTTTTCCAGGCAAGAATACTGGATTGGGTTGCCATTTCCTTCTCCAGGGGATCTTTCCGACCCAGGGATCAAACCTGGGTCTCCCTCATTGTAGGCAGACGCTTTACCGTCTGAGCTACTAGGAAGATACTCTGGAGAAGGAAATGGCAACCCACTCCAATATTCTTGCCCGGAAAATCTCATAGACAGAAAGGAGCCTGGTGGGCTACATAGAGTCCATGGGAGTCACAAGAGTCAGACACAACTAAACCACCACCACCAGAGCAGTTGGAAGGACCCAGCCCTGCTAATGCACTGAGGTTAGCCCCATGAGACCTCATGGGCTTCTGACCTCCTTGACTGTAAGAAAACAAATGGGTGTTGTCTTATGCACATGACAACCAGGCTAGACTCTACAAGAGTGGGTGTGAAATAAATGGGAGCAGAAGCTGTAATATATTTACTTTTGGAATCAAGATTTATCCCTGAGATCTGAACAGATACAGGGGGAGAGCTAGTTCCCAGGCCATAAATGCAGCATTGGGGGTTTGCAGAGAAATTATCTACTGTGTAGGGTGCTCCATTAACATTTATTGAGCATCTACAAGGCCTGGAATGTTTGAGAGAAACAAAAACAACAATATTGGATTAAAAAGACAAAACTCCTCCATGTGGAGAGTGATTTTTCATCAAAGGATTGCTTCAGCTCTCATGACAGACCTCACAGAGATCTCAAGGACAGGATCTGGGTCAGCCAGCTCCGGTTATAGACTTTGAAGCGGAGGCTATTTCCTTATATTTTTAGAACATGCGGGGGCACAGGCATACCTCAAAAGCTGGCAAGGCAGGGGTTGGGGGGTAGGGACAATGACATACATCATGGAGACCCCAGGAATGAAATTAAATGATACCCAGATAGCCAGAGCAGCAGTCTCCAAACCGAAAGAGGCAGCGGTCCTCCCAGCCCCGCCCTGCTCTGGAGGCATAGGTGGCCACTGGATTTCCTCTCTAGTCACCCCGTGTGTCCACCAAGGGAGGGCACTGGTCCAAACCCCCGCATGACATTAGCTGGGCCCTGCTGACACCCCACCGCGGGTGGTGACCCAGATGCGCGTCTCCCTGAACTCTGAGCTGGCGCATCTGCCTTGGCTGTGACGTCCATAGTCACACATCCACAGCACGTCTGGATGAGCTCCTGACCCACTCCCACCCACACGCTCCTCTCCAGGTCACAGCTGTCCCTGTTTCGGCAAACCTCATCCTCCCAGATGCTCTGTCTGAAACCCGAGTCACTGACTCCCACAACCAGCCATCAGCCAACCCCACCAGGTCCAAACTCAACGCCCCTCCCCTCCCCACCCAACACTCCTATCACCCTGGCCCAAGCTCCTCACCTCTTTCCTGGGTGACTGTGATGGCTTCCTCCTAGCTGTCCCCCAATCCCACCTTTGACTCCTCAACAGAGTGGCCAGAGACAAGCCTGTGAAATCCAAGGTGGGATTACAGCACCGCCCCTACTCAGAGGCCTCCTGGAAGCTAAAGTAGTCTGTGCACTAGCCCCCCTGGCCCTCCAGACACCACCTCCAACCCCCCTCCCCACCCTTTTCCTTCCTGCTTCCCATTCCAGCCGCCCAGCTTCCTTGCTGCTTTAAGGATAGGCCAGGCCCAACAGGCCCTGGCATCTGCTGGTCCATCTGCCAGGAAGTTTTTCCCCAGAGGGCCTCATAGTGCTGCCTCCAGATCTTTATCCAGCACCACCACAGGGAGGCCCTCCTGGACTGCTCTCTTTAAAACCAAAAGCCCCTCACCCTGTGGTTCCTGTGCGTTTCCTTCCATCCTGACTTCATCATCTAACATCCCATGTGCATTTCCTCTTCCTCCCCAGGGAGGGGCCCATCCACTTTGGAAATGGTTTTGCCCACATAGAAATTACAAACCGTTAAGTCTACCTTAACGTTTAAAGTATACGGTTGCATGGTTCACGTGTGTCTGCCATTGTGCAGTCATCACCAGGGTCTAATTCGGGAAGACTTTCGCCACTCGATCTGCAGTTACTTCCCATTCCCCTCTCCCCCATCTTGCCAGGAGGGCACGGAGACACCAAGCTCCTTTCTGTCTATGGATTTGCCCATTCTGAATGTTTTTATTACAAATAGGGTCATGCAACAGGGGGCCTTTTGTGACTGGCTTCCGCTACAGACTGAATGTTTGTGGAACTCATCTCCCCTCCCCGAAATTCATACAATGAAACCGAATCCCCACCCTGAATCCGCCTGCAATGTGGGGAGACCTGGGTTCGATCCCTGGGCTGGGAAGATCCCCTGGAGAAGGGAAAGGCTACCCACTCCAGTATTCTGGCCTGGAGAATTCCACGGACTGTATAGTCTACAGGGTCGCAGAGAATTGGACACGACTGAGCGACTTTCACTCACTACACTCACCCTGATGGTATTTGGAGGCGGAAGGTGACTAGGTCATGAGAGTGAAGCCCTCATGAATGCAATCAGGGCTCTTATAAAAGAGACACCAGAGGGCTACCTTGTCCTTTCTAACATGTGAGGACACGCCAAGAGGACAGAAGACATCTGACAATGAACCAGGAAGCGGACCCTCAGACACTGAATCTGTCAGTGTCTTGACCTTGGACTTACAGCCTCCTGGGCTGTAAGAAATGAATGTTTGCTGTTTAAGCCACCTGTGCTTGCATGATCAGTCATTTCAGTCGTGTCTGATTCTTTGCGACCCTGTGGTCTGTAACCTGCCAGGTTCCATTGTCAATGGGATTCGCCAGGCAAGAATATTGGAGTGGGTTGCCATGTCCTCCTTCAGGGGATCTTCCCAACCCAGGGATCAAACCTGTATTTCTTATGTCTCCTCCACTGGCAGGTGGGTTCTTTACCACTAGCACCACCTGGGAAGCCCTTAAGCCGCCCAGTCTATGGTATTTTTGTTATAGCAGCCTTAACAGACTACCGCAGCTTTTTCCACTTATCATCATGTTTTCAAAGGTCATCCACATTGTAGCAGGTATCCAACTTCATTCCTTTTTATGAAGTAGAATTTGATTCAACTGAAATACAAAGTATGGATTCTAAAATTTACCCTGCGGGCTAAGCTAGGAGCCATAGCACAGTTTTGCCCTAGAAAGAATGTCTGCTGTGTCTGGGAGCACTGTTGTGCCTGGTAACCTCTGGGGCAGGCTCTTCATGGCTTCATGAAGGACAGGAGGGCCTGGCTCTGGGTCAGCTGCTGGAATGATAAAGTATACGTGCTGCACGTTTGTGGAAGGTAAGGTACAAAAGCAGACCATCGTATTGTCCCCAGAGGAAGGCTCAGTGAACAGCCATGTTCTTCACTGGGAGAACATGGGAGACCAGGGCATGGCAATGAGGGGATGGAATTCAGTCTTGGATTGAAACCTGCTCAGAATTGGGACTTCTGTAGTGGCCCAGGGGTTAGGACACCTTGCTTTCACTGCTGAGGGGGAGGGCTTAATCCCTGGTCAGGGAACTAAGATCCTTCACGTTATGCAGCCAAAAGAAAACAAAATTTGCCCAGAGTCATCCTTGATTTATAATTATACGCAACAGCTACTCATTTGCCCCTCTTCTCCCAAAAGCTGGTACAAAACTCAGATTCATGAGTTAAGAGTCTTTTCATTACCTCCCAATTGAAAGAGCATCTCTTTTGTTCCCAAACTGCAGTTAGGACTGAAAAAACACACACACCCGTGCCCCCTCCAAACACCTGGAAGCTTTCATCCTGGAATTAAATTTCAGTACCATTAAAGGCTGTTCTGTCCCTGGGAATTAAGTGTTAAGGCTTTAAAGGTGAGGATGAAGTGTATTTTCTCACAGCCTTTAGCTTTGACTTCTCCGGGGTATTTTCAGACTTATGAAAACAAACACTTAAAAAAAGCGGTGGTGGTGGGTGGTTTAGTTGCTCAGTTATGTCTGACTTTTGCGACTCCCTGGACTGTAGCCCGCCAGGCTTCTCTGTCCATGGGTTTCTCCAGGCAAGAATACTGGAGCGGGTTGTCATTTCCTTCTCCAGGAGATCTTGACCTAGGTATCAAATCCATGTTTCCTATGTCTCCTCCATTGCAGGCAGATTCTTTATCGCTGAGCCAGTATCCGTTTATGGGGTCCCAGAGACTGATTCTGATAGACAGGAAAGTCTATCATGTTTTGAAAGGTTTTGAAGTGACTTAGCAAGCAGCAGGAAAACCATGAGTATCCTGAGGAGAGGGCACTTCTGTTGAGCCAGCCACCAAGCTTAGCACTTTAAAGGTTTTATAAAAACACTCATGACCTCATGATACGGGTACCTCTGTCATTTCCACTTTGACAGATAGGAGACCAGGGCTTTGGGGTGAAGCTGTGAGCTGGCTGGCAGTGCCCAGACTGGGTTCTGCACTACAGACTCCCCGTCTTGTCCCCCAAGAGTTGAACATTCCTAGAGGAAGAGCCTGTTTCAGAACTTCAGGACTCTGGAGGGGAGAAGGAAAACTGTCCTCAGCCTCCCTTGTTGGGCAAGCATCCACGCTCCCAGTTCTCTGACGCCCACCAGCCGGAATGGCCGCTGGGAGCTCAGGCTCTTTCTGATAAACAGGTCCCCACCCGCCTTTTGGCTGCGGAGGAAGTGCCCCAGATGGGAGGGCTGCTGGGCGCTGATAGGATGGCTCCCAGAGCCAAACCATGTCCTGCGGCAGATGACGATGGGTGGAAGCCCTTTTCACTCCCACCCCGACACTTGGCCTGACAGAACCTCATTCCGCCCCATCTGTCCACTAACAGGACGGGGCGGAGCTGCCACTCTCTCTCCCCTCCTCCCTCTTCTGTGCAACCTCAATTTTGGCAAATGGCCTTTTGGCTAAAAAAGAAAAATAAAAAGGCAGCCAGACATCCAGCTACAGAATAACAAGTATCTATTGCCAGACAACGGGAGGGACGAAATATTCAGACACATGGACAATTTCCTGTTAGCCGGTGCCAAGGTTAGTTTTTAACTTTCTAGAGTTAGTTGTTTGTTGTTTTTTTTTTAACATGGACAATTTTCTTCCTTTTATTTTGAAAATCTCTTTAATCATTGTGAGTCATCTATTTTTCTTCCTAAGCCTGAAACAGGTTAAAATAAAAGGAATTTATGAAGAGTTGACCTGCAAGGAATAGGAATCTTTCAAACATTCATTTCTTGGTGAGATATCACCTTAAAAACCTGTGATATATTCTTAGTTGCTGCCCTGGTTGCAGATGCCCTGGTTGAGATAACTTCGTACCTCCCCTGGTGTCTGTTTTTAGATAAAAGTGCTTTCATATACTTGCGGATAGCTTGGCTCTCTGAGCCCCAGCGTTCTCCTCATCTCCCAATTCTCCCTCACATGCTGCCTTTCAGTGAGTCAAAGCAGTGCCAAGCCAGAGCAGACACTCACAAATAAGAACAGTTGTTAAGAGCAAAAGCTTTGGAACCAGACTGGTTTGGATCCCAGTTCTGACAGGTAATCTCTGTGTTTCTCAGAGAGTTACTCAACCTCTTTGGGCTTACGTGAAGATAATAGTATTGCTTATGTCTCAGGGTTGTTGTGAGAATTACATGAATTGATATTTTCAAAGTACTCAGAACAGTGACTGTTACAAAGGAAATACAATATAGTGTTTATCATTAATATTATTTACTGCATGAATGAAAATAGGTGTCACCCTTAACAATCTGACCTTTTAAGCAAGATTTTTGGCTCATTCCTCAAAACTTCTTGACTCTTCTCATACAGCCTCCTTACTTTAATAAATACAGCAGTGGTGGCTGGGGTTGGTGGAGGGAGGGCAGCAAACACACACAAACACAGACACAGACACACACACAGACGCAGACACACACACCCACACCCACACCCACACACACCTGCCAGTGCCAGGCTAACAAGACAGACAAGCAAATCAGAAGGACATTCCATATGAGGAGAGCATAGAAGATGTACTCCCATGAGGCTGAGGAGAGGCCAGTGGAGGCATCCAAGGCATCACTGGTGGTCAGGGAAGGCTTCCAGGAGGAAGGGACAGCTAGGCTGATGTATGGAGAATCACCAGGAGACAGCTGGGTGTATGCGGAGGGTGCTAGACATGTGAGGATTCCCAAGCTGGGCTCAGGAGGCAAAGACAAGATCTACTGCCTGTCAGATGGCACAGCACAAGGCAGAGAAGAAGTTTCTCCATCTGTGGTGGAGGCATGGTAAGGTCATGGGTCAAAGGCCTATGGAACATTCAAGAAGCACTGGCTCCCAGTGACACCATGCTCAGGCCTGCATCAGTTCATGGAATGGCCCCCAAACTATTGTTGGGAAGGTGTTATTTTTAGCCCCCTGAAAGGTCAGCAACCAGGCCTCAGAGACCTTGAGGACAGGGTGAGACAGCAACCCTGGTAAGTGGACATAGGCAGTTTGGACCAGAGCGGCAAAGCTCCAGGCACTGCTCCTTCCAACTGAGTTCTGCATCTCCAGAAGGCATTGCTCACCACCTGTTTTCTTTAAGGAGACCCACTTCAAAATCAAACTGAAACATATTTACAGAAAGGAGCAGTCTGTATTTGCATTCTGAATGAAAACCAGTTTTCACTTACCATGCACAGAAGGCAAGTGAAGATATACACAAAGAAGTAACCCTGCGTTTCAGGCGCCAGTCTCGCCCGCAGTCTGACTGGGAGGCCTGCTCTCGCAGTTAGATTAAAAGGGAGTGGCAGCAAGTACTGGGGGTGGGGGTGGGGGGGGGGGAGGTGCGGGGGCAGATGGTGGTGGTGGTGTTAAGAGACAGCAGCACCCACGGAGACTTCCTCCTCAGCCCAGCGAGGGGCCCCAGCGTGACTTCAAAGGGAACAACTCTAAGCGCCGAATGACAACGTCGATACCAAGTCCAGCCCCACCTCCAATACTCTCTGCCGCCACCACAGTGCAGGCCCAGCTTTGGGCACCTAGGATCCCCTGGAGGCTGTGACCTTGGCCATTCGCCACGCCCCCCCCCCCCCCGAGCCTCAGTTTCCCTGGTTGTCAACTGGGAGATCGCTTCCTTGGCTTTAAGAGACTTAGGATCTGGGACCTGAAGGTGCTCGGTCTCAGCAGCTGCGCGTGTAAAGCTCTCCTGCGCAGGTGGACCAGCGATCCGGGCGCCCGGGGATCCGTGTGGGGGTGGGGAGGCTTACCTGGCGGCCCTGGTAGTTCCCGCGGGCGGCGCGCAGCAGCTGGGCGTCCGGCCCGGGCCCGAGCAGCGGCAGGAACACCGGCGGCGGGACACAGGGGGCGGCGGCGCCCAGGAGCCAGGTGGCGCGGCACCGAACCCGGGCGCCCACCCGACCCACGGGGCTCAGCAACGCCAGCAGCCCGGCCATGGTAGGCAGAGCCGGGCGCTGCCGCCCTAGCAGCAGACCGCAGGGGGAGCAGCGCGGTGGGCGGGGCCCGCGGGAGCCCGAGCCCGGAGCGGCGGGGCGGGGCGGGGCCAGAGTCTTGCCCCGTCCTAGGCCCCGCCCCCCGCCGCAGCCAGAGCGGCGAGGGCGGAGCTGGAGCCGCGCGCGGAGTGGGCGGGGCCGGAGCTGGAACCCAGCGCCCAATGCGAGGGCTGGAGACGCGAGCTTTGTGTGACACCGGGTTAATTCCACCCCAAGGACCCTGACTCATCATGTTGGTTTCGAGCGAGTCGGAGGCCAGCCCAGCCCAGCCCAGATTCAAGAGTGAAGGGGTTAGATTCCTCCGACTTGATGGGAAGTGGCAAGGTCACGGGTGGCAGGGCTTGTGGAGTGGGAAATATTGTCGTGACCATCTTTAGGAACTGCAATCTACAATAGTATTAGACTATTAACTGCAATAAAGATACTAATCTTTGGTTTCCATTCTGCAGAAGAAACTGAGGCTTACAGAAACGAAGCCTTCCCCGAGGCCTCTTATCCTCATCCTCTTCTCATGCCTGACCCCTGGTAGCACTTTTGGTTGAAACTAAGGATCCAAAGTGTTTCTAGATCTTTGCTATTTTTAAGTAGGGTTCGGGGGTGTGGGGGGCGGCGGGAAATAGCGTGGAGAATTGTTGCTTGGAAAACCACTGGAAAAGCTGGAGGAAAAGACCTTAGGCCGGGCTCCCAGGAAAGACTGGTTAGAGCAACACCGGTGGGCAAGGGGAGTGGCCCTTCAGTCAAAAGCAGGAAGGTGAGTGTCAGGGCAAGCTAGAGAAAAGAATGAATTTTGGAGCACACTGCCAGAGACAGTGACCCCAGGATCAGAAAGCTGCCACTGCAGCTGCCTTCCACAAAACAGGCCACTGGATACCAGAAGGCAGGGTCAGGCTGCAGCTTCTGTCCTCATTAACTGTCCACACTTGTGGGCTGGCAACTGGACACCTGGATTCTGCTGCAGAAAACCCCACATCTCTGCCAACTTGTTAACCAGCAGCAAACAACCCAAGCCACAGGAGGATGCCTCTGCCTTCAAAATATTTTATGAGTGCATCCAGTTGGCAGAAAGAAATAAGTACCTAGAAACCTAGCTGCAAAGAGAAATTATAGCCATGCTGACCAGAAGGTGCACAACAAAGGTATGGGAATTCATGCGCCCAAATTCAGTACCTCCAGACTGCCCCCTAACCTGCCCCCACCTTGTCTCATTGGGTAGAACTGAGTCACATGATACTGTTAGCTGCAGGGGAGGCTGGAATATGAGGATCCTGCAAAGAAAGAGACTTGGCTTAGATCAGAGCAGGCACACTGTCCTCCTGAACACAGTTGGGGTTCTATTGGCAGGGAGGTAGAAGAGGATGGCTAGGGGGATAGTATGGGTGAATGGTAATTCCAGAAAGTGTATGGGGCTGTGTGCCCGTGTGTGGTGGTGAGTGTCACATGGGAAGTGCACGTGTACCAGGGGTAAGGGGAACAAGTCAGTGTGTATGTGAGGGGGTTGAAACAGAAAGGGAGCTGGGATGCTGGAGGAAGAAGAAAGGATTTTTCCCTTCTGATGGAGGAATTACTCTGCCCCAGTTTCCAGGGGAATCTGCCTGGGGGTACAGGGCCTCAGAGTTACTCACTGTGGCTCATTTCTGTAGGAATGCGGGAAGGTAGATCTGGCAGACAGACTGTGTTAAAATAAAAAGTGGACAGTATTTGGGACAAATTGCCTCGTTTTCTCCAATTACATATTCTGATTGTACCTGTGTATTTATTCCGGTTCTCTTTCTCTGTCAGATTCTGCAGTGCCTATTCTAAACATTTTGTGCCCACCTGGGGTCCTCCCTCCTGCCCTGATGTCTTCCCTCTTGGCACACACCCTTGCCTCCTACCTCTCAGGGGAAGCCTGGGTCTTAACTGATGGCTGCAGCCCACCTACTTGTTTCCCTCCACCATTCTCCACCTCCTGCTTCAGTCCCATTTTCCAAAGCAAACCAAACTCCCCATTCCCACGTATGGCTTCATGCCTCCTCTCTGTTCATTTCCAATCAGCATTCATTATTCTGAACACCTGCCATGTGCCAGCAGCGGCAATAGAGTGAAAATAAGACTTTGTTGTTTCATGAGCTGGTGGTTAGCATCATAACTTGGATGCGGTGCAGGCCTGGTTTAGAATCTCTGTTAGGTGATTCCAACTGTCTAAGCTGGTGGTTTTCTCACTTGTAAGAAGTGGGAGTAATAACACCTATCTCAAAGGGTTACTGCGAAGGTTAAAGGAGATAATATATTTCAGTACTTGCAGAACTGAGTCTGGCACAGTAAAGACTCAGGACAAGGAAATGTGGCTGGCATGTCTTTCTTTTTTTATCTACCCAGCTCTCTCCTTCTAATAAAGATGCCTGTCTCTCTCTACTGTAGTTTGCATGAATCTTAATGGTCAGGGGATGGATTTGAGATCCTTGCCCCTTGTACTAGTCAAAATTGGGTCATGCTGAATATATACATCATAATATGACTTTTTCACTTAGTCTCTCACTAATGTCTTTCCTGTTGGAACCATAATTGTGGAATATTATTTAAAAGCTGTAGAACATTCTGTCTATAGATACTCCATGACTTATTTAATCCAGTGTCTTGGTGAGAAATGTTATAGACTGAAGGGGTCTTTCCCCAAATTCATATGTTAAATCACTAACCCTCAATACAATGTTGTTTGAAGATGGGGCCTTTGGAAGGTAAATACAGTTAGGTTAGGTCGTAAGGGTTCGGTCCATGTAATGGTATTCGTGCCCTTATAGGAAGTGGAAGGGCCACCACTGGCCCAGTCTTTCTGCAGCAAGAGGGCAGAACAAGAAAGCAGTCCACAAGCCAGGAAGAGAATTCTCAGCAGAACTTGACCATACTGCCATCCTGATCTCAGACCTCTAGCCTCCAGAAATCTGTTTTGAAACAAATAGCATTTTATGGTTTGGGGCCAAGAGCTGGGGCCTTGGGGTCAGACTGCCTGACAGGGGTGTCCCCCGCTTTACGGTGCACTGACCATGTAACTGGTTAAATCACTCAGCATCTCAG
Organism: Ovis aries; assembly: GCF_016772045.2. Taxonomy (NCBI): domain Eukaryota; kingdom Metazoa; phylum Chordata; class Mammalia; order Artiodactyla; family Bovidae; genus Ovis; species Ovis aries. The sequence goes on from NC_056066.1 coordinate 59,243,813, forward strand.
AACCTCAGTTTTCTTATCTGTAAGATGGGGATAATAATAGCAACCACATCACACAGCTGCTGTGAAGAAGAGAAATTTCATGTAGTTGCGTGCTTGGCACAGTGCCTTCCTGAAAGCTGATCGTGGTAAGCACAGTGGCCATCATCATTATTATTATTGTTTCTCTTCATTCATTCATTCTGAGAAGAGGATGAATGGTGCAGGCTGGACACGACTAAAGGCTTTGAGTGTGTGTGGGGGGCACAGGGTGTGGGACCTGAGCTGTCCAGTCCAATGAGGCCACCTAGGGAGACAGATGTGACTTATAAAACCACCACTGAGAAAAGCGATAGCTTGTAGAGGATGAACTTGCTGGTTTTCTAGGAATCTCCCCTCTACTGCCTTTAAGATAGAAATGATCACTTCTCAGTACTCGGGAACGGTCTGAATTAGTTGGAACCATGATGCATGAAGATCCCTTTTTGTTTGTTCCATGTCTGGAGGGTTGCTAATAAGAACATCTGAAGTACTTAGAAAGAACGATTTAAAAATTACTGACTCATGTCTGAGAAGCATGGGGATTAACAGGAAATAAAATCAGTATCCGTAAAGCAAACCAGCTGCTGTCTGTTCTACGGGCAACTATGGAGTCTTTAAAGGCTCCATTGTTTGTTTTTGCTTTAATTATTGTAAAGAAAAGAAAGTGAAAATGAAGTCGCTCAGTCATGTCTGACTCTTTGCGACCCCATGGACTGTAGCCTACCAGGCTCCTCTGTCCATGGGATTTTCCAGGCAAGAATACTTTATTATTAATTAATAATTAAGAATACATTAGTTATTGTAATGGGTAACATTCGCTCTTTGTAAAAGATAAAGCTCAAAGGACACAGCCAGCAACATCATTTATTCATTCAATAAACACATTTTGAGCACCTCCTAAGTGCTGGGCACACAGCAGTGAAGTAGGAAGACAAGGCCCCATGGAGCTTATGTTCCACCAGAGAAGAGATGCCAGGCAGGGAAGAGTGGTGGGAGGAATTCAAGACAAAATCTGCCGACCCAGAAAATCTTTCCACAAAAGGATAAGAAAAACAAAAGAGTTTTATTATTGAATAAACATCAAGTTATTCTAGAATAGATAGAGTATAATAAAATGTGCTGCAGATCGCAGGCAATTCACTAGAGACTGCAAGATGGGAAGTTCCTCCTTTTATGCAGCTGAATCTATGCTTCATCTGAAGACAAAAAATAACTAGTTCTCAGGTAAGAGGACTTGACGGCACCATTTGTCACACATAGCTCACCCCAAATCCACTGGTAACTGGGAGGTCGTTTGTCCTTGCTAATTGTCTATCCAAAGGAATGGACACTTCTCCCATCTCTATGACAGACCTGTAATGATAACAGAGAGCTGGCCACTGAAATTAAACCCCCACCTAGACTAGGAGATAGGCTGCTGTCTTCCTTGATGTTCACATTTCGAGGAGACAGCTCTCAGACTCTTAACTAACATTTATTTTCCTGGGTCATAAAAACTGGCAAGTGGCTTAGTTTGCCTTTAAGACATTTGCATACAACTCCAAGGGGCAGAGGAAGAGTTAATTGCTCTAAGAAAAGGAGAGTGGTGATGAGAAGGCTCTCATCTTTTTTTCTTTTGCACCAGGGAAAATCAACTTTTTTCAATTTATTCTTAATTGTTTAATGTCTTTACCGAGACAGGCATTAAACAAATAAGTGAGCCCTACGGTGTCAGTCAAGTAAGGGGCTGGGGAGTCGGGCGCTGTGATTGGATAAGACAGCCTTGCTAGGTCTCAAAGAATTCCATGTGCCCAGAGCCTGGAGCAAGACAATGGGGATGCCCTCCCTGCAGTGGCCAGGTTTGAGTGTCCTTTCAACCACCTTACTATGTATGAACAATCACATCTGGTGGTTGTTTTGTTTGATGTTTTTTTAAAAAAATGGGATTATAACATGTGTTTGTTGACTTAAAAAATATTCACAACCTAAAAGTTGAGAGCTATGTTTCATTTGTCAGGAATTTTTTGGACTTCAAGCTTGGAAGGCAGCATCTCAAGTAATCTTGAGAGAATTGCTTCAAGGAGGCAAGGGGAAGAGCCAGGTTATACTGAAGTTTTGCATCAAAGGGCAGATAGTCTGAATGTGAAAAGATTATTGTTAAAGAAAACCAGATTATCTCAAAGAGTTGGGCACTTTTCTTTGTATGGGAAGATGGAAGAGACCGGGCTCACTGAACTCATTCCTTTGATATGCACCTCCACTTTCTGGGGCCAGCATCCTGTGTTTTCACATCCTGCATTTCCTCAGGGCTCAATGTGGGGAGTGGCTGCAATCTGATGGTGCTAGATGGCAGGTATTTTTTCATTTCTGAGCTCCCTCAGGGCTCACTAGCTCACCATTGGTGGTGGTTGTAATTGCTGACGATTGTAACATCTCTTATTCACCAGTTTGGCAGGAAATATACCATTTCTCACGCTCTTCATTTGCTTTTTTCACCCACTGTCCCATCAAGGATATGTCCATGTCAGTAAACACAAAAATCCATCTTTAAGTATCTGCCTTGTATTCCCTGCAAAGGGGGGTGTCCTTTTCCTCATGAGATGGACATCTGGGGCCCCCTTTGTGGGGGCTGAGAGCATTAATTCTGGAGGGAAGCCCAGGTTCATGGTCAAGGCACACTGCTTGCTTCCTGAAGACACTGGGCAACCTAACCTGAGCCTCAGTTCCTGCATGTGTAAGATGGGAATAATATACTGAGGACGCAATGTGAGGATTAAATGCATTGACATGTGAAGTTTGAACAGTGCAGAGCTCAGAGCAGGCCCATCCTGGTGTCAGCTGTTACCATTACAAATTACATTAATAATCACTGATTGATCACCCACGAAGGCTGTTTCTGTCATCTCATTCCTTCCCTCCCTTCCTCAAATATTTTTCTGCCCGCTCCTTTGCCAGATTATGCAGGTAAATGGCTTGGAAATGGTCCCTACATTTAGGGGGCTTAGAGTTGGGTGGGGCTGATGGACAGAGAACAGGTCTCCAGTGGAAGCCAGCATCATGAATCTGTGGTGGGCAAGGGGTGTGGCTTCTGGAAGAAGGAGGTATTGGACATCTGAAAGGTGCCAAGGAGCAGACACAGAGCTTCTGGGGAGAAGGCATCAAGTCAAGGGAGGGCTGGGTGCAGGTCCCAAGGAGGAAGAGAGCAATGTGAATGGTGGACTGGGGACGGGAAACTCAGGAGGCCTGAGTGGTTGGGACTGCAAGGAGTGAGGGGCTTGAAGGGGCCTGGAAAAAGTTGCAGGGGATGGGGGTGGGGTGGGGTGCTGCGCAGATGAGCCGATTTTATTCTAGCTGGGGTGGGTAAGCATTGAAGGGTCTTCATCTTCAGTGAAGGGAGCGACACAATCTGATAACCATGTTAAACTGTGGAGCAGGAAGGTGCAGGTGGAGGAGGCAAATGGGAAGGAGGGGGCGCCTGGGGTGGCTGAGTGGGCGGACTTGGGAGATGTGGGAAGTGGGAAGCCTGGAGGTGGGGCCAGGAGGAGAGGCTCTGACCTCCGTTGGAATCTGGAACTAAGCTCTGAGAGTTGGAGGCTCCTCCTCTGTCCTGGAAAAGTACCTCCTGCCCACCGTATGGCAGTGGGAACAATTTCAAGGAGGTACCCTTGAGAACAATGTGTTGTCCCAGGCTGTCTGGATGACTGAACCCCTCTAAAGCCTCTGCATAAACCTTTAAGATTCTTGGGCGCGGGGCGGAGAACAGCTTGTTACATCTTACAAGCCTCATGCATAATTTTCCTGCATTTGGAAGCTCCACTCACTCATCTGGAGGGTATGCCTCTTTCTGAGGCCTCACCTGGCCCAGTTCACATGGGTCAGTTTCGGACCGCACCCCGGAACTCTACGCTTTTAAGCCCCAGAGCCGAGCGCAGGCCCTGCAGCTGAGGAGCTTGTTGGGCAGTAAAAGTGTGGAGAAGGATCTTTGGGGGAAAACAAAACTATTTGATTTGCTCTGTTGTGGTTGTTCAGTGGCTAAGTCGTATCCAACTCTTTGATTCTCTTAGTTTCCCTTTTTAAATAGATTATCCAGGAAAAAAGATGGGGGATGAGGGAGATCTGACCTGCCAATATCCATCCAGGAAGAAAATTTGCCTTACTTCTAGATACAAGCTGCTGGCTTTTGAATTTTTTGTCCTGCTACTTGCTTCTAGCTGTCCTCGACCAAGTTACTTAACCTCCCTGAGCTTTCCTTATCTGTGAAATGTTACTGACTTTATGGAAATGCATACATGCATGCTAATTTGCTTCCATCATGTCTGACTCTTTGCCTATGGACCCTGTGGACTTATAGCCTGCCAGCCTCCTCTGTTCATGGGATTCTCTAGGCAAGAATACTAGAGTGGGTTGCCATACTCTCCTCCAGGGTATCTTCTGACCCAGGTATCAAGCCCACGTCTCATGTCTCTTGCATTGGCGGGAAGGTTCTTTACTGCTAGCACCACCTTTAAAGTGCCTTTATGGGAATGAGGTTTAAAAATGTTCAGTACATCTAAGTGTCTTGGAGCCTGACCGATGGTAATTCCTGGGTATCTCACTCCTGGTGGATGGGGGCGGGGGGCACTATTGGTTATTCCTGTTCCATTATTTGATTCAGTGGAAATTCAGGCCTAACATCAATAGCTGCTTCTTGTTGCACACTCTGCTGCTAGGCTTTGAGGGTTTCTTCTGGGTCTGTTAGGCTGGCCCCTAACAGCCACCTCCAGGGATCGACATCATTTCCATTTTGCAAGTGAGGGAACTGAGGGTTAGAGAGGTTAAGGAGAAGGTGTTAGGGGGCTCTGAAGGGGCAGAGGCTGCAGAGCTGGGTCTCTGAAGTGAGTGTTAGGGGACCCCGGCTTTGCTGGCTTACCTCTGAGTGATGCTTGCAGGTCCCTTAGGGTGCAGATCTTGTCCCGGACTTAGCTCAGTAACCCTGCTCTGCACAAGGCGGATAACCCTGTCCCTGGCGTTCTTGGCCAGCAGGTGGCACTGCAGGCTCTCCCAAGGCCAACTGAGGCGCGGCAAGCACTGCGGGTGTTTCTGAGGTTTGGGGCAAGTTGCAGTTTTTAAATTCAAGGTCCTAAAACAGCCCCCTGGGGCCTTGGGGCGCGGCAAGCACTGCGGGTGTTTCTGAGGTTTGGGGCAAGTTGCAGTTTTTAAATTCAAGGTCCTAAAACAGCCCCCTGGGGCCTTGGGTCTCCGGATCTTTCAGCAAATCACTTCTGCACCGGAGTCTTGAATTGTTGTTGTTGTAGGGAGCATGATGTAAACTCACAGCTGAGCAGGAAAATGACCTTAACCACTCATTTCTCTGAGTGCTTTTCTGGGTTGTTATTACTTCTGTTTCTTTTTTTGGTGGGGGCTAACTTTCTGTTACACTAAAAACGGGTTCATATTTATGCAAAATGTTTGGATCATTTAACATAATTACTTTTCAAGGAGAAGTATGCAAACATAGCAGGTACGGTTTTACAGAAGAGAAACAGGCTTAGAGAGACTATATGAATGGGGATCCTTGAGCTTTGAGGAGAACCCAAGTCCACTGGCTCCAAAGCTGCTCTTTCCTGGGTCTTCCATCTGCTGAAGAGTCATCTCCTTCCTCCTTACACAGCTCCTTCCCTCACTGATTCTCATAGTAGGAAGTGGGATATTTATTGGGGGGAGGGAGATAGGATGGACTGAAAGGAGATGTTCCTGAGAAGTGAAATGTGACCCCAGGGTTTGGTATATAATTCCAGTGATTCCTGACAGAGATAGCAGTCATGGCTGGGATGGGGCTTTGTGATACACCGGCTCAGAACTTATTCCAGGATCAGGAATGGCAAACCCTGCCCGGTCCTCAGGGCCAGATGATTGTGTAAATGAATTCCAAGGGCACAGCTTGTGCAGAGGGGTGCTGACATCGCCCTCATAGGGAGAAGCTTCCTCTAGGCTCTAGAAAGCTGTGTTCACATCTGTTGATGTCTTTTTATTTTTTTTTATTTTTTTATTTTTTGAAGAAATGATGTTTTTGTTTTATTTTTTTATTTTTTTAAATTTTAATATCTTTAATTCTTACATGCGTTCCCAAACATGAACCCCCCTCCCACCTCCCTCCCCATAACATCTCTCTGGGTCATCCCCATGCACCAGCCCCAAGCATGCTGCATCCTGCGTCAGACATAGACTGGCGATTCAATTCTTACATGATAGTATACATGTTAGAATGTCATTCTCCCAAATCACCCCACCCTCTCCCTCTCCCTCTGAGTCCAAAAATCCGTTATACACATCTGTGTCCCTTTCCCTGTCTTGCATACAGGGTCGTCATTGCCATCTTCCTAAATTCCATGTTGATGTCTTTTTAAAATTAATTAATTAAGTTTTACTTATTTGTTTATGGCTCGCTGGGTCTTCATTGCTGTGTGCGGACTTTCTCTAGTTGCAGCAAGAGGGGGCTGCTCTCCATTGCGGTATTTGGGCTTATCACAGCAATGGCTTCTCTTGTTGCAGAGCTCGGGCTCGAGGGCACAAGGGCTTAGTTGCCCCCAAGCTTTCAGTAGTTGAGGCACATGGGCTCAGCAGCTGTGGCTCTTGGGCTCTAGAGCACAGGCTCAGTAGTTGTGGTGCTTGGACTCAGTTGCTCCATGGCATGTGAGGTCTTCATTCCCTGTCTGGGGATAAAACCCACGTCCCCTGCATTGGCAGGTGGATTCTTAACCACTAGACTACCAGGGAAGTCCTACTGACTTTTTTTTAAGATAAGCTGTTTGTAAATTTGCAAAATTGGCCACAAATTCTTTCTCTCCTATCCAGAGATGAAATCTTTTTCTATCCCTTGAATCTAGGCTGGCCTGTGAAGTTGCTTTGGCCACTAGAATGAAGCAGAAGTAATGGCGTGTGTAAGTTAGAGCCCAGGCTTCAAGAAGTCTTGCACACTCTGTTCTTGCTCTTAGAGCCCGTGTGAACAAGCCCAGGCTAGCCTCCTAGGGGAGGAGACCTGATGGAACAGAGTCTATTGTCCCAGTTGAGGCTACACTCCACCAGCCAGCCCCTCTCTGATCCGACAGCTGACCACAAACACATGAACAAGCCTGGACAGAGATCAGCCAAGACATCCCAGACCAGGAGAGCCACCTGGCTGAGCTCAGCCCAAGTTTCTGAACCCTAGAATCATAGGACCATCAATGGTATTAAGCAGAAAATCCTAACTGACCAAGGCTTGCCATCTGCATTGAAAGAGTGTGAAATCTCCTGACTTAAAGTGTTGACTTTTTCAAATCCTAAAAGATGATACTGTTAAAGTGCTGCTCTTGATATGCCAGAAAATGTGGAAAACTCAGCAGTGGCCATAGGACTGGAAAAGGTCAGTTTTCATTCCAGTGCCAAAGAATGTTCAAACTACCGCACAATTGCTCTCATCTCACACACTAGCAAAGTAATGCTCAAAATTCTCCAAGTCAGGCTTCAACAGTACATGAACTGTGAACTTCCAGATGTTCAAGCTGGATTTAGAAAAGGCAGAGGAACCAGAGATCAAATTGCCAGCATCTGCTGGATCATTGAAAATGCAAGAGAGTTCCAGAGAAACATCTATTTCTGCTTTATTGACTATGCCAAAGCCTTTGACTGTGTGGATCAAAACAAACTGTAGAGAATTCTTTAAGAGATGGGAATACCAGACTACCTTACCTGCTTCCTGAGAAATCTGTATGCAGGTCAGGAAGCAACAGAACTGGACATGGAACAGTGGACTGGTTTCAAATTGGGAAAGGAGTATGTCAAGGCTATATATTGTCACCTTGCTTATTTAACTTATATGCAGAGTACATCATGTGAAATGTTGGGCTGGATGAAGCACAAGCTGGAATCAAGATTGCTGGGAGAAATATCAGTAACTTCAGATACGCAGATGACACCAGCCTTATAGCAGAAAGCGAAGAACTAAAGAGCCTCTTGTTGAAAGTGAAAGAGGAGAGTGAAAAAGTTGGTTTAAAACAACATTCAGAAAGCTAAGATTATGGCATCTGGTCCTATCACTTCATGGCATATAGATGGGGAGACATTAGAAACAGTGACAGACTTTATTCTTTGGGGCTCCAAAATCACTGCAGATGGTGAGTGCAGCCATAAAATGAAAAGACGCTTACTCCTTGGAAGAAAAGCTATGACCAACCTAGACAGCTTGTTAAAAAGCAGACACATTACTGTACCAACAAAGGTCCATCTAGTCAAAGCTATGGTTTTTCCAGTGGTCATGTATGGAGGTGAGAGTTGGACTATAAAGAAGGCTGAGCACCGAAGAACTGATACTTTTGAATTGCGGTATTGGAGAACGTTCTTAAGAGTCCCTTGGATTGCAAGGAGATCCAACCAGTCAATCCTAAAGGAAATAAGTCCTGAATGTTCTTTGGAAGGACTGATGCTGAAGCTGAAACTCCGTTACTTTGCCCACCTGATGCGAAGAACTGGCTCACTGGAAAAGACCCTGATGTTGGGGAAAATTGAAGGCAGGAGGAGAAGGGGATGACAGAAGATGAGATGGTAGGATGTCATCACCGACTTGGTGGACATGAGTTTTAGCAAGCTTTGGGAGTTGGTGATGGACAGGGACGGAGAAGGCTATGGCACCCCACTCGAGTACTCTTGCCTGGAAAATCCCACGGACAGAGGAGCCTGGAAGACTGCAGTCCATGGGGTCACTGAGGGTCAGACACGACTGAGCGACTTCACTTTCACTTTTCACTTTCATGCAATGGAGAAGAAAGTGGCAACCCACTCCTGTGTTCTTGCCTGGAGAATCCCAGGGATGGGGAAGCCTGATGGGTTGCTGTCTATAGGGTCGCACAGAGGCGGACATGACTGAAGTGACTTAACAGCAGCAGCAGCAGATGGACAGGGAAGCCTGGCGTTTTGCAGTCCATGGGGGCACAAAGAGTCAGACACAACTGAGTGACTGAGCTGAAAATGTTGACAGTATATTCAAATAAACCAACAAAGAACCTCTGTAGTTGTGGGCAATTATTTCTGAGCTCCAGATGGGGCCCTAGGAGTCACTAGTTTGCACACAATGCGATAAAGACCATGGAATAGAAACAAATCTTGTTTTGCTGTTTGAAGCAGTCTTGGCACATGTAAATCTTAGTGAATTTATAGATACTGATTGAAGGTGAATGTAGATAATGATTTATTTCAACAACTCTCAAAGGACCTGCATCTCTGTGGGCTTGCCTCTTGGAGTATGAACTTTCAGCTGTTGTATCTATGGGTTTCTTTGTTCAAGATCATCTCTGGCCTTGTTTAAAAATAGAATCTTTATGCTTCGGTGCGCACAAAGTCCTCATCTCATTACCCTGTGTGGTGGACCTGGCCACCAGCTGAGCTCTAGCTTCTGCACATCAAGCTTCTCTAATAACTGCAGCGCTGAATAATCAATGGCTATTGACCAGGGCTAGGAAACGACTATTTTGAATCAACATCCCTGAGAAAGGTAAGTGAGGCAGCAGGAAAGAAACACTCTTCTTTCACAGGTCAGACTCTCAAGGTTTCTGAGTCGTTTTGCCTACGTGGAAATCCATGAGACTCTAAGGAGCGCTTGAAAAGCAGTCTTGGTCCTGGACACCTGATAGAGTGAAACAGATGTAGTTCTTTCAGATTTGCAAAACGGGGAAGGAAAATAAAAATCCTGCGGGAGGTAGGAAAGGCCACTGATTCTTTCACAGGGATTTTTCTCTGAGTTGTTTACTGGCAGATTTTTTTTTGTGAGACAGAGAAAGGATTGTGATTGTATATGTTTTACACAATGAAGCTCAGCTTGCCGTCCCCCAACTTCAGACTTGGAAAAGGTCTGACTCGATGATGCTGGCAAATACTTTCAGTGTTATTCCCATTGCATAAACTGATCACTCAGCTAATGGATTGGGGCAGTAGGGGTCGGGAGAGGAGGCATCAGACTTTAAAGCATCTCTTTTCCGAGTGTAGATGTGGGACTACCTGCATTGGGATTACCTGGGAATGGCTTCCTTATAAAGCAGATTCCTGGCTCCAGAATAAAACCACTAATTCAGAATCCCTGGGGGTGAGATCCAGGGATCTATAGTTTAGCAAGCTGCTTAGGTGATTTTCTGCAGTGCATTGGAGATGGGAGGGAGCATTAGAGTATGGTGCAAGGCTGAGCTCTACACAGCCTTCCTCTTTGTTAAAATGTCAAAGCTGAAGGCCCTCAGTGAGATGCTGACCTGTAGCTTAGAACAGAAAACTGGCTTTGATTTTTGCCACTAGAATCAAGGAAGAATTTTGTAGATAATTAAAACCATGTCTTAGCACAGGCTACAAGAATGACCTCTGGTTGAGAGAGACCCGTCTTTTTATCTGAGTTAGGATAGTGCCCTTTGGGACTAGTCATGTACTGTGAAATGTGGTCCTTCAGTACAATGGCTGACTACCATTGTAGAGTTTAGTAATTATCTGTTACTGCAAAACAAATGACCCCGACACCTAGTGGCTTAAAACAATAATAAACTCTTAATATCATTTACAGTTTCTGTGGATTAGGAATTCATAAATGGGTGGTTCTGGCTTAAAATTTTGCATGAGGTCACTGTCAACATATGGGCCAGGGCTATTGGGATGTGAAGATTTGACTGGGACTGGGTGATCCACTTCCGAAGTAACTCACTCACACAGCAGGCCAGCTGTATGTAGCCGGCAGTTCCTCTCCACAGGGCTTCTCCACAGAGCTGCTTGAGGGTCCTCCCAACATGATGGCTGGCTTTCCCCAGCCCAAGAAATCCCAGGAGAACAAGGCAGGCGTTACGATACTCTTTGCAGCCTGGCTTTGGAAATCACACCCAGTCTCTTCTCTTTTAAAAAAATATTCATTCATTTGACTTCATTGGGCCCTAGTAGTGGCACACAGCCTCTCCAGTTGCAGCACACAGATTTAGCTGCTCCACAGCGTGTAAGATCTTAGTTCCGCAACCAGGGACCAAACCCACATTACCTGCACTGCAAGGCGGACTCTTAACCATTGGACCGCCAGGGAAGTCCTCCACGCTATCACTTCTGCAACATCCCATTTGTCAAACAGGTCAGCCCTATTGAGTGCAGGAGGTGATTAAAGCAGGTGAGACTCATTGGGGACCCCTTTGGAGGCTGGCTACCGACATGAATCATATTTGCCATGAAAATAATAACTACTATGGCTGGAAGGCTTACTCTGTGCTAAACACTGTACCATGCTCTTTAGATATATAATCTCATAGTAATATATAAAGTCTATTTATTGGTTTTCAGTATTTAAATTTTTGTTTACTTATTTTTGGCTGCTCTGGGTCTTTGTTGCTGCGCTTGGGTGTTCTCTAGTTGTGGCAAGCGGGGACCGTTCCCAAGTTGTGCTTAGACTTTTCATTTCAGTGGCTTCTCTTGTTGTGAAGCATGGGCTCTAGAGCGTGCAGGCTCAGTAACCGTGCTGCATGGGCTTAGTTGCCCCGTGGCATGTGAGATCTTCCCTGACCACGAATTGAACTGGTGTCCCCTGCATTGGCAGATGGATTCTCAACAACTGGACCACCAGGGAAGTCCAGTTTTCAATATTTAGACTTAGCTTATGAGTTCAGAAGGAACTGTAAATAAGATTTGTCTAGAAACACAACATGTAAAGGAGTCTTGGGCAGAAGCTGTGGAGTAGATTGGAGGGAGGAGACGGGGAGAGGAAAGGAGACGGGGAGAGGAAAGGATGGGCGCTAAGGAGCACCTTACAAAGCAGGGGGTCCAGGTTCCTGCAGGAAGTGGATGGAACAAGACACAGAGGGCTGAGCACACCGTCTAGGATTCTAAAGAGTTCCAGTGCGTACTTAGTTGCTCAGTTATGTCCAAATATTTGTGGCCCCATGGACGGTAGCCCACCAGGCTCCTCTGTCTATGGGGATTCTCCAGGCAAGAATACTGGAGTGGGTTGCCATGCCCTCCTCTAGGTGACCTTCCCAACCCAGGGATGGAACCCAGGTCTCCCATATTGCAGGCAGATTCTTTACCATCTGAGCCACCAGGAAAGTCCAAAGAGTCCCCCAGAGGGACGAAAAAATAGAGCTATAAATATCGAAAATTGAGATGGAGAGGGGAAGTTAGGGCCCAAGATCTGTTGGTGGGGAGCTAATATGTGCTGTCTCAGTCAGGAATAATGGTACACACATATTACTTAGAGCTCTGGAGGTGAGCCCTGGGGTTGTTTGAGGTTGGTACTGTAGGCCCAGACACAGTAATTCTGCCCTGAGGGAGTCGTGGATGCTAGGCCAACTAGAGGAGGGTTAGACATTTCAGGGACTTCCTGGAGGAAGCAGGCAATGGTCTCAAATCTGAATTTGTATCAGAGTCGCCTGTTGGGCTTGTGAGAACAAGACTGCTGGGCCCTGTGCCTAGTTTCTGGAAGCTTCAGTAGGCCTGGATGGTCTGAGAGAGAGAAAAAAAAAGAATGATCTCGTTTCTCTTCTATGACTCACTTCTGTGTCCAGTTGTTGTTATTTAGTTTCTAAGTCGTGTCCAACTCTTCTGCAACCCCATGGACTGTAGCCCACCAGGCTCCTCTGTCCATGAAATTTCCCAGGCAAGGATACTGGAGTGGGCTGCCATTTCCTCTTCCAGGGGATCTTCCCGACCCAGGGATCAAACCCGAGTCTCCTGCTTGGCATGTGGATTCTTTACCACTGAGTCACCAAGGAAGCCCGTCTGTGTCCAGAAGTGTAGGTATTTTTTCCCCCACATCAGCCAATTCTCCGATACCAACTGGGTGTCCTGGAATTCAACTCAGTTCTGAGATAGTTAAGCAGATCACACACGTTCAGGGTTCAACCTCACAAGACTGACTCCACTTCAGAGTTTGGGACTGACATGTACACACTGCCACACTTAAAATGGATAACCAGCAAGAACCTACTGTATAGCGCAGGAACTCTGTTCAATGTTGTGTGGCAGCCTGATCAGGAGGGGACTTGGGGAAGAATGGATACATGTATACATATGGCTGAGTCCCTTTGCTGTCCACCTGACACTATCACATTGTTAATCCCCTATACTCCAATATAAAATAAAAAGTTTTTAAAAAAAAGAGTGACCCTACTTCAGATGCCAAATCACAAGACCCAGGTTGTCACTTGTGCTTCTGACCAAGTAGCTGTAATTCAAGGCTCCCGTGACCTCCACCTAGGGTTTGACAACTTGCTGGAACAATTCCTAGAACTCAGGGAACCCTGACATCCACCCCCTCCCCAGACATTCAGGATTGTCCTGAAGCCCCCTGCCCCCTAGGTCTTTTCCTTGGGAAATTCTCAACCAGATGGATGAAGTGACAAGACAAGTACAGAGGAGGCTTGATTTCTATAAACCTAAAAGAAAAAAAGGCTGCTGACAATGGGACTAATATCTTTCCACATCTTTCTTTTCACAACGAACTATTATTATGCAGAAGCATGAATGCTTTTGAATTAAATGACTAATTTTCTCCTGTGATTTTATTTCAGGACAATGGCTTCTTAGAAGTCTCCATGGTACCCAAGGAAATAATAGAGATGAATTGGGAAGCCACCCAGAATAGAGCAATACCTGCCATCTATGCAAAATATGACCCTTTGTCTAGAGCACCTGCCGAAGATTAGTTTCTTGTGTTGTTCAGTTATTTGTTCCTTCATTCATTCACCCAACAAATATTTACTGGGCATCTTGCTGTGTACCAGACAGGGTTCTAGGTGCTGGGGATGCTGCTGTGAATATGAAAGACAAAAGACTGCCTTGACGGAGCTGATTTTTAGTGGGGAGAAGACCCTAGACAAGTAAATACTGAAATATATGGGAGGGTGCCGGGGGCCAGCGTGAGGAATTCCGCCCATGGCAAAGGTCATGAGGAAGGAGGCTTGGCATACGCAAAGGCGTGATCAAGCCTCAGGAAACCCCCTGTTCCCGAGCATCTAACCCCAAAACCAGAGTCTGTTTTATGCTCTCACCTACACCTCTGACTTTACGGGGGGCTCTCCCCCATAACCGTTTCTCTCGGAGAAGGAGTAAACGTGCAGCTCCAAGGCAATAAAAATTCTTGGGCGTGACAAGAGTTTCAGCTTACGGACTTCTCTGAAGGTATCTAGCCCACCTGTATAGGTTTGTCCGGCCACATGTGATTGTTTACAGCCTCCAAATCTGAGAGGCATGAGATGTTTTAGACTTATTAAAGGCGAATTCTTTTGGGGAGTTAGAAATTATTAGTATAATGGGTTGGTTAGGAATTATTTGGTGAAGGGTTCTTCATTTGTTGTGTCAATAATTGCTACTAATTCCCTGCTCTGGGTGGGACAAGGATGTCTCAGGTCAAACCTCTCTGCTGACAGACTAGCTTGTGTGACAGCATTATCCATACTCCTGCCACATGATTGTTTACTACCTCTCAACCATAAACAGCACAGAGAGTTTTGGAGTATTTTGAGAGTCTTAATTAGCATAGGACTTTTTCTTCTTGTTGAGTCAATGATTGCCGCCAGGCCTCTATATCCTTAGGCACCTGGGAATATATTAATCAATGTATTTGGAATATAGCAAAGGAAATATAGTAGTGTTTAAGGTTAGCCATACTAGACTTTTTGAGTTAATGGATTTTCTCTTTTGTAATAGATCACTGTACTTTGTTATAAATCACTGTGTCCTTGCTATGTAAGAATGTAACTTTATCATATCTTAAGACTAAATAGATCTTAAGAGAAGCATTGGTGAAAGGGTTTTCATTTGTTGGGCTGATGTTTGCTGCTAAATCTCCATGTTCCCTACCCTTATAATGAATATAACTAACATATAGGAGAAATAAGTATTAACCTTTAAGCATATAGGAGAAATAAGTATTAACCTTTAAGACTAATCATGTTAACCTTGAGTTAAATAAATTCCTTTCTTGATTGTAGCTCACTACACCCTCACCCTATAGGAATGTAACTTTATTTGGAGGGTGGTGCCTGGTTTAAGAAAAAACACCCTTGGAAGAAATAAGTTTTTGGTTATCAGAAAGAAAGGATCATAAAATGTCAGCAGGTCTCACTCATGGCCAGAAGATGATGTAATGTCCCTAAGACTTTTTTATACATTTATGTAAAGCACCTGATTTTGATAAAGGTCAGGACTGCTGACCCCCGCGTGACTCTGTTTTCATCCCTATGTGTAACAAAAGGTATATAAGCAAACCCAAAAATAAAGACATCGGATCAGTTTCCGGAAAGACTGATTCCCCCATGTCACTTCTTTCTTGCTCCCGTTTTTCTGGCTGAATTCCCATCTGGAGCATGGATGCTATTCCACGTAATCCAAGTTATTCAGCCTCCTTTTCTCCACTAATCTTCCTACTACACTATCCGTTTCTAATCTTTCTCTATCTGTGATTAAATATGTATTTTTCCAAAGACGCCGACTCCATCCCCCCACCTTCGAATCACCCTGGATCCACCGGGGCTGGACCCGGCAGGAGGGCAAATGATAATACAAGATACGGAGAGGAAAGAAGGCAGGTAAGAGGGAGTATGGGAGTCAGGGATGAGATGTGATGTAACGCTTGGGAGTCAGGGAACCCTGGGAATGTCACAAAGTGGGGAGATTTGATCAGAGATCTGAGTGAAGCATGGTAATGAAGCAGGCGGCTTCCTTCTGGAAAAGCATTCTATGTAGAACATTGGATGTGCTCTGTGCACAGGCTCTGTGCACGGGAGCCTTGACTCCCGTGTCTGACTGTGCTCGTGTCTGACTCTTTGCAGTCCCAGGGACTGTAGCCTGCCAGGCTCCTCTGTCCATGGGATTTTCCAGGCAAGAATACTGGAATGGGTTGCCACTTCTTTCTCCAGGGGATCTTGGCCCAAGGATCTAACCTGGGTCTCCTGCGTCTCCTGCACTGGCAGGTGAATTCTTTACCACTATGCCACCTGGGAAGTCCATTCTATTTAAAGGGAACAGTATATACACCAGGGACTTCCCTGGTGTCTCAGATGGTAAAGAATTCACCTGTAATGCAGATCTGGGTAGAGTATATTCGAAGGCCTGAGGCCAAAGTGTCTCTGAAATTTGTCATTGATGGAGAGGAAAGATAGGGTTGGCTTACTGACCAATTTTTAACTTGACCACCCTATCCTCTGAATTCTTCAGTTTGGTTCAGTTCAGTTCAGTTGCTCAGTCATGTCCAACTCTTGGCGACCCCATGAACTGTAGCACGCCAGGCCTCCCTGTCCACAATCACCAGCTCCCAGAGTCCACCCAAACCCATGTCCATTGAGTTGGTGATGCCATCCAAACATCTCATCCTTTGTCGTCCCCTTCTCCTCCTGCCCTCAATCTTTTCCAGCATCAGGGTCTTTTCCAATGAGTCAACTCTTCACATCAGGTGGCCTAAGTATTGGAGTTTCAGCTTCAACATCAGTCCCTCCAACGAACACCCAGGACTGATCTCCTTTATGATGGACTGGTTGGATCTCCTTGCAGTCCAAGGGACTCTCAAGAGTCTTCTCCAACACCACAGTTCAAAAGCATAATTCTTCGGTGCTCAGCCTTGTTTATTGTCCAACTCTCACATCCATACATGACTACTGGAAAAACCATAGCCTTGACTAGATGAACCTTTGTTGGCAAAGTAATGTCTCTGCTTTTCAATATGCTGTCTAGGTTGGTCATAACTTTCTTTCCAAGGAGTAAGCGTCTTTTAATTTCATGGCTGCAATCACCATCTGCAGTGATTTTGGAGCCCAGAAAAATAAAGTCAGCCACTGTCCACTGTTTCCCCATCTATTTGTCATGAAGTGATGGGACTGGATGCCATGATCTTAGTTTTCTGAATGTTGAGCTTTAAGCCAACTTTTTCACTCTCCTCTTTCACTTTCATCAAGAAATTCTTTAGTTCTTCTTCACTTTCTGCCATAAGGGTGGTGTCATCTGCATACCTGAGGTTATTGATATTTCTCCCGGCAATCTTGATTCCAGCTTGTGCTTCCTCCAGCCCAGCGTTTCTCATGATGTACTCTGCATAGAAGTTACATAAGCAGGGTGACAATATACAGCCTTGACGTACTCCTTTTCCTATTTGGAAGCAGTCTGTTGTTCCATGTCCAGTTCTAACTGTTGCTTCCTGACCTGCATACAGATTTCTCAAGAGGCAGGTCAGGTGGTCTGGTATTCCCATCTCCTTCAGGATTTTCCACAGTTTATTATGATCCACACAGTCAAAGGCTTTGGCATAGTCAATAAATCAGAAATAGATGTTTTCTGGAACTCTGTTGTTTTTTCCATGATCCAGCGGATGTTGGCAATTTGATCTCTGGTTCCTCTGCCTTTTCTAAAACCAGCTTGAACATCAGGAAGTTCATGGTTCACGTATTGCTGAAGTCTGGCTTGGAGAATTTTAAGCATCACTTTACTAGCATGTGAGATGAGTGCAATTGTGCGGGAGTGTGAGGATTCTTTGGCATTGCCTTTCTTTGGGATTGGAGTGAAAACTGACCTTTTCCAGTCCTGTGGCCACTGCTGAGTTTTCCAAAATTGCTGGCATATTGAGTGCAGCACTTTCACAGCATCATCTTTTCAGGATTTGAAATAGCTCAACTAAAATTCCATCACCTCTACTAGCTTTGTTCTTAGTGATGCTTTCTAAGGCCCACTTGACTTCACATTCCAGGATGTCTGGCTTTGGTGAGTGATCACACCATCATGGTTATCTTGGTCGTGAAGATCTTTTTTGTAGAATTCTTCTGTGTATTCTTGCCACCTCTTCTTAATATCTTCTGCTTCTGTTAGTTCCCTACCATTTCTGTCCTTTATCGAGCCCATCTTTGCATGAAATTTTCCCTTGGTATCTCTAATTTTCTTGAAGAAATCTCTAGTCTTTCCCATTCTATTGTTTTCCTCTATTTCTTTGCATTGATCACTGAGGAAGGCTTTCTTGTCTCTCCTTGCTAGTCTTTGGAACTCCGCATTCAAATGAGTATATCTTTCCTTTTCTCCTTTGCTTTTCACTTCTCTTCTTTTCACAGCTATTTGTAAGGCGTCCTCAGACAGCCATTTTGCTTTTTTGCATTTCTTTTTCTTGGGGATGGTCTTGATTCCTGTCTCCTGTACAGTGTCACGAACCTCCATCCATAGTTTATCAGGCACTCTGTCTATCAGATCTAGTCCCTTAAATTTATTTCTCACTTCCACTGTATAGTCACAAAGGATTTGATTTAGATCATACCTAAATGGTCTAGCAGTTTTCTCCACTTTCTTCAATTTCAGTCTGAATTTGGCAATAAGGAGTTCATGATCTGAGCCACAGTCAGTTCCCAGTCTTTGTTTTTGCCGACTGTATAGAGCTTCTCCATCTTTGGTGCAAAGAATATAATCAATCTGATTTTGGTGTCAACCATCTGGTGATGTCCATGTGTAGAGTCTTCTCTTGTGCTGTTGGAAGAGGGTGTTTGCTATGACCAATTCATTCTCTTGGCAGAACTCTATTAGCCTTTGTCCTGCTTCATTCTGTACTCCAAGGCCAAATTTGCCTGTTACTCCAGGTGTTTCTTGACTTCCTACTTTTGCATTCTAATCTCTTATAATGAAAAGGGCTTCTTTTGGGGGCATTAGTTCTAGAAGGTCTTGTAGGTCTTCATAGAACTGTTCAACTTCAGCTTGTTCAGTGTTACTGGTTGGGGCATAGACTTGGATTACTGTGATATGAATGGTTTGCCTTGGAAACAAATAGAGATTATTCTGTCATTTTTGAGATTGTATCCAAGTACTACATTTCAGACTCTTTTGTTGACTATGATGGATACTCTAATTCTTCTAAGGGATTCCTGCCCACAGTAGTAGATATAATGGTCATCTGAGTTAAATTCACCCATTCCAGTCCATTTTAGTTCGCTGATTCCTACAATGTCCACGTTCACTCTTGCCATCTCCTGTTTGACCACTTCCAATTTACCTTGATTCATGGACCTAACATTCCAGGTTCTTATGCAATATTGCTCTTTACAGCATCAAACCTTGCTTCTATCACCAGTCTCATCCATAACTGGGAGTTGTTTTTGCTTTGGCTCCATCCCTCCCTTCTTTTTGGAGTTATTTCTCCACTGATCTCCAGTAGCATACTGGGCACCTATCGACCTGGGGAGTTCATTTTTCAGTGTCCTATCTTTTTGATTTTTCATACTGTTCATGAGGTTCTCAAGGCAAGAATACTGAAGTGGTTTGCCATTCCCTTCTTCAGTGAACCACATTCTGTCAGACCTCTCCACCATGACCCACCTGTCTTGGGTGGTCCCACATGGCATGGCTTAGTTTCACTGAGTTAGACAAGGCTGTGGTCCATGTGATCAGATTGGCTAGTTGAATTCTTAGGAAAAAAAGAAAAAGACATGTATTGTTGCTATCAGAGTACTGAGGAACCTCCATACTATTTTCCACAGTGGCTGCACCAACTTACATAAAGGAGAATTTATTTATGTAATAGAATGAGGGAAATTTGGATTGGAAAGAAGGCAACTGGGAGGGGAGGGATAGGAGAAAATATGGAAAATTGGGGAAGACGATGAAGGCTCTGCAGGATTGAAGAGGGTTGTGAAAAAGCTCATGTGGTGGGATGGCCAAAGGATTTGATAGATAAAGATGAAAAAATATGACATAATAATTTACTATTTTTCAGTTTATTTTAATTTGTTTAATGACCACTCTTTAGCACTTAGCCAAGCATTATTCTAAGTGCTGTTTAAAATATTTTTTCAGATATAATTCATTTGCCATAAACTTTAGTCTTTTAAAGTATATAATTCAGTGGTTTTCATCTGTGTAGAAAGTTGTACAGTCATTATCATGATCTGATTTCAGAATATTTTCATCACCCTCTAAAGAACCCTCATACTCTTTTACAGACATTCTCCAGATGCACGAAGGTTTGGGCTCTGGGACCATAAATGTTCAAATTCTAGCTCTTCTAAGTGACTTCACTTATTCCGAAGCCTCGGTTTTTCCCTTGAGAAGAATGCTGCTTACCTTGGGGGCTTTAAGAGGATTAGAGATGATGACTAGAACATGCCTAACACAAAACTAGTGCTCAGTTAATAGCAATCAGGCTTAATGTAGGCTATAAAGTCACAGTGACCTCGGGGATCTGATCTATTAAACCCAGGGCTGGCATTAATTTGGAATTTAGTAGAAAATATAGCAAGAAATTGATAAAAATGAAATCCAACCCTAACATTTTCTAAAGAACTTTCTAATGAAAGAGAACTCCCTAACCTGTGAAACCGTGAGAACCGGGGAACTCAGTGCAGGCTAAACAGGCTTTTTTGCGGAAAAATATCTGAGCCCTCTTAACATTTAAATGGTACAAAGCAGTGCATTTTGTCTCTCAGGCAACCAACAAACTAGACTCCACTTCCTGGTTTAAAAAAAAATGTGACTGTTCTTTAGGGAAGGAATGAACTTAAGGCACATTTGTATCAGGGACCTTTATATCAGGGGCATGCTGAGTGGGGCAGTAGTAAAGAATCCACCTTCCAATACAGGAGACACAAGAGATGCAATTGCAATCCCTGAGTCACGAAGATCTCCTGGAGGAGGAAATGGCAACCCATTCCAGTATTCTTGCTGGAAAATGCCATGGACAGAGGAGCCTGGCAGGCTTCAGTCCATGGCACACACACACATATCAGGCACCACATTTCTCAGCCCCGAGTCCGAACCAGGCTGTGTGAAATGGAAACAGACTCAGAAAATTAGATCCCAGCCCTAGCTGACCGATCCTGGGAGCCCATGGTGAAGAAATGTTCTGACTGCTCGCTCCTCCTGCCCTTGGACTTCCTATAGGTGCTCCCATTGGCCACAGCAAAGGGGCTTTGGGAAGCCAGTCCCTGGAATCACCTCCCAGGCGACCAAGCATGGGGACAGAGAAGCTGCAAGGAGAGTTCAGTGGAAGTTTTTGGAGCAAAGGGAAAGCCCAGTCCCCTAGAGCAGAGAGCTCCAGGTTGTCTAGACAGGTCATGGTGAGGTTCTGGGGCAGTTTCAAGGGCAGAGTGTTGCTTGGGTGGATTTCTAAACCTTTCATTTATCTGAAAAAGGCTCATTTCCTCCCCAAACAGGGATCAGACCCATGGTCCCTGTATTGGAAGCATGGAGTCCTAACCACTGGACCACCAGGAAGTCCCAAAGTCTCCTCTTGTATCTGCTTTTTATCAAGAACCTCCTTAAGATTTTACCAGAAGAAAATGTTCCAGGTATTAGAAGCCTATTTTAAAAATCACTCTAGAGCCTTCTAACCTCCACTTGCTCCCTTATCTGTAAGTAATAGGTCACATTTAAGCAAAATGAGCCCTGAACTCCAAACTGAACTTTTCTTTCACAGCAGGGAATAGAAAACCCTCCTGTGATTGGCCTTTCCCCAGATGTCCTGCGAGGAGATGCCCCCATGGAGCAGGCCTGACATTTAAGATGAAAACATCTTCATTCCTCTTTGTGTTGAAAGAGTAGAGGAAGGGCAGATGGGAAAGTCTGTCTGGGATTCAAATTCTGTGCTGTAACTCAAGGCTCACTAAGAAGGTGGTGTCGGTTCTGCTAGACTGATTAGTGTATTTAAAATTTCAGATTAGAAACTCTTGGGGGAATGAGATGCTTAGTGTATAGGCCTTTTATTGTGACACTTGGAAAATTCTCTAACTTATGTGTGTTTTCTGCACTGCTTATTCCTAGAAAGATTGCACACCCAAAGTAAGAGAGGCTATGATCTGTAGTTTTGTTTCATTCAGCCGCATTTCCAATGGAGGAAGTATCTCCCTCCCAGTATCTTTTAAAAATTACATCATATTTTATTTTTTAATTTTTTGGCCATACTGTGCAGCATGTGGGACCTTAGTTCCCTGACCAGGGATCAAACCCGTGCCCCCTGAATTGAAGCACAGAGTCTTAACCACTGGACCGCCTGGAAAATCCACTACCACCCCAGTATCTTTTTGTGGTTGTGGTGTGACATTCCTGTTCCAGAATCTCTCATTTGAAGTGTTAGATGCTCCAATTTGGGCTGAAAATCCCAAGGTGAGTGAGGCCAGTTAAACCTCATTTCACATCAAGTCCAGATGTTACCTAGCCATACACTTGGAAAATTAAACTTGGCAGCTTCTCCAGGAATCAACGTGATTGCAGCTCCAAGCCCCCCTACCAGTCCCAGCAGTGTCTGGAGTCAGAACTGCTTCATGGTGACCTGCAGGGTCTTCTGAATTCCATCCCCTTATTTCTCCTATAAAAGAGTTTGTCAGTTTTACACAAGAAAGAAAGGCAAGCTGAGCACCCTGGTAGCTTATTTTCTTGTTCTGGCAAAAACCTCTGAGATTCTGAGCCCACATTTCAATAAGGCTTAGGCTCAGCTGCATATGACTCAGTGGTTCTCATGAGTTAGGAAGGTGGTTATGCCCACTGAAGGGATGTTTCGGAACGTCTGGAGACATTGTGGTTGTTACAGCTAGATGGGGGAGGGATGCTGGCCTCTAACATAGAGGCCAGGGATGCTGCCAGCTTCCTATAGTGCACAGGGCAGCCTCCACTTCAGACGATCCATATGCCCACAGTGTCCAGGCTGAGAAACCCCGACACAGCTGAGATGTTTGTCAAGCCTGCTCGACTCAAGTTGAGACCCTTGCTATGTGTCTATCTGTGAACTCCTATGACATTTTGAAATCAGCATTTAAAATTCTTTCAACTGTGTTTATTTAATGTCCACCACATACTCTGGTGGCTCAGACGGTAAAGAATCCACCTGCAGTGCAGGAGACCTGGGTTTGATCCCTGAGTCGGGAAGATGCCCTGGAGAAGGGAATGGCCACCGGCTCCATTATTCTTGCCTGGAGAATAACATGAACTGAGGAGCCTGGCAGGCTAACGTCCATGACGTCGCAAAGAGTCAGACACGACTGAGTGACTAACACTTTCACCACATATCAGGCGCTATTCTTAGGTCTGAAGGCTCAGCCATGAACAAGACCAAGCTGGTGTCTGTGTGGAGCCCACGGTCTCCAGGAAGCACTTTTCTTTGGTGGGAACTCCTCTGCCTGTTGGAACCTCCTCAGATTTCTTCCAGCCAGATTTCTCTGACCCTCTTCTCTTCCACCCAGGCTGGGCAGGGACTGGCTACTGGAAGCACTCAGATACTATCAGCAGAATTCTACCTATGAAGTCTTCTGGGAAAGTTTTAATTTCCTGGCTTCAGCTCTACTAGAGGAAGACCCCCAGGCACAAATTCAAGTGCAAGTAGTTTGTTTGAGAAGTGATTTCAGAAAACACTGGTAGGGGGGTGGGAGGTAGAGCAAGGAAGAAAAGACAGTCAACACAGGGTGTATCATCAATCAGGTCACCCCCCGGGCCAGTGTGGGAAGATAGTCCAGACTATGCAGCTCACAATTAAGCACCCAAGGGTTGAGGGGGCTGGGGTATTTATCCACCAACCCCTATCGGTCATTGTTTGGAGTCTGCTTCCTGGGAATGTTAATTCTTTTTTTTAACTTTTTATTTTATATTGGGGTATAGCCAATTAACAATGTTGTGATAGTTTTAGATGGACAGCAAAGGGACTCAGCCATACATATACATGTCTCCATTCATGCTGTCTAGCCCCACCACTGCCTCCTCACCCCAACCCCCGCCCCAGTGCCAAGCCAAATTCCCTTCCTGGATCCAGGCTGGAGATGTTAATTCTTCAATAAGTTTCCAGCGTGCCACGTGCAGGCTGAGCAAGCTCTGATAGCTGCAGAAAAGAGTTGCATGTGTGTCATTGGAAGTCATGCCAGAAAGCATAGAGCTGGGAAGGCTGGGGTGGGTGGCAGTATGCAAGACACTGACAGCAGCTGCCAAATGGTGCATCCTGGGGGAAGCCGGAGGCATCTCATCTTCATTGGATGCTTGCTGAGCTTTCAAACCTATTGTTTCGTTGAGTTACTAAGTCGTGTCCGACTCTGCGACCCCACGCACTGCAGCATGCCAGGCTCCCTTGTCCTTCACTATGTCCTAGAGTTTGCTCAAACTCGTGTCCATTGAGTCAGTAATGCCATCAAACCATCTCATCCTCTGTCACGCTCTTCTCTTCCTGCCCTAAATCTTTGCCACCATCAGGGTCTTTTCCAATGAGCTGGCTCTTCACTTCAGGTGGCCAGAGTATGGAGGCTTCAGCTTCAGTATCAGTTCTTCCAGTGAATGTTCAGGGTTGATTTCCTTTAGGATTGACTGGTTTCATCTCCTTGCTGTCCAAGGGACTCTCAAGAGTCTTCTCCAACACCACAGTTCAAAAGCATCCATCCTTCAGTGCTCAGCCTTCTTTACAGTCCAACTTTCATATCCATACATGACTACTGGAAAAAACCATAGCTTTGACTATACAGACCTTTGTCGGCAAAGTGATTTATCTACTTTTTAATATACTGCCTAGCTTTGTCATAGATTTCCTTCCAGAGAGCAAGCATCTTTTAATTTCAGGACTGCACTCACTGTTCATAGCGATTTTGGAGCCTAAGAAAATCAAACCTGTATATCACCCTCATTCCCCCCAACTTCCAGAATGCTGCTGGAGCAGAACATGACTGAGAGTTTGGGAGAGCTTGTCATGTGGGCTTTTGGATGTGTGGACTGGTGTGCCTCGCTGGTCTGGAGGAGCCTGAAGGCAGGGGCTGCCTAGAGCAACTCCAAGTGGCAGGGAGTTGGGGAGAAAGGGCAGCTGAGGAAGATGCCTGTATTGGCTAAGCATGGAGGAACTCAATGCAGATTGACAGTGGGTCAAGAAGAGGCTGCAGAAGGTAGCTGAGCGTGTGTCCTACCAGGCTGGCACCCAGGGGAAGGGATCCCAGGAAAGGAAACTTGTGACAAGACAGGAGGTCATAAACCCCACTGGGGAACAATGCAGTGTCAGAGGGCCTTAATGAAGGGTTGAAGGTTGCATTCTCTTTCTGAGTTTTTAAAATTTTTCTCCAGTATAAGCTTCAGTCCCTTCCACCTCATGGACAGAATCTTGGCCCATATATTCAGTTTCCAGTTCATTTTTTCCCCCATCTTGTACTTTAAAAGAATTTCTTGTTCATTTTTAAATGTAGTTGGTACCGTGTGTCCAGTTCTGAAAGCAGGGGACAGTCTGCTCGGAATGAAGGGGAAATAGGCAAGGTTAAGCCTCCTCTCAGTTTGCCTTAATGAGCAATTCCTTCTCAGCGCTGGGAACTCTGATTCAGTCGTTCTTTGCTGAAACTAATTGAAATGAGAATGGAGTCTGGCCTTGAACTTTTTTTGTTTAATTTCCCTGGGGATTTTGCTCTTTTCAACTTTTCTCTCTGTTCTGAGTTGTTCATATGAGCTTCCTTTGGAGCTGAAACAGACTGATTCTGATAAGACATCGGCTCTGTCTATCTGCTAGTTATGGGATGGAAGGGTTGTTATCAAAAAAGAGTCCCACATTAATAGGTAAGGGCTCTGAAGGCTTATCTGTGGCTTGCCTTTGCTTTTTGGCCTAAACTAAATGTGAACATATGGGTTAGATTATTTGTTTTGTTCTTGACAATAATTTGTGGAATAAGTTGCACTCTTCAAGAGAAGCCAGGAAGCATCTCATTTCCTGGATTTCCTTTTTAAATTGAAAAATTAATACTTCCGGTCCTGGGGAAAATGTGGCAGTGTTATTAAAATACTTGGTGATTTGATGGGTAAGACTGAATTGGTGAAATCCCTTTGGAGGGCAACTTGGAAAATCTAATAAAGTAATAACGCACATGCCCTTGGGCTCTCAATCCCACTTCCAATAGCTTTCACTACAGGTATGCGCTGCCGTGAGCACAAACAGGGATGCTCAAGGTTAGCCAGGGCAGTGTTTTCATTGTGGAAAAAGATTAAAAATTCCTTTGGACTTCCCTGCTGATCCAGCGATTAAAAATCCACCTGCCAAGGCAGGAGACATGGGTTTGATCCCTTGTCCAGGAAGATTCCACAAGCTGCAGGGCAGCTAACCCTGTGCACCACATCTACTGAAGCCCCCACTGGACTGTAAAGAACCAAAGTTCACTGGCTTTGGCATTAGATGAGAGTCCAGATCAAGGCTTGAAATTTTTCACTGTAAGCTAATAAAAAAGGATAGGCCTCTGACTCATTGACCCAGGAAAGGGCAGCACCATCCTTTTACTTATTCAAGACAAAGCCCGCAGAATCCTGCCAATTCTTCTTTCATGCACATTTCAAATCTAAATAATTTTCTAGGTCACTTAGTTAATAAGTGGTAGAGCTACAGTTTGAAGTGGGCCCCCTGATCTGGAGAGAGTCGAGGCGGTCTGCCCAAGGACAACTACAGACTTAGGAAAGTTATACAACTAGAGTTTGAGTGCTAAGAACTGCTCTCAAGCTCCTGCTGTATAACTAGAACTGCCAAAGTCTCATGCAAATCACTACTCCAGTACTTTGGCCACCTCATGCGAAGAGTTAACTCATTGGAAAAGACTTTGAAGCTGGGAGGGATTGGGGGCAGAAGGAGAAGGGGACGACAGAGGATGAGATGGCTGGATGGCATCACTGACTTGATGGATACAAGTCTGAGTGAACTCCAGGAGTTGGTGATGGACAGAGAGGCCTGGTGTACTGCGATTCATGGGGTCGCAAAGAGTCGGACACGACTGAGTGACTGAACTGAACTGAACTACGCAAATCACTGGTTATCCCTAGTACAAAGGTGCTGACCACAGGAAATGAAAAACCTCCACTATTTAATATCGGATTTTGTATTATATATGGGCTTCCCCAGTGGCTCAGTTGGTAAAGAATCTGCCTGCCCCGGTGCAGGAGATGTGGCTTCGATCTTTGGGTCAGGAAGATTCCCTGGAGGAGGAAATGGCAACCCACTCCAGTATTCTTGCATGGGAAAAAATTCCATGGATGGAGAAGCCTGATGGGCCACAGTCCACGGGGTCACAAAGAGTCAGATACGACTTAGCGACTAAGACAACAACAAGTATAATAAATACTGGATTATAGATTTTATATATTATAGATAATATAGCATAGTATATTGATATTGATAGCAATCTTCCATTTTGCATTTTAGAGTTTGGATTTTGATCAGTATTTTGGTTTTTGAAAACTCATCCTTGGCTTTCAAGAGGAGAAGACCAAGTGAAACTTCTGCAGGAATCCTTTATCCTGAATTGCTTCTCAGCAGCACATTCCTCAGGCCATAGTTAAATCTGAACTCCTTTGACCAGATTTTGACACAGGTGTGGGGATAAATATTGAATCGAATATTGAGTCACTTTCAACTAATCTGGAGTGGCTGTTTCTTTGAAGAAAAATCATTTCCATTTTGTAAGAGCTTTTTTTTTTTTTTTCTGAGGGGCTCAGACCTTGTGAATATAAATAAAGATTTTCTTTTTGAGTGTGTGGTGAAAACATTCAGCTTGGAAATGACTTCTCTGGCAAATTTCTTGCTGCAACTACATAAGTAGACAAGTAAACATATAAATAAATGAATGCAAACCTGCCAGACTCTGATAAGATGGGTTTTCAGAAAGAATTCACTCCTATAGTTATTTTACATCAGTAGGCATATTCAGTACTTCAGGGGCAGTTTGATTATATGGAGTAATTCATAATCCTGCTATAAGGTAACATTTATGGAGCCTTTATGTGTGCCAGAAACTGTCCTTTGTATGTTTTTTTAAATTTTATTTGTTATTTATTTTTGGCTGCACTGGGTCTTTGTTGCTGCACACGGACTTTCTCTAGATGCAGAGAGCAAGCAGCACCCTCTAGCTGCAGTGCTCGGGCTTCTCTCGTTGTGGAGCACAGGCTCTAGGCACGTGGATTTCAGTAGTTACAGCATGTAGGCTCATTAGTCGTGGCTCACAGGCTCATTGCTCTAAGGTTGTGGAATCCTCCTGGACCAAGGACTGAATCCATGTGCCCTGTATTAGCAGGCAAATTCCTATCCACTGTACCACCAGGGAAGTCCATGTATGTTTTTTATATATATATATATAAAATCATCAAAATAGTTCTGCAACAAAGGTGCAATTATTATCCTGGTTGTACAGATGGGCTGTGCTAGATTTTCTGTGTGCCCTTCAGGTCTTTACCACACTTGGTGCCCTGGCAGGATGGTCTGTGAAGCTATATCCACCATGCTCCTTTGTCCTCCAGATTCCAGTTGGGTTTGGCCAGTGGAGCCATCGGGAACTGAAGGTTAAGTCATAATGCCAAAGGAGGGCAGAGGCTGAGTTCCTCACCTAAGCCACAGTTCCTGGCAAGTGGTCCTCTCCTCCAGCTGGGGGTCTCCCCGGATTCTGGCCCCCACCCACTCCCCTTGCCCCTCTGGTCCGGGCTGATGACGGCTTTCTGCAGTTACCAGCTTCTTCTTATTGATTTCTTTTAGTTATGCCTATGCCCCTGTAGGTTGATCATTTATTAAATTCTCTTCAATGTTCTCTCCTGAGTGTGCCATTTTATTCATCCTGGACCTTGAGTGATATGCAGGAGAGCTGAAGGTCAGAAAGTTTAGGAACATTGGTTAAGGTTATCCATCTCTTAGAAGGCCATGTGAGGATTAGAACAGAAGCAGTTGATTCAAGAGATAAATAGAGGTTTCACTAAAATCTAAAACTAAAACAAAAACAGGTTATATTTTTTCTCCTCAAAAAATTGAAACTAGCAAAATATCCTTGATTTAAGAGGCCAGTGTTTAAAAATAAAGTGATCACATATTTCTTACCTTAAAATAGTTTTGCAAACCAAGAGAAAGAAGGGAAAAAAAATGGATAAAGGGGAAGGGTAGTTAATATCACAAATTCTCTTTTTGTAGAAGAAAAGTGTAAGAGCGTAATGTTTTCTCATTTTTCTCTCCCTGATGCAGAAAGCTGAGGTATCAAGATTGCTATGTTTATAACGTGAGCAGAATAAACTTTCCTCAAAGGACACACACAAACACATAGGTTGGTGGTCATCTCTGAGGGAGGTGGGGATGGAATGGGTGTTCAGTTCAGTTCAGTCACGCAGCCATGTCTAACTCTTTGCAACCCCATGAACCGCAGCATGCCAGGCCTCCCTGTCCATCACCAACTCCCGGAGTCCACCCAAATCCTTGTCCATTGAGGAATGGGTGTGGAGTGAGGCATTAGCTATAGCTGTAATGTTTTATTAATTGAAAGAGTTGAGGGACCTCCCTGGTGGTCCACTGGCTAAGAACCCCGTGCTCCTAATGCAAAGGTCCTGGGTTCTATCCCTGGTCAGGGAACTGGATCCCACATGCCAAAACTAAGGGTTCACATGCTCCCACTAAAGATCCCACATGCTGCAATGAAAAATAAGGAAACTAAACTAAGACTCACAGATGCTGACCTTTCATTCTTAAGTTTATTTCATGGGTCCGATTGCCGGGCCCAGCTACTTACACGTAAGTAGCTGATCAAACTAAAGTACATGATCAAACTAAAACCTTTCTAGAAAAGTGTCTGCTGCCAAAAGCCCCTGGCATCAGCACTCCCTCCTCAAGCCCATTTCCTACTACACTGGTGAGTCTATCTGGAAGCTATTTGAATTATTATTCTTTTCTCTTGAACACATGATATTTTTGTGAATAGGAGACACAACCAGAGATTTTCGAAGCGGGGCATTGTGAATCCTCATCTCAAGGGAGTAACCCAGCAAGAGTGAGAGAAAACCTCCAAGGCTCTGAGCAGGTATAAATGGTCCCCCATCCATAGAATGTCCAGGGCTCAAAAACCAAATCTCCATCCTTTCAAAAGCTAAATTGCTCAGTCCACTCTAATGCAGGGAAATGGCCTCAAGGCTATAGACTGTAGAAATTAACCGATTAAACAAATCCACATAACAATTTATGAACCACCTTCTTACTGAGGAAATGAACATGGGCTGCATAATGTAATAAAAGCTGCTCTCCATTCAGCTGTAGAACCAGCTATGTTACCCAGCAGGGCTCAGGTTTAACTTTTGCATTTTTCTTAATGAGTGCTGAATAAATTCAGCCTTGTGCTGATCTCTGAATTATGACCAAATCGTAGAAACTGAGGGATGTGGGGGCGAGTGGAATAGGGAGCACGAACTGCGGATGTTTCAGGGGGAAATTAGGGAAGAATTGGCCAAGAAATATCAGTCAAAGAAAGGTTCGCAGGCTGGCATTTGAAAAGACATTATTTTCTATATGTTGAATCAAGTGTTTGTTGATTTAAAAAAGAGGGGAAGAGAAGGGAAGTATTATTTGTCATCTGCCAGAATTAGGGCCAGGTACCTGGGCACATATTGGGTTGGCCATAAACTTCGTTTAGTTTCCCATAGATCTTATGGAAAAAAACAACAGATGAACCTTTTTGGCCAGCTCAATACTTTTTCACAGTGAGATTTTATCTCACTGTGAGATAGGGAGAGGGGAGGGGAAAGATTTTTTGAGTGAGGGGGGATTGGAGATGGGTGTGAAAATGGGGCTAGGGTGTAGGGTCCCTTGCTGGGAGAGAGGGTCTCCCGTGCTGGTAGCCTTCCTGTGCTCCTTTCACACAGGAAGGAGAACACACAAAGAAATGACCTTCGGAGAAGCCTGGAGACCAGTGTCTCTTGCTACTTCTCTGGCAGCTATGCCACGGATGATGGAGTATTGCTCAGAGCAGTGTTAAAAGGGGTACCACCACACTTGCATTTTCACAGCATGCTGTCAAGAGCTGACAGCTTCCACGTTGCTTGATTAGACATTGGACAGTTCAGAGGACAAAGCGAATCATCAGTGACACCCCTCCCCTGCCCCACACACGTACCTTGGCTGTGATACTGATATACATATCAGTATCTGTTGTAGTCGTCCTGAAATTGCTTGTTTGTTCAATCAGTAAGTCATATCCGACTCTTTTGTGATTCCCATGGGCTGCAGCCTGCCAGGCTCCTCTATCCATGGTATTTTGCAGGCAAGAATACTGGAGTGGGTGGTCATTTCCTTCTCCAGGAATCTTCCTGACGCAGGGATTGAATGCACATCTTGGATTGGCAGTCAGATTCTTCACCACTGAGCCACCACTTTGTTATATTCTCTTCCATATATAGATGGTTTTCACACCATCAGAATCATAACATAGTAGCTATTCAGTGCCATTTTCCACTTACATCAGATCACAAGCATGTCCAACATCACACACACTTTAGAACCATTTTTTTTTAGGGGGAGGATAATATTCTATCCAGGAATATATGAGAATCTATTCTATTACCTTTTCCTACTCTGGATAGATCAGTTGTCCCCTCCTGTTTCCCCTCAAATAAAACAACTCTTGCTGATATAATCTTTACACATTTTCTCTTAAATTATTTCTTGGGATTGGGATTTTGGCAGAGTTGACAGGCAGAGAAAACAAGCATATAGGAAGTCAACTCTGTAGAAAATAGAGTTTAGTGGGATCAATGTGGCCAGGTACTAATCAGTTTCCCTTCTAAGAATCATGTCATCCAAAAAAATGGGTGTGTGAGGTGTCACCTTGTATAATGTTTCAGGGTGATAGGACCAACTTATATGAGAGAGAGTTAAATGCTTCAGGCCTCCCTTACTCTCCAGGCCAGAGATGGAGGAAGTGTAGGTTGGTCTCTAGAACCAAGGACCAAAGAGGAAACCTCTGAATTCCTGGGAAGGAGGTGTCATCAAAAACTCAATAGCAATATACCTGACACTCAATGCTGCTAAGTCGCTTCAGTCATGTCCGACTCTGTGCGACCCCATAGACGGCAGCCCACCAGGCTCCCCCGTCCCTGGGATTCTCCAGGCAAGAACACTGGAGTGGGTTGCCATTTCCTTCTCCAATGCATGAAAGTGAAAAGTGAAAGTGAAGTCGCTCAGTCGTGTCCGACTCTTAGCGACCTCATGGACAGCAGCCTACCAGGTTCCTCTGTCCATGGGATTTTCCAGGCAAGAGTACTGGAGTGGGTTGCCATTGCCTTCTCAATAGTTAAATACAAGGGAGGGAAATAGGCCTCATAGATCAATCGATGGTGGCTTAGAGATCTGGGTATTCTATAAAGGAATTTTAGACCATATTTAGAGCTTGTGGGCAAGAAAGATGGAATGTTTCCTTATTTGGGGTGGTTGTGTTTAGGGACATTGATTTTTTTGAGGGGGGCTTTTGGCCATACTATTTGGGGGAGTTGTGAGCTCAGAACAAGCAGATAGGCTGCAAGATAATACTTGAAAAACTGGATTTCAAACTAGAAGGAAAGATGGTCACATTTGAACCCTGTAAAAATTCCTGTAACATCGATACAGTAGGTGTGTGGCCTTGACCTTATTTTACAGATGAGAAAGTTAAGACCCAGAGGGGCTTATGAAGTGACCATGGTGGGAACTTCCCCAGCAGTCCAGTGGCTGAGACCTCACCTTTCAATGCAGGGGATGCAGGTTCGATCCCTGGTTGGGAAGTTAAGATCCCAGATGCCTAGGGGCCCAAAAACCAGAACACAAACAACTGAATCAATATTGTAACAAATTCAACACAGACAACAAAATGGCCACCATCAAAAGAATCTAAATAAAAAAGAAAAGTGACAACAGAGCGCATGCAATATATTGACCGCAGGCTTGAGATTTCAACTCACGTCTTCATTTGTGAGTTAAAAGAAACTCACAAATGGATCAAGAGACACTGGCATCAGGGTTCACCTACATTCTATCACTTTGTCAACACTGGGGATGTGAAACAGCGTGATACCCTGCTTCAAGTTAAGCTGGAGAAACAAGGCTGCCTGAGGAAATTCAAACAACACAGCATAAAATAGCTATTCAGACCGAGCCACGTGCCAAGGTGAGGGCCTGGCAACATAGTGAATGAAACAGGCTGGCGGTTTCAGTAGTTTTTGCTTGCACACCACCCAAAACTGTTTTGGAAAACTGTGAATTCCCTTCACACATAATTCATAATTTTTCTTTATAAGTATAAATGGTTGCAAAGAATATTCCTCCTGGTGTACTATGAATATTGATGTTCTAACATAGAAATGTTACATGTTTTAAAAAATTGTACCTAATGGAACCTAAACACCATAACAAATTTTTTGTAGTATGGCCTTTATGTTCATATATTTCAAAGAGCATAGTTAGTTTAAATCGTTGACTATAAACATTTTAAATTTCTAATTATGAAAATTTTCAGATGAAAATAGACATATTAATAATTAAGTTAAAATCTGTTAAGATGATATCATGTTACAAACTCCCTTCCCATCCAGGCTGCCATATTAACCCTGAGCAGAGTCCCCTGTGCTATACAGTAAGTAGGTCATTGTTAGCTATCCATTTTAAATATAGCAATGTGTACATGGCCATCCCAAAACTCCCTAACTATCCCTTCCCTAATCATCATAACAATTTGATATCCATCGTGATTCATTTAAAAATGAATGAACCAATTTTTAACGTTTTACATTGTCCTTTTCTTCTCCTTGAATTTACAATCTCTCTTTTCATTTCTACAGAGTTTTATTCTAGTGAAATATTTTTTATGCTTTAAGAACGTTTATTGATTATTTTATCATGGTTCTCTGCAAGCAGACTTAAATATACAAGGAAGCAAAGGCTTTTAGGGCTTAAATAAAATCCTAGATTGAATTTGCAGTTTAATTAGTATTAATATAATTGATCCACATAACAAACTCCTTTTAAAATATGAGAAATAATTATTGGACATAAAAAGTAACTTTTTATTGGACTGCATCTCTTAATAAGATAAATAGGGCTTTTTAGAAAGACTGTTCTGAGGGAGGAAATTACTTATTATTGTAATGATACAGAGTTTACTATTAATTCTGTTCTTAGTTTTTGTTTTTTATAGATGTAAATTCTCAGAAACCTTGTTCACACAGAATGGATGGAAATGAGAGTTTCGCTACAGCAGTGTCACTCAATTATTTAAACTCTTTCTGAATTATGTGCCAAAAATCACATGGTGGTTTGTCAGAAAATTTATTTTTAGTGATGTACGAGCTGACGACTCAGCTAAGTCCTGCTGTGATATTGTTGAAAGCAGAGGATTGGAAGCAACTGGACTTGGGGAAGGTTTGATCCCTGGACTTTTGGGGTTATTTGTTTTCTCATCGTTCACTCCAGTATTTGGAATGACCCTGTTATGTGGTGCCCTTGACGGTTCAGGCCTAGGGACACTGTACCTGGGTGAAATTCAGGGTGGGGAGAGGTGGAGTAGGAGGGAGTGGTTAAGACAGGGGAGGGAGGAGACGAGGGTGAGTGGATTGGCCAGAGCACTTACAGATGACAACCAGGACTGTGCTCAGATCAGGTTTAGAAAGACCACACTTGAGACCTGAGAACTTAGAAATGAATTCCTTTAACACTCTCCTCTAGGGACTTCCCTGGTGGTCCAGTGGTTAAGACTCTCAGCTCCCAATGCAGAGGGCCCAGGTTCAATCCCTGTTCAGGGAACTAATTTATAACTTAAACACTGAGACTTATGGCATGCAGACCTCAACTGGGACTCTCGCCTCAGGTCCTGCCATTGTTAGGGTCAGAACTATCACTGGTGCAGTAAATAATTCCTTAAAAGAAAAGAAGAGGAGGAGGTAGGCAGGTTACAGGATTCTCCAGGGAAGAATACCAGAATGGGTTGCAGCTTCTTCCTCAGGGTGTCTTCCCAACTTGGGGATCGAATGCACCTCTTATGTCTCCTGCTTGGCAGGTGGGTTCTTTACCACTAGCACCACCTGGGAAGCCCTATTAAAATATAGTGAAAGTGAAAGTGAAGTCGCTCAGTCGTGTCCGACTCTTTGCGACCCGTGGACTGTAGCCTACCAGGCTCCTCCGTCCATGGGATTCTCCAGGCAAGAATACTGGAGTGGGTTGCCATTTCCTTCTCCGTCATTCCTAAATAAATGATGGCTCTTTGTCTCGATTGCTGGTATCCGATCAGTCACCACTGACCAGGGAGAGTGGGCCAGACCCCTCTGGGTCTCAGCCTTGGCAGCACCCTGGAACCACAAGGACAGCATTATAGAATACCGATGTCCAGGCGGGTCCAACCCGCAGATGTTGTCTGTGGTGAAGCCAGGGTATTCAGATATTTAAGAGCTGCCTAGGTTATTTCAATATATAGTCAGGGCTGGGAAACTGGGCTGGAGCAACAGTCTTCAGCCTTTTGGCATCAGGGATTGATTTCGTGGGAGATGATTTTTCCACAGACCGGAGCAGTGGGGATGGTTTGGGGGTGATTCAAGCGCATTACATTTATTATGCCCTTAATTTCTATTATTATTACATCAGCTCCACCTCAGATCATCAGGCACTAGGTCCCAGAGGATGGGGACCCCTGAGCTAGAGGGACCCTCCATTAACTTCAGACAGGCTAGGTAAAGTTTTAGTTTCTTTGGCTGGATTGTGTTATGCCTGGTGAGAAAGACAGAACTAAATGATCCTCTTAGAACTTGGACTTTTTTGACCGTTGCAATAGCCTTTTGGTCAACTGACTACTATTAATAGCTGAGTTGCCAGTTGTTAATGAATCTCTCTGAGCCTCAATTTTCCCATCTATACAATGGGCACGATAATGATTTCTTACCTTTTAGAGTTATCCTGAAAATTAATATGAGAACTTATAAAATGTTTAAAAGAGCTGCTGGCATTGATAAAGGGCTGCAGAGGTGCCTTATAAATAAGAGACAATTTGTTCCAAATGCTGTCAGCGTGAGTCATTTCTTTGTGGGCAGTCGGTCAGTGATAGACTCTGCGGGGGCCTTGATTCATGGATCCAGGTTCCTTTAGCAAACTTCTTTAGCAGAGGTACACAGGGTGGCTTGATTTATTTCTGGACATTTATGCATGAGAAAACAAACAGGCAGCACAGCTCAGTCTGTACCAACAAGATGATGATGGATAAAAAAGGTGCGTTAGGGAGTAGAACAACATATAATTAGCCAGATAGACAGCGCTGTTGGATTTAGCATCAGCTTTTACAGAACTTTGATTTTCCTGTCTGTTTGCCAATCTGTTTTAAACTTCTACTCTTGGGGAGTCTGTTGTTTTGGGTGGTGAGGATGGGGTTGGAATATCAGGAGTAATATGTAGAGTGTCTGTGTCAGTGTGAGGGATGCCATGGCCCCCGAGGTCAGGGCCAGCTTTGTGGGGCAGCTGCCCGGGTCCCATGTGCAGAGGGCCTCTGAGCTCAGGTTAATGGCCTACTGCCACTCTCTTGACCTCTGTAATAATGCTGTCTCTGAGCTCTTGTCTTGCGAGTGAAGTCTGACGGTACAGCCACAGATCTGTGCGTAGAGGAAGCACATGTAATGTGTGTAACAGCTGCAGTTTCTCTCTTTTTAAGTCTTTATTGAATTGTGTTATGATATTCCCTCTGTTTTATGTTTTGGCCCCCTGAGGCATGTGGGATCTTAGCTCCCAGAACAGGGATCAAACCTGCATGCCTTGCATTTGGAAGGGGAAGTCTTAACCCCTGGACTGCCAGTTCCCATCTGCCTCATTTGCACAAGCTTCCACGCTTCCACAATGCCCTGTGAATCCCAGTAGACTCACCAACCATGGGGATTCAGAACGACTCAGAGGACAAGATAAGCATCGTACATTAAATAAGCAGGGACACTGACAGCTACGAGAGGCCAATTTTTCTATTCAAATCAGAACCTGCTTTGAAGGCAGAAGGAAGGCATTGTTCTAAGAAACACAAATGACCAAGGAACGCAGTCTTATCCTTTTTCACTTCCCTGTATGAGCCAGTCGTTTATGATGAAAATGATGCTACAGGAGGGAAGAGAAGGATGAAGAACCCCAGAGATCCTTTATTTTTTCTGTCTTTCTAACCATCAGTAGTGAAGGTGGACAGTGTTGGTAGAATGTGCACGTATCAAAAAGTGAAATAGGAACAGCCAAGCTAGTCTTGTGCAGTGTTTCTGCTGTTTTGGTAAGAATGAACTGCATATGCACATAAGAGCTACGAAGTACGAAGTGTGTAATTTTGGTAATTCTGCACAGAAGTTAAGTGCCCTTAGATTTGCATTTAAACCAGCACTGCATAATATAAAAAGTAAAATTCATGCTCGTAATTTAAACTTGTCATCTTTTTCTTAGGACATTACGTAGCAAATAAAAGAATCCATGACACGTAGAGAGAACCATAGAAAAAAGGGAAAAATTTTGCAGTTTAGTACCTTCAACAGCATTTCCCCACCCAACCCCCGCCCTGCACTCTTTGAAAAGGGCAACTCATATTTTCATTTTGCAACTGGGCCCTGCAAATTATGTAACTGACCCTATCTGAATTATCATGCTAAAAACTATCAGTAATTGAGAGTTGTCTTTCTGTACTAGTTTCGGAATTGTTAAGCTCCTCTGAAGCACCTGAGTGAGAGCTTTGGAAGTGTCTGATGGTGAACATCCTCTGCCTTCTCAACATCTGTGTCTCCATTTTTCATTTTTCTTTTGGCGGTCTTCCCTCCGCTCTCCCGTCATGTGCTTGGGTAGCTCATAACTCAACAGTGGTCCACCACCAAGAGGGAGGTCAATCACATTATAATCTCCTGACCTTAGTGATTGGTCCAGGGTGACAAGTGACCCAGACAGAGCCAATCAAATGCAAGGAGCCTCATGATGTACATGGGTGGGCATTTCCAATACTCACCAATGGCTGGTTCTCCTCTGTTTCTGGACACACAGGAGGGTTGTACTCTCTGTTTCCTCAAAGTTCAGCAGACTATAGTTCTGGGACTACATCAAACAGACTTGTGGACTCCTGCCCTGGAGATGATTGTCTGGACTGTGATGGACTTTGATCAATCATGAAATGAATTTCTGATATGTGACAACACTGAGAATTTGGGATGGCTTGTTTGTGGCAGAGCCACAAAACACAGCATACCCTGATGAGCACAGCAAGTGTTAACTATTCTTGCATTTTTTAGGAATGGATACTATTTTCTATTAAGAATGTTTGAATTTAGAAAGATATCCTCTTAAAAATGTTGAGTACATTTTTGGACAAGTTTTAAACCAGTCTGGAAATCACCATGAAGATGATACAAAAATGACTGAAATTTGGGAAAGGCAGGTTTCATGTATGGTAGCAGAATGTACAGAATACCAAGGAAGTCTTGGCTCTAGGGGGAATGTGGATGATCTTCATTTTGTTTCTGATATGGTGCTGAAACTGGATGAGCTTTTTCAGAGGTAGTTGGTGTAAATCATGATGGAAGAAAAGTGGCTGAGTCTGGTTAATGGTTTAAGGAAGAAAAAGAAGCTCCAGGCGAAGTCTTATGTAATGCGATTTTATTGAAATACAGAGGGGAAGGCTTAGATGGATGGGCAGAGATAGAAATATGACTCGCTTAGCAAATGCTTCCAAACGGTCATCCACTGGGCTTTCCTATTATCCCTACAAAATTGTGCTTGATGTGGTTTTTTGTTATATGCACTTAGATGCAGGGGAAAATAGTCTTCAAAATGGTGGCCTCAGTGTGTCAGAATCAGGAAGGGTCCTTGCACCAAGCTGGTGACTGAACACGACTGTGGTGATATATTTAAGCTTATTAATCAGAAAGTGAAGATTGATCCAAACATTCTGCATATAGGCAATGTGGGCAGATATTAAACCCCATGGGGGTTTCTTCTCTTTTTCCCCTAGCCCAATAATTGTTTTGGATGAATCATTTGCACTTGTGCAAGTTTTAGCCAAGTTGCCTTAGGTAATTTTTACATAATATTTATAAAAACCTTCCTGTAATTGTGACTCATGGTCAGGCTTCTACTCAGAATTTTGTTAAAGCTGAGCATTTCAGGGAGAAAAGTGCCTGAGTGATGCTGAAGCCTTTCAGAGAATTCAGTTAGTGGAGGCAAGACAGCCAAGGTCATCATTTATTTGCTGCAAATGCTCTTAGTCACTGAAGCCCCAGTGACAGATATGCTAATTATGTTTTTTTTAATATTTCCTTTTCATTTTTTGGAATTAAAAAGCAAGAAATATTGTATAGCACAGGGAATTCTATTCAATGCTCTGTAATGGCTATATGGGAAAAAAAAATCTTAAAAAGTGACTGTATATGAGTGTATAACTGACCCAGGTGGCGATAGTGGTAAAGAATCCACTTGCAAGTGAAAGAGACAGAGGACATGCAAGTTTGATCCCTGGAGGTGGGCATGGCAGCCCACTCCAGTATTATTTTCTGGAGAATCACATGCACAGAGGAGCCTGGTGGGATACAGTCCACAGGGTCGCAAAGAGTTGGACACGACTGAAGTGACTTAGTGCACATATAACTGATCATCTTGCTGTACAGCAGAAACTAACACAACATTGTAAGTCAACTATATTCCAATACAAAGGGAAAGAAAAGCAATAATATGTACTTTTTTCTCAAAATACTCAAATATTACCTAAATGTATAAAGCAGAAAGTACAAGTTTTTTTACCTTTACAGTTATGTGTTTCCTAAAGTAACGCATAATCAATATGGAAAATACACGGAAGCATTTTTAAAAAACAGATTCTCAACATTTTCCCCTAAATATTTACACTTTAAAAAGTGATATCATAAAATGGCCCTGTATGTGGATGTGTAATACTTTTATTACCATTTTTCAGATGAAGACCTTTGGGTTTAATTTACCAAAGGCACACAGCCTAACAAGTAACCTGGCTGGGATCTAAACCCAAGTTTGTCTGCTTTTAAAGTGCATGTCCCTGACAAACTTGCCCTCTGCATGTCAACAATCAGATTCACCCCATCTTTAAAGACTGCAGAGAATTGTCTGCTATAAAAAATGCCAATCACAACCACAGTGAGATGCCACTTCACACCTGTCAGAATGATTATCGACAAAAAGACAACAAATAAAAAGCGCTGGCAAGGACGTGAAGAAAAGGGAACCCTCATGTGCTATTGGTGGGAATATAAATTGGTACAGCCATTACAGAAAATACTCTAGAGGTTCCTAAAAAAATTATAAATAGATCTACCATATGATTCAGCAATCCCACTTATAGATATTTATCTGAAGGAATTGAAATCAAAATCTCAAAATGAGATTTGCACTCCTGTGTTCATTGCAGCCTTATTCGTAATAACCAGGATATAGAAACAACCTAAATGTCCACTGACAGATGACTGGATAAAGGGAATGAAGAGAATGTGATATACTACATTTATGATTATTTATTGTTGTTGTTGTTCAGTTACTAAGTTGTGTTCAACTCTTTGCGACCTCATGAACTATAGCCTGTCTGTCCTCCTCTCTCTTCTCAAGTTTGCTCAGATTCATGTCCATTGAGTCAGTGATGCTACCTAACCATCTCATCCTCTGCCACCCCCTTCTTCTTAGGCCTTCGATCTTTTCCATCATCAGGGTCTTTTCCAATGAGTCAGCTCTTTGCATCTTTTTCAGTGAGCAGTCAAAGTATTGAAGCTTCAGCTTCAGCATCAGTCCACCCAGTGAATATTCAGGGTTGATTTCCTTTAGGATTTACTGGTTTGATCTTGCAGTCCCGGGGACTCTCAGACGTCTTCTCCCGAACCACAGTGCAAAAGCATCAGTTCTTCAGCTGTCAGACTTCTTCATGGTCCAATTCTCACATCTGTACATAACTACTGAAAAACCCACAGCTTCAATTATACAGAGCTTTGTTGGCAAATGTGTATGTGATTGTCACTCTGTCGTGTCCAATTCTTTGGCCATGGAATGTAACCCCCCAGGCTCCTCTGTCCCTGGAATTTTCCAAGCAAGAATACTGGAGTGGGTAGCCATTCCCTTCTCCAGGGGATCTTCCCAACCCAGGGATCTCCCACGTTACAGGCAGATTACCGATTGAACCACCAGGGGAGTACATATATATATGTGTGTGTGTGTGCATGTATGTATGTGTATATATACACACATATGCACACATATGCAATAATATATAATCATATTATTGAAATAAAACATATTTACATATTATATAAGATACTACTAATATATATTGCACATAATATATATGTTATACAGAATATTTGAAAATGGAATATTATTCAGCCTTTAAAAAGAAGTAAATCCTATCATTTGCAACAACATGGATGGTTCTAGAGGATGTTGAGTGAAATGAGCCAGACAGAAAGACAGATATTATATGATCTTATTTGTACATGGAATCTAAAATAGTGGGCTTCCTCAGTGACTCAATGGTAATGGATTTGCCTGCAAGGCAGGAAACGTGGAGATGTAGGTTCGATCCCTGAGTTGGGAAGATCCCCTAGAGGAGGAAATGGCAACCCCCTCTAGTATTTTTGCCTGGAGAATCCCATGGACAGAGAGCCTGGCAGGCTACAGTCCATGGGGATATCAGAAGAGTCAGACGCAACTGAGTGAGGAAATAATAACAACATCTAAAATAGCCAAGCTCATACAAGGGGAGGGTTAACGGTGCTGGCCGGGGGCTGAGGGGAGGAGGAAGTGGAGAGGTGATGGTCAAAAGGTACAAAGTTTCAGTTCCAGAGAATGAGTTCTGGAGAGCTAATGCACAGCATGGTGCCTCTAGCTAACAATATGTATTGGACACGTAAACTTTGCCAAAGCATAGATATTTTTAAAGATTATTTTTATTAGTGTATAGTTGCTTTACAATATTGTATTATTTTCAGCTGCACAGCAAAGTGAATCAGCTATATGTTTACATATAGCCCCTCTTTTTGCATTTCCTTCCCATTTAGGTCACCATAGAACATTGAGTAAAGTTGCCTGTGCTCTGTAGTAGGTTCTCATTGGTTATCTATTTTATACATAATATTCTGTATATGTCATAGTGGTGTGTATATGTCAACCCCAATCTCCCAACTCATACCCCCTCATTCCCTCTTTGGTGTCCGTATGTTTGTTCTCTATGTCTGTGTGCTAGACAGTAGCTTTTATATTAAGCATTCTTATCACACATGGAATAATAATGATAAAGGGGTATGGGGAGGCCAGGAAGGGGTCCATGGGAACAAGGCCCTTCTCTATCTTCTCCCTGCACCTAGCACAGTAACTGGGATGGGCAGATGTTCAAAAAGCTGTTTGTATGTTGAAGGAATGAAGAGTCACATGTAATAAAAGCTAATAGCATACAGGAGACCTTGACCACTGGTGCCTGGTAGAGTCTGCAGGCTTCCTGTAGGAGGAGACCTTTCAACCAAAAAGTTACTCTTAATTAAGGAGGAGAAGGGAGCTGTTCACAGTACAAATCACCCCAAGCTCTCGAGGAAACTTGAGTTGTACTGGGAAACTGAGACTGTTTGAAAACTCAGACTGGTTTTCAAGGGAGATTTGATTTTTTACTGCATCTCTTGAGAGGAATTTGATGTGTTAAGCTGTAGAATTTTCATCTTCCATTAAAGCACAAATGCCAATAATTATAAATAGAAATGCTTTTTAAAATATGGCCTTTTTATGTACCTACTGTGCTGTCATTTTGCTTTACAGTACATAAAAGCATTTTGTCCATTTCATTTTAAATGTTAAGCAACACCCCAGGTGTTGCTAAATGAGTCATTGAACTTGCTTCTTGCAGGGTCTGTAGCCACGAATATGGCACCTAATAGATCTTTCGATCAGTGGTTATAAAAGAAAACATGTTAATAGCTGTTTGCAGTACATCAGCAGAGTGGAGGCATTTTTGCCGTAAAACCATGGAGTTATTCTCAGTTGTATTTGTTCTGTGATGTCACCCAAGATGGAGTTTATTTTGTGCCCTGCTGGGTGGAAAAACCACAGGCTTAGGTTAGAGGTAGATCTGGATTCAAATCCTGTCTCCAAGTTACTGTGTGGCCCTGGGAAACTTACTTTTGCTCTCTGAGCCTCAGTTTTCTTGCATACTGAAGGTGGGAAGTAGCTTCCATATCTTCTCAAATATGTTACTGAGTCCAAATATGTTACTGAGTCCAAGTTCATACTGCTTGCTCCATGCTGTTCAGTCGCTAAGTCATGTCCAACCCTTTCAACCCCATGGACTGCAGCACACTAGGCTTCCCTGTCCTCCACTATCTCCTGTAGTTTGCTCAAGTTCATGTCCATTAAGTCAGTGACGTTGTCCAACCATCTCATCCTCTTTCATCCTCCCCTTGTTGCATGACAGGCCAATAAATTGAGAGATGAGTTGTCTGGGCAAGGAGTGGTAGCATTATTAAGAGAGCTGGCCAACTGAGAAGAGGATGGACTCCTGTCCCAAGAACCATCTTGCCTGAGTTAGAATTCAGGCTTCTTTTATGCTCAAAGAGGAGGGAGTAAAGTTGAACATTTCCTGGTTCCAGTCAGCCTCCAGAGGGCATGTGTTCATTTCTTCCTTCCTGCAGTTATTCACAGGTGGGCCTGGTCAAGATGTTTCCTGCGAGTTAAACAAAGGTGTTTTAGCTTAATTCATTTCTTCAGAGGCAAGGTTTCCAGAGATGGGCCATTATGTATCATTTAAGCTTATAGACCACATCCCTTTAATGAGTAACTTAATAATAAACTTGTAATAGAATACAAAGGTTCTTCCCTGTTATAGATATTACACTTAAAGCTTATAGTCCAGTGCCCCCAGACTCCCTTTTACTTTTCCTCTTCTCTTTAAGGTCATCAGCTCTTGCTGCAATCCTAGCCTTTTTCTCTGTTATTGTCTGGTGACAGGAAATATGTGTTATAAAAGCATCTTGTCCCTATGCTCTCCCAGTGCCCTGAAAGATGGTCAGGCAGAGGAGTTCTGAGTTTTCTCCTGCTGGATAAGAGTCTGCCCTTGTTCTGCTGCTCCTTTATTCATTTAAACAATTTCTGCCAAATGCCTGTTCTGGGCCAGGCTCTTTACTGGGCTCTGGGTTATAGGAACAGGGGAACAGGGTACCCAGGTTGATTCTCAGAGGTGTGTCAGCTAGGGCTCCAGGTCGCTAGGCTGGGTATTTTCTGTTTCCCCTCCAGATCTATCTTCATCCCTCTCCGCCTGTCCTGGAAGGCTGACCACATCACAGGTTCCCTTGCTTTCTGGCGTCTGGCTGGACTCAGCCTCTGGCCCACTGGGGAGAGCTCAGAGGCAGAGAGATGTGTGAAGTTGGGGATTTGGACTCTTCTGGGCTGCCTTCACTACCCCCCACCCCCAGAAAGCCACAGCTCTTTCTAAATTGTCTTTCTCTAACTTCTCCACTTTTAACCATTTGAGCCTCATTGCCTTTTGGGGTTTAGGGCCTTGAGTTACTGCACTATTCCTTGTGCTTTCTTTACATCCATGCTTTTGAATAAAACCTTTTCAAGTACCTCTTATTGATAGTTGAGTCATCTTGATTTGAAAAGGTCCCTCTGTTTTCTGCTGGGGTCTGACTCAGTTAAAAATAATAATCATCCACACTGGCTCTGATGTGCACTAAAAAATAATTGCCCACAGTCAAACATCCGTTGGGTTTCTGTTCTGTATGAAATCCATGATGATGTCTATTGAAGGTCGACTTATAGCTAAAGGCCATGTTGATCACATCCAAAAGGATTTTTTCTGGTATAAAATCTCTGATACTCCATGAGATATGTCATTTTTTGTTGGAAAAAGCTTTCCTGTGGTGATTACATTCATAAGGCTTCTGTATGAATGC
The DNA here is from genome assembly GCF_016772045.2 of Ovis aries. NCBI lineage: Eukaryota > Metazoa > Chordata > Mammalia > Artiodactyla > Bovidae > Ovis > Ovis aries. The sequence continues at coordinate 59,288,423 of NC_056066.1, forward strand.
TATGACATTCATGACATGTGGCTTCTTACTCTAGGCTTCTTACTTTTGTGGTGTTCACAGGGCTTCTTCTCACTCTGGAATGGATCCCTGTTTGGGGTAAGAGATGAGCTGTCATTGATTCCCCCCACCCCCAGATTCATTACTTTCAGAGCAGATGTCGCCACTGGGAAGTCCAAAGAGTAGGAAGAAGTTTGAATTTTGGCTGGAAGCTCTCACCCAGTGATTATATTCAGGGTTTTAATCCAACATGGATGAGCCAGGGCAGAACCATCTCTCATCCTTGTCACACTCAGATGGCTTCATCCAGGTATAATTTCCCTCTGATCTGCCACATTTAGTTTATGGCTCAAATTCACTCTAAGTTCGTCACATCGATGGGGTTTTATCTTTTGGAGAAGTAAGTATGGAGGTTAAAACAACTTGTTTTCCAACATTCTCACCTTGGTCTAGGTTTTCCCATAACAGGTCATCTCTGGTAGGGAAAGCTCACCTGTTTTCCTATTGTCAGTTCATTATCTTTCAAAAAAAATGTCATAAGCTGTTCTTTGTGAGTCTTTTCATGTTAGGAAGGAATAGACACATCTTAACAAACGTTTTGCCATGAGGTCGGCTCCTTAGGTGCAGGCTACTCTTTATATTACAGAAATCTCTAATAGAGGTCTTTTCCGTCTCAAGCTCTGGGAGGCAACCTACCGGTTAGCACCTACCTGGCGTTTCTCCCTTCCTTGGTCCATGGCTTCCCTCCTTGTTTCAACTTACAGATCTCAGCTGGTTTGCGTCTGTTTGTTTTGGCTTCGACTTGTGCGGTCTTAGATCCCGATTAGGGCTCGATCCTATGCCCTCTGCAGTGAAAGCTCAGAGTCCTAACCACTGGATCACCAGGGAAGTCCTTGGTTTGCTCTCGTAATAATACCCTCTGGAGAGTAGGATCTGTAACTCCCCACCATCGTGTCCCTGGGGTCAGTTGCCTGTGTGCTTCCTGCTGCCCCAAGTAAAATTCATAGCCCCTTTTGTGAATGATCCTCTTCCCTTCTACTTGATCCTTTCAAAATCTTTTTCTTGGGAAAAAGCAGAGAAGGTGGATTATTCTGCAACTTATTTATTTTCATTTATATTGCAGTTCTTTCTGTGTTCGCTCCCATTTCTTATTAATGGTGATGGGGTATTTCATAGTATTGTTATGTCACAATTTATTCAATCACTTGCTTGTCGTATCTCAATCATGTAATAAACAAAAAATCAGCTTTTAAGGATTTGGAAGTTTAAGCCATTTTAAAAGGGAAAACTAGCATTTGTTTAAAATAGAAAATTACCACTCCTCAAAATAAAAAATGTTCAAGAGTGGATTTTGATAAGATGGACATACCTCTTTAATAGATAAATCGAAACTTCTGAAAAGAAAAAGACCAAAGTCTGTCTGACTATACATTTCTATGACTGGATACTGATCAAATGTTCAGTACACCAAAAAAATTAATTAATGAAATTAAATGGGACAAGACATGATTGTTGCTGTCTGGGGAAAGAAAGGTAATTATATACTTTTTCCACCCAAACAAAAGGTCAGGCTGTCCTACCCTGTGAAGCTGTCACACGGGCCATTAGCCATTAAGCCAGGGAAGTTCTGCCTTCTGTGTTTTGATCCATTCAATAGCTGTTCTGAGCACCCAGCACCTTCCTCTGTCACGTCCTGCACACGCTGTGCAGGGAACAGACCCCAGGAGGGTCTACAAACCAACAGAGCGGGTGAGTCCTTTATGAGCAAAGATGCTAAATCTGAAAAACATGGTACTTTTATCACTTCGGATCTGCAGTTTCTACCTCTTGTCAGGTGCCTGAAAAGCTGCCTGAAGCAAAACTTGTCGACTGAAAGCGTCCTTGGAGGTGGGTGTAAGTGGGACTGGTCCTCCCTCCCTGACACCAATAGAAGTGCAGGTGCTCAGGTATCTTCAGGAGGTGGTCTGGACTCCAGCTCATCCAGGTAGCTGGGTCAGCAAGCAGTGCACCTGAGACAGTCTGCATCACATCTCATTTACTCGTCTATTCTTTTGCAAGTTTCTCTTTTTCAACAACTTCGTTGTTATTGTTTAGTCAGCAAGTCATATCTGACTCTTTGTGACCCCATGGACTGTAGGCTCCTCTGTTCATGTGATTTCCCAAGCAGGAACACTGGAGTGGGTTGCCATTTCCTTCTCCAGGGGATCTTCCCCACCCAGGGATTGAACCCATGTCTCCTGCATTGACAAGCAGATTCTTTATCTTTGGGCCATCAGGGAAGCCAGCTTCAACAACTTTATCTAGATATAACTCACATACCATAAAATTCACCCATTTTAAGCGGGTCACTGATTTTTAGTTATTTTGCTGAGATGTGCAATGAGCTGCTTTTACTCTTAACACTTGTGACACCAGATATGTGAATTTTCTCTCCACACCAACCAGTTCTCAAACTCACTGGACACCAGTAGGGAGTCCAACAAATCAATTTAGTTTGTAGGAATTTGTACAGATCCACAGATGCCAGGGCTCAGTCCCACAGATGGTCCTCAAGTAGGATTCCAGTCTCAAATCTCAGGTTGTTACCTGTACTTCTGACTGAGGAGCTATACACTGGGGCTTCCTGCAAACCACCCCCACCCCAGGTGTGATGATTCAACAGAAGGATTAAGAGAAATCAGGAAAATACTGTGACTGGTTTATGGTAAAGGGAGCAACTCAGGAGCACCGTGGGCATGGGGGACAAGGTATGGGAGAGGGGTGCTGAGCTCCCACCCTCTCTCTGGGCACATCACTGTCCCAGCACCTTGGTGTGTTCACCAATCTGGAAGCTCCCTGAGCCCTGACATTTAGGATTTTATGGAGGATCCATTACATGGTTGTGATTGAGTAAATCATTGGCCATTGGTGATTAACTCACTCTTCAGCTCCTCTCTCCTCCCTGGAGGTCAGACCAACTCTCTAATCACTCCAAGATCTCTTTGGCCACCAGTCCCCTTCCTGAAACCATCTAGGGCCCCCACCATGAGCCATTTGTTAACATGCAAAGACCACTCTTCACCCCAGGAACTCCAAGGGTTTTAGGGGTCATGTGCCAGGAACCAGGGACAAAGACCAAATATTGATTTCTTATATCCCATCCAGTAACCCCACAGTCCAGTGTTAGGGCATATCTGTCACCCCCAGTGAGATCTCTTGTGTCTTTTATGGTTAATCCTCATTCCTAGTCCCAATTCCAGGCAGCCATGGGTCTTTCTGTCTCTATGGATTTACCTTTTCTAGATATTTTGTATTAATGGAATAATGAAAAATCTGTTTTGTCTGGCTTCTTTCACTTCTTTTCACCACAATTTTGAGGTTGTCCATGTTAGAAATGTAGCTCATCCCTTTTTATGGCTAATATTTCATTGTATGGATGGGTCACATTTTTGCTTATTCCTTTATCAGTTGATGGACATTTGCATTTTTCCACTTGGGGGCTATACTGAATAATGCTGCTGGAACATTTGCATGAATAATTTATTTTAATAATAATAATCTGATTATGGAGGAGGAAAGTTTCAAAATGGAAGTGATATGTAGACCATGATTCTCTGATATTTACTTCAGGCTACTGTTTTAAGAGTTAAGGTGCTGTCTGCGTTTATTTCTGTGTGATTCATAACACACATCTACTTGGTTAGTTCTGAGGACCATAGCCCAGAAAATTAGAAGCTGGCCCCGCACGGTATTGTGAAACCAAGGACAAGACTAGGGATGAGAGACAAGCAGTTTAGCAAACTAGCTTATGTAAGCCCCGAAAGTTAGAAGCAAAGGAATAGGAAAGCGCACTGTAGCATGGCCTAAAATGAAGTCTCTTTTCTAGCATGTATACTTGTGTTTTCACATAAGGTCTTTTAAGGATGTTTCAGAAGCTTAGAATGAATGTGCTGAGTTACCTGAAAATGTGTTACTGTTGTTCAGTCACTAAGTCATATCTGATTCTTTTGTGATCCCATGAACTGTAACCCACCAGGCTCCTCTGTCCATGGGATTTCCCAGGCAAGAATTCTGGAGTGGGTTGCCATTTCTTTCTCCAGGGGATCTTCTTGACCTAGGGATGAAACCTATGTCTCTTGCATTGTAGGTGGATAAGTCCAGAAATGTGTTGAGTTACTGGGAAATTATCAGATAATATATAATATAAATATATATATATATATATATAATATTTATTTATTTGGCTCCCCAGGTCTTAGTTGTGGCATGTAGGATCCTTAGTTGCAGCCTGAGAACTTTTGGCATGTGGGATCCTGAAGAAGAGCCAGGGATGGAACCCAGGCTCCCTGCTTGGGGAGCTTGGAGCCCCAACCACTGGACCACCAGGAAAGTCCCTATCAAGTATATCTTAACAGAAGGACAAGAATCCAGGAAGCCAGCAAGAATGAGTGGATTCTGCAGATGAAGACTACAAAAGTACTGGGGACAGGGCTGGAGGGTGGATGGGGAGTGAACAGTGCCTGATTTTGGAAACAGCTCCCAAGTATCTGGTACAGGACCTCTTCCTCACCTCCCACCATCCACACAGCTAATGGCCTTGTCCCAGCTCCCAGGTGGGAGTTTTATCCAAGCCTGAGCACGTGCACTCACCATAGTAATGGGCTTAGAGATGGGCATATGATTTAATTTAGCTGGTCTGAAGTTTTTCACTTCTGGGTGGTGGGGCATGGGTAGAGAGAGGATTGCGACAGAGAAGCTGGTTTTCTACTGGAGTCAGTGGTCTGTTAGAAGTCCAGTGTGACTGGGTCCACACTGTGGGGGGAAGAAATGATTGTCCAAGGAAGAAGCCAAAGAAGAGGAAGTTAATCTCCTGAGACAGAGATTTTTGATGGTACTTCTTCAGTCCCTGGAAGGGTCCGAATGTTAATAAATTCCTCCCTCTCTCTCTTTTTTTAAAATAAGCCAGTTGGAGATGGGGTTTTGTTGTCTACAATTCAAAGAGTCTTGACTCTTCTCTTGCTTGGAATACATCGAGGTCATCAGAATTTAATTTAAAAACACAAGAGTGACAAGCTGCCTCTTGTTCCTAAGTGAGCTGGAGCAGATTTCTTACCTGTTCAAGTGTTTCTGGCTGAGCCTTAGGCAGGGAGCAGGTTGTTTGTCTTTTCCCTGAATCATCGCTTCTTTCTCTCTTCCTCTGCTGGGAGGTGATCTCAGTTTGGGAGGGAAACCAGAGCAATTTCAACTCTACTTGATGAAGACTTTCTTACCCACTCGGCAGAGCTGATAAGAACAAGAGCCACTCCTGTGACACAGATGAGAAAACCAAGACTCCGGATGGCTAGATGCTTGGGTCAGGGAGACACAGTGAAGAGATCAGCCTGCCCAGGGCTGTCTGTTCCTTTCCCTGCGATGCCTTTCACTTTGAGAGGTGATCCAGCCCTGGCTCGTCCAGGGCATTCTCTTCACCTGCCTGCTAGCCTTCCTGAGGACATGACCTCCCCTGCACCTGGCATGCAGTACGTGGTCCACATTAAACCCCGATCAAGTACTTGTAATGACAAAAGAGAAGACTCGGATGTGAAGAAGAAAACGTAGACTTTGAAGCGAGTACACATTTTGTGTGCTGAGAGAGATATTTGAAGCCTAACATCTTCTTTGTTTTTAATTAATTTTTTAAATTTATTTTTGGCTGTGCTGGGTCTTCATTGCTATGCAGGTTTTTCTCTAGTTGTGGTGGGTGGGCTTCATTGCGGTGGATTCTCTTGTTTCGGAGCATGAGCTCTAGGGGACGGGGCTCAGTAGTTGCAGTTCCTGGGCTCTAGAGCACAGGATTAATAGTTGTAGCACACGGGCTTTGTGGCTCAGAGGCATGTGGGATCTTCCCAGACCGGGGATGGAACCCATGTCTTCTGCATCGGCAAGCTGATTTTTATTAAAAACAAAAACAAAAAAATCCCACTGAGCCACCAGGGAAGCCCTGAAGCCTAACATCTTCTGAAAAGAATTAAGCAATTGTGAAACTGGTGTTTACTAAATCACCCTGCACTTATCACATAAATGCCCTTGGGATTTTAGGTAAGTTATCAGTTAAAGAAGATGAGTCTGATTCTGACAGGGAAATGCATAGGAATGATCACCATATACTGAGCAGGGGCTTTGATACTCAGCATTCTCCTGAAGCTAGTCATTATTCCCATTCCACAGATTGGGAAATATGGGCTCGGAGGGGTGATCAACCAGCATTGATGGCGTTCTGATCCCAATCCCAAAACATCATGTTGGAGCTTTAAAAAACTCCCTGTAACTGAGCTGCAATTACTGCCAATTAAATCACATTCTTTGAAGAATACAATCTATATCAGAATTTTTAAGTTTGCAGCTGCCTCCACATTTGAGGAGCGCTGCTCTTAAGTGCTTCTAGTTCACCTGGAACCAGTGATGCTGGTTCTAGAAGCACTTCCAGTGTGGTGTGTCACTCACTCCCTTCTTTGTGACCCTTTGATCTTTAGAGGAAGTCAGATCAAGCACTTCTGATCTGATGCTGTGTGGAGACTACAAGGATGCTAGCCTAACACAACCTGGGTAGCCTGGTTCCGCAGGAAAGATGTGCCTTTGTCAAGGGATGGTGGGCAGCTAAATCTCCAGCATCTAGATCTCTGACTGGCAGGCAGAGAGCTGAGTGTCTGGAGAGGAAGCAGGAAGGTCTGGATGCGTAGTGGGGACAAAATTGAACGTGCATGTGGTCATGGTGCTTGGAGAAATGGGAAGGGTTCCCTTGGAGGGGGCAACCCTTTACTAAACTTTCTCTTTCAAAAGTATGCCTTGCTTGCTGCCCAGCCCATTTTCATCCATTTGAGAATTGTCTAATGGGACTTGGAGTTGATGGAATCATCTCAGTGGTGGGTGACTCAGAGGGTAGATTGTCTGCCAGGTGATTCATGCTCAAGTCTTCAAAACTGATAACTCACCTGCCTGCTTCATTTCATCTCGAGCAGTGGCTGCTGTGTGGATTGGCCACCTGGGCCAGGAGAAGGGAAATGGAAGATGATTTCTGAAGAAGGAAAACTGAAGATGATTTTGTCTTATTATGACCCCTTTTGACTTCCCGAGGCTTTTCCTTTGGCTTTATGTGATGGGATAAATGTGCTTGCTTTGTCAAGAAGCCACCTTAACTGTGACTTTCAGCTGTGGAAATTGTTCTAGTTTCAGTTGTGGGTGGCCTCTCAGACCCGCAGCAGCAGGAGCAACTTGGCACCTGATAGAAATGCAGAGTCCCAGGCCCCCTCCCAGCCCAGTGATTCAGAATCTGCATCTCCACAAGATTTGGGGATCTTTCAGGGAATCTTGGGTGCACATTTCTACTCGAGAAGCCTCTTTTGGGTGAGAGCAGAATATAGTAAATTGACCCATTAATGTCCTTTAATAATAACAATATCAGTAGGAATAACATCAAGGGACCCCAGGGACAGTGCTAATTAGTCATTGATGTATTATTTCATTGAAACTTCTCAACAACACTGGATGGAGGTACTAACATTATTCTCTTTTTTTTCTGGCAAGGAAGCAGAAATGCATGTGTGGGTGAGAGGCAGGGAGAGACAGGGCCCTGGATCCAGCTCACATCTCATCTGCCTCTAAAGTTCATGGCCATGAGCTCTATGCCACGATGTTAGTCTGTGTGAATGAATGAAAGATGTGGTCACAAGTTGCTTCCATGTGTTCATTTGCTCCTCAGATGTTTTCTGAGCTCCAGCTTCAGAGCAGGCATGGAGTAGGCTTGGAGGGAGATAGGATGGAGCCTGCCTCCCCATGCACCCCCAGTTCAGAAGGGTAATGGGAAGAGGCAGGGGGGAGCAGGAGCATGCATAAATAGACGAATCCCTACGGTCATCACGACTTCATGTCCTGGGCCAACCTTGAGGGGGAATTCAGCATTTTGCTGTCCTCCTTCAAGGGAAACCCGTTGCTCCAAGCACCATGACCACATGCACGTTCAATTTTGTCCCCACTAGGCATCCAGACCTTCCTGTTCCTTCTGCAGACACTCAGCTCTCTGCCTGCTAGTCAGAGATCTAGGTGCTGGAGCTCTAGCTGCCCACCATCCCTTGACAAAGGCATGTCTTTCCTGTGGAACGAGGCTGCCCAGAAAACCCAGATTGTGTTAGCATCCTTGTAGGCTCTACACAGCATCAGATCAGAAGGGCTCTATTCAGCTTCCTCTAAAGATCAATGGGTCACAAAGAAAGGGATGAGTGACACACCAGACTGGAAATGTTGATGTTGTTGTCTAGTTTTCTACTTCCTTTTTATACCTTAATTAGAAGCGTTTCTGTGGCTTTCTGCTTGCCTTATCCTCAGTGGAACAGAAGGGCAGATCACAAGTTCCCTTGAATCACCTCCTCTAGTGGTTTTTGTTTTCACTTCTAGCTAGTTCTTTTGCACATCACATCTTACATGTAAACCCAATATGTGAACCAGATCCTGGGAAAGCGTGACTCCCTGAGCTTGGAGCCCTTCGCTCTTCTCAGTCTCTTCCCCTCTTTCCTCCCCTTCCATCACCTGCCTCCCCGTCTTGCTTTGCCCCCACTCCCATGGGCCTCTGTATTCGTCAGGATGATATTGCTCACAAATGACAGTAGCTCGGTAAGAGAAAGTCTAGGCGTAGGACTAGTTTCAGGCATAGCTGGAGGCAGGCACTCAAACGAGAACAGCAGGCATTCTGTCTCCTTAGTCTGACTCCTGCTTTCTCTGATGTTGGCTTCATCCTCAGATACCACTCCTGCCACCTGGGGTAACTTGGTACCCAGTGGTCCATGGGAAGGAGTACTGCTCTTTCTCAGTAGTTCAAGGACTGAGAGTCTCCCGGGGCTGCCTTGGGTCAGAGACGTGGCTACTGTGCCCAAGACATGAAGGACTCATGAGCCAGGCACCTCCCTGGTGGCTGGTGTTGATGGGGTCCATGTCACCTGATCCACAGTCCTGAGGCAGCAGTCACCTGGGACCACCATGGCAAGGGCAAAGGCTTAAAACCTCCCGTCACATCCAGCTCTGCCAACTGCAGGCTGCGTGACTGAAGTCTAGAGACTTCAGTGAGAGAGTTGTTCATGCCCACACCAGCCTAGAGCCATGCCAAGTCCCAGGCTCTCCTGAATTTCAGCTCAGAGTTTCCTCTATTGACACCCCCAGTGTTTTCAGAGAGGGGCAAACCATTTTCTTTCCTGATAAACAGAGTCCTTCAAAGCACTTCTTGTGGCATTCACCACCCTAAAGGACCATCAGTGACCTTGCTCTTGCGAGCCCGCTGATGACAAGTTGGAAGGTGTGAGCCTCTTAGAATCCAGCAGTGTAATGGCATGAACGGAACAAACACAGGGCAGGACTCTTTCCCTCCTGTAATTAGAAATGCGGAAAGAATCTTTCTTTCTTCTTTGTTTCTCAGTATCTATCATTAAGGTGAGACAAGTGCTCTATAACATTCAGGGAAATGAGCCAGTTATTCAGGTATTTCATGGAAAATGTGTTTCTTTGGCTTGAGCAACTCACCTCCTTAGCTGCTTCCCACTTCCATTCAACTACCGCCTCTGGCGGTAGACAGGCTTTCTGTGTTGCCTGATGAAAACCTGGCAAAAAGGAGAATGTGTAAGGATTTTTCTGTGTATTCATTATTAATACTTCTGGTAGAAAGTACACAGAGTTCTCTACTGGGGCTGAGAGCTGCTGAAGCCCATCCAAGCCTGGAGAGCATAGCCACAGGCCATGCGCTGCATTGCACAGTGGGTCCGTGGGCAACATGTGAACTGAGGGGCCTGGCTGGCTGAGTCCTAGTTCTGCTCCCCAAATTCTGAGCAGCCCGGGTCTGGATGATTAACCTCTTCCATGATCCTGTTAATAAGATTCCATTTAAGTGTGCTTATTATCTCATAGGGTTTTCATGAGAATTCAGTGAGTTACTATATCTAAGTGTTTAGTCCAATGTCTGGCACATAATTATACCAGGTAATGAGTTTTACTATTATTGTTATTTATTGAATTTAGCTCTCAAATAAGTGTTTTTATGTGAGAAAGGTTGAGTTCTTCATTTAAAGGGTTTGCTGGTATTCTGCATTTTGTCAGAAAACAACAGGTACAAAGTTCCTGAAGCTGGAATGAATACAGTGAGTTTGAGTCCAGCTGAGGGGTGAGTATGGGCCGGGGCTGGGGGGAGGGTTGGGGGCTTACTGGAGGGAATCAGTTGTTAGGACTTTTTAGGGCTTGGTTTTTGTTCAGTGGCGTCTGACTCTTTGCAACCCCAAGGACTGCAGCACACCAGGCTTCCCTGACCTTCACTATCGTGGGAGTTTGCTTAAACTCATGTTCATTGAGTCGATGAGGTCTTCCAGCCATCTCATCCTCTGTCACCCTCTTTTCCTCTTGCCCTCAACCTTTCTCATCAGAATCTTTTCCAGTGAGTCAGCTCTTCACATGAAGTGGCCAAAGTACTGGAGCTTCAGCTTCAGTACTAGTCCTTCTAAAGAATATTCAGGGTTGATTTCCTTTAGGATTGACTGATCTGATCTCCTTGTAGGGCAGGATAGGGAAGTGGAATTTTATTCAAGGCCGCTGAAGGGTTTTGAGCAGAAGTGTGATATTATCTGATTGGATCTTTACAAGACTGCACTGGCTGCTGTGTGGAGAATGGATTTTAGTGGAGGTGAGGGTGGGTAAATGTTTTCATCCACGGAGGCTTGGGTGTGTTGTAGCCCCCAGTCCTATAAAAAGGCATCACGATTAAGCTCAAAAGTTCAACTTAAATAAGGACCACAGGAGATGATGATTTCTAGGGGTGTTGGGAGTAAACCCCTGGTGACTCTGCCTTGGCGATAGGGGGTGAAACTGAACACAACAGATGAATGAAGATAGAATCTGCTTTTATTTCCAAACATTAAGTGTATTTTGAACCTGACTGTCCCGCTGCTTAAAATGCACAGTGGGTTCCTGTACGAAATCTGGGGAAGTGGTTGCGGAGGAGAGAGTGACAGCCTGACATCCAGGGTCATTCACCCCGGAAATGGATGCACTCCCACGGGTACCCAGACTTTGGAAGAATATAGCAAGTAAAATGATGACCTGTCTTCTTGGTTTTTATGACAGCTCAATGGAGGCTCTGTTATGAATGTCTGGACTTGCGTTTGTAAAAATAGTCCTTAAAGCCTCTCTCTATGGTAGCACATGTCTCTGCTTTTCACTTTCATGCATTGGAGAGGGAAATGGCAACCCACTCCAGTGTTCTTGCCTGGAGAATCCCAGGGACAGGGGAGCCTGGTGGGCTGCCATCTATGGGGTCGCACAGAGTCGGACACGACTGAAGTGACTTAGCAGCAGCAGCCTCTGGGGTCATTAGGCCATCGTTCAACACTGCTGTTTCCAGGAGAGGCACTAGGGTATCTGGGCTGGACTTGGGGGTGTGGGTGGACACCCTGAGTTTGAATCTCCACTTCTCCACTTGTAGCTGAGTTTCTGTAGATGTCTTTACTTCCCTGAGTATCAGATGCTCCTCTGTAAAATAAGGATGAGCCTCATGTTTGCCTCAAGGGGTTATGCAGAGATCAAAGAATCAAGTGCCCGTAAGGAACTTAGCACAGTTCCTGCCATGGGGTCAGCACTCCATGTGATGTGTATATCTGACTGAGCAGTGTGCTCATGCGAAAGTGCTCTGTGTCCCTGCTTTTTAAAAGGTGGTCCCCAGACCGGCAGCCATACCCTGTGGGAGCTTGTCAGAGTCAGAAATTCAGCATCTGAGAGAGTAACACTGACATATATACACACTGCTGCTGCTAAGTCACTTCAGTCATGTCTGACTCTGTGAGACCCCGTAGACAGCAGCCCACCAGGCTCCCCTGTCCCTGGGATTCTCCAGGCAAACACTGGAGCGGGTAGCCATTTCCTTCTCACTACCAAGTGTCAAATAGCTTTTGAGAAGCTGCTGTATAGCACAGGGTGCTCGGCTTGATGCTCTGTGATGACCTAGAGGGGTGGGATGCTGGGGGGAGGGGTGAGAGGGAAGCTCAAGAGAGAGGATGTGTGTATACGTATAGGCGTTCACATCATTGTACAGCACAAACTAACACAACATTGTATAACAATTATACTCAAATTAAAAATAAATTAGAAAATAAAGGATTAAAAAAAAAGAAACTCAGAACCTTTGGCTTCACTCCCAATCTGTTGAATTAGCTTTAGGGCTTGAGCAAGATCTTGGGTGATTCCAGCAGATGTTTCTGTTCAGAAACACTGCTCTGGGCTAAAGTGTACATAGAAAGGGCAGCTGGATCCGTTTTGATTGTGGAAAACTGTTGGCAGCATTGTGTTGGTGCAAAAAGACATCAGCCTCATGGCACAAAATATACAGAGACCCCGAAGTAGCTGGGCATTCTTGGGCAGTCATGTTTGGGACAGAGGTTCTTCATCTATGTCACAGAGGTGACTCATCTATGTCAGAGACTTGTTGACAGTATAAATGAAATAATGTGAAAGCTAATATAAAAGAGGGCAAAGTATGTTATTTTTATCTTGTTTGCATAGAAAAAGGACATCATAATCCCTAGAGCTGTCAATACTATTTTCAAAGAATTCGGTTCCCCATTTTCCACATCAATTTTCCAGGAGGCAGTGGACAAGACCTATTATTTGGTGTCTCGATTAAAATAATGCAGAGTGACAGTGGCCCAGGAATTTCAGCCTGATATTTTTGGAAACTAAATGGGAGAGTTTTGTAGTTTGGCTAAAAAGCATTGCCCTAGAAAAGGCCAGCAGTGCTGTCAATGGGGATGTTTATGCCATTGATAAAATAGTCACGGAATTGCAGTAGACGGCCACGGGCAGAAGCCAGCGGGATGCTTCCGGGTGGTGTGGTTCAATGTGACACATGTTTATCAGCCACAAAAGCCTTTTTTTAATTATTTCCAAACATCACAACCAAAGCAAGAAACAAATCCTATTGTTCACATTAGCACAGATCAAGTACAGAAAGCCTCAGTATATTACAGCACAAGAAAAATACACAGTTGTATACCAAAGACAGCATAATGTAAGAATTCGTGGGAGAGGGGAACGTGGGGACAACCAGAAAGTACAATCTGAAGTCCTCTGGGGAGGAGGGGGGTCTGACAGAGGCTCGCAGCACACACCTGTGGACAGAGCTCATCAGCAAGGCTCACCCTGTGTTCACAGGAGCGAATCTCTACTTGATTCAGTATAGACCTTGACAACAGGGTCACCCAACTTTAACACCATGTCAAATGAAAGGAATGGTGAACCAGAAACCATCCTCCGTCATACATCATCACATCACATAGAAAACCCATGACAGAGACTCAGTTCTTATGAGCAAAACAGCTTTCAAGAAAATCACAGGCAGCTCAGAGTTTAACTCCCTGAAACTCCAGTCCAGCAATTTCTTGAGACATATGCCCTCCCACCCACAATTCCCTCTCTTATTTTAAAGACAGAAAAGAAACCATAGGAAAAATTCACCTTTTTAAAATAGGGAAATATATACCTTAAAATAGCAAGGCATCAAAATACTTTGTACATGGGTATGTTCTGATTTTCCAAAGCACTTTATCTCTCTTGCATTAGAGTTTTGAAAGATGCCCTGTGTTGAATGCAAACAAACCCAACAACAACAGAAACAACCGTAATAGTACAAAGTGGAATAACACAATAGTAATAACAAAAATAGAAGTGGGTTCCATTCCCATGCTATTTCTTTCGGAGGGGGGCTGGCGATGGAGTCAAGAAGGGGGGCAAACAGCATAGCATTACTTCTTCCACGAAGAGGTCATTGTTTTTAGGAGGTTGTTTTTACCATAAATAGGGTGATAGACTAGAAGTCTAGTCTCTTATGAAATGAGAGTAAAGCCATTCAAGCTAGGTGTTAGTAGCTGTAACAGGTTTGCTTGGGGGAGATTCCAGCTACCCTTACTGTTATGGCAAATCCTTGAGTCTGTCTGACCTGAAGCATGAAGGAGTGGGTAGGAAGCAGGGCTCAGGCAGGGGTCCAAGACCCTGGGTGCATGGAAATGAATGCAGACAGCACTCAGAGCAGCCTCCATGGATTCCCCCAAGGGACTATTTGAGAAATCAGAGCTTGTGACTTACCCACGTAGGCATCCTTTCAACAGAGCCTGTTAGATACCGTTTTTCCCTTTCAACCAAAGGCTCTCTGCAAGCTTAAAAACAAAAAGACACCTAGGATCATGACTGTAACACTCTTTTGTTTGTCTTATAAGTAGTAATCTGCCTTGTTGCTAAACACCTGGGCCAGCTGGAGGGTGGAAAGTGACCAGACTGAGAACCCTTGCCACGGCCCCACGTCTTATCCCAAGTTCATGCCGTTGCAGCTGCAGAGGATCTCCTTGAAGGTGTTGCGCAGCTCCAGGCTCCGGAAGGCGTAGATGAGCGGGTCGATGACGGAGTTACACATGATGAGGACCAGGTAGGTATTGAAGTGGGCAGTGTAGCAGACGCAGTAGGGGTTGGTGGGGCAGGTTATTATGAGGACGAGGTGGAGGAAGAAGGGGGCCCAGCAAAAGACGAAGACCCCCAGCAGGATGGTGATGGTGACCGCCCCCTTCATGCAGGAGTGCTGCTGCGGGGCCGCTCCGTCAGCGGGCGGCAGCGCGGCGATGCGCTTGACGTGCAGCCGGGCGAAGAGGAACATGTGCACGTAGAGGGTGCCCATGAGCAGCAGCATGGCAAGGAACATGGTGACCAGGCACACGATGACCATCTTGCTCTCGGAGTAGACGATGAACACCACACCGCAGATGCCGCAGCCCAGCCAGATGGCCGCGATCAGGGCCAGTGCCTTCCTCACGGTCATGATGCTGTGGTAGCGGAGCGCGTAGAAGATGGTGACGTACCTGTCGACCGCAATGGCCAGGAGGTTGCAGATGGAGGCCACCAGGGAGATGCAGGTCATGGAGTCAAAGACGTTGTCCATGTGCTGGATGAACTGGTCCTCCAACGTCAGGTAGTCGCTGTTGACCACGGCGATCATGACGGTCTCCAGGGCATTGGACACGCTCACCAGCATGTCGGCCACGGCCAGGCTGCAGAGGAAGAAGTACATGGGGGAGTGCAGGTTGCCGTTCCTGACCACGGCCAGGATGACCAGGATGTTTTCCAGCAGGCTGATGATGCCCAGGGCCAGGAAGACCTCGGGCTTGATGAAGACCTGCTCACAGAAGCGGCTGCTGCTCTGGTTGCTGAAGGAAGGGGCAGCGACGTGCTCTGAGCTGTTAGGCAGCATTGGTTGAGCCGAGTGCAGACAGCACGAAGCATTCATCGCTCACAGACAGCTGGCTGATCGGAGCGGGGGCTCCAGCAGGGTCCTGAGGCTGTGGCTGCTGCTGTTGCTGCTGCTATCAGGAAAGAAAAAAAGTCTCCCCCCTGATCCTGGTTTTAGATGCTTGTCCAGTGTTAGATTTTGTTCTTCCCCGGAATAAAAGGATGGAGAGAGGGAGAGAAAGAGACAGGTCGGGAGAGAGAGAGAAAGACAGAGGAAAAAGTCGGCTTGGATTCCTACAGAAAACTTCCCTGTGCTTCTCCAGGACGATCAGTTTTAGAGAAACTTATCTCTCTCTCTCCCTTCCTTCTGTCTCCCTCTCTTTCCCCCTCTCACATCCCAACCTGGGAACAGAAAACCAGCCACTAGCTGCTACAGTTACGGCAGTTTTCATAGCAAGACGGGGGACGTGGTACCTGTTGTGAGGAGTGCGGGGGAAACACTCAGTTTTTATACATTGGCTGGAGGCAAACAACTCCTACTTAATCTTCAGAGCGGCGAAATGACCACTGAGCATCCGACGTCTCTCTGACTGACAGCAGAACCGGCTCCCAGGAATCGGACCCAGAGATTCAAAAGCAGTCTACTGCCCTCTGCAGGTCAGACCGCGCATCTGTTCTCTGGCTGGGCTGAGCAGTTTTTGTCATGGAAACGGCCACAGCCATCCTTTCGTCCACGGATTATTTGTTCATTCTTTTTCTTTTTTGGTGGCAAACATTTATTAAGCACCTGCCATGTGTTAGGTTTCTGCCCCGTGCAGGAAATTCAGTGGTGAGCAAGACAAACACACCATCCTTGTTTCTCCCAGACTCAGAGTCTGGGGTGGGAGATGAGAAATCCAGCAGTTTTATTACAGTGTGATGCATGCTTGAATGGGGGAATGCCAGGGGCTGGGGGAGCTCTGAGGGGGCCCCCTAACCTGCTGATCAAGGGAAGTTCCTGGAGGAAGGGGCTTCTAAGCTTTGACTTCAAAGAACAGAGGTGATGCCCAGTGGTGAGGTGAGAGCTGGGGTTGATGGAGAGAGAAGAGGATTCCAGGCAGAGGGAATAACATGCTTACAGCCTGGAGGCTAAAAGCAGTGGTTCTACACGTGGCTGTGGGAATCTGTAGAATGTGTTCCTGGGGATCGCATTTGACCTTCTGAAACAGAATCACCCAGGGGTAGTACCTGGGCAGGTGCATTTTCAGTTTTTAAGGGGTGAGGGGAGAACAGAGCCAAGGTTGAGATCAACAGAAAAGAGAGCTTGATGCTTTTCGAAGGACTTTAGTTTTCTCTGGCCAGAGTGTGGAGCTGGGAGACACAATTTGAGAAATGAGTCTGCTTTTCTTTTTATTTTAAGGCGAGAGGGGCCAGGCTCCTGAAGGACAGTCTCAGCTGAGTGTGGGAGTTTTGGACTGTGGGGCAGTGGGGGGGCTGTGGGAAAGAGGAGGTGGGGTTTGCATTTTAGAAACATTCCCTTTGCATGGTGGAGACTGCTGTGGGAGGGGATGAGTCAGGAGCCTGTGGGGCCAGGGCTGCAGAGATTAACAGGGAGATGATGGCATCCTGAAGCAAGGAGGTGGCCACAGGGCAAAGGGAGGAGTGGACAGAGATCCTTAGGATATAGGGTCCTGGAGATTAAAGTGTGATGGGATGTGGGACAGTGCAGGGAACACCTGCACTTCCTTCTTAAGTACCTGGGAGAACAGAGATGCCATTTGAGCTGGAAAAATGTATTGGTTGGCCAAAAGTTCATTCAGGTTTTCTGTACCATCTAATGGAAAAAGCCCAAATGAACTTTGTGGCCAACCCAATAAAAGGCAGAATTTAGCACCGAATTTTTAATACTTAGCTTATGTCAGATGTGAGGTTGGACAGGAGGATGATGTAAACTCTGGACACACTGAGTCCCCTTGCCACCCCCATCCCCCTGCTGCATACCTGCACATCAATTACTGGTCCACTGATGCTCTGATTATCCAACTATCCACTAACTATGGATGTGAGTGTGACTGGGTGTGTATTAGACAGAAGAAATGTGCATACAAAGTAGATGAAATCTTAGAATATTTATGAAACTGTGGGGTGGAGAGGTCTTATTGAAAATATAGGCAACCAGAGGGGGAAAGGGATAGGGAGTTTGCGATGGACATGTGCACATGGCTATACTTATTTATTTTATTGTATTTATTTATTTTTAATGGATTGATGATTGCTTTCAATATTGGTTTGATTTCTGTTATACATCAATATGAATTAGCTACAGGTGTACATGTCTCCTCCCTCTTGAAACTCCCTCCCACTTCCCACCCTTTCCCACTCCTCCAGGTTGTTACAGAGCCCTGGTTTGAGTTCCCTGAGTCATACAGCAAATTTGCAAGTAAAAATAGGCATTTTACATATGTTGCTGCTGCTGCTAAGTCGCTTCAGTCGTGTCTGACTGTGCTACCCCATAGATGGTAGCCCACCAGGCTCCCGTCCCTGGGATTCTCCAGGCAAGAACACTGGAGTGGGTTGTCATTTTCTTCTCCAATGCATGAAAGTGAAAAGTGAAAGTGAAGTCGCTCAGTCGTGTCCGACTTTTAGCGACCCCATGGACTGCAGCCTACCAGGCTCCTCCATCCATGAATTTTCCAGGCAAGAGTACTGGAGTGGGGTGCCATTGCCTTCTACTTACATATGTTACACAATGCTATATTTAAACTGGATAACCAACAAGGACCTACTGTATAGCAAGGGAACTCTGCTCAGTGTTGTGTGGCAACCTGGATGGGAGGGGAGTTTGGGGGAGGATGGATACACGTATATGTATGGCTGGGTCCCTTTACTATCTACCTGAAACTATCACAACATTGTTAATCAGCTGTACCCCGATACAAAATAAAAAGGTTTTCTTTAAAAAAAAAAAAAAGGATAGGCAATAAATTAAGTGTGAAAAAAGGCACCATAAACAAAGTCAGAAGACAAACAGGAAGAAAAGACTTGCCGTAGTCAAAGGTTACTATCTCTTCAATACAAAGAATGTTTTCACATTAATAAGAAAGAGATGATTTACCTCTTAGAACAAGGGGCTAAAGACAGGAATAGAAATTTGCTGAAGAGGAAATGCAAGTGACTGATAAATTTATGAAAAGATGTTCACCCTTCTGTGGAGTCTGGGAAATGCAAATCAAACTTCAGATTGACAAGGATGTAAAAGATTTCATATTCAGCTGAGAGTGCTGGGAGAATGACACTTCTGATTTTTGTGGATAGTCTTATCATTTTCAATTTCTACTAAAATTTTAAAAAAAAATGCATCTGAGTGTGGATTCCAGTCTGTGAACTGAGTGAGGGGCATGAAAAGCACTTGTATTCATTTTGAACAAAGTGATTTCATTTCGGATGCTAAACCTCTCATGTTCCAGATTGGGGAAAAGAAAATCCTAATTGTCATGGGGGTTTCTCTTCCTCACCCTCTGGGTCACAGCGAGAGGTGTGTTTATACTGTTCTGGTCTGTGGTTTCGGGGGCACTTGTCTTAACCTGTAAAGCTCAGACTGCGAGGTCTTTCCCCTGCTTTGGGCTGAGCACCGACATCATTCTCTGTTTATGCATCCTTGAGAGCGAGCAGGCGGGGCCTGGCACTTCAGACCTGTATCCTCAGAGGTGCCCTCATCCCGTCATCCCCAATGAGTGTTGATGTGGTCTTCTCTAAGCTCTACTCTCTGCTTTCCTGGGGGAGCAGCCCAGACACAGCTCCTTTTAAACTGACACGGTACTTTGTTTTTGACATCCGTGACTCTGCCTTTGTTTTGTAGAGAAGTTCATTTGTACCCTTTTTTAGATTCCACATGTAAGTGATATCATACGATAGTTGCCTTTTTCTGTCTGAGTGTCCAAATATTTTAATCCTATGCCTTGAAAGAGTTTTACTTAATAAGATTTACTTATTTAAGTTTATTTTGTTTTTGGCCACACTGCACAGCATAAGGGATCTTAGTTTCCTGATCAAGGATTGAACTCACACCCACTGCGGTGGAAGTTCAGGGTCCCAGCTATTGGGATGTCAGGCAAAACACCCTAAGATCTATTTTTATTCAGACTCTAGGTTCCTAATATTTTTATGCCTGTAAATTTCACTTTACTTTTTTTTAATTGAGACATATATTCCAGAAAATTCGTGATTTTGAAGTATGTGTTTCAGTGGGGGTTTTTTTTTTTTCATCGTCATGAGGTTGCGCAGCCATCACCACTGTCTAATTCCAGGACATTTTCATAACTTGGTCTCCATTAGCAGTCACTCCTTGTTTGCTACTTCCCTCAGCCTCTGACAATTACTAATATACTTTCTGTCCCTATGTGATGGTACAAAATATGCTCATTGAGGCTGTGTTTATCTTCTGGATCACAAAAGTCTCCATTTTCCAATTTTTCAAATTCAAAACAAGCAAAACCAACAGCTGTAAGTGGAAATGTAAGTTGGGCTTGCCACTATGGAAAATGGAGGGTCCTTAAAAAACTAGAAATAGAAATAGAAATGATCCAGCAATCCCACTCCTGCCTGGGCATATATCCAGAAAAGATGAAACTCTAATTTGGAAATATACATGCACCCCAGTGTCCATAGCAGCACCGTTTACAATAGCCAAGACGTGGAAACAACCCAAGAGCCCCCACACAGACAACTGGCTTAAGATGTGGCGCAACAGAATATTACTCAGCCATCGAAAGGAATGAAATACGGTCATTTGTAGGAACCTGGAGGGATCTAGAGATGATCACACTAAGTGAAGTCAGTCAGAGACAGACAAATATTATATGATGCCACTTAAATGTGGAATCTAAAAGATAATACAAATGACTCTATATACAAAACAGAAATGGACTCATGGACATAGAAAACAAACTTATGGTTACCAAGGAGGAAATGGAGCGGGGAGGGATAAATCAGGAGTATGGGATTAACGGATACAAACTACTATGTTTGTATAGATACAGACTACTATGTTTACTATACCTAAAATGGATGAGCAACAGGATTTACTATGTAGAACATGGATGATATTCAATATCTTGTATAATGGAAAATAATCGAAAAAATATGTAACTAAATCACTCTGCTCTACACTTGAAACTAATATAATATTGTACATCAACTAGACTTCAATAAACAAACAAACAAAAAAAACCCAACACATGTAAATTCTTCTGTATTAAAATTCAGTATAAAAGTTATAAGAACATTCAAAACAACAAATCTCTGCTCTTGCTCTCTTGAATTTCAAGATCTTATAAATAGAGAGTGAGTTATTTTGTTTTCTGAGCACTTCAAATCAAGGAACAGGTCAAGGTACTTCCTTGTGCATGCTTTTTAAAAAGAACTTTCTTTCTTTGCTCTCTGCTGGAACCTCTTTTGGAAACTTAGGGTTAAATTTTGCTTCTCCAAGTCCATTTTCCTGTGGTTGATTGACAGTTGTAGCAACCGAGTCAAATTAATGATAAAAAGCAGTTTTCTGAGTCTAGAAGATAGATGATCCATGTTGTTCCCAGTTTTTCTGGTTACCAGATATGATGAATACAAAACCCTCCATGGTATACAAAAAAATCTCCCTGTATTTCTTGCTTGAAAAAAAAAATCAATCTTAGCACTTTATAGTTGTATTCTTTCCTTCAATCATAGAATTGAGTGCCCTTAACTCTCCTCACCTCTTGTTTCCTTGCCTGTTATAGCACCAGAGTCCTATGTTCTGAGTGTTGTGTTTCTTGGCGGGGAGGCATTACCCTGATGATGCTACAGGTCTGAGGACTGTACCACTGAATTATCTCACGCCAAGCCTGGATGATCTCAGACCGGAGTGTCTTAGCCTTTTGCTGTGCGTCTGAATCACCCAAATATCCCATCAAAATCCAGATTCTGGTTCTATAGATCTGGGAGTGCTGATGCTGCTGGTCCATGGACTATACTTGGAGTATCGAGGAAAGAGATCTAGCCATTTGCAGGTGTTGACAGAGAAGTAGTGCAAGGAGAGCCAGCCATGGAGTTCATGTGGGAGAGGAGCATGCTACTTTCAAAGGCAGCAGCCCTGCCCCAGCTCCTGGACTCGGTGTGTGACCAGGGACGGTCACACAAGGGGCTGCCCAGAAGCCTAACTCGGGCATCATTCCTGTTGTGTGGCCTCTGAGCTCAATGTTCTGACCTCCCCAGAGAGGTTGTGAGCTACCCAACACCATTTAGTAAATTCCTTTTTGTTTAAATTAGCCAGAGAGGGTTCTGTTATTTATAACCAAGAATTTGACTCATTCTTGCATTCTAGTTCCGGTCAATAGATATTGTCTATCTGGAAGAATTCCAAGGCTTCATCAGTTTGGAAAAAGAATTCTAAGTAGCCCAGTGGTAAAGAATCCGCCTGCCAATGCAGGAGACCCAGGTTCAATCCCTGGGTCGGGAAGATCCCCTGCAGAAGGAAATGGCAACCCACACTGGTATTCTTGCCTGGGAAATCCCATGGTTAGAGGAGCCTGGTAGGCTACAGTCCATGGGGTTTGCAAAAGAGTCAGGCACAGCTTATGGACTCAACAGCAGCAACGTGGCGCCTGTGCTGATGAGGGAGTGGGAGCCTGCCTGCTCTGCCTCTGGCATCTTTGTGTCACACCTGTATTAGTGTCCTTTAGCTGCTCTCACTAATCACCACAAACTTAGCAGCCAAAACTATCAGAAAATGTGTTCTCTCACAGTTCTGGAGGGCGGAAATCCAAAAGGGGTTGGTTGGCAGGGCTCCATTCTTTCTGGAGGCGACAGGAGAGAATCTGTTTCCTTGCATGTCTCAGCCTCTAGAGGCCACCTGTACGTCCTGGCTCATGGCCTCAGCCTTCCGTGTCAGAGCCAGTCGGTCGTGCCGTATTTTTCCGTCTCCCTCGGACGCTGGCCTCTGTCATCACATCTCCTTTCGTAACTCTGACTTTGTTACTGCCCCCCTACAAGGACTCTTGTAGGCCCACTAGGATAATCTGGGATCAACTCCCATCTCTAGACCCATCATCTTTTAAAACATTTTTTATTAAAAATTTTTTATTTTTAAAAAATTATTGGAGTATAGTTGATTTACAATCAACTATTAGTTTCTGCTGTACAGCAGAAAGAATCAGTTATCCGAAAACATATATCTATTCTTTTTTTTTTAGATTATTTCCCTAGATAGGTCATTACAGAGTACTGAGTAGAGTTTCTTGTGCTATACAGTATGTCCTTGTTAGTTATCTATTTTATATATAGTAGTGTGTATATGTCAGTCCCAATTTTCCAGTTTATCCCTCCCTGCCTTTCCCCTTTGGTAACCACTTGTTCAGTTGCTAAGCTGTATCCCACTCTTTGTGACCCCATGGACTGCAGCATGCCAGGCTCCCCTGTCCTTCACTCTTTCCCAGAATTGGCTCAAATTCATGTCCACTGAGTTGGTGATGCTATCCAACAATCTCATCCTCTGTTGACCCCTTCTACTTTTGCTTTCAATCTTTCCCAGCATCAGAGCTTTTTTCAGTGAGTCAGCTCTTTGTATCAGGCTGGCCAAAGTATTGGAACTTCTGCTCCAGCATCAGTCCTGCCCATCAATATTCAAGGTTGATTTCCGTGTAATCATAAATTTGTTTTTTTTACATCTGTGACCCATAACTCACAAGTAACAGTGCTAGTCTCTCAGTCATGTCCAACTCTTTGTGACCCGGTAGACTGTAGCCCGCCTGGCTCCTCAGTCCATGGGATTCTCCAAGCAAGAATACTGGAGTGGGTTGCCATTTCCTTCTCCAGGGGATCTTCCCTACCCAGGGATCAAACCTGGGTCTTTCAAATTGCAGGCAGATTCTTTATCATCTGACCCTCCAAGGAAGCCCCATAACCCATATATAGATCTTTATCTTAATCTCACCTGCAAAGTCCCTTTGGCCATGTAAGGTAACATATTCACAAGGTCTGGGATTAGAATGTGGATGTGCTTGGGGGCATTAGCCCATCTAACTCATGTTTATTAATCAGTATTTCAAGTCCTCTGGTGAACATCTTTAGCGTACCCATAGATGCTCACTTCTTTGATGACTGACTCATTCTAACTCAAGATTAATGTATTCATTTATAATGATTCCTCTTCTTTAGAGAGCAGAATACTTGAGCATTTGTGTGTAGAAAACCCTGTCTTTATGGGATTCCTGAGACAGCAAATTACTATCCAGAGGTTCTGTGATGAATTAGAAATCAGAAAAAAAGAAAGTAGGAAGGTCGGGAGGGAGGCACCGAGTCCTCTGAAAGTCTGGTAAGGTATCTTTGTCTTGAAAACAGACCTCGCCTCTAGAGCCTGTGTGTGTGCTTAGTCATTCAGTTGTGTCCGACTCTTTGTGACCCCATGGACTGTAGCCCACTAGGCTCCTCTGTTCATGGGAATTCTCCAGGCAAGAATATTGCAGTGGGGTTGCCATGCTCCTCCGCCAAGGGATCTTCTCAACTGAGGGATTGAACCTAGGTCTCCTGCATTTCAGGTGGATTCTTTACCATCTGAGCCACCAGGGGAGCCCAGGAATATTGGAGTGGGTAGCCTATACCTTCTCCAGGGGATCTTCCCAACCGAGGACTCAGACTGGGGTCTCCTGCATTGCAGGTGGATTCTTTACCAGCTGAGCAGGAACTAATTTTCTTCACATAGAGTATCAGTTGGCTAACATTGCCGGACAGTAAGCCTTGCAGACTAGAAATGTTTGCCAGTGCTGAGACAGAGACATACTGGACCAGTGATTCACAGACTTTAGTATGTGTCAGACTCACCTGGGAGGCTTTAAGACACAAATCCCCCCAAGCCCTGCCCCACTCTGTTTCTGACTCAGTAGGTCTGGAATGGGATCTGAGAGTTTGTCTCCATCAGGTCGCCAGGTGATGCTATCTGTCTGAGGGTCACATTTTGGGAATCACTATTACCAGACTGTAAACTCTGTGAAAGCAGGGACCCTGTTTGATTGGTTCATTGCTACATGCAGCATCGAGCAGTTGAGTTACAATATCATAGATGTTTAATGCACATAATAATAGCTACATAAGTAGCTTTACTTACCATCTTTTAGACCTAGATAACTGCTGATATGGGGCTTCCCAGGTGGCTCAGTGGTAAAGAACTTGCTTGCCAAGCAGGAGACTAAGATTTGATCCCTGGGCCCGGAAGAACTCTGGGACAAGGAAATGGTAACCCACTCCAGTATTCTTACCCGGGAAATCCCATGGGCATAGCAGCATGGTGGGCTGTAGTCCATGGGGTTGCAAAGAGTCAGACACAAGTTAGTGACTAAACAACAACTGCTAATACACTAAATACAGTTTGCTATGTGTGTGGTCGGCAAAATAACATCCCCACTCCCAAAGATGTCCATGTTCCCATCCCAGGAACCTGTGAATGTTACTTTACTTGGCCAAAGGGGACCATGCCGGTATGCTTAATGTTATAAACCCTGAGATGGGAGATTATCCTAGCTCATCAGGGTGAGCCTAATCTAATTACACAAGTTCTTAAGAATAGACAAGCTTTTCCTACTGCTGTGATAAAGATGCTGTTAGAAGAGAAAGCAGGAGTGAAGAGATAAGGAAAGCTCCATTTGCAATTTCTGGTTAGAAGACAAACAAGTTCATTTGTTCACTTGAAGTTCAAGTTCAAGGAACATGGGTGTCCTCCAGAAGCTGAGAACAGCTCCCCACTGACAGCCCCCAGGAAACTGGGACCTCTACCCTACAACTGCTCGGAACTGAATTCTGCCAACAATCTGTACGTCCCTGGGAGGGGTTTCTGCCCCAGAGCCTCTCATTAGGAAAGCAGCCTGCTGCTTTGTAAATTAACTAATACTTCCAAAAAAAAAAAAAAAACCAGAACTAACCTGTGTCAGGCACTGCAGTGAACACGTTGCAGAAATTAATTCATTTTTGCCTCCACTTTATAGGTAAGGAGAGTGGGCAGGGAGGGCTCAGAACCTCCCCTGAGGCTACAGCGGATGGCGGGGGATGCTTGGGGCTGGGATGCACCTGGCCCTAGAGCGGAGAACTTCTTCTTCCTGCATTTCCTCCCTTAGTCTTTACACCCTGGCAGGGACTAGGGTGCATCCAGAAAGGTGCTGAAGGTGTGGAATTTAAGGAGGTGCTCATTCTCAGGTTCTTGTCTCATCTTAGCTGGGGCCCCACTTCCTGATGCCCCTATGAGGCCGTATTGTTGTAGCAATTGCATTTGACAGAAGAAGAGATGGAGAGGGGCTGTCCCGTTCCTGGGCAAGGGCTGGACTGGACCCCAGGGTTCTTTTCTCAGCAGCCCGTCAGGTGTGGCGCCCAGCACACCTCTTGGGTTAGGACACGCTTTCTGCTCTGCATCCTGGTCCCGGGCGCCTCCCCATGGTCCATCAGAGCAGCTGCGTTTGCTTGTGAGGCTCCCGCAGAATTGGGACTGTCCTTTGCAAGCAGCCATCTAGTCCCTGTTGGCAGAAGCTAGGAGAAGGCAGCTGGAGTCCTCAGTGACACGCAGAGTAAAGCAGAATCTCACCTCTCTTCTGACACGAGTATGCTGCCTCGAACAGTGTCCATCACCCACACACTCCCTTTCCCTTCATTCTGCAGGAGGCTGGTGCTTCAGGCAGACACCTGGCATCTCTGACCTCATCCCTGCATTTCTCTCAGTCAGAAGTCAGGATGGAGTGACAGATCACCCGCTGCGGTAACTCCTTGCTGCTCCCGTGGGGACAGGTGCCAGGCCCTTGTGCCCAGAGACTCTGAAAGATAACTCTCTGGGGGTAGGGGGTGGACTTCCTCCCCTGTACCAAGTCAGAATCCTCCAGAGACTGTACAGTCTCCCCCTGGAGGCCAGGCTTACGCTGAGAGTCAGAGCTTCAGGTATCAGTGGATATAGTAGGGAGGCACCTGAGCAAAGGTGGGAAGGAGGGGAAAGACTCTGGAGGTGTCAGGTCATCGGTCCACAAGCTCACAGGGTCCAGCTCCCACACGGACCCTCCCAGACTGCGCAGTGCTTCTCTCCCACTTGAATGAAGATCTTGGCTGAGAATGATGTCCAGCCCTGAGTGAATTCCACTCCATGGTGTATTCTGACTTCCTTCATCAGCTTCTACCCTATTCTGCAGGGTTGCAGGGAGGGAAGAATAGCCCGTTCTCTCCTATTCTCTAGAACTGGGCTTTCCTACAGAACCCGGTGGCAGGCTGGGTTCTGCAGGATGGAGGGTGGATGGGCTGGAACTTTCTGAAGAGTGCTCAAAAGTGTGGGGAGGGGGAAGCATGGTAGGGCAGAGGTGGGAGTTCAACCTGCCACTGTAGTGTGGTCCTCGGTCAGTCCTGCAGCAGCCCTGGAGCTGGAAGGGCCGGCAGAGCTGGGTTGACCTGGGGCGCGGGGTTGCTTTGTACCCCATCCTCCAGAGGTCATCTGTATGGGTGTCCGTGGCCCCCGTGAAGCCT
This sequence comes from Ovis aries, assembly GCF_016772045.2. Classification (NCBI taxonomy): domain Eukaryota; kingdom Metazoa; phylum Chordata; class Mammalia; order Artiodactyla; family Bovidae; genus Ovis; species Ovis aries. Next base: position 59,315,168 of record NC_056066.1, read on the forward strand.
CATGCAGACGTCCATCTTCAGCTGAAGGCCAGCGAGCCTCAGAGAAGGACTCAGCTGCTTGCTTTTGGCCAGAACTCTCCCCGTAGCTGAGGAAGGCACTCTTGGTCCTGGAGGGAGCCTGGGCAGCATGCCAGCCCGTCCATCACAGCCCCGTCTGCAGCATCTACACAGTGCACCTGCCTGAGAGCCCGCTGTGATCCATCTGCTCAGTCAGGTCTGCTTAAGCAGCATTCAAGTTCTAAAACCAGACATGAAGAGAAAATTACGGGGCAGCAGATCCCTCCTCCCAAACCCCAGAGAGATGCTGCCGCTAGGAGATGACAGAAACCAACAGAAGGAAGAGAAGATTCATGTTCTTCAGCTCACAGGCTCCTGGCTTATACTGACTGACAGCTGCGGAGGCTAGAATCTCCCTCACTAATTAGATGATTTCTCTTTCTCTCTGTAGAACATTCCAGCACACGTGGAGTTGTGTTTGCATGTGTCAAATGTGCTTGTTCTGTGACTCCAACACAATAATAATACCTTAAAAAAAAGTATTTGGCCACTCTGCATGGCATGTGGGATCTTAGTTCCCTGACCAGGGATTGAACCCAGGCCCCCTGTGTTGGGAGGGACTTAACCAGTGGGAAACCAGGAAGTCCCCAACAATAGCCTTTTTTTAAATATCACTCTGGTTGGGACACTCTTCTTGTCAATAATCCTTGTGTGCTCTGCCTTGAGGAGCCCAAAAGGGGTGTGTGTGTGGGAACATATAATAAATAAAACAGAGGGTGGCAAGTACTGTAAAGAAGTAGTAGTTGAGACCAGCTTGCTGTGCTGTGCTCAGCTGTGTCCGATTCTGTGACCCTGTGGACAGAGTCACACCAGGTTCCTCTGTCCATGGAATTTTTCAGACAAGAATACTGGAATGAGTTGCCATTTCCTACTCCAGGGGATCTTTCCAACCCAGGGATCGAACATGTGTCTCCTGCATTGGCAGGCAGATTCTTTACTGCTGCACCACCTGGGAAACCCCTGAGACCAGGTTCAGTTCAGTTCAGTTCGGTCACTCAGTCGTGTCAGACTCTCTGCGACCCCATGAATCACAGCACGCCAGGCCTCCCTGTCCATCACCAACTCCTGGAGTTCACTCATACTCACGTCCATCGAGTCCGTGATACCATCCAGCCATCTCATCCTCTGGTGTCCCCTTCTCCTCCTGCCCCCAAACCCTCCCAGCATCAGAGTCTTTTCCAATGAGTCAACTCTTCACATGAGGTGGCCAAAGTACTGGAGTTTCAGCTTTAGCATCATTCCTTCCAAAGAAATCCCAGGGCTGATCTCCTTCAGAATAGACTGGTTGGATCTCCTTGCAGTCCAAGGGACTCTCAAGAGTCTCTTCCAACACCGCAGTTCAAAAGCATCAATTCTTCAGCGCTCAGCTTTCTTCACAGTCCAACTCTCACATCCATACATGACTACTGGAAAAACCACAGCCTTGACTAGATGGACCTTAGTCGGCAAAGTAATATCTCTGCTTTTGAATATGCTATCTAGGTTGGTCATAACTTTTCTTCCAAGTAGTAAGCGTCTGTTAATTTCATGGCTGGAATCACCGTCTGCAGTGATTTTGGAGCCCCCAAAAATAAAGTCTGACACTGTTTCCACTGTTTCCCCATCTATTTCCCATGAAGTGATGGGACCGGATGCCATGACCTTCGTTTTCTGAATGTTGAGCTTTAAGCCAACTTTTTCACTCTCCTCTTTCCCTTTCATCAAGAGGCTCTTTAGCTCCTCTTCACTTTCTGCCATAAGGGTGGTGTCATCTGCATATCTGAGGTTATTGATATTTCTCCCGGCAATTTTGATTCTAGCTTGTGTTTCTTCCAGTCCAGCGTTTCTCATGATGTACTCTGCATATACATTAAATAAGCAGGGTGACCATATACAGCCTTGATGTACTCCTTTTCCTATCTGGAACCAGTCTGTTGTTCCATGTCCAGTTCTAACTGTTGCTTCCTGACCTGCATACAGATTTCTCAAGAGGCAGGTCAGGTGGTCTGGTATTCCCATCTCCTTCAGAATTTTCCACAGTTTATTGTGATCCACACAGTCAAAGGCTTTGGCATAGTCAATAAAACAGAAATAGATGTTTTTCTGGAACTCTCTTGCTTTTCCATGATCCAGCGGATGTTGGCAATTTGATCTCTGGTTCCTCTGCCTTTTCTAAAACCAACTTGAACATCAGGAAGTTCACGGTTCACATATTGCTGAAGCCTGGCTTGGAAAATTTTGAGCATTACTTTACTAGCATGTGAGATGAGTGCAATTGTGCAGGAGTTTGAGGATTCTTTGGCATTGCCTTTCTTTGGGATTGGAATGAGAACTGACCTTTTCCAGTCCTGTGGCCACTGCTGAGTTTTCCAAATTTGCTGGCATACTGAGTGCAGCACTTTCACAGCATCATCTTTCAGGATTTTAAATAGCTCAACTGGAATTCCATCACCTCTACTAGCTTTGTTCATAGTGATGCTTTCTAAGGCCCACTTGACTTCACATTCCAGGATGTCTGGCTCTAGATGAGTGATCACACCATTGTGGTTATCTGGGTCGTGAAGACCTCTTTTGTGCAGTTCTTCTGTGTATTCTTGCCACCTCTTCTTAATATCTTCTGCTTCTGTTAGGTCCAGACCATTTCTGTCCTTTATCAAGCCTATGTTTGCACGAAGTGTTCCCTTGGTATCTCTAATTTTCTTGAAGAGATCTCTAGTCTTTCCCATTCTGTTCTTTTTCTCTATTTCTTTGCATTGATCGCTGAAGAAGGCTTTCTTATCTCTTCTTGCTATTCTTTGGAACTCTGCATTCAGATGCTTATATCTTTCCTTTTCTCCTTTGCTTTTCGCTTCTCTTCTTTTCACAGCTATTTGTAAGCCTTCCCCAGACAGCCATTTAGCTTTTTTGCATTTCTTTTCCATGGGGATGGTCTTGATCCCCATGGAAACAGGCCCTGTCTCCTGTACAATGTCACGAAGCTCATTCCATAGTTCATCAGGCACTCTATCTATCGGCTCTAGGCCCTTAAATCTATTCCTCACTTCCACTGTATAATTATAAGGGATTTGATTTAGGTCATACCTGAATGGTCTAGTGGTTTTCCCTACTTTCTTCAATTTAAGTTTGAATTTGGTAACAAGGAGTTCATGATGTGAGCCACAGTCAGCTCCTGGTCTTGTTTTTGTTGACTGTATAGAGCTTCTCCATCTTTGGCTGCAAAGAATATAATCAATCTGATTTCGGTGTTGACCATCTGGTGATGTCCATGTGTAGAGTCTTCTCTTGTGCTGTTGGAAGAGGGTGTTTGCTATGACCAGTGCATTTTCTTTGCAAAACTCTATTAGTCTTTGCCCTGCTTCATTCCGCATTCCAAGGCCAAATTTGCCTGTTACTCCAGGTGTTTCTTGACTTCCTACTTTTGCATTCAAGTCCCCTATAATGAAAAGGACATCTTTTTTGGGTGTTAGTTCTAAAAGGTCTTGTAGGTCTTCATAGAACTGTTCAACTTCAGCTTCTTCAGTGTTACTGGTTGGGGCATAGACTTGGATAACTGTGATATTGAATGGTTTGCCTTGGAAACGAACAGAGATCATTCTGTCGTTTTTGAGATTGCATCCAAGTAGTGCATTTCGGACTCTTTTGTTGACCATGATGGCTACTCCATTTCTTCTGAGGGATTCCTGCCTGCAGTAGTAGATATAATGGTCATCTGGGTTAGAGGAGTTAATTTTGACCATTTGACCTGGTTCCTCTGTGACTTTGGTTGGTTTTACTCTGAAAAAACCCAGACCCTGGTGCTGGGAAATATTGAAGGCGGGAGGAGAAGGGGACAACAGAGGATGAGATGGTTGGATGGCATCACTGACTCAATGGACATGAGTTTGAGCAAACTCCGGGAGCTGGTGATGGACAGGGAAGCCTGGTGTGCTGCAAGTCCACGGGGTCACAAAGAGTTGGACACGACTGAGTGACTGAAATGAACTGAACTCTGAGAACAGAATTTTGTAATTGGTAGGCACAGCCATGGAAGTTTTATTGCTGCTGCTGCTGCTAAGTCACTTCAGTCTTGTCTGACTCTGTGTGACCCCATAGATGGCAGCCCACCAGGTTCCCCCGTCCCTGAGATTCTCCAGGCAAGAACATTGGAGTGGGTTGCCATTTGCTTCTCCAATGCATGAAAGTGAAAAGTGAAAGTGAAGTTGCTCAGTCATGTCCGACTCTCATGACCCCATGGACTGCAGCCTTCCAGACTCCTCCGTCCATGGGATTTTCCAGGCAGGAGTACTGTAAGTTTTATTGAGTAAGATGTAAAAGTCACAACTTGTAGAATCCTTCAGAGTCCCACAAGGTTGACCATGAAGGCTATCTTGTTTTGCTAAACTCATAATTTAAAGGAACATTGGTTGGCAAAAATAGATGCCGATCTCAGAGAAGGTGGAATGGGGAAGAAGTGCTTGCATGCTCCAAGGACAGCTGAGTTGTCTGTTTTGCCACTGGAACCTTTCTCCCTGAAGCAGAGGGAGAAAAATAGCTCTCCGATATGATCTAAACCATGGTAACATGAATGTTTCCTTTGCTGCAAATGGCTTTTTTGAAAAAGCCAAGGCTTTTATGGAAAACATTCCTTTCAAAGAAAAAAAAAAAAAGACTGGGTTCCTGGTCAGTGATGAATAGGCTAGGTTTTGTCAGACATGCCCACACTTTTCTGAGAATTGAGATTTGCCTGATGGGGAGCATTCAGGTAATGGCTATAATGTGACAGGCTTGACTGCATGTCCAAGTGGGTGCGTTCCACGTGAGCACATGATGTCTGAGAGCAAATGTGAAGGCTGAGCGCCAGTCTCGCTTTGCTGTCCTGAACTTGAAATGTTGTCACGGGCGAGCATCTGCGGAATGTTAGCTCTCAACCTCTGCTTCCCTGGTGCTTCCACGAGCATCCACTTTCATTAGCTTTCTTCCTTTTCGTGTTCAGTGGTGTGTTTTGCTGGGTAACACGTCACAAGTGGACGTGATGAAATGCCAAGTGCTATGCATTCAGTCATATTCCTAAAGGGAGAAAATACATTTCCAGGAGGTTTTCCAGAAGTCAGAACATTGCAATACTATGTAATGTTTGCCTCGAGAAGGACTTTTTATTATAGATAAATTTATAGTGGAGTTTAAGGACATCTGACATCTTCATTATGTTGAGATTTCCCATCTAAAAGAATATGTTTTGTCATCTCTCTTAATATTTCTTAATAAAATTGACATTTTCTTCATATATCTTAAAATTTTCACTATGTATTATACGTTTGCTGCTGATGTTACTGGGGTAAATGGGAGTATTTTCCTCCATTTATTTTCTATATGAGATTAATCCTACCTCAGGTTGTCTGAGAACTCTGACAATGCAGCCAAATTGTTGAAAATCAGAATCCTGAAATGACCTAAATGCCAGCTCCAAACTGGTTTGAGCAGAGCTGCTTTGCTGCATCCAGTTTTCAAGGACTTCTTTCCATAAAGAGGCTCCGATTCTCACGTCAGCCTGTGTCACTCAGAGTGGCACCCAGGGTGCCACGATTCTTTACCATGAAATGGGACCCAGAACCCCTCACTCTCAAGTGGTTGGAGATAGGGTTAAGCAGCAAGCACAGTGCTTGGCATGTCGTTGATATTAAATTAATGGTAAAAAGTGCAGGTTCTGGGTTCAGATCGTGTGGGTCCAAATTCCTGCAACTAGACGTTTCCTAGCTGTGTGTCCTTAGGCAAGCGACTTGACCTTGCTGAACCTCAGTTATTTTATCTATGAAATGAAGATGACAATAGTAAGGGCTTTGGGGGGCAGCTGCGGGAGTGACGTGACAATCCTATACAAGGCTTATCGAGGCCCCAGTGTGTGCTGAATACCAGGGGAATAAGCTTCCCTGCTTTGGCCACTCCTGAGTCCCAAGGGTGCTGAATGAGTGACCTTGAATGAAAGAGCAAGGGAGTGAAAATATTTAACTGAAAGAATTTAGTGGCCTCTGAATAAAACCTGAATCCATAGTTACCAGCTTTGAGTTTCTGTTAACAAAATTCTAAAAGATCAAGACCAGTGGTTCTTAACTGCAGTCTCTTGCACCCAGGGGACATTTGTCAGTGACTGGAGGCATTTCAGTTGCCACAACTAGGTGAGTGTATTACTGGCATTGAGGGGGCAGAGTCTAGGGATGCTGCTGAACACCCCGCAGCACACAGGACAGCCCCCACCACAGAGACTCATTCCAACTCCAGATGCCAGTCATGCTCACAGGTTGACACACTCAGCTCTAGGCTCGGATTTATTTCTGGTCCCTTAGGGTTTAAGGTGGGGCTAGTGGTGAAGAACCTACTTGCCAATGCAGGAGACCTAAGAGACACAGGTTCAATCCCTGGATCAGGAAGATCTTCTGGAGAAGGGAATAGCAATCCACCCCAGTATTCTTGCCTGGAGAATCCCCATGGACAGAGGAGCCTGGCAGGCTACAGCCCATGAGGTCACAAAGAGCTGGACATGACTAAAGTGACTTAGCAGCAGCAGGGTTTATCAGATAGTCAGATCATCTGGTTTGGGGTGAGGTCATCTGATCCAGAAATTTCTGGTGATAACTAGCAACTTCTCAAGTTATAGGCAGGTGTTTGCTCAGTGGTTCAGTCGTGTCTGACTCTTTGTGACCTCATAGACTATAGCCTGCCAGGCTCCTCTGTCCATGGGATTTCCCAGGCAAGAATACTGGAGTGGGTAGCCATTTGCTCCTCCAGGGAGTCTTCTCGACCCAGAGATCAAACCTGTGCCCCCTGAAGGCAGGCAGATTGGCAGGCGGATTCTTTACCACTGGACCACCTGTGGTTGGTGTTTAGTCGCTCAGTAGTGTCCGACTCTTTGAGACCCCATGGACTGAAGCACGCCAGACTTGCTTGTCCTTCACCATCTCCTGGAGCTTGCTGAAACTCATGTCCATTGAGTCGGTGCTGCCATCCAACCATCTCATCCTCTGTCACCCCCTTCTCCTGGCCTCAGTCTTTCCCAACATCAGGGTCTTTTCTAATGAGTCAGCTCTTTGTATCAAGTGGCCAAAGTGCCACCTGGGAATCCTGCAGGTAGCAGATGCCTATGCCCAAAGATGCTGTGTTTCCTCTTCTACTTGTTAATTTTCTAGATGCCCTGGTGGTAAAGTACTGGTTCAACTTCTCCATGGATCAAATATTCCTCAGTCCTAGGATTTGCTATAATTAAAACCCCGAGGAGATTGAAGCTTTTCCCTTAGAGAAGAAGCTCAGGAGATGAATGATTCACTCTTTCCAATGAACCGTGGCCTCCCTGTGATTTTTCTTGTTGCTTCCACTAACTTTGCTATTCCCTCTTATTCACGCTTCCTGTGTTTCCTAGTCTCCACTGATAGCTAAGTTGTTCAAGAGCAGCAGGCAAGGCTCCTTGCAGTGATGAGAATCTTTCCAGCTGGGGAACTTCAAGAGAACTTGGCTGTTGAAATAACAAGTGAGTGACACCATGACAAAGTTCCTTATTACCCAGGGATTGGGGAGGGAATGGAATGTGAGAAGTCACCATTTAATTTTAAATGATACTCAGAATGCAGGGACTAAAGTAATGAGCATGTTTTAATTCATCAGATACTTACTTGACAGTCGTCTAGGATCAGAGAGACACACCGTAGCAGAGACTGCTGGTTTGCCTTCCTCAATATCTACCCTCCACCATGCCGTAATAATAAGATCACACACAGTGACCCAGAGCAAATACTCTGTTCTCAGTCCTCCTTGCAGCTGGATGTGTCCTGTGGCTAAATTCTGGCCGGTAAGACAGGAATGGAAGCTTTGTGTGGCAGCTTCCAACAACACTCCCTAAGGTGAGCTGGTGAATGCCCTTTGTTTTTTCTTCCATATTGCTCTCTGAAGATAACTGTGATGGCTGGAGCTCCAGCCAACATCTTGGACCATGAGTACTAGTGCTACAGCCCAGGGATAAGAATCTGGAAAGAATTTGGCTCCCTAAGGACTTATTGACACAGAGCCACCTTACCTGGTCACCTCTGGACTTTTACTTGGGAGCGAGAACAGTTCTATTTGTTCAAAGCCATCATTAATCAGCCTCAGTGTCACCCTCATTGATACTGAGACCAGGAAACTGCAGCTACAGCTCTCATCTTGACTTCTGTACCTGAGAAAGAGCTTTCTTTCATGAAAAGTCTACTGACCTTATGAAGTGGGTTTCAGAGGTTTAAGAATGTTATCCATGGAAAGTTCCTGTGAGATGGCAGAAAATGGGGATATTTTACACTCTACAGTTGATAACTCAAAAAATGTGTTAATTCAGTGAATGATGTAGGGTGATAAAGCTCAACATTTATGAGCTGGAAATCTGCTAGGCTCAGGCGGGGCTGGAATCCAAAATACCCTTGCTCTTCTCCTTTTACTGAACCATGACTTGAACAAAGGAGGGATAAATTGGCCAGATGCACTGTGACTTGCTTTGTTGTTTGCCAGCTTTTCCTTGAAATGAACATCTGTGCTCATTTGCCTGCCTGCTCACCCATTTTACCCCATCTCCTCTCTGCAGCTCTTCCCAGGACGGACTTCTGACACGGGGATGAGGAAGTGGGTTTCAGAAGACTGAGACTGAACCTCCTGGGCACTTTGCTTCTGCAACAAATGACAGGAAACATCCACTCAACAGGCTGCTCATCCCTTACATTGATCTCAGTGAGGCTCTGGCAATTAGCGTGTTTTGTAAAAGATCAAGAACCCAGCAACAAGGAGCTTGTGATCGGTATCAGGGCTTTTGTTCTAAGCAGCCACTTATCTCAGTAATTCTCGCTGAGAGTCCTTTGAAACAAGAGCTTCAGTTTTATTGGAATGGTTTATAATTTGTGCATTAATTTTAAAAGAAGAGACATGCTCGAGCTGGCTGATTTCTCCCTCTCACAATTCCCTTGGAACCTCTTCTTTTTCTTTAAAAGATCAAAAATTATAACAGGAAATAGGATTAAATGAATTAATTCCAAGGCACTGAGAAAACACTGACACCACTTTTGAGTAATCTGGCCCGACTTTCAGCGGTTGTAATGAGTGTGTGCCCTCGGTCTATTAATAAAACATTGTTTTTCAGTTCTATCTGAGTCATCCAATTTTTCATCTTCTTTCCGGGTTCTGTTTGCATCTCTGTGTCTTGCCCACATGAGTATACTCCATTGAGGGATGTTTAATTTTTTCCTGTTTGTAAATTGAATTATATTCATTGTAGAAAAACAACGCAAAAAAGTTTAAAGAAGGGATAAAACAAATGACAGTACTGGTGATGGGGTTTAGTCACTCAGTTGTGTCTGACTGTTGAGACTCCATGGACCGTAGCCCACCAGGCTTCTCTGTCCCTGGGTTTTTACTGGGTGGGAATACTGGAGTGGGTTGCCATTTCCTTCTCCATGGGGATCCTCTCGCCCCAGGGATCGAACCTGAGTCTCCCGCGTTGCAGGCGGATTCTTTACCAACTGAGCCACTAGGGAAGGCCTAATGACAGCACTGATACCTTCTTTATATTTTCTTTTTAGTCTTGATTTTGCGAAAAACAAGATAGATTTGTGACTAGAATTTACACCCCCTCCATGAGTTTTTTCTCCTGCTTTTCATTCATTAAAGCAGGCAGAGGGCCCTGATCTTCAGTAACTGGGAAAGGGCCCTGTGGCAGGGGCAGGGTGGCTGGCTGAAATTGCCTACAAGACCTTTCCTTGGTTGTCTTTATTTTCACATCAGTGCTCATGGATGGAAGGAAAGAGGGGCTTCTTCAGACTAGTGATGATTGGCCCAGGGTTCCCAGAGCAACCCCAACCTGAGCTCCACCTGGACTGGGCCAGGCAGGCATGGTAAGGCCTCTTAGGGTGAGGTTTTCAAAAAATGTAATACACACCCAAATCACCTAGGAATCTGGTTGACATGCAGGTTCTGATCCAGCAGTATCCAAGTGGTGCTCATGCTGCTGGTTCAGACCACACCTGGAGTGGCAGGCCCTACAGCATCTGAAGCTGCTTCTGGGAGTTTTGGCTCAAGTGTCACCCAGACCTGTAACCTTTTCTGGTCACATAGACTGGAGCAGCTGACCTGGCAGAACCACAGGGCCCTGGCAGTGGGCACTTCCAGATACTTCTGTGCACACACGAGCAAATACCCTGGGGTTCTGAGTGAGAAATTTGGCTAAACCCTGGAGGGTAGGTGGAGAGTGGCTGAGCCCAACTGGGGCCGAATTTCTTAACACCTTTGCAGGACTGGGATTCAGAGGTAAAATTAAGTTGAATTATGAAAAATAAAGAAGTGTGCACTTTTTTTACATACATGAATTTGCGGACTGGAACATTTCATACTCTACCATGATGTACATTAAAGAAGCTTGCAGCATGCTGTATATACATTTTTAAAATCTTGTTTCGCTTCCGGTTATGATATGACAAACTATTTTCCCAAGTCATGAAATAGTCTCTGAAAATAACACACCTTTAACAAGTCCATTCTAGGACAGTGAGGACCTGATTCATTGTGTTCAGCACTGTCTTAAATACTCAACGAAGTGCCTGGCGAGGGGCAGAGGCTCATGAATCATTTGTTCATTCTCTCAAGTGTAGACATGCCCTGATGGATGATTTCTCTGCTATTGGCCACTAAGATTGCTTTCAGGTTTATAAATCATGCTGTGGTAGACATTCTTGGTGGAAACCTTTGCCCACATGCTTGACTGTTTCCTTAGTTATCTGAAGAAGTCAGTGAACTCACTGGTCAGTGAAAATGCAGAATTGAAGGCAAATTTAGTTCATCTTTTAGTTTCTCATAAAATCCTTGCTTGCTGCTGCTAAGTCGCTTCAGTTGTGTCTGACTCTGTGCGATCCCATAGACGGCAGCCCACCAGGATCCCCTGTCCCTGGGATTCTCCAGGCAAGAACACTGGAGTGGGTTGCCATTTCCTTCTTCAATGCATGAAGGTGAAAAGTGAAAGTGAAGTCACTCAGTCATGTCCGACTTTAAACAACCCCATGGACTGCAGCCTACCAGGCTCCTCTGTCCATGGATTTCCAGGCAAGAGTACTGGAGTGGGTTGCCATTGCCTTCTCCTTCTTCCCTTCTTATTGCTCTGCAAAAGCCCACATAATATAGACATAAACTTAACTTAGTATGATGCAGATTCTTCTTAAAACTTACTCCAAGGGTTAAACCACTGAAATACTTGAATTACAGCTCTTAAGTTCCTAGAAAGTTAAGTGTTAGTCATTCAGTCATGTCAGACTCTTTGCAAGTCCATGGACTGTGGCCCCTAGCCCGCTAGGCTCCTCTGTCCATGGGATTCTCCAGGCAAGAGTACTGAAGTGGGTTGCCATTTCCTCTTCCAGGGGTCAAACTAAGGTCTTCTGCATTGCAGGCAGATTCTTTACCATCTGAGCCACCAGGGGAGCCCCTATAAGGTTAGACCTGCTTAGTAAAAACTTGGATATTGATGAAGAGAAGGGTGGGATTTTTTTCCTCTTTCCCTGGTGGCTCAGATAGTAAAGCGTCTGCCTACAATGCGGGAGACCTGGGTTCAATCCCTGGGTCGGGAAGATCCCCTGGAGAAGGAAATGGCAACCCACTCCAGTATTCTTGCCTGGAAAATCCCATGGATGGAGAAGCCTGGTAGGCTACAGTTCATGGGGTCGCAAAGAGTCGGACACGACTGAGCGACTTAACTTTCAACTTTCAATTTTTTTCCTCTTTGAGTTGGCACCATCTAGTGGTACTGGCAGACAATACAACAACAAAAACTGCTTTGGGAAATAAAAACGGCGCTCAGTTAACTTTGCCATCTCCAGCCCAGGCTACCTTCTGTTTTTCACCTGATCACTGATGCAGACTCCCAGCTGGGCTCTCTCTCTATTCTTTCCCTCCTTATTCCATCCCTTAGTTTGTAGTCAGAGTGATTGTTTTAAATTTGTAAATCTGAGTCATGCATGCGTGCTTCGTTGCTTCAGTCATGTCTGACTCTTTGCGACGCTATGGACTGTAGCCCACCAGGCTCTTCGGTCCATGGGATTCTCCAGGCAAGAATACTGGAGTGGGTTGCCATGCCCTTCTTCAGGGGATCTTCCCTACCCAGGGATTGAACCCGAGTCTTCTGCATCTCCTGCACTGCAGGCAGGGTCTTTACTGATAAGCCACCAGGGAAGAAATCTGTGTCAGTTCTGTTTAAATCATCCGATAGCTCATCATCTTTATGATAAAGCTTGATCTTTTAACTTGATTTGTGAAATCCTATGCCTGGATTTGGCAAGTATTTTCTGAGGGGGTCAGGTGGTTAAATGTTTTGGATCTCGGGGCACACGGTCTTTGCAGTTCTCCTCCTAGGCCCCATGGTGCTGCTGGTGGGCAGTGTCTCTGCCATCCTTGTCCACAGGAAGCTTTGGGCATGACTGTAAGTGTGGGGGTGGGTGAGCAGGACAAGATTTGTCCCGCAGGAAGCAAGTTCAGCAGGGAGGGTCAATCCACAGTTCAGACAGGGTTAGGGCCCACATATAGTTAGGAGAAGGGGACACACATCCCTCCGTACCCTCAGGAGGATCCTTCTAAGAGGTTTCCAACTCTCAGAAAGTATGTGGTGTTCTGTTTTGAAAGGGGGGGCTCAATCAAGGGTTTTCAAAGTGTATCTCCTAGCTGTTCTGTGGGCCAAGGGTGCTGAATGAGGGGCGGCTGCGTGGGTGGTATTCCTAGAGACAATTTCTAGGTCATAAAGGAATTCTCATTTAGAATAAAGTTGAGAAATCAGAGTGGAAAGGCTAGGGAAGAGGAATCAGGACCTGGGAAGAAGGCTAAGGGGGCAGACTCCTATCTCAAAGGCTGCCAGGACAGGCATCCCAGCAGGAGCCCACCTGGACACATAGGAGGCATGCAGAGAACAATTCCTGAATGAAGAGCAGGTAATTAAATATAAACATGTTTCCCCCAGCTCCTTCCTTCCTCCCTACTAGGTGCCACCCTCAGCCTCTGCTGCCTCCTTCCTTCCCTGAGGGGCCCAGCCTAGGATGTCTCAGTTGGAACCTTCCATGACTTTCCAGATCCCTCCCATCCATGGAGAACTCCCTGCCCATATGCCCCTGAGGTCCCCAGAGCTGGGTCTCAATACGTGGTCCTAGGCAGGGATCATGGGAAGGACCTCTGGGGACTGACTCACAAATACGAGAAGAAAGTCAGCACAAAACAGGTCAGGTTCTCTCTTGTCCATCACCTTGGACTTGACCATGAACCACACACCAGCATCCCTATACTGAAGAGTTATTCTGTCTTGTGTGTTCCTGTGTTCACCAACTCCCCACACTTTGAGGTTCTCTTTTACCTCCTGAGTACACAGGATCCCCGTTCCTGGTTTTAACGGGGTAGGGGGGGAATGTATTCTCCTTTCAACAGTTTTGTTATAACTGCCAGAGCTAAGACAAAAACCAAATGTAGACTTCAGTTACTGATAATGTACCAATATCATTAATTGCAACCAATGCGCCACACTAATACACTGCTACTGCTGCTAAGTCGCTTCAGTCGTGTCTGACTCTGTGCGGCCCCATAGACGGCAGCCCACCAGGCTCCCCTGTCCCTGGGATTCTCCAGGCAAGAACACTGGAGTGGGTTGCCATTTGCTTCTCCAATGCATGAAAGTGAAAAGTGAAAGTGAAGTCGCTCAGTCTTGTCCGACTTCGCGACCCCATGGACTGCAGCCTACCAGGCTCCTCCATCCATAGGATTTTCCAGGCAAGAGTACCGGAGTGGGTTGCTGTTGCCTTCTCCGACACTAATATAAGACGCTAATAATAGGAAATTGTGTGTAGGGGTATATGGGAACTCTGTTTTATCATCCAAGTTTTTCTATAAATCTAAAATTATTTTTGAAAAGCCTATTAAATAACATAGAACATTTTGTCTTCTTGTATCCCTTTGGGAAACAGTGTAAGGAAATACGTGGTGAGGAGGTTTCTGTGTTAGTATACCGACATTTTATCTCATCTTACAGGTCTGAGGTTCCCTTCTCTTGCTTCCTCTGTCCTCTGCCAGAGCTCACTGCTAACCCAGGCACTCAGAGATCCCAGAGAAAGCTGCATCTCAGGCCTCTATGACATTCATGCTGAACTTTTCCAATTAGTAAAATCCAGATCAGGCCACCTGATGCGAAGAGCTGACTCACTGGGAAAGATTGAGGGCAAGAGGAGAAGGGGGCAACAAAGGATGAGATGGTTGGATGGCGTCACCGACTCGATGGACATGAATTTGAGCAAACTCAGGGAGATAATGAAGGACAGGGAAGCCTTGCGTGCTGCAGTCCATGGAGCTGCAAAGTGTCGGACACAACTTCGCGAATAAACAACAACAAGGTCAGGCCAAGTAGGGTCAGAGAACTTTGAGTTTCCCAGGTGATATGAGGTGGCTTTGAGGACCTAATTGTGGGGAAGTTAATCCATGTCCCGAGTCCAGACTCCCAGGTGGAAGATGTTCCCAAGGGCACGGAGGATGTTGTTATGCACCAGGTTGCAGAGATGGCCCCTGCCTGTCATCCTCCTTGTGACTGCATCAGCTGAGGAGACCCAGCTTGCCCAAAGTCTTGCCTGGTCACATGCCACATTCATTGACTCATCAACATGGTGACATGAAAGCCCAGCGCTCTCCGCTAAGCTCAGGACAACCCTGAAGGAGCATCCTAGCACCAGAGCTCCATGGGAGCCCTGCTGATGTCTTCATTAGAATTTTTCTGCAGCTCAACTTCTTCTATCTGGTCCTGCTTCCTCTCCCTCCCTTCCGCAGAAGTTGATTCTAAAAGTACCTCTTGAGAAAATAACATGCTCATCTTCACCTCAGAGTCCATTTCCCAAGGAAACCAACCTGAGACAAAGAGGTTGTGCTGGGTACCAGAAAAGGCAGGGAAACCCTTTGTCTTCTAGGGGCCACACCAGTCATGGATGAATCGAATTATTTATATATACTACTATGTACTAAATTGCCTTACTATACCGAGAGCAATCAGAGTCCACAGAAGTGTTTATGCCAAAGAGGTGTATGATCAGATCTGCGTTCTGAAAGACATGGATAAAGAAAGAGGAAAAGATTGTAGGGCAGGGCAGGAGAAACTGGAGTAGCCTGATTAGGAGGTAATCATTTTCCTTTATGTAAAAAATAACAGTGGATACAGAGAACTAGATTTAAGACATGTTTAGGAGAAGGAAATGGCAACCCACTCCAGTGTTCTTGCCTGGAGAATCCCAGGGACGGGGGAGCCTGGTGGGCTGCCGTCTATGGGGTCACACAGAGTCGGACACGACTGAAGCAACTTAGCAGTAGCAGCAGCAGGAGGAGGTAAAATTAACAGGGTCTGATAGGGAATAGATATAAGTGGATGAGTTAGGATGAAGAGCATGGGTCTCTTCTTGGTTTAACCAAATGGATAAATTATATGCCACATACTGAACAGGGCTGGGCAGGAGAAAGGAATGCCTGAGTGTAGATCATGAACACAGCCTTGAATGTTAGAAGTGCAAAGTGAAGATTTCCAGGTCAAAGGATATACAAGTCTGTATAATGGGCTCAAGATGATTCAGTTACTAAGAAACGGAATCAAGATTTGAACCTAAAATGTATCTGGTTCCAAAGCCAGTGCTCTTGACCATCATGCCACTGAAAATCCCTCACTCTGAAGTCTTCAGAGCTCCATAGAAGGTGTGAAGATGGCTGGAGGTGGAAGGAAGCATAGGGTGATGGAGGCTAGAGATAAGAGGCTGTCCAGTCTTCAGCAGGGTCCATTAATGGGTTTCCCAGTATGGAACTCATCACTCCAGAACAATGGGATAGAATGGAGGTGTCACAAGGGGAGGGGGAGTCTTGTCATCTCATAGAGGATGTTTGGGCCCTGCTCTGCATTCTGCTTTTTTAACACCTCTCCTGGCATTGACATCCAGTCGGTCCCTGAGGCAAACGCAGGGATCACAAGGAAGCAGTCAGTGCCTGACTATGGATGCTTGGAGAATAAGGGGGCGCCAGTTGAGAGTGGGCCAAAAGTCCCAGGACACAACCCTTGAGCTGGGGTTGAGCCCATTCCAGAGGTGAGAGAGAAGCAGGTGAACATGATGGCTCCTCTCTATTTCTGAGTGTTTTCTTCTGCCCCTCCACTTCCTTACTACAGAGCTGGCCCCAGGCCCAGTGCAGACAGGAGAGGCAGACGTCACTGTCCCAGGTATGTTTCTGTGTGTGTTGCTTTTACCTCTTTGAGAATGTTCCTCAGACCTCTACCTTCCCCATTCTGTAATGTACAAACAATCACCATCTCGAAAACTCTCAACTTCCTTCTGTCAAATTATCAAAAATAACTTCTCTGCAAGAGGAGAAAAGAGGCAACTTCCTATATTATATGCAGGGATCCTCAGCAAAGCCAGGAGCCCACACCAGACATTGGACTAGGACTCATTTTATACCTTTGACCCCTCTGGAGTGAAGAGGAAGAGTCTCTCATAAAGCTCAACTATATAGCCAAGAGGATGAGGCCAGAGATTTACCTTCCTTCCTGTAGCTCCGCGGCCCAGGGAGGCCCTGCTACTCAACTCATGCTGGAGCTTTAACCCACCTGCCCATCATGAGCTTCCAGAAGTCTCTGGCCCAGACGCCATCTCTGAGGATGCTAGATAGGCAAGGGCTGACAGAGAAGGCAATGGCACCCCACTCCAGTACTCTTGCCTGAAAAATCCCACGGATGGAGGAGCCTGATGCGCTACAGTCCATGGGGTTGCTAAGAGCCGGACACGACTGAGCAACTTCACTTTCACTTTTCACTTTCATGCACTGGGGGCGGAAATGGCAACCCACTCCAGTGTTCTTGCCTGGAGAATCCCAGGGACGGAGGAGCCTGGTGGGCCACCGTCTATGGGGTCGCACAGAGTCGGACACGACTGAAGCGACTTAGCAGTAGGATTAGGGAAAATCTCTAAGGTGGGATGAGACACAGGAAGGAGCACAAGCTTCGGGTGTCGTATCCCTTGGCTCTGGAAACCCTGAACGTTTCCAGCAGCAACTTATCTGTTTGTAGCAACCTTGTCTGTCCAGTTTATAATTTCAAAGAAAAAGTGTCCCAGGCCCACAGCTTTTCCCCTCATCACAATCCTGTTCCTCTGACATCATGGAAGTGGGAACCGTCTTCTCTCCATAGAGCACAGAGGTCCAGGCCCCTCCAGGACCACACTGACCCCGAGCAGGCTCCAAGGGCCACCATGATGCCTGTCCTTGATTTCCCATCCTGCCCACGTCTGCCCTCCCTCCTGCTGGCTCTGCTGCTGAAACTCACAGGTGAGTGGGACCTCCCTCTGCCTGGTTACCATTTCCTCCCCACCTGCTTCCTTAGAATTTCTTTGAGGAGGGATTTCCTTGGCCCATCGTGAAACAGGCAGAATTTAGAGATCTAGACTTGAATGGCCTCCAGCACACAAAATCTCCTAGTGACTGTATCTGTTTCGCACCTTTGAGTCAGGTAAAGGACTCGTCCCCATGATCGGCAGGCTGAACGGAGCAAACACCACAGCTCTCATCCCCCAGCCGCTGGGGACACAAGGCTGTCTTTTCATTGGTCACCAGCACAGAGTCGGACACGACTGAGCGACTGGACTGAACTGAACTGAAGTGAAGAAAAACATCTTAGAAAAGATGAGATTATAAAAGCAAGAAAAGAATCCACAATGCCCCCATCGGGAGATAATCAGTGTTAAAGTTTTGCAGAGGTCTGAGTGTTCAGAGAATGTTGGTCAGAAGCGCACCCTAGAGGTCTCTCTGGGGCAGTGATGGAAGCTGAGCCCTGCAGTCTCCCTAGCTTAACCGTGTGGTTCTGCCTCTATTTGCTGGGGGGGAAAAAAAAAACAACACCAATTTTGTAGAGTCTTTCCCCCAAGGACATTGGTCCATGTTGGTAGAAGCTTTGAGTCCCGATTGCCACAGAAGATAGCTTGAGGGGTTTAGATCAGATGAAGAAGGAAGCAGACCATTATCTGAGAGTGAGGAAGAGGTGGGAAGGCTTGGATCTTAAGGGAGTGAAATATGTGAGGCACTCCACACCCACTGGAGAATTTTAACCGACATCTACACAAGAATTCACACCAATTTTATACAATCTCTTCAAAAAATTAGAAAAAGAAGCCACACTTCCAGACTCATTTTATGAGGAAATTACTACCTTGATAGCAACAGTAAATAAAGATTGTACATAAGAAAGAAAACTATAGCCCAATATATGTCATGAACTTAAATACAAAATTCCTCAACAACGTATTGTCAAATAGGATTTAACATTGTATAATGTTACATATTATGACTAAGTCAGATCTTAGTTTCAATACTGAGAAAATCAATCATTATAATCCATCACATCAAATTAAAGAGGAAATAAATTGCATGATCACATTAACTGATGCAGAAAAAGCACTTGACAGATCTAACACCTATTAATGATGAAAACTCTCAAACTAGAGATAGGGAGGAATTTCCTCAACTTGATGACATCCACAAAAACCCTACAGCTATCACTATACTCAGTGGTGGAAGACAACGTTTTCTTTCCAAGATAAGGAAAAATGCAAAAATATCTATCCTCACAACTCTTATTCAACAAGTGGAGAGAGAGAGAGAGGAAGAAGGAAAGAATACAGATTGGAAATGAAGAGAGAAAATTGCACATACCATGAGTTTCTACATAGAAAATCCCAAAGAATCTACTAAAAATCCACAAATGATCAATCAAATCAATCAAAAAACTCCCAGAACTGAGTTCAGCAAGATGGCAGGAAACAAGATCAACACACAAAATCAGTTGCATTTCTGCACTGAAACAAGGGCCTCCCTGGTGGCACAGCCTGCAATACGGGAGATCTGGGTTTGACCCCTGGGTTGGGAAGAGCCCTGGAGGAGGGCACGGCAACCCACTGCAGTATTTTTGCTTGGAGAATTCCATGGACTGAGAAGCCTGGTGGGCTACAGACCATGGAGTCTCAAAGAATCAGACACAACTGAGCAACTAAGCACAGCACATACTGAAACAAGCATGTGACCATTTAAATTACCTCCAAGAAAGGTAATCCATTCAGTCTCTCAGTCATGTCTGACTCTTTGCAACCCCATGGACTGCAGCACACCAGGCTTCCCTGTCCATCACCAACTCCCAGAGCTTGCTCAAACTCATGTCCATTGAGTCAGTGATGCCATCCAATCATCTCATTCTCTGTCATCCCCTTCTTCTCTTGCCTTCAATCTTTCCCAGCATCAGGGTCTTTTCCAATGAGTCAGTTCTTCACATCAGGTGGCTAAAGTATTGGAATTTCAGCTTCAGCATCAGTCCTTCCAATGAATATTCAGGACTGATTTCCTGGTTGGATCTCCTTGCAGTCCAGGGGACTCTCAAGAGTCTTCTTCAACACCACAGTTCAAAAGCATCAATTCTTTGGCATTCAGCTTACAGTCCAGCTCTCACTTCCATACATGACCACTGGAAAATCCATAGCTCTAACTAGATGGAACTTTGTCGGCAAAGTAACATCTCTGCTTTTTAATATACTGCTGAGGTTTGTCATGGCTTTTCTTCCAAGGCACAAGCGTCCTTTAATTTCATGGCTGCAGTCACCATCTGCAGTGATTTTGGAGCCTAAGAAAATAAAGTCTATCACTTAGGTATAAACCTAATTTGTATCAAGAGCTGTGTGAAGCAAGCTACAAAATTGATCAAAAACATCAAAGAAGAAAGAACTGAATATGTATATTTATTTATATATAAATATGTATTACATGTTTATAGCTAGTAAGATAAATATTGTCAAGGTATCAGTTCTCCCCAACTTGATCTATATATTAAATGCAATCCCAATTAAAAGCAAGCAGGTTAATTTATGGATAGTGACAGATTGATTCTGAAGTTTATATGATGGAACAGAAGATCCAGAATAGCCTACACACTACTGGAGAAGAACAAAGTGACTTTTCACAAAAATTAATTGAAAATGAATCATATGAGTGTGCACTGGTAATAAAGAATAAAATGTTGCAGTATTTAAAAAATGGATCATAGACCTAAATGTAAAACACGAAACTATGTAGAAGAAAGTTTAGATGACCCATGGTATGGCAATGACTTTTAAAATAATAGACTTTATATTTCAAGATAGTTTTAGGTTCACAGCAAAACTAACCACAAGGTACAAGGATCTTCCACACTACTCCCCACCCCCAAGCATCCTTGCCTCTCTGTTTTTAGCATCCTCCACTAGAGGGATCATTTTGTTAGAACTGAGGAAGCTGCAATGACAAATTATTAACAGCCAAAGCCCAGACTTTTCCTTACGGTTCACTCTTGGTGTTGTACATTCCGTGGATTTGGGTAAATGTATTATGATAGGCATCCCCCAGCTTTATGGTATTATACAGGGCAGTTTCCGCATCCTACAATTATCTGTGCTCTGCCTGTTTTTCTCTGTTTTCATCCTACTCCCTGTCAAGCACTGATATTCTTATTGCCTAAGTTTTGCATGTCATATAGTTTCCTGTCATGTAATTAGAATCCTGCAGCGTGTGCATGCTAAGTCCCTTCAGTTGTGTCCAGCTCTTTGCGACCCCGTGGAATGTAGCCCACCAGGCTCCTCTGTCCATGGGATTCTCCAGGCAAGAGTACTAGAGTGGGTTGCCGTGCCCTCCACCAGGGGATCTTCTCAACCCAGGGATGGAACCCACATCTCTCATGTCTCCTGCACTGGCAGGCGGGTTCTTTACCATTAGCGCCACCTGAGAAGCCTCTACAGCATATGGGCTCATCCTTTAAATTAGTAATAAACGTTTAAGGTTCCTCCATATCCTTTCAGGGCTTATCTGCTCATTTCTTTTCGGCGCTGAATAATATCCCACTGTCTGGATTTACCACAATTTCTTTATCCATTCACCAACTGAAGATCTTCTTGTTTTCATGTTTTGAAAGTTGTGAATAAAGCTGCTATAAATTATGCGGGAGAGTGTGTTCCAGGCCTCTCTCAGCTTCTGGTAGCCTCAAACATTCTTTAAATTGTAGATGGTGTTTTCCCTGTGTCTTTGCATCATCTTTCCATGCATGACAACTAAACTAGGCTGTGCCTGAATTTCTGATTCACATAAACCAAACAATGATGAATAGGTGTTTCTTAAGCCAATAAGTTTGTGGTAATTTGTTATTCAAAGATAGAAAAGAAATATGCTAGGCTTGAGAAATCATTCAAGAGGAAAAATCTTCCGTAGTTTGTAGAACTTATCTTACATATATTCTGTGTATCTTCCATGAAGTCAGTGTCAGTGCTCCCTGAATAATACTCAAGAACGCATAACAAGAGCAGTACTGAGTACTGAGAATTTGTTGCATTGGGTTGAGCATCCATAAACATTACACATTTTAATAACTGAGCTGTTTTCACATTGCAATAGCCAGTTTTATACCCCTTAAGGAAAATATACATTTCATGGAGAATGCAAGTCTCGGTGTGTATCTGGGCACCTGGGCTTCCACATGAAGAAAGGGAGATGCCTGCGTTTGAAAACTGCGCTCTGTATATAGCATGTTGGTTATCAGCACAATGTCCTTAGCTTTTGGCCTTATCTCTAATTCTGGTTGTTGTTGTTCAGCCACTAAGTGTTGTTGTTTAGTCACTTTCACTCTCATTTGAGAGGCTCTCAAGTTCCTTTTCAATTTCTGCCATTAGAGTGGTATCTTCTGCATACCTGAGTGAAGTCACTCAGTCGTGTCCGACTCTTTGTGACCCCATGGACTGTAGCCCACCAGACTCCTCCGTCCATGGGATTCTCCAGGCAAGAATCCTGGAGTGGGTTGTCATTTCCTTCTCCAGGGGATCTTCCTGACCCAGGGATCTAACCCAGGTCTCCCACATTGCAGGCATATGCTTTGACCTCTGCGCCACCAGGGAAGCCTCTGAAGTCGTTGGTATTTCTCCCTGCAATCTTGATTCAGCTGGCGATTCTTCCAGCCTGCCATTTTGCGTGACGTGCTCTGCATAGAGGGCTTCCCTGGCTGCTCAGTCAGTAAAGAATTCGCCTGCAGTGCAGGAGACCTGGGTTCAATCCCTAGGTCTGGAAGATCCCCTGGAGGAAGGTATGGCAACCCACTCCAGTATTCTTGCCTGGAGAATCCCCATGGACAGAGGAGCCTGGTGGGCTGCAGTCCACGGGATCGCAAAGAGTCAGACACGATGGAGTGACTATGCACAGCACAGCACTCTGCGTAGAAGTTAAATAAGCAGGGTGACAATGTACAGCCTTGTCGTACTCCTTTCCCAATTTTCAACCAGTCCATTGTTCCATGTCTGGTTCTGTTTCTTATTCATCTGCATACAAATTTCTCAGCAGACAGGTACATAGAGAAAAATCTGACTCAACTTTCATTTCACATTTTTTATTTACTGTAAATCCATTCATGGGTTCATTGACGATATGTTTATTTAGTGCCGACTGTGCTCCAGTCTGGGGCTTCCCTAAAGGCTCTGCTGGTAAAGAATCTGCTTGCAATGAGGAATTGCAGAAGATGCAGGTTCTTGGTTCGGGAAGATCCCCTGGAGGAGGGCATGGCAACCCACTCCAGTGTTCTTGCCTGGGGAATCCCATGGACAGAGGAGCCTGGTGGGCTGCAGTCCCTGGAGTCACAAAGTCTCGGACACAACTGAGTGACTAACACACACACATGCTCCAGGCTATTCTTATATCTTGATGGAGAAAGAAAGTTCCATTTTCCTTTCTATATGCTGGTCCTCTTCTCCTCATCTCACATGGCAATCAAATTTGAGATTTGTATACTTTGGTGCCAGTACATGTTGCTTAAGAGTGTGCCGTCAGACCCCCACCTTGATCTAGAACCAGACCCTCAGAGCATTTTGCACCAAGACAAGGAATATGAGAAATGACACACAGTTTCTTTCTAGGAACTTCAGTTGAAGATTTCCAGGTGAACCAGCCTGAGAGTTCAGTGTCAGCCAAGGTTGGAGATGTCATAACCTTGGGCTGCAACATTCCTGCACCATCTCCAGCAGGGCCTGTCTTGTGGTTCAAGGACACTAGGCTAGGACGAAAATTAATTTACAGTTTCAACGGACGCCAATTCCCCCGAGTATCCCAAGTGGTAAATCCAATGGCCAACCAAACAGACTATTCCATCCGCATCAGTGATGTGTCGCCTAAGGATGCTGGCATGTACTACTGTGTGAAGTTAACAATAGGGCATCCTGACATGGCATATATAGCTGGCCCAGGCACCTATGTGTCTGTGAATGGTAAGTACAGTTTGACAAATTCTGTCTTCCTGATTTTTAAGATATGTTCTTAAAAATCTTCAACTTGTACCAAATCATTACTCTACACTGGATACTGTACCTCTTCACTCACAATCTGCCCTATAGGCTGGGATTTTGCAGATGGCCCTTCTGATCCTTCTGGCATCCTATGCCCAATATTGAATCAGGCTGAGTTGACAGGCTATGCTCTTCTTTAATGGCCACCAGAAACCAAATTAAGGACAATGGACATTCCCCGTTGAAAAGATGTTGTGTAGGTAAAATGCACGACATGTGCGCACTCTATGAACACTTTATGAGCATGTCCAAAAAGTCAGAAAACAGAGTTTGGAGGCTTGTTTAGAAAAGCCCTCCTAGAGAGGCTGAGTCACTCTCCTAGCACTTGACCTTACCCTGATAATCTGCCCTGAGCATTGCACTCCAAGCTCTGTTGTCCTTTTATTCTCAGAGGACAGCCAGTGCTTCTTACTCCTTGCCACTCCGAATTAGTTTCATGAAATACTATGAGATTAGGGTATCCTCTGTTCTGCTGGGAAAACTTGTCTTCTCCAGTAATGTTTTCCTTAAGTTCAGCCGCATTCCATGGCATCTAACTGGTCATGGAAAATTCACACATTGATTTCAACTTGAAAAATATGGGTATAGATAGCTTACCTGCCATTCTCTCCTGGCTCCAAGAGTTCCCTTGTCTCCCTGCTGACATCTTAGGCCATCTATGATTTGATGCTTTGATAACTTGAAAGGAGAGATTATTATCAGGACCTGATATCATGTGGGGTAGTAAGGTTGGTGGTAGTGGGAATTAGGGGTCAGTGGTGGACCCTCAAAATTGATGCAATCCCTTGAGGTTCTTCTCTCTTTTTGTTGAGTAGAATCAACTGTCCCCCTCTTCCCTCTTGAAAGTGAAAGTGAAGTCGCTCAGTTGTGTCTGACTCTTTGCAACCCCATGGACTGTAGCCCATCAGGCTCCTCCATCCATGGGATTCTCCAGACAAAAGTACTGGAATGGGTTGCCATTTCCTTCTCCAGGGGATCTTCCTGACCCAGGGATCGAACCCAGGTCTCCCACATTGTAGGCAGATGCTTTACCATCTGAGCCACCAGGGAAGTCCCTCTTGAGGAGATAAGTAAAAGACTCACACTCTGCCTTCAAGAATATATGCCCACCTGATTTTTATGTTTCTGATTTCTTTACTTCCTCTTTCTCTACACTCCTCAGCATGAATGTCTCTGCAAATCAGTGACTGATTACCCTTCAGAGGAGAGGTAAAGGCCAATGCCAAGTTCTCTGGACGTGTGGGGTGGGCAGAGGAGACTTGGATCCATCTCCAAGTGTATTGAGCAATTTTTGGCATTTAGATAAGAAGAAGATTTATTTCTATGAACATTACCCATTCACAAACCCAGCCCTCCCTATCCATCTTCCTTTCCTTTTCTTAGGGGCTGAGGAATGAAATTGGGGAGGTGATTCATCTAGTCCTCTGAATTGACTCCCCTCTGTTAGCACTTGGGGAAAGAGCTGCCTGTACTTGCAGTGGCCACTCTAAACTCAGTGTGTGGGTACTCATACATATCACTAAAATGATGAATGATTGAGGCCCAACCTTGATCTGGATCCAGCTTTCTTAATCCTGCCTAGGTCAGAGCAGAGGAAATGGGAGATGATTTTGAGTTTCTTTTCAGGAGTCACACATGAGATGTTCAAGGTGCAGCAAGCTGAGCTATCACAGACTGTGTCACCTGGGGAAACACTCACTTTGAGTTGCAGCGTACCAGATTCATTTCCAAATGGACCCGTCTTATGGTTCAAGGGGACTGGACCAAATCGTGAATTAATTTACAATTTTCAAAGGGGTCTCTTTCCCAGAGTAAACCAAATTGGAAACATGGCCAAAGCTGGCAACAAAGACTTTTCCATTCGGATCAGTGAAATCTCTCTTAAAGATGCCGGCACGTACTTCTGTGTGAAGTTCAAAGAGGGCAAACCTGACATAGAGTACCAGTCAGGTCGGGGCACCAAGGTGACTGTTACTGGTGAGTTTGACTCTTCCACCTTCTGTCATGTGATATTGTGACAGTAATAATGTCCTCTAGTCATTGAACAACTACATTCTGCTAGATATCGTCAAAGGTACAGTATACACTTGATCTTGTCATTCTCTCAGAAACCTGTGATTTAAGTTTTTTATGGGAGGAGACTCTGAGTGATGAGAGACGTTTTGTTTAACATTCCAACATTCAACCCACCCTCAATAGCTAGGCTAAACCAATTAAGGTAGTTTCACCCCTACTGGCAGTTGACTCAGATGAGACTGACTTAAGTCAGTTTGTGTCCATAAGAGAAATCTAGGAAACTAATACAATTTTCTCCCCTGTTGGCTAGGAACAAGAAATACTTTTGTCCCGGATACTCCAGGCAGACATTTTTTGGCCATGAGGGGAACCAACTTGAATAAAACCCTACTCTAGAGAAGTGCAAAAATGTAACGAATGTGGGTTGACAACACTGAATATCCGTATTGCTCCTGATTCCAACCCCACCTCTGGACCTCCAATGATAGGAGAGAAAACCTCTCCTTAAGGCTGTTTGCTAAAGTCAGTACCGTCCTAAAGGATGCCAGCTGATAAAGAGCATCCACGGAGCACTGAAGTACAATTTCCAATCAGTTTTTTCTGTTTCTAAAGTCTTACTGTATTTTGTTTTTCTATTTTATTATGACCTCTGAGCAATACCCGGCCCGAGGAATGATTAAATTGGTGATATGAAAACATTACTGTTTATTGGGCATCTACAATATCCCAAACACTTTCCCTATATTATTATAGTTACCTGCATAGCAACTTGAGCATAACAATGCCTGTCCTCACTGCACAGATGAGTAAACTGAAACTCAAGGAGATTCAGGAGTACAGACAGTAGGGGATAGAGGTGAGGTTGGTCTGGGCTCCCTTCAGCATGCTTTATATTAGTGGAGAACCTTTTCTTACAAGAAGGAGGAACTTAATACATTAGTTTAATGACCCTCCCCTCTCCAAAGAAAACAAAGGAGTTGCGTGATCCTATACCTGAGGAGAGTTCTAGCTTCCTCATGTGTTCAAGGCATGAATCAAGAACAAAAAGTCTGGATTTGGGCTCACAGCCTCGAAGGCTTTTACTCTCTGAAATTCTCTCATCTCTGTCGCTTCCTATATTTGTCTTTCTTGCTTGTATGTAGGCCTTACCAATCCAATAAAGAAAATGTTGCCATTCATTCCCTCATCTTAGCAACCAGCATGGGAAGAGAGCTCCTTTTTCCCCAGACTCCACAAATGAGTCCCAGTGAATCACTCAAATATGCCTTTCCTGTGCTTTTTACTTGCTCATAATTGCAAAGGAGAGGAGGTATCAGGTAGAAAAATCATCAACCCATTGAAACAAGTGCTTAACAGACTGAAAGCAACATGTGTCTGCCTCAAGGTCTGAATGCTTCCTATAATGTAGAAGAACATTGAGACCCAGAGGCTGGAAGGTACACAGGCAATTCTCTCACTCCCGTAATCCTTTAGGCTTATGGTTTTGCCTTCTTCCCAATAAGAAGACCCTAGTTATAGTGAAGGTGGAGGTGTGCATGAGGACGATTTAGAGGGAAATTATCGTGAATTAGTTCAACTTCTCTATTAAAGTACAAATAGGTACCATTTATATATGATAAATGAGAAGTACACATTCATACAGTTTTTTAATACTCAGCTAAGTATACATTTGCTATAATTAATTGTCACAATTTTAGGGTTTAAAACAACCAGAATGGACTTATGCAAATGGCGTGACAGTGTGAGGAGCTCCACAAATCTACTTGCCAGTGAAATTGGCAAAATAATAATAATAATTATTATTATTTAAAGGAGTGACATTAGCAATAGAGCAGAATAGGAAGGTCCGCAGCCTTTGTTGTCCAGTCACGGGAAAGGATTCCAGTGAAAGCTGTAGGAGTGGGCAGTGCTTTTTATACTCATCCACCTTCAACCTGGTGTAGCAGCACAACTGGCAGGAAACCTTACGTGCCTGCTCCGCCCTTGGAAACACAGTGGGCCATTCATCCAACATTGTGACTTGTCTTGGGGCTGACTGTGGGATTAGTTTCTGTATCATCTGACTCAGAACTCTAACAGGAACAGCAGCACAGTTTAGAAATGCAGAAAACAGAAGCCACTGAAGAGGTTTCATTAGAGCTTCAGATATTAGGCAGTTCCACAGGAAGACACAAAGGGGTATATGAGATTGAGAACTCCTAAGAAACAGGCAAGCTATATAGGGAATTTGAGATAGCTAAGCATAATGACCAACCAAGATAGCATATTAAGAAGCAGAGACATTACTTTGCCAACAAAGGTCCATCTAATCAAGGCTATGGTTTTTCCAGTGGTCATGTATGGATGTGAGAGTTGGACTGTGAAGAAAGTTGAGCACCAAAGAATTGATGCTTTTGAACTGCGGTGTTGGAGAAGACTCTTGAGAGTCCCTTGGACTGCAAGGAGATCCAACTAGTCCATCCTAAAGGAGATCAATCCTGGGTGTTCAATGGAAGGACTGATGCTGAAGCTAAAACTCCAATACTTTGGCCACCTTATGGGAAGAGTTGACTCATTGGAAGAGACCCTGATGCTGGGGGCAGGAGGAGAAGGGGACGACAGAGGATGAGATGGCTAGATGGCATCACTGACTCGATGGACATGAGTTTGGATAAACTCCAGGAGTTGGTGATGGACAGGGAGGCCTGGCGTGCTGCGATTCATGGGGTCACAAAGAGTCGGACACAACTGAGCGGCTAAACTGAACTGAACTGAAGCATAAACACAGCCTGTTGTTCAGTCACTCAGTCATGTCTGACTCTTTGAGAGCCTATGGACTGCAGCACACCAGGCTTTCCTGTCGTTCGCCATCTCCTGGAGCTTGCTCAAACTCATGTCCATTGAGTGATGCCATCTAATCACCTCGTCCCCTCTCTGTCATCCGCTTCGCCTCCTGCCTTCAATTTTTCCCAGAGTCAGAGTCTTTCCTAATGAGTCGGCTTTTTGCATTAGACAGCCAAAGTGTTGGAGCTTCCGCTTCAGCATCAGTCCTTCCAATGAATATTTAGGACTGATTTCCTTTAGGATTGACAGGTTGGATCTCCTTGCAGTCCAAGGGACTCTCAAGAGTCTTCTCCAACACCACAGTTCAAAAGCATCAATTCTTCGGTGCTCAGCTTTATTTACGGTCCAACTCTCACATCTATACATAACTACTGGAAAAAGCACAGCTTTGACTAAATGGACCTTTGTTGACAAAGTAATATCCCTGCATTTTAATATAGTATCTAGGTTGATCATAGCTTTTCTTCCAAGGAGCAAGTGTCTTTTAATTTTGTGTCTGCAGTCACCATCTGCAGTGATTTTGTAACCCAAGAAAATCAAGTCTGTCACTATTTCCATTGTTTCCCCATCTATTTGCCATGAAGTGATGGGACTGGATGCCATGATTTTTGTTTTTTGAATGTTGAGTTTTAAACCAGCTTTTTCATTTTCCTCTTTCACCTTCATCAAGAGGCTCTCACAGCCTAGAGAAGATATATCCCCAGAGAAGAGTTGAAAGGCCCCAGAATCTAGCCAGGATGATTGAAGAAGGCATTCCCCTGCACAAAGCCAGTCCATAAACAGATGGTTGTCTTAGTTCATTCAGGCTACTGTACCAAAACAGCATTTACTGAGAATTTCATAAATAATAGAAATTTATTTCTCATAGCTCTGGAGGCTGGAAATCCAAGATCATCGCACCAGCATGGTCAGGTGAGGGCTGTCTTCTAGATCAAAAACGTCTCATTGTATCCTCACATGGCAGAAGCAGCTAGGGAGCTCTGTGTGGCCTGTTTTATAAGGCCTTACTACCACTTCTCATGATTTCACTCTCATGAGCTAAGTATCTCCAAAGACTCCTCCTACTAATTCTATGACATTCAGAGCATAGGATTTCAAATATGAATTTGGGAAGACATAAAAATGGTGTGTTCAAATCTCTAAATTTCAACCAAAGACCAGAAAGCGTACTAGGAAAACATGGCCTAATCAAATGAAAAAAATGAAAGCTCCAGAAACTGACTGTAAAGAAACTCAGATTGTGTCTCAACTCACACATAAAATTATTTTCTAATTTTCCTTGTTATGGCTTCTTAGATACATCCATCATTTAAAAGCAGACATTTAGTTAACAATTACATAGAATTTTTTTAAGTATCTTTGATATTAATTTCTCATTTAAATGCTTTCTTCCTTGCAATCACTCTCTGTGTTTTTTCAGTCTTCTAACTTTATTGGAATCAAGATTGCCGGGAGAAATATCAGTAACCTCGGATATGCAGATGACACCACCCTAATGGCAGAAAGTGAAGAGGAGCTAAAGAGCTTCTTGATGAAAGTGAAAGAGGAGAGTGAAAAAGTTGGCTTAAAGCTAAACATTCAGAAAACGAAGATCATGGCATCCAGTCCCATCACTTCATGGGAAATAGATGGGGAAACAGTGGAAACAGTGTCAGACTTTATTTTTGGGGGCTCCAAAATCACTGCAGATGGTGATTGCAGCCATGAAATTAAAAGACGCTTACTCCTTGGAAGAAAAGTTATGACCAACCTAGACAGTATATTCAAAAGCAGAAACATTACTTTGCCGACTAAGGTCCATCTAGTCAAGGCTATGATTTTTCCAGTGGTCATGTATGGATGTGAGAGTTGGACTGTGAAAAAGGCTGAGCGCCGAAGAATTGATGCTTTTGAACTGTGGTGTTGGAGAAGACTCTTGAGAGTCCCTTAGACTGCAAGGAGATCCAACCAGTCCATTCTGAAGATCAGCCCTGGGATTTCTTTGGAAGGAATGATGCTAAAGCTGAAGCTCCAGTACTTTGGCCACCTCATGAGAAGAGTTGACTCATTGGAAAAGACTCTGATGCTGGGAGGGATTGGGGGCAGGAGGAGAAGGGGACGACAGAGGATGAGGTGGCTGGATGGCATCATGGACTCGATGGACGTGAGTCGGAGTGAACTCCAGGAGATGGTGATGGACAGGGAGGCCTGGCTTGCTGCAGTTCATGGGGTCGCAAAGAGTTGGACATGACTGAGTGACTGAACTGAACTGAACTGTACTTTATTGAGGCTTTTAATGGCTAGGTCAGATCTCTCTTGGTAAATGTCACATTGCCCTTGAAAATAAGTGGGTTATTTTCAAATATCTTTTGATGTTGATATCTAACATAATTCCACAGTGATAAGAGTACTGACTCTTTATGATTTCAATACCTTTGGACGGTGAAAATTTTGCACCTTGTTTTACATCCCTGGGTATGTTCCAGTGTCTTCTAGTTTATAGTCTATGGGAACTTGAGTAGAATTTGAACTTGAGTAGTATCCTACTGTTTTGTGAAAATTTCGTAAATCTTAATTATGTTAAATTTGTTCATAGTGCTCTTCAGGTCTACTATATCCTACCTCTCTGTATATTCATTCTATTAATTTTGAGAGTTTGATATCAAAATTCTAAAAATCTTAATTCATCTACTTAAAAAATAATTGTAACATATAAAAGTAATTAATTGCAATCATAATTATTGAACTATATGTAACCTTGTTCTGTATTTTCCAAGTCTCCTGTAAATGTGTTATCGTACTTTCATAATTTAAAAAAGAAGAAAAAAAAATCAGCTGAGATGTGAAGAAGTATGGAGCTAAGCCCAGACAAAATTATCAACCCACAGAATCACAAATTAAATAAATGGTTATTGTTTTAAACCACAGCAGTTTTGGTGTGGTTTGTTACCCAGCAGTAGCTAAACAATACAATACCTTGCCTACTAAAATTTTAAAAAATGTTCATTTTAAATAAAACTTAAGAAATAGCTGAGAAAGGAAATCACATAGATAAGTGGCTGATTCATGAGGATGACATGGAGGTCCTGAGAGTCTTGTGGAATTTTCCAGGCCTGTGGTCTATTCAGAGAGGCTTCAATATATCAGGGTCTTCAACAGGAGAAAAGTAGAGGCAGTAATGAGATTTACCAATGGTACCATGAAAGGTACTAAAGGCCATGTAGGCCCAGCCACGTCTCAACAGACCCAAGTGAAAAGTGCTCAAGGAGCAGGTCAGACCACCTCTGAAATAGACTCAGACCCCAGGACAGTGCTCAGACCCAAGGCCCACCATTCCATCCAGAAAGAAATTTCAGCTTCCTCTGCACCCAGGACCACCTGCAGTAGGAAAAAAAAAAGGGAAGCACTGAAAACTTGAGCTTTTTTTCCTAAAAAAGACTGAGTTAACCTAAGAGAGAATGATGGCAGCGTATCAGTACTTACTCTACCACATAAATGCAACCATATTTTTATTTTAATTTTATTGATCAGGAGTGTTTAATGATTGTCCTAGGGTCACACAGCCAGATCTGGGTAAAGCCACAATCTAAATCTAGACAGTACACCTAAAGAGGCTATCAGAACATGGGAAAGCCTGGGATTAGTTAGCAAACTTAATTTTTCCTTCCTAATAACGGGCATGATAGAGGAGGGGGTGATTCTTGAGAAAGTTTAGATCAGTTATAGAAAATTAAGATGCCACAAACACAAATTTTTACACAATCTGAGTGTGTTACATTTGGACCCCAGAAAATGGAGCTTTAGAGTGTTGCCCACAATTATACAATTAGGAAGTGAGTCTGTGCCCACCCTCCAATGCCAAAAGGAGGCCACTAGGGGTCTTGATTTATAATCAGTCCTTCTCAAGCAAATGTTACTTCCTCTATTTCCTACATATTATGAATAATGATGGATATGTTTGCCCTTTATATTATGCTAGGCCCTCATGCATATATGTCATATTATTCCTGCACTTAGGAAGGGATTGCTCCTGTCCCCATTTTACAAATGAGGCAACAAAGCCTTGACAATGACAAGTGACTTTGAAAGGTCCCACAACCAGGAACAGGCAGACCCAATTCTCTATTTTTATTTTAGACTTTTTATTTTATATTGGGGTATAGTCAATTAACAATGCTGTGGTAGTTTCAGTTGAACAGTGAAGGGACTCAGCCATACATATACATGTATCCATTCTCCCCTATCCTACACTCCCATCCAGACTGCTACATGACATTGAACAGAATTCCCTGTGCTGTATAGTAAGACCTTGCTGGTTATCAGTTTTAAATATAGCAGTATGTACATGTCCATTCCAAACTCCTTAACTGTCCCTTCCCCCCAGCAGTCATAAATCTGTGTCTCTCTGTTTTGCAAGCTCATCTGCGTCGTTTCTTTTGAGATTCCACACATAAGGGATGTCATACGATATTTCTTCTTCTCTAGAGGCAGACGCAATTCTTGATCCAAAGTCAGGCTGACTTGAGGCTGCACTGTGACAACCGTGTTCATCTCCCTCCCAGGAGGGCAAGGACAGGGTTTGGGATAGGTCATTAAGATTTTGACAGACTGAATACAGGAACTACTGCTCAGATATGAAAGCCGGAAACACCTCCATTCCCCTTCTTCCTCTTGCATTAGCAGCTTTGTTTTGTTGTAGCGAAAATACTTCCCCAAGTAGTTCTGGCAATAAGAAGCAGAAAAGGCCTTGTATACGGACCCCACTTCAGACTCCAACGCCCATCAGACAGTAGAATGGTGGTCAGTCTAGGGGACCACAGGAGATGCCCTGTGGCCCCTCTGATGCCTACCCTGACCTGCCTGGCTCACTCACCTCCCTGCTCCTGGCTGCTGGCACTGCTCCTTGTCCTCTCCGGTGAGTAGAATCTGAGACAGAAGAGGATCCACCCCTGGCTGACCCCAGAGACAGGTGCCAAGAGGGGCCTGACCCTTACTAGATGGAGTGGGAGGGAGAAGCTGAGAATATCTCTGATCCCAGCAGAACTCAGACCAAGTGTCTGGAGAAGCAGAACTTTTAGGGCAGCACAGGGAAGCCAAGCTCCCAGGCTCTGGGCTCACAACACTATGTTCTGGCTCAGATACTTGTTAGCCCATCTACAAAGAACCACTCTTTGGGACCTTTCTCTAGGGGTGCTGTGAGTTATTAAATATTAGTATAAAAATAGTGAGGCTCAGCCCAGGACCGGCTACATAATTTGCCGAGCCCTGTGCAAAATGAAACCTCAGGTCCTTTGTTTCAAAGATATTAAGAATTTTAAAACAGCAATAGTAGAGCATTAAGGCAAGCATGAGGCCCTTCTAATCTTTGGGCCCTGTGCAACTATACAAATCAAACATCCTTAAGTCAGTGGGGCTCCGTAAAATGAGACTAATCCAGGGCCCATCTCATGACTTTGTGTGAGATAATACCTATAAATACCTGACACAATGTAAAGATTTAATAACTACTGGCTACTACTATCATACCCATGTCTCCTCTAAGTCAGGATCAGGCTGATTTAGCTCCTGAGTTTGGGGGCTTCCAGGTACAACTCAGACTCGGAGCCCAGAACCCTTTGATCAACCAGACAAGATGTGTGGCTCTCAGTGGGCTCATTCTGTCCCCTACCCATCTGGATCTCTGCCCCAGGCCCTACTGAGATCTGGATTCTGTTCATTGCACTTTGGGTCTCCTGGAATGGTCAGCCGCAAGAGAGGTTTCCTTGAATAAAGTGTGAGTCATAATTCTTAGTAACTCATTTCACAAATACTTCGAGTGTCCCTTAGGTGTTAGGCACTAGGTTAGGAAATCATATATCTAAACAAACCAGAGTAAAATATATTCAAAATATTTGTGGAAAATAGTGCTTTCTAGCAGACTTCCAAAAGAGAACCCCTTGACAGGGATCATGAAAACCAGAGCATGCAGATAGAAGATGGGTGGGACGGAATCCCAGAGCTGTGGGGAAGGGACCAGCCCATGCCAGGGGCCAGTGTGAGGAACTCCGCCCATGGCAAAGGTCATGAGGAAGGAGGCTTGGCATACGCAAAGGCGTGATCAAGCCTCAGGAAACCCCCCGTTCCCGAGCATCTACCCCAAAACCAGAGTCTGTTTTATGCTCTCCCCCATAACCATTTTTCTTGGAGAAGGAGTAAACGTGCAGCTCCAAGGCAATAAAAATTCTTGGGCGTGACAAGACTGTTTCAGCTTATGGACTCCTCTGAAGGTTATCTAGCCCACCTGTATAGGTTCGTCTGGCCACATGTGATTGTTTACAGCCTCCCAATCTGAGAGGCACGAGATGTTTCAGACTTACTAAAGGCAAATTCTTTGGGGGAGTTA
The DNA here is from genome assembly GCF_016772045.2 of Ovis aries. Taxonomy (NCBI): domain Eukaryota; kingdom Metazoa; phylum Chordata; class Mammalia; order Artiodactyla; family Bovidae; genus Ovis; species Ovis aries. The sequence goes on from NC_056066.1 coordinate 59,349,812, forward strand.
GAAATTATTAGTATAATGGGTTGGTTAGGGATTATATTGGTGAAGGGTTTTCCATTTGTTGTGTCAATAATTGCTGCTAATTCCCTGCTCTGGGTGGGACAAGGATGTCTCAGGTCAAACCTCTCTGCTGACAGACTATCCATAATCCAGGAGGATTATCCATACTCCTGCCACATGATTGTTTACTACCTCTCAACCATAAACAGCACAGAGAGTTTTGGAGTATTTTGAGAGTCTTAATTAGCGCAGGGCTTTTTCTTCTTGTTGAGTCAATGATTGCCATCAGGCCTCCATATCCTTAGGCACCTGGGAATATATTAATCAATGTATTTGGAATATAGAAAAGGAAATACAGTAGTTTTTGATGTTAGCAATACTAGACTTTTTGAGTTAATGGATTTTCTCTTTTGTAATAGATCACTGTGCTTTGTTATAAATCACTGTGTCCTTGCTATGTAAGAATGTAACTTTATCATATCTTAAGACTAAATAGATCTTAAGGGGAGCATTGGTGAAAGGATTTTCATTTGTTGGGCTGATGTTTGCTGCTAAATCTCCATGTTCCCTACCCTTATAATGAATATAACTAACATATAGGAGAAATAAGTATTAACCTTTAAGACTAATCATGTTAACCTTGGGTTAAATAAATTCCTTTCTTGATTGTAGCTCACTACACCCTCACCCTATAGGAATGTAACTTTATTTGGAGGGTGGTGCCTGGTTTAAGAAAAAACACCCTTGGAAGAAATAAGTTTTTTGGTTATCAGAAAGAAAGGATCATAAAATGTCAGCAGGTCTCACTCATGGCCAGAAGATGATGTACCTTTTTTTATACATTTATGTGAAGCACCTGATTTTGATAAAGGTCAGGACTGCTGACTCCCACGTGACTCTGTATTCATCCCTATGTGTAACAAAAGGTATATAAGCAAAGCCAAAAATAAAGAAATCGGATCAGTTTCCGGAAAGACTGATTCCCCCATGTCGCTTCTTTCTTGCTCCCATTTTTCTGGCTGAATTCCCATCTGGAACATGGATGCTATTCCACGTAATCCAAGTTATTCAGCCTCCTTTTCTCCACTAATCTTCCTACTACACTATCCATTTCTAATCTCTCTATATCTGTGATTAAATATGTAGTTTTCCAAAGACGCCGACTCCGTCCCCCCACCTTCGAATCACCCTGGATCCACCGGGGCTGGACCTTGGCAAGCCCAGCTTTACAGACAAGGCAGAGACAAAGCATCCCAGACATTTCCCAAAGTCTGTGTGATAACACAGAAGGAGAATCAAGAAAAGGGGAGTGAGAAGAGGTGGGAGGCACAGGGCCTTATTCCAGGCTCCAGTTTCCTCTCTGCTGTTTCACTTTCCCAGACTTGCCCCAGCTGGGATAAGAGCCACGAGACTTTCTGAGCCCTCACCTTCTCCGCTGCCTCTTCTACGTTAGTTCTCCCCTTCTCATAACACACAGAAGCTTCATCTTCATAAAATCTTAATAGCTTTATTGCAGTACAACTGACATAAAGCAAACTGTATGTGTTTAAGGTGTGCAATTTGACACGTTTTGTGGGCATTGGACATGTTTCATACTTGTGAACTTATCACCAAGATAATCAAGATGATGAATGAACCTAACACTCATAAAAGTTTCCTTGCATCCTTTCCATTCCTCCTCCTCCCCAGGCAACTACCTATCTGTCTCCCATCGCTGCCTCCCATCACTACAGTTTAGTTTGCACCTTCTAGAAATTTATACAACAAACATGCAGTACATACCCTTGTTCGCCTGGCTTCTTTTATTCATTGCAATTATCTGAGAGTCATGCATGTTGTTGCACATATCAATGGTCATTTTTTTGTCTATCCACTGTATGGATAAACCATAGTTTGTTTCTCCAGTCACTTATTGACAGACATTTGGGTTGTTCGCAGTTTGGTGTGGACATATGCTTTCATTTCTCTTGGGAAAATACTAAGAATAAAATGACTGGATCATATGGCAGGTGATTGTTTAACTTTTAAAGACACTGCCTTAAAGTTTTGCAAAGTGATTTACCATATTATATTTTCATCATCAATGTAGGAGAATGACATTTCCCCCACATCCTTGCCAACATTTGGTATGGTCAGCCTCTTCAATTTTAGTCATTCTACAAAGGAGTATCTCATTGTGGTTTTAATTTGCAACATGCAGTTGGATCTTACATTTTTTGTCCAATGTGACAGTTTCTAACTTTTCTGGGAATATTTAGACCATTTACATTTAAAATAATTTTTGATATGATTTGGTTTAAATCTATTAACTTCTTATCTGTCCCACTTGTTCTTTGTTCCCTTTTGCTTCTTTTTCTGTCTTCATTTGGTAATTTAATACTTTTATAACGCCATTTTCTCTCTTTTATTGGCATATTAGCTATGATTTTATTTTGTAATTTAGTGATTGCTTTAGGGTTTACAATATATTAATACCTCTTTACCAACATCTACCTTAAGTGATATTATACCATTTCACATATAGTATGAGAACCTTATGATGGTATACTAACATTCTCCCCACCTCAATCATTATTCTATTAACTTAACTTCACTTATACATGCGTTATAAGCCTCACTCTAGAATGTCATATTTTATTGTTTGGGGATCTTGTTTTTCAGATTTGCTACGTGGGAGAGAGCACTTCTCTCTAGGCAGAGTACTCTCTTCTGTGTAGTCTACCCATGACCCTGTTGATCAGGAGTTTTTCCAGTTTTACAGATGGGAACAGGCATTATTCTCAGTGCTTTGCTGAGTGATGGGCACGATTTAGTGCATATGTGAGGAAACTACTGAGGGCAGGGAAATGAGCACCAGCAGGAATTAGAGGACGAGGTCTCACCACTCATATAGTGGTGTTTGGGGTGAGTATTGCTGAACTTCCTGGAACTAAGGATGTCAAGGACAAACAGAATCCCTGGGACTGAACATGGGGTGTCCCTTGGTCACAACTGTGAGGCAGTTCTTAGTGGCTAATGGCACATACCTCACTGAAGATGGGAGGGAAATGAATTTTGAATTCCATAACCCTCCCCCAGATCCTCTTGGAAGGGAATCTTTGCTCTGCCTTTCTACTCCCCTCCTGCACTGAAAACTAAGAAACACCATGATACAAACTTAAGACCTGGAATGAGACTGAGTTATTCCCAAGGCTTGATGAAAGCACAGATGAAGGGCAACTCGGAGCGCAAAGCTGATGACCCCATGGTGAGCTTATTACTTACAAGTTCTCCATTTTATAGCCCTGCTCTCTCTCTCTCTCTCTCTCCAGCCAGCTGCTTCACCTCTTCTTTCACTTCCCTCTCCAACAACACCCCTCGAATGTTCTAAGCAATTGTTCTTGACCAGTTAATGGCTGGTTTATGTTAAGTTTGTCTCTTAGGACTCCAAGTTCCTCTAGCCCTGCACGAAGCTTTTTTTCCCTCTGTTGCAGGAGTTTCTGAGCAGAGCAAGGGGAGTAAGTGGCAGGTGCTGCAGCCCGAGGGCCCCATGCTGGTGGCAGAAGGGGAGACACTCCTGCTGAGATGTACAGTAGTCGGCTCCTGCACTGATGACATGATAAAGTGGGTCAAGGTGAGCAACCAGGACCAGCAAGAAATTTACAACTTCAAGCATGGCTTCTTCCCCGGGGTGATGCCTATGATCCAGAAGACGCTGGAGCCGCTTAATTGCGACTATTCCATCTATATCCACAATGTCACCAGGAAACATGCTGGAACCTATCACTGTGTGAGATCTGCTGGCTCAAGTGAGCACTCAGGAAAGATGCTGGATGGAGGCACCTCCGTGCTTGTGAAAGGTGAGTATCAGGCCCTGCAGGTCACAACCTTTTGCTCTGATCTATCTCCCTTTTCCTGCATCATTCACCTTTACCCACAATCATGCTCTGCTCGAAAAACCCCAGTGACCTACAACAATTCATATGCCTCACTCACACATTTACGGGCAGCTGGGCTGGTTCTATCCTGCATGTCTTATTCCAGGGCCCAGACTGGCCAGAGTACATATTTCTCATGGAGATAGCAGAAGCACAGAGGGAAAGTCCCAACCCCTTAGGCACATTTCAAGCTTCTACTTGTGTGTCTGCTGTTAATAACAAATAGCCCACTGGCTAAAGCAAGTCACATGGCTAAGGTCAAAGGTAAGAGGCAAGGAAGTATACCCAACCACCGTGAGGCCACGGTAAGAGTTTGGATAAGCCATGCTATCAGAGGAGAGTCAAGAACTGGGGCTGATCATTTAATCCCCAAGTAACCAGTCATGCCATTTCTAAGTCCGCCAGTGGTGACCTGGACACCCATATGGTCTGTCATTCAATAGGAATGTGTTCTTAACTTAGTCATTTCAGGTCAACATCCTTCAAGTGTTTAATTTGTGAATAGGCAATATAATTCCTATTTCAAAGGATATTCAGGTGATGAAATAGAAGAATTGATGTTTGTGAAACCCCTGTAAATTGTTGACTTGGAGGGTATCTGTGTGTGTGTGTCAGGGTAGGCGGTGGAGGTGGGGGGTTCATTTTATCTTATTGCAAACATCTCAGAAACCCTTCTCTGGCTCCTTTCAAGCTTCTCTTGGTCCTGCAGGCTTCTGGGTTTTCAACCTCAGAAGAATTTTCTAAGCCACCTCCACCATCAGACTGAGAACTCTAGGGCACGGCATTTATGTTTTGCTGAGCTTTCTTTTCCCCAGTCCTATCATCAGCACATAGTAGGTACTGAGAACTTCTTTACTGAGTAAATCAGCTATTGAACAATGAGGGAATGGGGGAGGGAGTAGCTGAGTGAAAAAAACAGGGGAAGGAAAGGCAGGAAATCAGTGAACTGTGGAGGGAGAGAGAGAACAATAAAGTCCTCTCTTTGGATTCAGGACCTGGGAGCACAGGGCCAGACCTCTGGATCATCCAACCCCAGGAATTGGTGTTGGCAACCCCTGGAGACACCGTCTTTCTGAATTGCACAGTGCTTGGAGTTGGTCCCCCAGGACCCATCAGGTGGTTTCGGGGGACTGGTCTGAGCCGGGAGGCCATCTACAATTTTAGAGGCATCTCCTACCCCAACGTGACTGCGGTCCAGGCCTCCAACAATGATTTCAGCATTCTTCTGCGTGGCATCTCCACTGAGCATGCAGGAACTTACTATTGTGTAAAGTTTCAGAGTAAACTCAACAGGCAGTACCTATCCGGACAGGGCACCAGGTTGAGAGTCAAAGGTGAGACAGGTAGTCATGGAGGTGTTGGGGGACAGAGGGAGGTGGTCCACCAGGAAATTTTTACTGTGTTGCAAGCTCTTTTTAGCCTCAAAGTAATTTACATAGGCTATTAATGCTTTCTCCTTTTCTATGGAGAATTTCTACTCATCCTTCAAGGCCCAGCATAAATGGCCCCTCCTCTGTGAAGTCTTCTCCTTCTCCCAGGCAGAGTTGATTTCTCCCCATTCTGGGCTCCACAGAGCTTTGTACAGACTCTTAATGATTCAACAAACATGCATGTGTGCCTCTGATGGCCACACACTGGGTGCTGCAGATACAGAAACGGAGCAGGCCTTGTCCCTATTCCAGAGATGCTCAACCAGGTCTGACTAGCCCTTCATAGTTACTGGGCTTGACTTCTAGTCCCTATCCCAAGCAGAAACTCACAGGCTCATCTCCCCAGCTACTAACACAGGGGCTCAGGAAATGGAGAGATAGAAAGAAAGGGGAATGTGAGACCACTTCTCTTCCTTGCAGCAAATCACACATCTCGCAAAGAGTCAGAATTCACCAAAGAACATACAACCAAGGTATTTCCATCAGGTGAGTATACCTACCTTCAGTGGCATTAACCAGTCCCCCACAGGTAAGTGGGGCCAGAGAGGGCTTGGGCATGCGAGATGAGCAGCCCCAGACTTCTAGGGCCCTCCTGCCGCAAAGACGGTTCCCATGACTCCATCTCAACTGCACAAACAGAACCCAGAGAACCAGAGCAAAGTTCAATCAAAGGAAGTACTTTCCAACAGTCAGTGCGAACTGCTCAGTGGGCAGTCTTGCTGCGAGGTCTTGAGCTCCCCCTGAGTCAGAACAAGGATACACTATGGAGCTGTGCAGAACAGAGCTGGAGAACATGGTTTTGCAGCCAGGCTCCCTGGATTGAGCACCTTTCTAGCTCTTTGAGTCTCTGGTATCCTGCTCTGTGATCTGGGAGGGGAAAGGGAGATAAAAATCAGAGAGCCTACCTCACGGAACTATATACAGATCCAATGGGGCAAGTGCCCAGAACTGTGCCTATCACATTGCCTCAAGGGCACTTGATAATTGGGGGATGAACTTGGGATAGAGGTGACCAGGTTAGCTTCCCAGATGCTCAGCCCTGTTCCTGCTATCCTTTGGAGCCAGACCACTTGGTCCCATCACTACTTTGACACATGTGGCCTTGAGCAAATCACTCCCCAACTCTGGGTCTGTTTCCTCATCTATACAAATTGGATTGTTATCCTACTTTGCAAGATTAGTTTGAGGATTATATAAGGCATTTAGGAAATGCTTAGCTCTGGCCCTGGGACAGAGAAGTTGAGCAGCAAAAAATGAAAGACATTTTCTATTGTTATCAGAGGTCAGGGATGCTGTCAAGATGATTAAGGGTACAAGTAGGATATTGGGCAAAGGCTCTTTGAGCCTGAAACAGGAGGAAGGGAGGTCTATGATCTCTTTAGCTGTAGAAGGGATATGGCCCCGCAGGCTATACAGAAGCTAGGCTCAGCTTCACCATAGGGGCACTGAGTTGTGGGCTGTTGGGGGCTCACCCAGGGTCCTTCTCGAGCTTTCCTCTGTGTCCCCCAGGGCTCCTGTCTGCCCTCACACTTGCAATCCTGGGACTGAAAACAGTGACCTTGGCTGCACTCTTGCTGGCCCTGATTATCTGCTGGAGAAGCCCTTGATAAGAAGACATCAGAACTCCAGGCCCAGAAGTGGCGTGCTCGTCTTAGCATGGGTCATGGATGATTGGTCAGCCCTAGAGTGGGTCCCCTAAGAGAGGGCCCAGGAATCCCTGATCGTTTCTCTGCCTCCCAGCTGCCCAGCTGCCAACTGCCCTCCCAGCTGCCTTCAAGCCTCACGATGAACTCCAGGATCCTGATTCTTGTTCACCTGGTGAAATTCTCTATTTGGCACTGGGCTCCCCTCTGTTTGCTTTTGTCTCACTGTATTTCACTGTTTGCTGAACCCAGGGTAGACAAGGTGCGACCTAAGAGGCTGGAAGAAGATGCGAGGAGCCATAGGAACTGTAGACATGTTTATTATCCCCTCTTGTGGCTGACCCAGCAGACAAAGCCCTAATGCAGCCTCACTACCATAATGTTAGCAGCCGTAACATAGCCCCGAGGGCTTTCTCAGGTAGAGTCTATATATGCTTACAGAACAAACGTAGCCCGTGGCCGAGAGAGTACCTCCTGACATGCATGTGCAGTACTGCAAGGGACCTCAGCTGTTACGTAATTGTTATTTACAAAACGTGGGGCAAGAGTGAGAGGATGTGGGGTGAGGGAGCCTGATCACTCCATCTTCACCACTTTGCTCTTTCCCTACAGCCTTCCTTTCTCTTCTCAGCCTGTTCAAACCCTCCTTGTCTTTTAAGGTCTTGCCCAGGTCTCTCCCGAGGCCTCTGCTCCTGTTGCAGCCTCTTTTGGAGGGCCCACCCCCTTGCTCCCCACCCTACATTTTCTCTTCCTTCAAGATCCAACTTGACAGTCCTTCCCAGAAGGTTTCCCTAAGTGACTCTGAGCTGGCCCAGCCAGACCACCTGTGCCCCTCCATCTATATCCTTTCTTCCTCTTTTTCTCCCTACTTTCTTTCTTCACCCTGGCTGGATTAGGTGGCTATAATAGTTAGAATTCAGGTTTGGCAACTTTGACAAAACTCTTAAATCAGAGGAAAGTAGCTCAAATCAGAAGAAAGTTGGTTCCTCTAGTAATATTTGAACATAAACAGACCAGGCAATTTGGGGACTCCTTGAGACCCAGGATTCCTTGATCTTGATACCAGGTCCATATCTCAGGCAGAAAGACCAGGGAAGAGGAGAATGACACTTCCCTTCAAGGTCACAGCTAGGAATTTGCCCATATCACCTCTGACTGGTTGGAATGTGGTCATTTGGTCACACCTAGCTGCAAGGAAGGCTGGAAAAGTAGTCTTTATTCTAGCAAGAGTGCACCTAGCTAAAATCTGTCACTAGAGAGCCAGAGAGTAAAGCTCAGAAGATGACCAGCGATCTCCACCCCTGTGACATAGAGATAGCGTACTTGCTGTGTGGCACACCTGAGTTCCATTCCCAGGTGAAATGGCACCTCTTTGTACCTCTGCCTCCACTAGGGCAGCACAGTGGAGGGTAGTAGTTCTAAAGAAAAGGACACTTTGCCCCCCAGGGGATACGTGGCGACGTCTAGAGACGTTTTTGATTGTCATAACTTGGGGGAGACTGTTGCCCTCTAATGAGTAGAGGTCAAGGATGCTGCTAAATGCACAGGACCGACCCCACAGCCAAGAGTTATCTGGCCCAAAGTATCAGTAGAACCGAGAAGCCCTGATGTAGTGGAAAGCATGCATTCCCTGGAGTCAGACATGCCCGATTTCTAATCCTGAAGCGCCCACTCCCTCCTTGTGCACCATGGATAACTAATCAGTCACTGCCCCTCTTGGAACATGGAGGAAAATAACGTGGACTTCTGCATTGTACAAGAAACAATTCAACATCGAGGGCTGACTGTGAACTGAGGGCTTACTATGAGCTGTGTGTTCTGTGTACACTCAGTACATGTGAACTCCCTTTTCTCTTTTCATACAAACATTTGTAGGTGCTAATGGGTTAGTCTGAATGTTTTTCATTGTAACAAACAGAAAAGTAGGTGGAACAACACTAAGCCAACACATTTAGCCTGAGTGCTTCGTGCCAGTTTCAGCATACGGATAACCAGTGCTGTAGCTGGATCAGCTCCTGTAGTTCTTATTATGAGTGCAAGATGCCCTTCAGCAATACCCATCAGGGAACTTTGAAGGACTAGAAGTTTATTACTTTACAAGACCTGGAAGTTACACAGAATTCCTGGGGCCGCACTGTGAGGTCACAAGGAAAAAACAGAGAGGGAACACCTGGGGTTCTGTTTTATTGGGGTTGATGATTTTTGTGGGCTCATCCTTTCTTGGTAAATTTAAACCTTAAGAGCAGGAATTTAAAGCCCAGGAAGAAGAAAAGAAATAGTAGTTCAAATGATCGGTTATTGAAATCAACCAAGATGTCTAAAACAAAGGAAACTCAGTGGGGGAAGATGGCCTGACTATTTAGCCCTGTGACTGGCAGTGTGTTCAGAAATAAACACATTGAAGGGGATGCCTCTTTGAAATGGATGTCTCAGCAATCAAAACTTAAATCAGATAATAGCATTACCAAAAAAAAAAAAGGAAAAAGAAACAACTGTTAAGGTTTACACCGCACTGAGAATTGAATAATTATTGTATTACCAGACATCAGAAGAAAGGGTAGATATAATAAATTAAATAATATCTTCCTAAAAAAGATATCCAAGTCTGAATCCCTGGAACCTGTGAATGTTACCTTATGTGACAAAAAGGACTTTGCAGACGTGATTGTGTGTGTTTGTCCCATCTTTAAATGGAGAGGTTGTCCTGAATTATCCAAAGTGAAAGTGTTAGTCACTCAGTCATGCCCGACTTTGCAACCCCATGAACTGTAGCTAGTAGCCTGCCAGGCTACTCTGTCCATGGAATTCTCCAGGCCAGATATACTGGAGTGGATAGCCATTCCCTTCTGCAGGGGATCTTCCCGACCCAGGAACTGAATCCAGATCTCCTGCATTGCAGGTAGCTTCTTTATCATCTGGGCCACAGGGAAGCCCTTAATTATCCAGGTGGGCCCTAAATGCAATCACAAGTGTCTTTTATGAGGGAGAGACAGAGGGAGATTCCACATAGGAGGAGAAAGCAATGCAACCACAAAGGCAAAATGGAAGTGTAAAAAATGCTGGCAGCCACAAGCAGCTGCAAGGAGCAAATTCTCCCCAGTGTCTCTAGAGGGAGCACAGCCCCCTGACACCTTGACTTCAGCTCAGTGATACTAACTTCAGACTTCTGGCCTCCAGAAGTAGGAGAGAATAAATTTCTGTTGTTTTAATGCCATGAAATTTGTGGTAATGTGTTGAAGCAGCCACAGGAAGCTATTAATAGGGTGGAACTGGGCTTCTGAAATAACTGGGTATTCCTTGCTCTGCCCCTGTAAACCTCTTCACCTGTGCTGACTTGAAAAAAAAAAAAAAAGCACAATATGAGAGTTATGAGATAAGTTTTATCTGGGGCAAAATGAGGGCTATCTCCTGAGAGAGAGGATTTCAGATAGTTCTGAGAAACCACTCTAAAGAGGTAGGAGAAGGTCAGCATACATGTGATTTTGGTCAAGGGGGAGTAATGCAATCAAGCACGTGTTTTTGGCAGAAGGTTTTTGTTAGTTTCGTGAAGGTTGCTGCTAGTCACAAGGAGCAGACATCACCATGAGGATTTTAGCATTTTTCTAGATATGAGGAGATTTGAGAACTGGGCTCACAAAATCAGCTCCTGAAAATATCTGTCTGAAAACCTGTTCTGCCAGTTTTTTCCCAGAGTGCCTCATTTCTGCTCTCCACCCCAACAGCTCCTTTCAGTGGATGTTGAAAATCAGCAGCTGGAAAAAAAAATAAAAAGAAAAAGAAAAATAAAAAAAAAAAAAAAAAGAAAGAAAGAAAGAAAATCAGCAGCTGCAGCAGCAGCACATGACTTAATAGATGGCAAGAGCCAATTTGTAGATGACACCAGACAGGGTCCTGCGTGGTCTGGTCCCTGAAAGCCCTCTCCCATCTTACCCCCCACCTCCAACACCCTTTAAATTGACTCCCTGTCACCCACCTGGGCCTTGGCTACACACGTTCCCTCATTCAGTCATCTGCTTAGCCGTTTCTTCAAGAGCCCTCTGTAGATCAGCTCATCCACGACAACACTGTCTTCCTTCTCATTTCCCATCTGCAGCGTAAGTTTCCTCACAACATTTACCGCTACATATAAATGTGAGTGTGTGTGTGTGTTTATTTCCTTGAGGACTGTTAGTTGTTCACTGGTGAATTTGAGTGGGCTTCCCAAGTGGCTCAGTGTGAAGAATCCGCCTGCCAATGCAGGAGACGTAAGAGACGCAGTTTCGATCCCTGGGTTAGGAAGATCTCCTGGAGGAGGGCATGACAACCCACTCCAATATTCTTGCCTAGAAAATCCCATGAACAGAGGAGCCTGGCAAGGCTACAGTCCATAGGGTCACAAAGAATCGGACACAGCTGAGCCACTGCGCACTCATACAGTGTATTTGAGTTCACCAAGGCATGGGCTTCCCTGGTGGCTCAGACGGTAAAGCATCTGGCTACAATGTGGGAGGCCCGGGTTCGATCCCTGGGTCAGGAAGATCCCCTGGAGAAGGAAATGGCAACCCACTCCAGTACTATTGCCTGGAAAATCCCATGGACAGAGGAGCTTGGTAGGCTACAGTCCATGGGGTCCCAAAGAGTCGGACACAACTGAGCGACTTCACTTCACTTCTTCAAGGTCGGGAACCTAACTTTTCACTATCGTAGTAGCCCTTTTCATTCATTCATAAAACGTAGCTGAAGGCTGATAATGCGCCAGGCAGGTGGTGGAAGGCAGGATCAGAGTGGAACTGGGATGAGGTCAGGATGGGAACCAAAGTGGAGATGAAACTGGAGTGGGGCTGGGGATGAAACTTGAGGAGGAAGTGGGCTTTGGAGGGTAGGAGTGAATGCAGCTCTGGGAGTGGGGACACGGGAGAAAATGGTGGGGCTGTGCGGGTCAGGAGCTCATGGTGGTGCGTCTTCAAGGCAGGGATGAGTCTGGAGGCGTAGTCATGGTGCGACTTGGGGATGGGGGCAGGGCAGGGGAAGGAGGGTGGGGGAAGGGGCTGGAAGTTGGAAGTGGGCAAGGCCTTCAGCACCACCCCTACTCAGTTTTGTTAAGGACATTTAGATAAATGTTATAAAAATGTATCAATAGTTTCAACTTCACACCCAAATGTCCCCTTCTAATCAAATTCTGGCTCTAAACACCTCCAGTCAGATTGCTGGAAAGGCCTCAGAAACTAGCCTTGGAAGCACAGTCCTACTGGCCAAATAGATACAGGGTGGTATAGTGGTTAGGAGCACAGCATCTGAGATGCCTGGGTTCAAACTTATTTAGGAATCTGCATTCCTGGTCTTGAAGTCCTAAGACTCTCAATTGTTAGGCAGTGCTTTTTTTTTCAGTCAACAATAGAGGCAAACATCTGTTTCATTTTGCCTTGTACTGTTCTTGTACCTGAGTATTGAAATACAGATTGTTTTATTCCAATCACTCTTTTTTTACCTCTTCAATTAGGGCCTGATGTTGGTTTTGTCAATGCATATAAATCAATTTTATTATCTCTCAATTTCATTTAAGGCATCAAGGGGTGATACAAAATGTTTGCTATGAAAGTGGATCTGAGAAGGCTGTGAACACTTGCTGGCCCACCTTCCACCACCCACTTTGTTTGAACATAGGCCCTGAGGCCCAGAGAGGGCAAGAGATCTGCTCTTATCACCCAGCTTGTTCAGAGCCCAGCCTGAGGCAGGAGCTATATGGGTTCCAGGATAGACATTTACAACTAGCCTCCTGTTTATATTTCTTGAGGCAAGAAATAGATGGACTCCAGCTTAGGCATTTATAACCAGCCTCCTGTTTATAATTCCATATAGAAATAAACAACAGGAACAGGGTAAAGAGCTATAGTTTTGTCTCTGGTGGACACTTAAAATGACAGTAATGGGAGGGGCAGAAATGAGCTGAGTCTTGCCCAGATAAAGGATAAAGAGAGCACATACTTCTCATTCTTGAGATCAAGGAGACCTCCCCGACTACAAGTATGCAGAAAGACTTCCTAGGGGTCCAAAATGGAGAGGGGGCCACCCCAGAATAGCTGGTGTCAACTTTCTCATAGGCCTCTGTGCTGGAATCCATCTACAGAAAGATGTGCATACATGTGAGAGAGGGACCGAGGACAGGTCAGGTGTAGAAAAAAGAGGGCGATAACTGGCCAAAGGTAAACAAGACCTGGAAGAAATGCCCTGTATAAACGATGTGACCGCCTCTTTACTGCCCTCCTCCTCATCAGGCAGGAACCCGCTCCTTTTTCTCCAGGTGGGTATCTCTGCCTTGCTTCGGTCTCAAATAAACAAACTGTAACAGGAGGGAAAGGGGCAGAGCACAACTTTTGAAAGAATGACATAGCCCAAGGACACAACATAAACCAATTCGAATCAAACGGGACCAAGATGGCAGACAAGACTAGACCTTGATCCTCAATCAGCAAGTGAAATGACACACCCAGAGGTGCCAGGACAGTTCCAAGGCACGGTTAAAAGACCAAGGAGTGGGCGATGGCCCAAATCCTGGGAATCTCCACTCCTTCCCCAAAATAGTTGCAATAATCCTCCCACTCATTAGCATAGGAAATCACCCAGCCTATAAAAACTAACCCCACCACATTTCAGGGCCTCACTTGCCCTCTGTGATGGCCCACACTCTGTCCGTGGAGTGTGCCTCTCTCTGAATCTGAATAAATCCACTCCTTACCTATCATTTTGTCTCCCACTGAATTCTTTCTGTGATGAGACAGCAAGAACCTGAGCTTCATTAGGTCCTGAAACCAGGTACCATGGGTTATAGCTGAATTTGAGTCCCACTCATATGGGTTCAAGTCCCAAGCAGGGTTTCCACTGGGTTCAAGTCTCAGCCACGTGGGTTCAAGTACCAGGCAGGGTTTTGGCTGGGTTCGAGTCCCAGCCACGTGGGTTCAAGTCCCAATCTGAGTGAAACAGCTTCAAAACCATTTCTTTGTGTGCTCTCTCACTTGTGCCATGTCTCCAATAATAAACTTCGTACCTGCTTTTACAGGTTTTGCCTCCTTGAGAAATTCATTTTTCAAACAGGCAAATACCAGGGCAACTTTGCCTCCAGCCTCTAGCCCTTGGTGGTCTAGCAGCTAGGATTTCTAATTTTCATCCAGGCTGAAGTGAAGTTGCTCAGTCGTGTCTGACTTTTTGTGACTGCGTGGACTGTAGCCTACCAGGCTTCTCCATCCATGGGACTTTCCAGGCAAGAGTACTGGAGTGGGTTGCCATTTCCTTCTCCAGGGGATCTTCTGAACCCAGGTCTCCTGCATTGTAGGCAGATGCTTTACCCTCTGAGCCACCAGGGAAACCCAGGCTACTCAGGTCCAATTCTTGGGCAGGGAACTAAGATCTCACTTTAAACTACTGCTCACTGGTGTCTCTTCAAGACCAAGCCCACAATCATGATTAACACTAAAAAGCAGTCACTCTACAGCCCCACACCTCCAGAATGTGTGTTTGTGGGTCTCAAGGTTGCCACTTCTCATAGCCACACGGCATCTGTTTTATGGAAAATGAAAAGTTTTCTTTATTGAAATTAGGTCATATCCTACAGTCTGTTTAACCCTCCTCGGGAGTCTGGTATGTGCCCTGCATCCTTATGCTCAGATTTTCATCCCTGCATTTCTCACCTGGCTATGCAGATGCTTGAGGTTTCATTTATTCACTCCTTCACTAATTCAACAGTCAATAAGCAGCTGTTTAATGCTAGTGACTGCAGGTCACAGGAGATAAAATGAGAGCTAACATTTGCTGAGGACTCACTAAGCATCGGGCTTCCCTTATGGCTCAGCTGGTAAAGAATCTGCCTGCAATACGGGAGATCTGGGCTTGATCCCTGGGTTGGGAAGATCCCCTGGAGAAGGGAAAGGCTACCCACTCCAGTATTCTGGCCTGGAGAATTCCATGGACTGTATAGTCCATGGGGTCGCAAAGAGCCAGACATGACTGAGCGACTTTCACTTTCACTAAGCATCAAACCTTGCTCTCAGCAGTTCACATTGAATTCTCATACCTCTAAGGTAGGAACCATGAGGAGTTCCACTTTACACATCAGGAAACTGAAACTTAGAGAGGTAATCTGCCCAAGATTACACAAGCAGTAACAGCTGGGTTTTAACACCACATGTGTGTTCTAAAGCCATACTGTGTTGGAAACAGTCACAGCTCCTGCTGTTCACAAGGATTGTGGCCCTTTGGGAAGACAGACACTTAACATGCCACCAGAGGACATTCACTGGCAACTGTCTGATGGAGCCTAGGAACGTAGAAAGGTATCCTTGAGGAGGGGATACCCAAGCTGAAACTAGAAGGATGAACAAGAGCAGATCAGTGGATGGCTCTTGCATGCTGAGTTGCTTCAGTCATGTCCAACTCCTTGCCACCCCATGGACTGTAGCCCGCCAGGCTCCTCTGTCCATAGGATTCTCCAGGCAAGAATACCGGAGTGGGTTGCCATTTCCTCCTCCAGGGGATCTTCCCAGGGATCGAACCTGTGTTTCTCATGTCTCCTGCATTGGCAGGTGGGTTCTTACCACTAGCGCCACCTGGGAAGCCCAGTGGATGGCTCAGTGGTAAAGAATCGGGCTGCCAATGCAGGAGACACAGGTTCAGTCCCTGGTCCAGGAAGATACCACATGCTTTGAAGCAACTAAGCCCATGTACCGCAACTACTGAGCCTGTGCCCTCGAGTCGGGGAACCGCAACTACTGAGCCCATGTGGCGCAAGTACTGAAGCCTGTGCACCCCAGAGCTCATGCTCTGCAAAAAAAGCCACCACAATGAGAAGCCTGCACTCTGCAACCAGAGAGTGGCCCCTGCTCCCAAAACTAGAGAAAAGCCCGCACAGTGACGAAGACCCAGCACAGCCTAAATAAATAAGTAAAAGAGTGACCAGGGGAGGAGGAAGATAACAGCATCCCAGGGAGGGTGGCAAGAGGAAAGAGGGCAAAGAAGCTGAGCACCTCTGTGACAGGATTGTGTCTGAAAAGGTGCCCTTGGAGCGGTGCCCTTGGAGCAGAGGCTGAAGAAAGCAAGGAAGCCATGAGGGAAGGGTGTTCCAGGCAAAGGGAGCACAAAGGCTCTGATGCAAATACCTGTCTGGCACCTTCTAGGAACAGCAAGAAAGGCAGTGTGCCCAGAGCAGAGGAAGCTGCTGAGAAACCTAGGAGATGAGATGGAGAGCTAGCTGGTGCACCTCACAGGGGCCTTCCAGGCCCTCAGACATTTTTTTATTTTTTAACACAGATTGAGATGAAGAGTCACGGAAGGGTTGGGAGAGAGTGCCTTGTTCAAGGCTCTCACAACGTGAACAGCAAGAGTGATATTCGCTCAGTCTTGTCCGACTCTTTGTGACCCCATGGACTGTAGGCCGCCAGGCTCCTCTGTCCATGGAATTCTCCAGGCAAGAATACTGGAGTGGGTAGCCATTCCCTCCACCAGAGCAAGAAGGCAGGGACTTTGTCTTGCTCCCTGCTAATGCCCAGCCCTGTAAGAGCACGAAGAGGGGGCAAGAATACACAGAAGAACTATACAAAAAAGATCTTCATGACCCAGATAACCACAATGGTGTGATCACTCACCTAGAGCCAGACATCCTGGAATGCGAAGTCAAGTGGGCCTTAGGAAGCATCACTACAAACAAAGCTAGTGGAGGCGATGGAATTCCAGTTGAGCTATTTCAAATCCTAAAAGACGATGCTGTGAAAGAGCTGCACTCAATATGCCAGCAAATTTGGAAAACTCAGCAGTGGCCACAGGACTGGAAAAGGTCAGTTTTCATTCCAATCCCAAAGAAAGGCAATGCCAAAGAATGCTCAAACTACCGCACAATCACACTCACCTCACACACTAGAAAAGTAATGCTCAAAACTGGCTTGGAGAATTTTCCAAGCCAGGCTTCAAGAATACATGGACTGTGAACTTCCAGATGTTCAAGCTGGATTTAGAAAAGGCAGAGGAATCAGAGATCAAATTGCCAACATCCACTGGATCATCAAAAAAGCAAGAAAGTTCCAGAAAAACATCTATTTCTGCTTTATTGACTATGCCAAAGCCTTTGACTGTGTGAATCACAACAAACTGTGGAAATTTCTTAAAGAAATGGGAATACCAGACCACCTGACCTGCCTCCTGAGAAATCTGTATGCAGGTCGAGAAGCAACAGTTAGAACTGGACATAGAATAACAGACTGGTTCCAAATCAGGAAAGGAGTACGTCAAGGCTGTATATTGTCACCCTGCTTATTCAACTTCTATGCAGAGTACATCATGTGAAATGCTGGGCTGGAGGAAGCACAAGCTGGAATCAAGATGGCCAGGAGAAATATCAATAACCTCAGATATGCAGATGACACCACCTTTTTGGCAGAAAGTGAAGAACTAAAGAGCCTCTTGATGAAAGTGAAAGAGGGAGAGTGAAAAAGTTGACTTAAAGCTCAACATTCAGAAAACGAAGATCATGGCATCTGGTCCCATCACTTCATGGAAAATAGATGAGGAAACAATGGAAACAGTGACAGACTTTATTCTTTGGGGCTCCAAAATCACTGCAGATGGTGAGTGCAGCCATGAAATTAAAAGACGCTTACTCCTTGGAAGAAAAGCTATGACCAACCTAGACAACTTATTAAAAAGCAGACACATTACTGTACCAACAAAGGTCCTTCTAGTCAAAGCTATGGTTTTTCCAGTAGTTATTCATGGATGTGAGAGTTGAACTATAAAAAAGCTGAGCGCTGAAAAATTGATGCTTTTGAACTGTGGTGTTGGAGAAGATTCTTGAGTACCTTGGACTGCAAGGAGAACAAACTAGTCAATCCTAAAGGAAATCAGTCCTGAATACTCATTGGAAGGACTGATGCTGAAGCTGAAATTCCAATCCTTTGGCCACCTGAGGTGAAGAATCCACTCATTGGAAAAGACTGAAGGCAGGAGGAGGCGAGGACGACAGAGGATGGGATGGTTGGATGGCATCACCATCCGGCATCACCATCCAACCATCCCATCGGTGATGGGATGGACATGAGCTTGAGTAGGATCCGGGAGTTGGTGATGGTCAGGGAAGCCTGGCGGGCTGCAGGTCCCTGGGGTCACAAAGAGTCGGACACGACTGAGCGACTGAACTGAACTGAACTGAACTGAAAGAGCACCAGGCCCTTGGTTCCATTCAGTTGAACAAGTGAATGAACGAAAGAATAAATTAATGAAATGAGGAAACGACTCAATGAATAATGTGAAACTGAATCCTCTGGGGATCTTTCATTCCACAGGTACACAGTGGAGGACCCGCCCGCCTCTCATCCTCCCTGCCCTCCCTTCCCCGCCGTTAGACTGAGGGTCCGGGCTGCGGCCGCCAGAGGGCGCAGAGAGGCGGCGTTTCCCGCACGGAAGGTTTTGCGTTAGGCACTGTATGGGGCGGGGCCTGCGGGCAGGCTCCACTCGGCTGGACCTGGTCAAGCGGAGGGCGGAACGCCGCGGCGGGGCTGAGGCTGTGCAGTGATACCCGGGGCAGTTTGGGCGGCGCACCGGGCGAAGATGGCGGCGGAGCGGCAGGACGCTCTGAGGGAGTTCGTGGCGGTGACGGGCGCCGAGGAGGATCGGGCCCGCTTCTTCCTGGAGTCGGCCGGCTGGGACCTGCAGGTAGCGCCGGGAGGGGGGCCGCGTCGGGCAGGTAGGATACTATGGGGAGCAGACACCTGGTGCCTCAAGCCTTCGGCGGCCGAAGCGCACAGTCATCCCGCCGGGCTGCGGCCCGACCCAGGCCTCAGCGTCCTGGGGCCGCTTGCCACGCGTCGCCAGCTCGTCCTGGGCGAGGGGAAACGCAGGCCAGCCCAGGCCCGGACTGACCTGGTCTGTCGGGCCTCGTTTTCCCTTTCTGCCTGGCTCTCGGGTAGGCGAGCCTTTGGGCACTGCCGCAGCCCGCGTGGAGACGGGGACCCTGGGGGCGTGGCTGCCGCGCCAAGTCTCAGCTGCAGCCCGGGCCGGACTGACCAGCTCCCGAGTGGAGCGGGGCGGCGGGGGCACGAGGTGCTCGTTCATTTCGATTTCCGCAGCCCCAGTCACACGCCCCCTCTGTACCTACATGCTGTGAGAAACTGGGTTGTGACGCAAAGTTGGATCCTATTCATCTTTATTGAGTAACTTCTCTGTAAAATGGGAGTCTTCTTGGAGCTTATCGTGTAATTCACTGGCAGGTATTAGCCATACATAAAATACTTACTGATTGAGAAGATTAAGATAAACTACACCAGGCAGGGATTTTGGTAAACTGTTGAATCCTCTGTGTCTAGAACAACACCTGACATGTAATAGGCACTCACTCAGTGATTAATTGTAGAAAGAATTGCATACATGTTTTTGGCCAACCTACATCTTCGATGGATGATGATGATTAATATTTATTGAGTGCCTAGCATGAGTTTTATGTATCTTAAGTTATTTGCAGTTCATGGGGTTGCAAAGAGTTGGACACGACTGAGCGACTGAACTGAACTGAACTGAACCATGAGCTTTATGTATCTTAAATTATTTAAGCATTGCACTTTGAAGCTGAGGTTTAGGGAAGTTAAGTAATTTGCTGAAAGCCTCACTAGCTACCAGGTGGAAGAAATGGCATTAGAACTCAGTTCTGTCTGATACCAGAGCCCAAGCTCTATTAAGCTCTGCCACCACGTGCCCTGGCACTTTACATACATGATTTGGTTTATCCTCGCCACACTGTGAAGTGAAGGAAACGTCTTCATTTGAGGAAATTGATGAATTGGAAGCTGAGAAGGCAAGTGATAGGCCCAAAGTCACACACCCAGGGATTAGGATGTGAACTGGGTCTGCTGACTTCACTATTTACATGCTTCACGAAAGCATAAAGTTAGGTAAAGCATCACAACTGCATAGACATACGGTGTAAAGCCCCTGTGCTGGGTGAAAATGCAAAGTGCAGCTTCTACTTGAAAGACCTAGAAGCTCCCAGTGTTACAGTTGGCAGGTCATCAGTCTCCGTCTCCTCATGCTGTTAGTGTGGGAGCATGCTCACGTATGTGACGTGACTTGCCCACGACTTGGACATAGACCCCCCTTGATACCAGTTCAGTGCATGTCACGTAGCACAGTGCATCCTGGCTGGCTTGCTGAAGTGTGTCCTGTAAAAGGCACGCTGCTTCCTACAGGCTGGTTGTGTCCCACAGCAGCTCCCTGTCTCCTGCAGTGTGGTGACCTTGAGGACAGGAGCCTTGTCTTGTCATCTCTGTAGACCTCATTGCGCTCTTACTTCATTGTGCAGCGTGTCAGTCGATAAGTTCTGTCTGACTCTGCGATCCCATGGACTGCAGCCGATAGCCCGCCAGGCTCCTCAGTCCATGAGATTCTCCAGGCAAGAATACTGGCGTGGATAGCCATTCCGTTCTCCAAGGGATCTTCCCTACCCAGGGATTGAACCCGGGTCTCCTGCAATGCAGGCAGATTCTTTATTGTCTGATCCACCAGGGAAGCAGTGATTAATAAATACCTATGCATTGAGTCCATGCATGAAACATCCAGTCACAAATGGCTAAAAGAGGTCCATATTCTTTCTGTATGTATAGAGCTAAGACATGACTGTGCATAAATGTTAATGGATCCTCTCATCCATTTTGCACAGTTGGTGAGATGGGTGTCCCCGTTGCACAGACTATGAAACAGCCTCAGAGAAAAAGTAAGAGTAGTCATCTGTAATGACCTCACAGTTTCCAACTCCTGGCTGTCACCTGAGAGCAGAGAGCAAGGGCCTGAGTGCCTGGGATCAGTCCTGGCTCCACTCTACCAACTGTGTAACCTCAGACAGTTTTCTTCCCACCACTTCTCTGTCAGCTACAAGATGAGATGACCATAGCACTAACTCCATAGGGTTCTGTAAGGATTAAATAAGTTAGCACAGATAGAGTTGCACGCAGAACAACGCAGCACATAAATAGTGTTCAGTAAATGTACACTGCTTCTACTAGATCACATTTCCTCATAAAGTGACATTGAGCAGTGTCTCCATCCCAGCTTTCCTTTTTGCCTTCTTTTTCCTTTAGTAGGTGGAATTTGTTTCAGGTGATATGAAAACAGTTGGGCCACTAATCTTTTGGTTTTATTTTCTATGGCTCACCAGATACAGACTGCCTTATAAGCGTGGGCCGTATTTTTGTGTCTTTGCTCCTTTGTGTTCAAAGGGAATATGTTAGAAGAAGGCCTGTTTAAGGATCCCATGTTACTGCCTGTCTGTTTCAGATCGCCCTAGCAAGCTTTTATGAGGATGGAGGGGATGAAGACATTGTGACCATTTCGCAGGCAACCCCCAGTTCAGTATCCAGAGGCACAGCCCCCAGGTAAGGGCCAACTTCAGTTACTGCTACATTGGTGTGCTTCCAGCAGTGGTGGACTTTCCTGATTTGACAGAGGGTTCAGGCCTGGGGACCTGGACTAGTGGGTTTGAGGGAGAAAGACTGACTGGTGGGTAGTAGTTTCTTGCAAGATATTCCTTTGGTGTGGAGGTGTGGGATTCTTAACTGAGTGTGCTTTATGATCCAGTCCTGGAGGAAACCACAGAACCAACTATTCAAATGTTTGGGGGGAGGTCTCTTATTTATGAAATGTGAGGAGTGGCTTCTCCATCTCTGAAAGTTTTTAAGTTGAAGCTGAAGTGCTTCCTTTCAGGGAGGCTGTAGACGTAAAAGATTAGGCCAGATGACTTTAAAAAGGCTCTTTAAATATTTCAGGATGCCTATTACCCTATTAAAAAGACTTAGAAAAACTAAACCTGTTAACCTGCTCTTTCCCAAATTGATTAGGGAGACCTTGTCTTATTTTGTGAAGCAGTGTTAACCTTTGTGATCTCATTTGCATCCCCTGTCCTGGCCGCCCTGACTCCAAGATCCTTAGAGCAGATCACTACTGTGATCTGCACATTGCAGTAATTATTGCAGGACTTCATGAGACAGGCTGGGCCTCTTCCTTTAAAGGTGTGTGAACCACATCTCCTTTCTCTGCTGAAGCCTTTTCTACTCTGGTGTATGTCCTCAATTAGTTTGAGTTTGCATTCAACTCCAGAACACATATATAGGGTTTCTTTGCTGGTGTGAAGTGATAAATTGTGTTTCTCTCTGAGGACATCTGAGATTTAAATTAGATTTCCCCTCTTTTAAGAAGGAACACTAATCCCAGCTGTCATTGTTTCCTTCACTTCTCTATTTCCAGAGGAGAGACATAGGCAGGACATCTTTCAGTTGTTCATAGATGCTAACCTGTGAGGTGTCATTGATGACACAGCAGGATGTTACTGTCTGGGACCTGGTTGGTAGGGTAAGGGCTCATCTGCAGCTGCTCATAGAGACAGCTGATTTCCTGCAGTGTCTTTCACAGGCACACCAGATTACTGTTGGGTGTTGGCACAGAAATAGAGAGGAGGAGAAATGGAAACCTAGCTTGTGATGTCAGTCACATGTTCATACCTGTCTTCTCTGGTAGACCCAAAGTCTAATCCAAACAGTGGTTTATTAGAGCCTGGGCTTGAAGCCTAACTGCCCACCTTCATACTAGAGCCTAGGCTAGGAGCCTGACCGTCCACCTTTATGTTAAAGCCTAGGCTGGGAGCCTGATCACCCACCTTCATGTTAGAGCCTGGGCTTGGAGCCTCACCACCCACATTCATGTTAGAGCCTAGGCCGGAAGCCTGACCGCCCACCTTCAAATCCCAGCTCACTGGAGAGCTTTGTGACCCTGAGCAGGTTACTCAACATCGCCAGTCCTTCAGTTTCATTACTTGTCAAATGGGAAGGATAGTAGTGCCTATTCACATGGGCAAATAAATGAGTTAATACAACATGGAACATGTTAACTGCTATTACTGTCATTTTAGTATTACCATTATTAGTATCCATTCTCACCTTCCCCATTCTTTTATTTGTTCCCTGTCTCATTCCACAAGTTCATATGTTAAGAAGAGTTAAAGAACCAAGGAAATAGAGTTTATTATTAAGACCAAGAGAAGTAAAAGACTTGCACACACATGCAGTTCTAAAGGTCTTACTTTGCTTTAGTTAAGCCTCAGACTTGGTACTGGGCTTAGGTGAAACCAAGGAAAAGGAAGAGGGCACGCACCATGTGTTACATCATTGTCCTTGTGCAGATGGTAAATGCTAATTGCATTCTCAGGAGAAGGTAGGCATGTGTTAGCACCCAAGAGGAACTCTGTATGGGGCCTGCCTTTCCCCTTTGACCTGACTGTTGCAGGACACTTAGCCTGATGCTGAGCTCTCCCCGCCCGCGACTGTCATCTTTTACTCTTTCACGTTGTCACTGCCTCCTTACACAGCACTCAGTTAGTAAGCTCCTAACATGGAGGCTAACCCCCTAGGAGGGATCTATGAAATGGATGTCAGAAGGTCCATAAATTACCTGAAATTGTACATAATAACTTGTATATATGTTGAACCTTTTCAGGCAAAAATATTCCTAGCTTTTTATCAGATACTCAGAGGGCTATGGGACATAAAAAGGTTAACCGTAGCTACAGGAGAAAGTCTGAACTCCTCAATAATAACAGTTATCATTTATTGAGCACTTACCAGCTGCCAGGCACTGGGTTAAGCTTTTACATCTACATCTTTTTAATGCTTTACTACAACCCTGTGAGGTGGCTACTGTTATTTTTCCCATTTCACAGATGAAAACACTGAAGCTGGGCTTCTTCCCAAGATCACACAGCTAGTCAAACAAGGATTTAAAAGCAGATCTGTTTCTGCTTCCAGCATTCAGCTCTCAGCCAGAATGATGTACTGCCTCTGCCTGTGGACATTCAGCATCCTCAGGAGTTTGCAGTGAACCTGCCATCCTCATCTTATCCCCCTTTTCCTCCTTTCTTAAATCTTTATTTCAACCAGCTGATTTGTTTGGTGTCTCAGTTCTGCCTTAGTTTTTGTGTCTTCTGCTTTTGTTTGAGCCTCTCATCTGACTCGACATGCCTAGTCTCTTGCTTCCTTTCCACCTGTGCAAATCCTTGGTGTCCTTTCATGTTTAGCTCCCTCCCCAGCTTCTCTACTAAGTATGTAATCCCCAAACCCAGAGGCAGCACAAACTCCATTCACAACCCATATCTGCATGCTACTCAATGACATCTCTCCTATGTTTTGAATTCTTCTGAGGATTACCAGAATATTTTCTCCCTGAGTAAATTGTAAGTTCCTAGAGGTGGAAGGGCTAGTATTTCAGAAGCACCCACCATCTGTCTGGCTCTGCCAGATACTCTTTCATACATTATCTTCTTTTACACCTCAGTAACCACTGTGGAAGTAGGCAGGGTGCTCACCATTTCACGGGTCTGGATGCTGAGTCTTAGTATGAGTAACACATTTGCCCTTACAGCAAATTCAAACCCAAACTCGTCTAAATCCAAAACTTCCGCTTCTGCTAACTACCTTCTTGTCCAGTATCTCCCACCCCTGTACCGAGCACAGGGTTGAGTAAGAGGAATGCTGTTATTTCTTCCTTTTTTTTCTTCTTTCATTCAATAAAACTGTACTTTCTTAAAATGCTAGGGACCACCGTTGTCTGATTCTCTAAAACTATAGTGTCTGATATGGTAGTCTCTAGCCTCAGGTAGCTGTTTAAATTAATTAAAATTAAATAAAATAAACATTCAGCTATTCATGCTCAGTTACTGAATTTTAAATGCTCAATAGCCCCATGTGACTAGTGGCTTCCATATTGGACAGTACAGATACAGCATTTCTGTCACTGCAGAAAATGTTACCTGACAGAGCACCTTTGTGCTGCTTCAGGGTGCCTGGAAGATAGAGTTCTGATCCTGAAAAGTTGAAATTTCTGAGACATTTTGCCAATTTGTGGAAGATACAAGACCCAGTATCCTTAAATTGGTGATGTCCCTAGGACATCTGTACTGTTAAGGTAACTCTCAGAACATTACTCCAGAACAGTGGTCCTCAGACTTGAGCGTGTGTCAGAATTACTTGGAGGACTCCTAAAACCAGATTACTAGATACTCCTTTTAGGGTTTCTGATTGAGGAGGTCTAGGGTAAGGGTGAAGGATTTGCATCTGTCTGAATTTCGAGGGTAAATGCTGATGCTCCTAGTTCAAGGACCAGCGGTTTGATAACTGCTGCTCAGGAGCAGCACTTGAAATGTGCCACACTGTCCACCAGCGCCCCAGCTGTTCACAGCAAGCCCGCCAAGTTGGTGCTGGTTGTTTCCATTTTCACATGAGAAAATGAAGACTTGGAGAATTTCAGTAGTATGCCCAAGATCCCAGAGTTGGAAGCTAAGCTGGGATCGAGAACTTTTGGGGAAAGAGGCCTATAGCCAGAGCAAGTGGTTTGCTCAAGCTGGTGGTGGTGGTGGTGTTCAGTCACCAAGTTGTGTCAACTCTTTGTGACCCCATGGACTGCAGCACACCTCTGTCCCTCACCTTCTTCCAGAGTTTGCCCAAGTTCGTGTCCCTTGAATCAGTGATGCCATCCAGCCATCTCATTCTCTGTCACCCTCTTCTCCTTCTACCTTCAGTCTTACCCAGCATCAGGGTCTTTTCCCTGTACACATGTGTATTTGAAGGTGTTTAACAATGGAGAGATAGAGAATTTTTATTTTTCCCATAGATGATAAGCTGAGCATCTGTAGAAAAATCCGTTGGGAAGAATAATGAGTGGAATTAGCTTTCCCAGGTGTTCAGTGATAGAGAATCCGCCTGCCAGTGCAGGAGGCCTGGGTTCGATCCCTCGATTGGGAAGATGCCCTGGAGAAGGAAATGGCAACCCACTTCAGTATTCTTTTCTGGGAAATCCCATGGACAGAGAAGCCTGGCAGGCTGTAGTCCAGGGGATGACAAAAGAGTCGGACACGACTTGGTGACTAAACAACAGGCCTTTAAGGCACTAGTACAGATCTTAATCACTTGCACCCTTTTAGGCCATATTGTGTAGAGCATGAAGGAATGCCCAGGAGGTTGCTCTCAGCTCACTCAGGCAGGAATGTATTTGCTACACAATTTGCTGTTTGTCCTCCTATGTCTGGTTGGTAGAGCCTCAGAAGGTATTCTGTCCTCTGATTGTCTCCCTGAAATAAATCTTTCTTCAAGACTGAATGGGAGTAAACAACTCGTTGGCCTCACTAAATTGCTATTACCCCCTTCCCCTTGTATTAAAGAGAAACAACTTTTTTCCCCATAAGAAATACAGAAAATGTTTTTATAAATTGTATGTCTCATGATCCTTGAAAAACTAAGATTGGTCCTTGAGGACAAATCTAAGCTAGGAAAAAAGTGGCAGTATAAGACAGCATCAGAGGAGGGGGTTAACCTTTCTCATAATGTGTTTAGTGGGCCCTCTCCACTGCACCCTGTACTCGACGAACCTACAGCAGAAGCAGACAGGGGCCTCTTCACGCACATATTTGTGTCATTTCTGTTGCTTGATTTGTCCTTTAATGTGTTGCTGTCTCTGGTTTCTGTGTGTGCCTGTACTGCTTTCCTATAATGCCCTGCTGGTCCCCTGTCCCCACCATCACCACCGTCCATCATCCAGGTGACTGATGGGCCTCTCGTTCATCAGCCCTAGGTCCAAATGCCGCATTTCTCTGCGAAGCTTTTCTTGATACCACCCCCAGCCCCACCTAGAACAGAAGACTGCTCTCACGTCCCATGTGCTTTCCTTTGTCACAGCCCCTATTGCACAGTATTTAATGGATGGTTTCCAGGCCAGAGTGCCACTAACCTGTCAGCAACTAAAGGGTAAGAACTGTGCCTGATAATTTTATAGACCTAGCGTCCAGTTCAGTGCCTTACACACAGGCATCCCCCCAATATTTAAAAATTATATGATGAAAATCACTATCCGGTAGTATGTTTTAAAGTAGTACAGTCCCTATCCGGTTCCTTCCTCTCCCCTAGGAGAGCTTAAATTGGATTCCACTTTACTTCTTGATATACTTCCTATTTATTCTTAGTTCTGGGTGACCTTGAATAAATAAATATCACATTGTTTAGCGTATAAACATGAGAGATAACCCTCTTCCACCTAGATCCTCTTCCTGCCCCACCGAAAAACCTAAACCTCAGTGTCTGCAACTTTTGGCAGTTGATGATGGGGGTTACCTTTTTTTAACTCCCCATGAAAATCACTGCAGATGGTGACTGCAGCCATGAAATTAAAAGACGCTTACTCCTTGGAAGAAAAGTTATGAGCAACCTAGATAGCATATTCAAAAGCAGAGACATTACTTTGCCGACTAAGGTCCGTCTAGTCAAGGCTATGGTTTTTCCAGTAGTCATGTATGGATGTGAGAGTTGGACTGTGAAGAAAGCTGAGCGCCAAAGAATTGATGCTTTTGAACTGTGGTGTTGGAGAAGACTCTTGAGAGTCCCTTGGACTGCAAGGAGATCCAACCAGTCTATTCTGAAGGAGATCAGCCCTGGGATTTCTTTGGAAGGAATGATGCTAAAGCTGAAACTCCAGTACTTTGGCCACCTCATGCGAAGACTTGACTCATTGGAAAAGACTGATGCTGGGAGGGATTGGGGGCAGGAGGAGAAGGGGACGACAGAGGATGAGATGGCTGGATGGCATCACTGACTCGATGGACGTGAGTCGGAGTGAACTCTGGGAGTTGGTGATGGACAGGGAGGCCTGGCGTGCTGCGATTCATGGGGTCGCAAAGAGCTGGACATGACTGAGTAACTGAACTGAACTGAACCGAGATCAATTTGCTCCTTTCTGTGTCTCCAGCGATAATAGGGTGACATCCTTCAGAGACCTCATTCATGACCAAGATGAAGACGAGGAGGAAGAGGAGGGTCAGAGGTGAGTCTTTGTTGGGGGCACAGTCCACAGGAAATTCTATGATAATTACCTTGAAGGGCTTAGAAGGATAAACCTGCTCTATTATCATTAACCATTAGTTGTGGGCTAGTCATACACATACTAGGAACAGTTTTCTACTCCCTGTAGCTTAGAAGTGATCCCTGTCTTCTTACCATTTTTTAATTTGAGGTTTGTTTTTTGTTGTTGTTTTTAATTTTTAAAATAATATGTATTTATTGAAGAATATTAGGGAAAAGGAAATAAATCTATAACGAAAAAAGCCATTCATAGTATCACAACCCGGAGGTAGCCAGGTATCAATACTTTTCAATACTTTTGGTGTATTTCCTTCCAGTTTTTCCTTAATTGAAAAAGTAATATAGTACATAATAAACAGGAAAATGGGCTTACAAATGTATATTCCCCTGTTATACAGAGTACTGTTTTTTGTTGGCTTGCTTTTAACCTTTAGGAATGTTATAATAAAACTGGTGTCCATTTTGGAAAATACAGCATAATGAAAAAAATATAACACTCACCCACCCTTTGGTTACTACAGTTAATATTTTGGCATATTTCTACTAAGTCTTGGTTCTGTGTATAAAGGTAGCCTGTTAATACTGTATTTTACATGATGAAGGTCAGATAAGTTTATTTCTTGCTTTTGTAGTATTAATGCTACACCTTGATATATAATGCTGCATATTTCTTTATGTCATTAAAATTCTTGATAAGTGTTTTCATTGACTATAATAATAGTCCATGATATGGAATGTTTGATGTTTAGATCATTTTCAGTTTTTTTAACACTGTAGATATCAATGCTGTGAACATCTCTGTGTATCAGGTTATATTAGTTTCTGGAAATGAAAATACCGGGTCAAGGCCATGAATATTTTTAAGGTATTTGATCATAGGTTCCTAGTTCATAAGCCAGGGCTTTGAGATCCCATAATAAGGACCTTATAGAACTTTACCTGGAATGAACAAGGATGAACTGGCTGCAGCCTCATTTTACAGGTTTTGGTTCTCCATGGAATCTGCCTGGGTCTGTCAAACATTCCTGAGGAACATTGTGTAATAACCATTATGGAAATGCAGTTACCTCATTGTGGTCAGTCTTTGGGAAGTGAGCTCAGAAATTGCATATGTTCTATTCTTTGTTTTCATCCGTGTAGTGACTTTTGCCTTACCTCAGCATTCTATTTAAATATACTCAAAGTTCAGGAATAAATGTTAATTTCAGTGTTTTAATGCCCCTTGGAAGACAGTGTCATCACATAAGTGAATGCCCAACTCTTAAATAACCTCTTCCTAGTTCTCCTGTCTGGTCACATCCTCCAGGTAGTGACCTTTTACTTCACATCTGGAGTTACCTCTTTGGTCCCTCAGCATTTCAGACCTAATGACACTGGTCCTCTTGTTCATGCCAAGGCCTAGGGTTTTGCCTCCATTCCCTGGGTAATGTCAAGACATAGAAGGCTGAGGCTAATTTTTATAGATTCTCGGTTCTCCCCACTGAGATGTGCTGTTGACTTAGCTGTGAATAGGAGTGAGAAGGAAGCAGCCAGCCAAAGCTATATGACTGCAGATTTTCAAACCCAGGTTAAAAAACTAAAGTGCTAACTTAATCTCAAGCTTTGCTTGGCCCATTACAAAGCAGATGTGGGTATCTTGGGGCTTATATTTGAGCTTTGCTGACCACCTCCAGTACCCGCTCTTATCATCCTCCTGGTGTGTGTCGCGAGAATTGGCAAGGCGAAGTGAGGCTTGGGTGAGCTCTCAGTGCGGTATCAAACCACCTTACATGTGTGCATTACTCTGTGCTTGTTCTTTTGCATACATCCGCTGATTTGAACCTCACGGCCCTGACTTAAGGAACAGGTAGGTAGGGCATGTGGTTCTTCCCTTCCATTTCAAAGAAGGAAAGTGAGGTATAGCTCAGTGCACTGGCTTGCCCAGATCACTCAGTGACAGAGCCAACAGTGGAACCTTATTGCTTGTACTAACCACGCCACTGCCACCATTAATCCGGAGCTGCTAGTGGTAGCTGCTTCTTACTGTGAACATAGTGATCATCTCCTGGAAAAGTGTTGGTGTTTAATTCCCAGAGCTAATATGCTGTTGTGCATGCCTGGAATGCCCTTTTCTGGTTTCTTTACCTGATAAACTCATCATCCTCAAGGTTTAGCCCAGAAAACACCCTTCTGGGAACCCTTGACTGTTCTCGATTCTGTATTCCCAGAGACCCCTTCCTTACCTTTTTTGTGGCTCACACTGCAGTATGCCTGCCTGCCTCTTTACATGTGTCTCCCCCTAGACAGTAAGTTCCATAAAAATGAGCATTGGTACCCTTTGCCTCATTGTGCCCAGCTCCTAGCCCAAAGCCTGACACATGCTCGGTTATGTTTTCTAAGCGTATTTGGTGTTAGATGTGTATTTTCTGTGCAGGTTTTATGCTGGGGGCTCAGAGAGAAGTGGACAGCAGATTGTTGGCCCTCCCAGGAAGAGAAGTCCCAACGAGCTGGTGGACGATCTCTTTAAAGGTGCCAAGGAGCATGGAGCTGTAGCTGTGGAACGAGTGACCAAGAGCCCTGGAGAGACCAGTAAACCAAGAGTGAGCATAGGGGGTTGATGTCTATGCCCATAGAACTGAGGTTCCAGAGCAGGGGGAAGGAGGCCTTCATCACCCAGTAGTTAGTGACTGAATTTGTTTTTGTTTTCCATTTGCTCACTTCCTCTTGTGCAGAAGAGCAGTGTAATTTCTCTTACCTTTTAACATGAAATCAAGATTTGGGGTAAAGTTTTCAAGCCTGTGGTCTAAATCAGGTTCTGCCAATTGTTTTGTTTGGCCTGATCAACTTGATTTAATGTCTCGCTTTATTTTTTAATTAAATCAGTAGCCATCTGTTTTACATAAAATCTGAATTTCTGCTTTCTTTGTGAAAATCAAAAAAGTATCTGGTGTTATCCTGCACTGAGATTCCAGCATGGTCGTGATTAACTAGATCTTAGTAGCAGCCATTCCCTTTAGCCAAGAAGCACTCTCTCCAGCCACACCTTCCCAGTTTTTACCCCAATCCTGACCCTGTAGCTCTGAGTTTGCTACTCAGAGAAGGCACACTTCCTAGTTAATAATCTTGAAATAACATTTTGTCTGAATAACCTGATCACTGTTGACCCACTACTTAGGTGTTTGTGAACTTGTCTTTTATAGCCATTTGCAGGCGGTGGCTACCGCCTTGGAGCGGCACCAGAGGAAGAGTCTGCCTACGTGGCAGGAGAAAGGAGGCGGCATTCTGGCCAAGATGTGAGTGTGCATCCATCTTCTTTTTTGTTTTGTTTTGTTTTGCATCCATCTTCTGTAGGGAAGCTCGTGGACTGTTTAATCACTTTGGGGGAGAAGTTAATCCCATGAATCAGCAGCCTCTGAAAGGGAAGAGGCAGCACATTTGCTGTGTCATCCATGAATGAAAAGGCTTACCTGAGAATCACAGACAGCTCTCATCTGGCTGGATGGTGGCAGGGGGAGCTGGATAAGTTGGGGTGGGCAGAGTGGATGGACAAATAAAGGAGTTTTCTGAGCGTTCCATGAGTCTCAGGCAGAGGGATAGTGATTCCAGGGTTCTCTGGTGGTGTGGACAAGGCTAAAGATCTTGGTCTTTAGACCCCCACCAGGGAGGCTTGAAACATACTTTTAAAACTTCTTCTTATTGTTATTCAGTCCTTTTTCCCCTGTGCATAGGAGGTCCCCCCTTCTCTACTAAGTGTAATAATGCTGTGAGTCAGTTTTGAAGTTTATGCCATGAACATTTTTATTTTATTGATTTACAGTGTTGTGTTAATTTCTTCTGAACAGCAAAGTGACTCAGCTATATATATTCTTTTTCAGTGCCATAATTGTTTTCATAAGACCTTGTGAACATTAGTCTCCATAATGCTTTTGTTTTTAATCATTTTGGGTTTTTTCCAAAACAAAGTCAAGCAAGAAGGAAATAAAAATTCTATCTACCAGCTGCTAATATGAGGCAGCAGCTGCTAATATGTTGTTCTTTAGCCCTCTAGACCCTTTTCTGTCGCTATGTACAGGGAGTTAACAAATTTTGTAGATATCATTTTTAATGACTGTAAAATAGTCCGTGTAAAATTTGCCATGCTAATGTAGTTGAGCACGAGCTGTGTGCCAAGCACGCTGGCAACCCTACAGATAAGGAAGCTACAGCTTCAATCAATTGAGTCATGTGCTCAGTGCCACTTAGTGAGTGAGTGGCAAGATCAAGACGCAGATCCTGGTCTGATTAAATCAAAGCCTATTCTCTTAACTCGTGCCATATCACCTTCTTACTTTACGTTAATACTTGTTTCATTGGTTGTTGATTGTTCTCCTTGTGCATGAGTATATATGTTTGTCTGTCTGTGTGTTTTAGTAATGACACAGTAAAATAGTAAAAAACTCACTAATTTGCAGGTTCACACTGGTGTGCTTGCCAGGTTCCTGACAATGTATGGACTGCTTACCTCCTGTTGTCATAGGTTCATGTAGTGTTGAAGCTCTGGAAGACTGGATTCAGCCTGGACAATGGTGAACTCAGAAGCTACCAAGACCCATCCAATGCCCAGTTTCTGGAGTCTATTCGCAGAGGGTGAGCAGAAAAACGCTTCTTCAGGTTCCATATCAGTGAGTGAGATGGCAGATGGGAAAGAAGAAACCAATTCAAATGTTTATTATTTAATAAATTTAAATTTTTAAGTAAATTTAGCACAATTGAGAAACAGATTCACAGATTTGCTTCTAAAACCCTGTGTATCTACTTTTCCACTTCGGGCCTAGGTCAGAGCCAAGTCACCAGATACGACTCTAGGCAGGCATGAGAGAAGGGGGCGGCCGACAGCCGCTAGAGCAGTCAGCTCCCCATGGAGGCCCATCAGTTGGAGATGAGAAGTTTCTCCTCCTTTTGTACCCATCACTGTCATTCCCATCCTGCTCTTTGTGGGCCCTAGCACTGCCTTTTCTCCCACAGAGAGGTGCCAGCAGAGCTGCGGAGGTTAGCTCACGGTGGGCAGGTGAACTTGGACATGGAGGACCATCGGGATGAGGACTTCGTGAAGCCCAAGGGAGCCTTCAAAGCCTTCACTGGCGAGGGTCAGAAACTGGGCAGGTAAGGAGCAGCACGGGTGGGGTGGAACTGTGTGGGTCACTCCTTTGGGGCCCAGCAGACCCTGTGCACAGCTCACTTGATGCAGCTCTTTACTGTTTATTGCAAAGTACTTCAGATTTTATCTTTATGGGAGGAAAAGTATGAGAACATAGGCTTTGGCGTTAACAAACCTAAGTCTAAATCTCTTCTTTGCTTTCTAGCCATATAACCTTAGACTGTACAGCCTCAGTTTTCTCAGCTTAAAGGGGCTAGTAAGGGTCCTTATCTCCTGACTATTGTTGGGAGGAGCACGTAGAGCATTGTCCCACAGTGATCAGTGAAGGTAACACGTCGCTGCTTGGACTCGATCATCTAGGATGCTCAGGGCAGAGAGCACCTCCTCAATGGCTCTAAGGCTGAAGCAGACACACGTATTCAGGTCACTTGAGGTGGGGATTCAGAGGGGTTAAGGAATCCTGCCAGCCTGCAGCAGCATCGTTCAGGATCCAGGGAAGCTCAAGGACATTGTTGCCCCTGTGCAGGCTGCTGCTCCAGTGTTAGGGGAGCTCTTATTTTTGTTTCTCTGCTAAACACTTCCTGACACTTACTTTGTCATTCCCTGTGACTCTTTTGCCTTGTGTCCTCTGCCATTATCTCTGTCTTGCATTCAAACCCCTCATATTAACAGGATCTGATTGATTGATAGTTCCTGTTACCTCTGATCAGCAGAGCTCATACCAGATCGTTGACGAACCCACAGACAGGCAGCCTTTTCTCAGGGACCCACTCAGCTTTGGCTGTGCATGGGGTCACTTGGTCAGTATTCTTCTGAGGGATCCGTGCACACAAGAGGCTTTCAGCGTGGTGACACACAGTACAGCCCGTCCTTTCCAGAGGGAAAGCTGAGGCTCCTGGACTCTAAGGGCTACCTTTAAGTGCTCCCTGCGGTACCACCAGGACTAGAGCCTGGTCTTCTGATTGGCACTCCTTCCTACACTTCTGCACAGCATGACCCTATTTCTGATCTAGCTCTGGCAGCTTTTGAGCTCGGTGCTGCCCTTGCTCACCTCACCATCATGTTCAGGAATCAGAGTGTGGTCTGCCAACAGCTGTGCTCTTTGCGATTCTGACTGGCCCTCTCCTCAAATCCTCTGCCTCCCTGCTGGCCATTCGTGCCTCGTCAGGAGCAAGGGTCATAGCTCTATTAGAGATAAGACTGCGGTTTACCAGGACCAAAATACTGAAGTCACCTTGCTCTCACCGCTTCATCTCCCACATTGGGGGCTGTGGGTTAGTCTGGGACAGCTGTTCTCAGAGTGATCCATCTGTGACTTCGCTGTCAGTTGTGGTAGACTTTGTGGAGCACCACTTAAATTTTTTTCCCATACATTATTGAAAATAAAGTGTGTTTATTTTTTAAAATAGAAAATACAGATAAAGAGTAAAAGCTATTCTTAAACCTAACAGCCAGATATATCCAGTTAGTATCTGACAGTGTGTGTGTACAAACAAATGGTTCTATGCTCTTCTGTTTTGCCTAGTCAGTGTAGTCTGGCTATTGTTCCAGATCAGTAAATGCCTTTCTACAATAGTTTTTTTAATGCTAACATAATTTTCTATCCTCTGTATGTGCCATAACTTAACTGGTGCCTGCTATTAAGTACTTATGTGATTATCAGTATTATGAACATTACAGTGGTTATCTAATAAAATCTTTATATACCCCTGATGTTGTACTGGAAGTAGTACAACAGGTAGCTCAAAAGATCTTCACATTGCCCTCCAAAACATGGTACCCTTCTTTCACCCACCAGTAGTTTTAAGGAAGGACTCAGAACACCTTGCAGTTTGGGTTTGTCTGGCTTCATGATATTAACCAAAAATGCTTCTGCTTTTGGAATGTCTTAACTGTATTGTGTGTACAGGACAATACGTCTCAAAAAATTAAGATATTTTAAGGAGACGTAGGATGAAGTGAAGTGTTAGTCACTCAGTCGTGTCTGATTCTTTGTGACCCCATAGACTGTAGCCTGCTAGGCTCCTCCATCCCTGGGATTTCCCAGGCAAGAATACTGGAGTGGGTAGCCACCCCCTTCTCCAGAGGATCTTCCCGATCCAGGGATGGAACCCTCGTCTCCGCGCACGTTGCAGGTGGATTCTTTACCGTCTAAGTCACGAGGGAAGCCCTGTTTTAAGATGGGACTACGTTGTTAGTGCAGACGATGAATCAACAGGGCTTGATAATCAGACATGATGCTTGTCAGCTAAATAAATGTTCATTGCCAGTTCCACTTTGATTTTCAGTTCTAGCTTTAGTTTTACCAATAAATTTTACTGTGCTTTCCATCGTTGTCTTACTAAATAAAATGATCAGGAAGCCAACTGTTTTAAGAAATTTTTCTCAAGTTTCCCTCAAAAATCGGTCAATCCTTGTTTTTTCTCCAATTACCTAGAAAAATAAAGTGAATAAATAGATTTTTCTCAGTTCAGAAATTTAAAAAAATCTTTCAGTTGCATGAATTTAGGTTTTGTTTTAGGTTTTGCATTTGTTTGTTTGGATGGGAACTATCTGAAGATTTGAGAAGCCTGCATTTGATTTCGAGTAGCAAACACCACGAGTGCACTTGGGATGGGGTGAGGGTGTCACTGCTGCTGGGTTGAGCTCGGCTGCTCACCGTGCTTGCTGCAGTGCTCATCTTTGTAAAACAGGTGACAGGGCCTCAAGACTCAGCATTGTGGCAGCAGAGCACCTTAGTGCCCAGTTTATTCCCACTACAAAGGAAATGAGCATTCATGTGGTTCAGCTTCTCTCTCGTTCAGGCCTTTCTGGCGGGCAGCAGCTTCAATGAGTACCTGTCGTACTTGGAACTGTTATAAACAGTTGAGGGCCAGGCTACTTAGAATCTAATTAGAGAGTTGACTTAATACTTTTAAAACTAATGAACAGAACAGAGTAGATCTTAAGCATTTACAGGTGCAACATTTAACTTTCTGTGATGGGTGTAATTTATCTGTGTGTCTCATCTTTTGAGTCCTACACGTTGTGAGGTCGATACATAGAAGAAGCTTTTCTCATAGCCAATAACTGTGGCCAGCGTTCTCTTCTGATCTCCACTCTATAATTCCAGATGTTTTATGTTCACAGAAAGTAAGTTCAGTTTTTAGTTCTTCCTTGCTGACTGTGTGCTCTGGGGCAACATTTCGTGGACTGTTCCATGAAATGATCTTCAGGAAGTTAACATGAAAAAAGAACATGGTGGTCAAATAAGTTTGCCTTCACTTCACAACCTCTCAAAGTGTTAGTCTTTCAATCATGTCTGACTCTTTGTGACCCCATGAACTGTAGCCTGCCAGGCTCCTCTGCCCATGGAATTCTCCAGGCAAGAATACTGGAGTGAGTTGCAGTTCCCTTCTCCAGGGGATCTTCTTGAACCAGGGATCGAACTCAGGTCTCCTGCATTGCAGGAGGTTTCTTTATGACCTCTTAAGACCTTTAATATGTTAGTGGCCTCTGACACTATTGGTATAATATGTGACATTTCCAGAACCTTCCTGTAGATAACTCAAGGGACTCAAGTCCCAGGGAACACACTTAGGAAAGCACTTTCAGTTGGATTTGCTAAGAAGACCCTTTTTAGGTTGTAAAGCTCAGAGGAAGAAGTGAGGTGGAGGAACTGATCAAATTAGAGGCTTTGGGGGAAGGCAAGAGGATTCTCATCTAATGGCCTCTATTCTCTGCAGAGGTCTAGGCCAGGACATCTGCTAAGAGAATAAGGATAACGCCTCCACACAGTTGTGGAGAATTGGGAATTTGTGTGCATTTTGTGTTTGTCCACCTCCCTGAGTATAACACCCCTTTAATTCTCACAATAGTCCTTGTTAAAGAATCTCGTTACTACTCTTGTTGAAACTCAAAGAGCATAAGTAACTAGCCCAATACCACCATAGCTAGGGGGTGAATTCAAACCCTGCTCCATCTCATTCTAAGATCTGAGCTCTCCACACTGCAGCAGGCACCATGTCCTGTTCATATTATATAATTAATCCCTGTCCCTGTAGTGCCAGGCACTTGGTTGGCTTTCCAGAAATCTGAACTGTCTCCAGATAGTTGACCAATGAGTACGAGATACCCACATGAGTGAGGCTGCGCTAGGGCAGGTAGGCCTGAGAATTCCATCAGAGGATAAGAATCTGGACTTGTCCTTGACATCCCAACAGTCACCTGCCAGGCTGTGTGACACCCACCTCAGTTGCAGACTTGGAGTACCCCCTTCCCATTCTGCCCTTAGCCTCTCACTGGGGCTAAAACTCATCCGCTTCTGTTGGGTCCTCCAGCGTCAGGTCCCAGTCTCTTCTAGCCCAGGCTTTCTTGCATACTGCTTTCTTCCCTTCAAGCTCTTGTTCAGTTGTGGACATCAGGGAAGAAGGGGGTTGGTAACTTGCCCAACTCCAGGAGTGAGGGAGCTGGCAGTAACCTGGGGGTTGAGGTGAATTCTGCTGGACCTCTAACTTCCATCAGAGCAGGGATTCTGTCTTGTCACTCCTTATGTCAGTAGCAGCAGACAGCACCAGACATAGCAAATGCTCAGTAAAAATCCTTGACAGGATTCCACTCCTGCCGGGGCTTTGTTTCTGTTCATGTCCTGATGCTATCTTCTCTCCTCAGCACTGCCCCCCAGGTATTGAATACCAGCTCTCCAGCACAGCAGGCAGAAAATGAAGCCAAAGCCAGCTCTTCCATCTCAATCGATGAGTCACAGCCTACCACAAACATCCAGATACGGCTTGCTGATGGTGGGAGGCTGGTGCAGAAGTTTAACCACAGCCACAGGTACCTTGCATTATGGGGCCTGGCTTATTCTAAGAGAGTCCCAGAAATTCCCACAGATAAGTGAGTAGAGGGAGCAGTTCTTCCCCCTAAACACCAGCAGACTCTCCAGGCTCTCTCCAGAGGAGGCAGTGGGGTAGGAAGCTGTGCACGTCTGAAGCCTTTGGTCCCCACTCTTCCATTAAGTGTAGCCAGTGACTGCTCCCTCTCCCTCGTGTGGGTCACAGATTCCTCAGATGGATTTGTTCTGAACTGTTTGTTCATAGAAAGTTTGATGCGAAAGCCCAAGAGTAGAACAGATGAAATCTGAACTGCTGTGGTTGATGGAGCGGGGAGGGGACAAAATGCGGCATCCCACTCATCCCACTGCTCAACCTCCCGACCCCCAGGAGGCCTCTGACAACCTCTAGGCTATGAAGGTCTCTGAAATCCGGACTTGGAGAATTCTAGAATACCTGTTCTATCTCAGCTCATCTGGGCCAGATCGAAACGAACTGCCTCCGCAACTTAAAGATGGGGAAGCCAAGGCACAGAGTGATGAAGGGATTAGCAGGAGAGGACTGTTGCCAGTAAAGATATTTGGCAAAACAACTCTTTTTTTCCCCTAGAATAGCAGTGTCTAAATTTCATCAGTCATAGGCCATATAAGTCAGGACCCACGTGGGGCCCAGGGAATGGCTTGCCTTGAGTGTTAACAGGCTTCATATGAGGTTAGTGTGGAGCAAGTGTATTGAGGATCATAGAAGAGGAATCAGGCAGAGAAGCCCCTGGGAGGAGGGACCAGATGTGAACAGAGAGCACAGCACGATGAAGAACTGAAGAGGGGACGTAGGAGAATGGGGGAAGGAGGCTGGTGTGTAATTAGGCGGGACTTGGGACTACAGTCAGGAGGTTGGTGTTTATAACAAGGAAGACAGGAGCAATTCTGAAGGATTTTAGAAGAGTGACATGAGCTCATGTGTTTCCAAATGAGCATTTTGGCCACTCTGTGGAGGATGGGGTGGAGGAAGGGACCTGGGGATGTGATGTGGCCTCCCTCTAGCCTGGGGGTGAGGGGTGGGAGTGGGCAGCAGGCAGCAGAGAACACCACTCACCCGCCTCCCTACTCCACCAGGATCAGCGACATCCGACTCTTCATCGTAGACGCCCGGCCGGCCATGGCTGCCACCAGCTTTGTCCTTATGACTACCTTCCCGAACAAAGAGCTGGCTGACGAGAACCAGACGCTGAAGGAAGCCAACCTGCTCAATGCCGTCATCGTGCAGCGGTTAACATAACTGCCAGGCCCAGCCAGCAGCCTCATCTCCCCCCGTGTCTCCCATGGCCAGCTGCCCTGTGGGGACCACCCTTCCACCCACTCCTGCACACCCTGCATCCAGTGCCACGTCTCCTCCGTAGCTCTGGGTTCTTAGATCTCAGTTGGACATTTGTTTTCTCCTTAGTTGCATTTCCTGGGTTTTTGTGATGATCAATGGACTTTAAAGAAAAAAATAAAAACAACCAAAAAAAAAAATTTGAAGGAGTATCACCAGCATGTTGTACAGTACGTTTCCCACTGAGGCAGGCTTTGATTACCATGAAATCGTATTTGTCTAGGGTGTGTGGAGGAGCCTTCCTTCCATCCTCTCTGTGTAAAAATTGCCTGTGGCACATAACACCCACCCAGAAGGTGTGACCCCTGCCACCCCTATGTAGGGAGGAAAGCGGGGAGACTTAAGAGAAAAAGGCTTTGTAGCACTCATTACATAAGAACAAATTTCTTGCCTGGATAAAACAAGAGTGCCCTGAAGTGTGAGGTCAGATTCAGAGGCACACAGTCCCTCTGCTCCTTTTACTCAAACCCTGGGAGGTGTATACTCCCCAGGCCTTGGCCAGTTGAGATTCTGACTACACCTCCTGCTTTGGCCCTTTCCTCCCTCATCATCCGGGCTGCCGTGTCATTGCTTTATTTCGTGGAGAGATCTGTCCCTCAGAGGTAGGGGAATCTTTTTACTGGGAAACAGCTTGTGCCAATTCAATGAGTTCAGAGTCAGGGTGTCTTGGCCTGAAAGAGAAACAATCAGCATATCACCGAGCTCCTGTTAATGTGTGGCAAAGCGCATGTTGAAGAGGTGGGTTCCCTATGCTTCAAGCTCCTTGTGCTGGCATTTGTAGGAGGCTCTTGCTGACTAAAGTTAGATGGCTTTGGTGTGCAGGCCCGAGTTCTGACTTGCACCAACTTAGGCAGTAGTCCCAGCCAGGCCAAGACCCTCCCCATATGAAGTGTGAGTCTGGGAGAGGAGGGCCACTGGGGTCTCGGATGGAAGCATTTCCACCCCGTTAAGTGAACTCCAGAATCAACACTGACTCAGAATCTCCTGGTTTCAAATCATAATGTGGCTCAGTCTGTTTCTAAGCAGTTATCACCAGTCACTTTCTCTTTTCTGCTTCACTCCCTGCAGTGAGCCAAGAGCTAACACTGCTGGTCCTCAGTGGTGGGGAGGCCCTGGGTTTCCAATCCAGACCTATCCTGAGAAAGAGCGTTGGTACTTCTGATCCCAGAGAGGCAGCTGGGGCAGGGCTGCAGGGTGTCCTGTAGGTGGAGAGAAAGGAAACCAAATGCTGGTCTGGCGAAACTGGAAATTATTGTTGCCTTGACCATTAAAAACCAAAATGAGGACTGGAGTTTTTGTACTTTCTAATGGGTTGCTCTGAAGAAGTATGACAGCAACCACAGTAAGTACTTCAGTGCCGCACAAGAATCCCATTATGCAGTGCCAAAACCTAAAGCCCAAGCCACACGGCTGGTAAGTGGTAAGGCCTGTCTGTCTGCAAGGCCTCTCTGCTCAAACACCATACTCCATACACATGTATTCCAGCCCTGTGTACATATATTCAACCCTCCCCTCTTCAGGGTTTCAGCTTATGTTAATTAGCACATGCCAGAACAGAGCATGAAAACAAAACCTGCATCGTCTAGAAGAGTCTACAAAGGCCCCTGGGTTTCCCCCCCGCCAGCCCTGGAATTGAGTGAGGCAGCTGACAGCTGTTGGCAGCCACCACAGTGCAGACCAGCTAGGTGTCTGGCCCTAGGTCAAAGGGACTGCCAACCACACAGCCGGGATCACACTAGTCCAGTTAAGGCCAGTAAGGAAGTTTTCAGCCCTAGTTGTTTGTTCCGGTGGCCCAGATGAAAAGGTTAATCCACCTGATAGACCTTCATGGGGAGATACTCAACAGCCATTGGTTCTGGGGTTTCTGAAGTCAGGGCAGTTGTTCTCAATTGAGGCATTTTGGATCATCCCCCAGATTGGCTGTTGAGTGGGGTATCCTCCTGGCATTAAATAGGTCTGTGTGCATGCTAAGTCACTTCAGTTGTGTCTGACTCTGTGACCCTGTGGACCATAGTCTGCCAGGTTCTGGGATTCTCTAGACAAGAACACTTGGGTGAGTTACCATGCCCTCGATCTTCCGGACCCAGGGATCGAACCTGCATCTCTAACATCTGCATTGGCAGGTGGGTTCTTTACCACTAGCACCACCTGTGAAGCCCTAAGTAGGTCTGGCCAAGGACATATTGCAACATACAGGATATGTCCTAATAGAAGGATATCCAAAGTTCATCACTGAGTGAAAAATGCAAGTTGTCATGATGATGCTGTAATGAGTGCATATTAAATTCATCTCTACTGTGGGACATGTGTGTTGTTCCTGTTTAATTTTGTGAACCACACTATGCTAAACAACCCTGCAAGTACAGTGTGGGGCACATCTGGTTGGCTCCCTCAGGAGATGGCTTTGAGTGGCGTTGAGAAAATGCCCTTCTGAGCTGCCCACAGAATAAAGTGTGCCCATCATTGGAAGGACTGAGGCTGAAGGTGAAGCTCCAATACTTTGGCCACCTGATGCAAAGAGCCAACTCATTGGAAAAAACCCTGATGCTGGGAAAGATTGAGGGCAAGAGGAGAAGGGGATGACATAGGATGAGATGGTTGGATGGCATCACTGACTCAATGGACATGAGTTTGAGCCAACTCCGGGAGATTGTGAAGGACAGGGAGGCCTGGTGTGCTGCAGTTCATGGGGTCACAGACTCAGACATGACTTAACGACTGAACAACAACAAATCCCAGCCAGGAACCCTTTAAAGTTGACTTTGAGTTCATTGGGGGAAGAAGTTGGTACAGAAATGTGAGTTCTTCTAACTGCATTTTAGGGGGGGACTGCTGCCAGAACTTCTCCCAGGGTCAAGTAAAAGGATACCTTCTTTCTTTAAAATGGACTTTGCTCCCTTGTTGAGGGCTGTGACCAAGTTCTCCCATCCCCCCATTCTACATCCACTCTCATCTCAGGCCAGGCCAAGGAAGCAGAGCAGCTAACACTGCGGACTTCTAGTGTCCAGCCTGGGTCCCAGTCTGAGCAAACTCCCATGCCATGTGCCTGCATCTCTCTCTCTCTCAGTGGCCTCATGCCTCACCTCACGTCCAGTCCCTAAGTAAGTCCTCCAGGTTCTACTGCAAATGCATCCCAAATCCAGCCACTTGTCTCCCTCCCCAGTGATCTCCAGGGCCCATTGTCCACCTCTCACATCAACAACTGCAGTGACTTCCTTTTGGTCACCGTGTTCTCCTTGCCCCTGACAGTCTGTTCACACAGTCTCCACATCCATTAAAGCCCACCACATCTTCCTTTAAAGCCCTCAGGAGCTCCCCACTACCCCTAGAAACTCATTACTAAAAGCCCGAAGAGCCCTATAGGACCTGGCCCCTACCTATCCTTCTGTCCTGCTTTATTCTTCTGACTTCTTCCGATGTGTCATATATTTTAATTCCCTTGTCTCTCCACTAGATTAAAAGCTCCCTGAAGCAGGGGGATTGTTTTCTTCACTCATGTATCCTGACAGCCTGATGGCACAGTGCGTGACACAGTAGATCCTCAACAAATAACTGGTTGGATGGACACGTGAAATGAAAATAAGACCTCCCAAGCAACTGCCTCCCAAAGCAGGTTGCTATTCAGCCACAGGGGGGCATCATTCTAAAGGGCAATCATAGCTTCAGGTTCTTTCAGTAAAGGCCATTAAGAGGGCAGAACAAAAAGCGCAGTGGGGTGGGGGGAGCATGGTGTGAAGGGAATGCCCCCAGCATTTCCCTGCCACCTGGGTTGGATTAGGAAGGTTATTAAGGGCCAATCACCTTCA
Organism: Ovis aries; assembly: GCF_016772045.2. Taxonomy (NCBI): domain Eukaryota; kingdom Metazoa; phylum Chordata; class Mammalia; order Artiodactyla; family Bovidae; genus Ovis; species Ovis aries. The sequence continues at coordinate 59,392,806 of NC_056066.1, forward strand.
CAGTGAGCACCTGGGATCCTCAATGCCCAGCTTAGTTCTTTAGCTTCTACTGATGATACTAGCAGCCACCAGAATTTAAGCACTAATTTTGTGCCAGGTCTTATATGTACCTTACTTCATGTAGTTTGGTAACAACCTGAAGTTATCATAATTAGCCCATTTTGTGGAGGAAGGTTCTGAGGCCTAGCTCAGTGAAGGGATTTGGCTGCAGTCATATTCCAAGTAAAAGAACCAAGATTTGAATTCCCAGCCACCTGACTCCAAAGCTATGGCTCTGGACCATCAGGATCTACTGCTGTGAAAAATGCAGGCCCAGAGACAGCGAAGGGAGGAATGATGGACAGGCGGGGAGAGTGGCAGGGGAAATCAAGGAGGGCTCCTCAGAGGAGGGCACCCTTGAGCTGAGCTGTGAAGGATGACCAGGGGTTGGTTCACCAGCAAGGAGGTAAAGAGTTTTCCTCCTCTAGAGACAAACCCAAAGGATGTGTGAAGGTATGGGGCAGGTAGATCTGGTGTGACATTAGATGAGTTAACTAACCTCTGGGTTCTGGGAAGGAGCCAGTGCCAGAGACTGTATCTTGTCCCTTCTGAGGGACACTAAGTTCCCCTTTGGACCCATGGGCTGAGAGAAGGCTGAGGAAACCAAGAATGGACTCCAGAGCCCTGGGGCTAACCCCTTCCTCCTGATTCAACTCTCTCTCTGCTCTGCAGTCTTCCCATCTATAACATTGGCTCTCAGCAGAATTTCTGTATTGTAACAATTACTGTATTGCTAGGAACAAACCTGTGGACTCATGGGCCCCCAGATTAGCCAGTACTGTTGGTTTTGACAACAACTCTGCTTCCAGGGCAGGTTTGGGACACCTCAACTCCCCGAAGGTGATGGAGTTTATCCAAAGATTTCAAACTGATAAGATGGCAAGTCAGCTTGCAACCTCCCTCCCCAGGCCAGGGGTTTGTGCTTTTTTGGATGATTTTCAATCAGGAACTTGGTGGGCAAGGCCCCAGTCAGCAGAGACACCAAAGGTTCTTAGCAAGTGGGACCACTTGACCCCATGGAGATGGGACAGCTTTCCTTCCAGGCAGGCCAAACAGGTCCCCAAATCCCCAGTGGTGGTCATAATTCAAGAGAGATTCTGGCCCCATGTGAACATTCTCCGCTCACCAGCCAGATGACAGAGATCTAAAGTTGTAAGTGGTGGGGAAATTTGAGGTGAAGAGGGGTGAGAGTTATCCAAAGGCCAAAAAATTATCTAAACCAACCCCTGGAGCCCCAAGGGCACAGGTAGAAGTGAGCAAAAGACAAAGTACCAGTGTCCTGAGCTGGTCTTGGATTTGAATATTACCATGTTGGAGAAGGCTCTTGAGAGTCCCTTGGACTGCAAGGAGATCCAACCAGTCCATTCTGAAGATCAGCCCTGGGATTTCTTTGGAAGGAATGATGCTAAAGCTGAAGCTCCAGTACTTTGGCCACCTCATGCGAAGAGTTGACTCATTGGAAAAGACTCTGATGCTGGGAGGGATTGGGGGCAGGAGGAGAAGGGGACGACCGAGGATGAGGTGGCTGAATGGCATCACTGACTCGATGGATGTAAGTCTGAGTGAACTCCGGGAGTTGGTGGTGGACAGGGAGGCCTGGCGTGCTGTGATTCATGGGGTCGCAAAGAGTCTGACACGACTGAGCGACTGAACTGAACTGATACTCCTTACTGGCTCTATCCTCTCTCTGAGCCTTGATATCCTCATTGCTAACGGAAGACAATGATCACACCTGCCTCAGAAGGTTACTGTGAGAAATCAAATAACCTGTATGAAGCACACAGGCGTCAAGTGTTCGTTGTTACCTGAATCAGAGCAGAAACTAGATAAGCTGTGACCTCAGGCTTCCATTTGCTAACAGCACTCAGGTTCACAAGTGCTCCTGAGATCTTGAGCACAAGGAAATGGCATTTTCTAAAATTCAAGTCTCTTGCAGATTTAGGAGATTAAATAAGTGAGAGAAATCAAGCCCACGGTATCCATCAGTTAACAAGGGTTGGTAGGCACAGGCTCAGTGCCAGGCCCAAGGGTGCATGGTGGGGTTCCTTGAAGGTCACACCCCATGCACAGTCTTCAGGGGAGAGAGTCAGTCACTAAAGGACACAGAGGCAGGTGAGGGGCAAAGATGGACCCCAGGAGCTTGTCACAGGCAGACATGGCCTGTCAGGAAGCCAGAGAGCCTTTCTCGAGAGGACTTTGGAGCTGAGAGCTGGACGTTGTACAGTATTCATCCAAGTGGTAAGAGACCTGATGAAGAAAGTGCCAGGAAAAGGGAGCAGAAGGTGCAAAGGGCAGGAAGCCCCAAAGCATGTGGTTCATGCTAGGAGCCAAGTGAATCATGTACACTTGAATGAATGAATCTCTTTGAACCAGTCTTTGTACTATCAGATTCTAAATGAATTTTAACCAGATGGTTAAGTAAATTATGGCACATTCACACAGTGAATACAATGCAGTCATTTATAAGAAATGAATGCTTGTGCATGAAAATGGATGCTCTCCAAGATACCTGATAAGTGATTTCCAAGAATAGGGCTTACATGTGCCAGGCACTGTTCTTAGCACTGCACAAGTATTAACCCATGATCCTCACCCCAACCCCATTAGGGAGAGAAGAAAGGAAAACACGAAGTATAGGTTACAAAAAGCAGTTTATTAACGTTTACAGTGCACATCATGAAGGAGAAACTAAGTAAAAAGTAACTCAAAAATGGCAGGTTAGAATTCTAGTTTATATAGCGTCTTCAAAAAGGAACAATAAATCGGTAGAAAAACGACAGGAAAAAAGAAAGCTTTATAGCTTCCAAAGATGGCAGATTGTGGGAAGGTAAATACAGGGGGTTTGGAAACTAATAGAAGGTTTGTTTGTAGATTCCTCTGGTGTCATCTCTAGGTTGAAATGTCTGTCTCTAATAAAAGAATTTATATCCTGCCATTAGGGGTAGAAAAGTGGGAGGTTTTCTGGGTTTTCTGCTTCCTGTTTTCAGTATAAATAATTTTCATGTCAAAGAGGCACATTTTGGAATGACATACTGTGGTTTCCTTCACTTCCTCCCACATATAATAAATCTATATAAATATGTATTTGCTTGTATCTGTACAGACACCACAAATATGCTGGAAAGACACATCAAATGCTAACTGTGGTGGTCAGAAGGGTAAGAAGACTTGTATTATACTATCTGTTTTTTTTAACCTTAGAATTTTGAGCTGTGCACTTCCAGATGGACAAGCTGGATTTAGAAAAAGCAGAGGAACCAGAGATCAAATTGCCAACTTCCACTGGTTCATAGAAAAAGCAAAGGATTTAAAAAAAAAAACAACAACCCTGCTTCTTTGACTACACTGAAGACTTTGATTATGTGGATCACAACAAATTGGAAAATTCTGAAAGAGATGGAAATTCCAGACCATCTTACCTGTCTCCTGAGAAACTTGTATGCAGGACAAGGAGCAACAGTTAAAACTGGACATGGAACAACAGACTGGTTCCAAATTGGGAAAGGAGTACACCAAAGCTGTATACTGTCACCCTGCTTATTTAACTTCTATGCAGAGTACATCATGTGAAATGCAGGGCTGGATGAATCACAAGCTGGAATCAAGACTGCCAGGAGAAATATCAACAATCTCAGATATGCAGATGATATGACTTTAATGGAAGAAAGCAAAGAGGAACTAAAGAGCCTCTTGGTAAGGATGAAAGAGGGGAGTGAAGAAGTTGGCTTAAAATGGGATTCTCTGGTGGCTCAGATGGTAAAGAATCTGCCTGCAATGCAGGAGATCTGGCTTCTATTCCTGATTTGGGAAGAACCCTTGGAGAAAGGAATGGTTACCCACTTCAAGAGAATTCCATGGACAGAGGAGCCTAGTGGGCTATAGTCTGTGCAGCTGCAAAGAGTCGGACATGACTAAGGACTAGGAACTAAAGAGCTTCTTGATGAGGATGAAAGAGTTGGCCTAAAACTCAACATTAAAAAAAGCAAACATCATGGCATCTGGTCCCATCACTTCAAGGCAAATGAAGTGACAGATTTTATTTTCTCAGGCTCCCAAATCACTGCAGATGGTGATAGCAAGCACGAAATTAAAAGATGCTTGCTCCTAGAAAGAAAAGCTACAACAAACCTAAATAGTGTATTAAAAAGCAGAGACATCACTTTGCTAACGCAGGTCTGTGTAGTTAAAGTTATGGTTTTTCCAGTAGTCATGTACAGATGTGAGAGCTGAACTATAAAGAAGGTTGAGCACCAAAGAATTGATGCTTTTGAACAGTGGTGCTGGAGAAGACTCTAGAGAGTCCCTTGGACAGCAAGATCAAACCAGTCAATCCTAAAGGAAATCAACCCTGAATATATATTGGAGAACTGATGCTGAAGCTCCAATACTTTGGCCACCTAATGCAAAGAGCCGAGTCATTGAAAAAGACCCCGATGCTGGGAAAGACTGAAGTCAGGAGGACAAGGGCATGACAGAGGATGAGATGGTTGGATGGTATCACCATTTCAATGGACATGAGTTTGACCAAACTCTGGGAGATAGTGAAGAACAGGGAAGCCTGACGTGCTGCAGCCCATGGGGTGGCAAACAGTCGGACACAACTGAGTGACTGAACAACAACAGAGTCTTAACAGCACAGATCTCACAGAGATTACATTATGAATCTGCACTGTGAATTTCCCTTTGCCATACATTCAACAACTCTTATTTAAGCTTCTACTATGTGTCAGGCACTGTTCTGGAATCAAAGATCATTAAAGCCTTCCCAGCTGTTGGAGATCATCTAGACAAAGCCCTTGTCTTTACAGAAGCTCAGAGAGGGGGAAGAACTTACCCAAGTGACGCAGCAAGTCACTGGCAATGCCAAATCTAGAACCCAGGACTCCCTCCTCCCTGCCCACAGCTCTTCTCATGTCACCCTGGAAACTCTCATAGGGTTGTTGTGTTTCTTGTTCTCCGGGAAGGACTCTTTTTAGGGAAATGCTCTGTACTGGTGCCCTGACAACCTTGCACATATCCACCTAGACCATGTAGGCAAGGTTTGACTACAGCTGACCTAAGCCTTGGTGGAACTCCTGGGATCTGTGGGAACATGGGAAGTCAGGCAGTCTTGTGAGGAGCTGCCACAAGGTCAGTTCTGTCTTCAGGGGGACTGCTGTCATAGGGCATTTCTCATCTGCCACCCTGGTTTCAATGAGATGGGATTTCCATCCCCCTCTTTTTTATATATATTTATTTGGCTGTACCGGGTCTTAGTTGTGGCACACAGGATCTTCATTTTGTTGCAGCATGTGGGATCTAGTTCCCTCTCTAGGGATCAAATCCGGGCCCTCTGCGTTGGGAGTGTCGAGTCTTAGCCACTAGACCACCAGGAACGTCCCAAGACACCAACTTCTGCTTCATTTCAGCCTCTGTTAATTTGGTTTCTGTCACAGTTGAGTTCAGTTGCTCAGTCATGTCCGACTCTTTGCGACCCCATGCACGCCAGGCTTCCTTGTCCATCACCATCTCCTGGAACTTGCTCAAACTCATGTCCATTGAGTCAGTGATGCCATCCAACCATCTCATCCTCTGTTGTCCACTTCTCCTCCTGCTTTCAATCTTTCCTAGCATCAGGGTCTTTTTAATGAATCAGTTCTTTGGATCAGGTGGCCAAAGGATTGGAGCTTCAGCTTTAGCATCAGTCCTTCCAGGACTGACTTCCTTTAGGTTTCTGTCACAGACCATATCCTAAATAATGCAAAAATTGCCAAAGCAGTCACAGGCTCCCTGAGCTTCAAAGGAAAGGGGACATAGATGATAACAGTATTAAAGAACTTTGGGGTCATGTTTTTAACAGGAGCTGGTCAACCCCTTCAGAACTTGGCTAAACCTGGCTACCTCAGGGAAGCATGTCACCACAGTCCATGTTAAGTTACACATCTATGTCATATGTCCTTCAGAGGACAATGCCATGAGCCACCCTCTCAGTACTTAAGGATTTGAAACTTTACATTTATCTTTGTGGTTATTTGATTGGATCTCCCTCACGAGACCGTAAGTTCTCCGAGGTCAGGGACTGAGTCTGTCTCCTTTAACTACTGTTACCCCAGCATCTAACACAGCGCATGACATAGAGTAGGTGCTCAATAAGTATATGTATGTAAGTTATGAATGGATGAATGAATGAATGAATCCGGACAAGAGAGGGGCAGGTTTCCTGCAGCACAGTGTAAAGGCTGAAGACTCCTCCTCAACAGAAAAACAGAGCTCAGGATCGTGACCCACTGACTGGAATGCTAACATGAACGCACATCTGTGCGAACCTCTCACAACCATCCCTTTCACAGGATGAGTAGGTGTGGATTTAGTAGTCCCCCAGCTAGTAGCTGGCCGATCCCCAATTCTGACTCTCGCTTCTCATACGCGGAAACTGGATTAGCGATGCCTGCCCCGCTGGTAGCACGGAGAAAGGAACGGTGGGGGAAGCAGCCCGGCCCCTCTGAAAGACAGCATCCGGAGGCTTCGGGGCTTCCGGGTTTCCGGTTTCCCCGCCCCCCTCCCCCCACGGCCCCGCGGCCGGGGCTCCGGGGACGTGCGCGCCGTGTGGGGCGCGCACGCAGGGCGGGGCGTGCGGGGGCGCGCGCGTGCGCAGCCGTAGCGCGGAGGGTCGAGGCAGAGCCGCGGAATCGCCGCGAGATCCGGTCTCGGTCCACGCTGCCCGTCGCGCCGCCCGTCGGCCAACCCAGCGTCCGCCGCTACCGCAGCCATGGGAGTGCAGGTGGAGACCATCTCTCCCGGAGACGGTGAGTAGGCGCGCGCCCGGTACCCCCGGGCTGCCCCGGCCACCGCGCGCATCCGCTCACCTCGCGCGTCTGTCTGTCTCCTCAGGGCGCACCTTCCCGAAGCGTGGCCAGACCTGCGTGGTGCACTACACGGGTGAGTCGCAGGACCGGGGTAGGGGGCGCCTCGGGGGTCGGGGGGCAGCCGGCGCGGCCTGGGGGCAAAGGCCTGGGGCGTGGCGGCGGCAGGCCCGCGTGGCCCGAGGCCGAGGCCTGGATGGTGGCAGCGCCCCCGAGGGGGCAGCGTCGGGCCTGCCAAACCTCGGGCGGTCCGAGCCGGCGCGCGGGCCGGACTTTATTCCGCACTTCGAAAGCGGTTCTGTGTCAGAGATGCTGCCGTTCTGCCCACATCGCGGATGGGGAAACTGAGGCTTGGGGCGGCGAAGTCACTTGTCCAAGGTCACAAGCTCAGGATGGGCAGAGCTCTGGCCAGGGACCATCAGAGAGGATTTATAGCATTTCTGTGCCCGGTTTACACCCTATTCCCGCTTCCGCCCCACCCTTCGATGGAGATAAGAAGGGCGAGGTAATTCCTAGTCCGTGGGAACTCGGGCCGCGCTGTGGGTGGGGAGACATCCCGCTTTCTAAGTCTTTGCTCTGGCCCAGCCTGGCCTTGGAGAAATTAGATCTGCACCGTCCCTTTCCTTTTCTTAGTTTTGAGCCACTTTACAAATCCTGGCCTCAGTGGCGGTGATGGCCCGGGTTGACATATAATTTAGCCTCCCCAGTCCTTCTAAGAGTAGAGACTTAACCCCGTTCAAAAGATAAGGAAACTGAGGCCCAGTTAGGAAAACAAACAGTATTATAAGCCAAAGGAAGTATTAGACTCTCAACCAGAATTTTAACATGACAGTCATATTCCTTGAGACCATTTTTTACTCTATGCCCTTACAAGGTTCGCTTAGGTTGTACTTGGTAGGGAGGGGAGGGGGGAGGCTGAGCAGGCGGAGACTTAGCTGTAGTGGGTGCTGGTGATTGGTGTAGCCACAGTTGTTAATATGAACAACCTTCCCTCCCCTTCCTCCTTCCCTTTTTCCTCCTTCCCACCCTTTCCTCTGTTCCTCCTCCTCCTTCCTCTATGTCTCTCTGCTCCCCCACCCCCTCAAGTAGGCTGTAGGCAGTTCTGAACCTGCTGCTCGGGGATAAGCTCTTGCCTTTTCTCTCTCAGATCATGGGGGGAGCCCTCTGTGAGGGAAATGACTTTTCCTTGGGAAGGGAAAAAGGCAGCTAACATTCTCCTCTCTGGTGCCCTTTTATTTCTCTGGGTTTTTTATTCCTCTGGCCCTTCTCCCTGTGTAGAAAAGAGGGTGGGTGTATAGGGGGTTAGGGATAGAACTTTTAAAAAGGCTACCATAGGAGGAAGTATTGAAACCTATCTTGGTAGGGAACTATTTCATACCTACAAAAGAAACTGTAAAGTGGTTTTGATGTTTTAAATGGTTGTCTTTATAGACTGTGGTCAGCACCTGAGCCCGGGAGGTCTAGTGGAAGAGAACATGTCAGTTTGGTTGATTTTGATCTGTGAGATGAGAAGAGTAATAACCATTGCCTTTTACAGTGCTAGGTGAGTGGGCAGTTCATTCAGTTCCCACAGCCAACTGGGGCAGGGACTCAGAGAGGTGATGAGTTGCCTTCTCCCCCCTCTCCTCCCAGTTTCTAGTTACATTAGGTTAATTGGCTCCACCTGGCTCATTCCCAAGTCTGTGCCCCTTATCCTTGGCTCACCCATCTTCTGGTGCTGATGGCAGGACTGGACACCAGCATGTCAGCAGAACGAAGTTTCACTGTGCCTCTTGGTGAAGTGTCCCCACAACGCATGTCTGGAGGCTTTTCCTAAGAGAACAGATGGCTGTGGCACCCAGAACACCATCAGGGCTCCCAGTGCCTCTTCTCCAAGTCTGAGTTTTCCTTGAGGGTGGCACCCACCCACATGTTCCCAGAACAGCAGTGCGACCCTGGCATGCGTTAGGACAAAAGCTTTCTTTTTTATTTCAGTTTTGATAAGCCCTACAAAGACACCCTGGTGAGAAGCCAGCTCTGCCTCATGCTCACAGAATAGGCTGTTCTTGGGCAGGCTTCTTTGTTCCTGTGGGTCTTTGCCATCAGCCTCCCAGGAAGAACCTGTTTGAGACCTGTGGGGGCATGAGAGGAATGGGTAAGTGCTTTGAGATTTCATCTGTAGCAGTTGAGTGACTTAAAAGCCGCTTGGAACAGAATCCATCTTGAGGGAACATGGTGAAGAGTATCATAAAAATCTGAGGGTCCTCAAATACAAGAGAACCTCTCCTCACTGAACCTCGAGGAGAAGAAATTCTCATGATCCTCCTAGTTTTCATCTTGTTTTTCTCTACCCACCTATCAGTAGTCTCCTGTTAGGGCTGTTTCTCTGCTGCTCCCAAGTCATTGATGGTGGGCATCCCTGTGTGCCCACCTCCCACCCCTGCCCCCTGTTTCTCTGTCTTTTTTTGCATAGCTAGCTCAGACTACTTGGCTGTGTGGCTCCAGTGGTTACAGTTCCTAGGACGGAGAATCTGATTGACCCAGGTTCGGGTCATGTGAATTCTCTAGATCCAGTCTGCTCTGGCCAGGTAACTGCTGCTGCTGATTTAGGAGCAGCTTCAAAGGATCAGCGTTGGAAATAAGGAAGCCAAAATCTTCTCTTGGTCATCAGGAATATGATTAGCACAGGCTGGCTTTGACCACATGAATGTTCTAAATGCTCCTGGTGACTGCCAGTTGTATCCTGGATGCCACTCTCCAGGCTCCCTCTGGTAACTTCTATAGCCTCTAGCAGAGCACAGCATGAGCACGGCCTCAAAGAAAGGCCTATGCCACATCTACGTGATGTCAGAAGGGAAGGTGAAAACTGTACTGTCTTTAGCCAAGGCCCTCCTGGTAGCATGACAGGCAGGCATTGAGGTGAGAGGGAGGAAGTGGAAAGATAACCTAATAGGTACCTTGAGGATCAAGTGGATCCTCATGGCTCCCTCCTTGCCTCCAGTAGCTTCATCAACTTTATTATTGAGCTTGTCCTGACACATTGCTAAGCTTATGTCCCTTATACTCACATCAGCAGGCCACGTGCCTGCCATTGTTAGAGCAACCTCAAGTGGATTGAGGAATTCTTTTTTTATAGTTGACATCTTGTCCTTGGGATCAGATTTAACTTGTCTGTAGCCTGACTTCTGACTGAGAAAAACCAAGGATGCCTCGGCTTCATCACCTCAGGAGGTCCACTTGAAGGGACACTGCAGCTCCCCTCCCCACCTGCTGCTTTTCTTTAGCCTCTGTCTCCTCTCTCCTCCCTGCTTTATTCCACCCCCTCCCCTGCTGAGTGTTTCTTGGCTGGTGATCCGATGTCTGGAGGGTCTGGAGGAAGGCTCGCCCCCAGCAGAGACTGCTCAGATGGCTTCCCCCGATGTGTGCCGGCTTCAGGCAGGCAGACTGTAACTGTTTGGGCAGGGCCACAGCAGGACCCTTTTCCTTCCTACAGCCGATAATTATTGAGCAACAGAAACCAGCCAGGCACTGGGGACACAGCCAGTGAGCTGAACAAAGGCCTGGTCTGGTGGGGAAGCGACTAGCAGCATGAAGGTCTGACACATTGGGTGGTGAGGAGCTCTGTGGAGAGAGGTTAAAGCAGTGTGAGGGCCTGGGATGGAGCTTTACAGCTTGTAGTGAGGGTGGTTGGAAAAAACTTCTTACAAAATGACACTTAATATTGGTCCAAAGGAAGGTGGGAGTGACTGATGTGGCTGTCAAGAACAGTCTTCTAGGCAGAGAGAGGGGCTAGCACAGAGGCCCTGCGGCTGGAGCATGACTTGGTGTATTAGCTGGAGTGGATTGTGCGAGGGAGACGGTAGTAGATGAGGTAATGGTGGGGCTTGCTTTCTGAGATGGGAGTCACGAGCTGATCTGGATTTTAACAGAATCGCCTGCCTTCTAGCTACTGTGTGGACGCTGGAGTGTTGGTGGCAGTGCGGAAACAGGGCCCTCGTTGTGTCCTGGGTGTTTAGAGCGTGCCAAGGGCAGGTGTGCAGAAGTGGTACCACAAGGACAGTGATCCCCAAAGAAGATGTGGGTCCTTTACTGGGTTCAGATTTTAGCTTGGGCACGTGATCCACTTTTCTCAGCTTCCGTATGCCATCTATTAAAAATGGGAGAAACAGTGCCTGCTGTGAGGAGTTGCGGGGGGCAGTGCATCTGGGAGGGGCAGCAACAACAGTGATGCTGTAATTGCGCATTGTGTCACGAAAGGCCCCTGTGTCCCCAGCGCAAGGTGTCTTATCATCCCTCAGTTTAGTGTTGGCAGAGTGGCATAGGCTGAGACCCTTCCGTTTCACAGATGAGGAAATAAAAAAGATGAATCTGAGTGAAGGTTCATCTTAAAACAGGCCTCCGCATTGCCTGCAGAGTATTTTGCCTAAGAACACTGCAGCTCTTCTCTTTAATTTGGAGATGAAAGGAGTTTCAGTATTTGTTACTGATTCTTGGTGGGTGTAAGACGGTCAGGGTTGGGCTATACCAGCTCACTAGTGTGTGCCAGTTAAAGTGTCAGTCCTTTTACCTTCAAGTTTCCTTAGCATAATTGGATTGTAACATTTTGCAAATGGACCTTGCTATGGAAATGTTATTTTCCTTTTTCTGGGATTGTGATTACCAAAATACGGAATCACATGGATGCCAGCTTTCTTCTTCCACAGATGAGAACAGAAGAAGGCTCACTTGTCTTAAATAAACTAAAGATCTCATAGAATTATTGCATCTGTGTGCAACTGTTATTTGTAAAGTTGTCAGAATTAGAGAAAAATCAAAATAGAACAGTAATTACCCATGTGCCCACCACCTAGATTCCACGATGGCTGACATTTTGTCATGTTTGTCAGTTCGGTCTACTTACAGGTATATGTAAATAGATATAATCTATATTGAGTTTTTAGCTGAGCCATTAGAAGCTGCTGACATGATACTTTTTTTCTAAGTACTTGAGCATGCTATAAGAATGAGAGTATTCTCCCTATCCTAATTCTGGTCACATCTGAGAAAATTTTAAATGATTCAATAGTATCTAAAGCCAAATGCATATTGAAACGACCCCAGTTGTCTTCAGTGTTTTTCAACAGCGTAAAAAAAAAAAAAAGTTCAGTTGGAAATTATGTCTATAGTAAACATCCAGAAGAGTCTTCATATCTCACTGGTTTTCCAAAGAGAGCACTTATTGTTATAGAATACCCCCACATCTATCTCATTGTTTATTCCTGACTGTTGTATAACTCCTTCCACTATCTTGATTTCCTGTAAACTAGGAGTTGAAATGTCTAAACAGTTTCTGGTTAAAACATTTTAGTGTGAAGACTTCTAACATGATGCTGTGTACTTCATACTCGGCATACCATGGGGAACATCACTATTTGTGATCTTTTTTGTGATTATGCATTTTACCGTTTGAATTAACGGGGCCATTGTCAAAGGGCTTGGACATCCTGTGTGTGACCTGCTACTCACCAGCCTTTTACCTACTGATTTTTATATCAGTTGATGATTCTTACCTGAAAAAACTGTTCCATTGGCATTTAATTTACAAAATGGTAATTAAAAACTTTTTTTTCATATCTTCCACATTTATTAACTGCTCTTCGATAACCCAGGGTAAAGCTGAATTCTTTCCCTTTAATTATCAATTTTAAGATCAGGAATTGGTTTTACAGTCATCCTCCATGGCGACAAGTGACTCTCCCCATCTATTTATTTATTTATCTTTAGTATACTAGGGACTCATATTTTACTCGGGGCCTTAAAATCATTGCTATTCATTATTCTTTTTGATAACTCTTGTCCCAGATTTGGCCAGTAGGAGCCCCTTCAGGGGGGCTTCCTGGCTGGGTCAGCAGTAAAGAATCTGCCTGCAGTGCAGAAGACACAGGAGACGCGGGTTCGATCCCTGGGTCAAGAAGATCCCCTGGAGGAGGGCATGGAAACCCACTTCAGTATTCTTGTCACAAAAATCCCGTGAACGGTGGGCTGTAGCCCTTAGGGTCACAAAGGGTTGGACACGACTGAAGTGCCTGAGTGTGCATGCACACAGACCCTGCCTTTTTGACATGCTTCCACTGTTTTTAATCATTTCCTTGGTTTCACTGTTCTGTTCCTTGCATTAGTCGCCTCTCTCCCAAGAACTCTGGTTCCTTGCAATGGGTCTCAGACTTTTTTTATTGACAGCTTTATTGGATATAATTTATACAATAAAATTTTTAACTTGGACATGTTTGGTGATTTAAAACTGATTTTTGTAAAGTTCTGATTAGAGTATCCCCATGTCTGTCTCATTGTTTTCTCCTGGTTGTGTGTAACTCCTTCCACTACCTTGATTTTCTATAAAATAGTTGAAATGTTATAGATACAGTTCATTGTGTCTATAAACTAAGGCTCATTTGTCTGCCTTGGAATTTTCCCTAAAAACAGTATTGTCATCTACTGTTTTCCATGGAAAAGGCTGGAGGTGTTTTGAACAACTTAGGCATGTATTCCCTTGGGCCCCTTTAACTTTGGCCTGATAAATTCTAGTAGCACAAAGAGCAGGAGGAGGAAAGGGAAAGAAAAGGGGGGATAATCTGCTTCTGGCTGCTGCTGTCTCTGCTCTCTTTGTGTTTCCTTTTCCCTTCCCAGGAACTCAGGCCACCCTGGCCTGCATTCAGTTCCCCCAAACACATCAGCCTTTCCCCCGAGGAAGGCCTCTGGCCTGCCACACTGCCTCCATTTCTCGCCAGGGCAGGCTGCTCTTGCAGCTTAAATGACACCCCCTCGGTGGGCTCCCCTGACCCTTGGCTAAAGTGACACTTCAGATGTGTGCACACACTTAGGCCTCTATCTCTAACAAGGTGCCCATCAGGCAGTGTGTAGTTACATCTGCTCTTTCCCTAGGAGACTGCAGGCACCAGGAAGTCAGCCCCACAGGGCTGGTGGTCTCCAGGGTCTCTGCTTTGGTGCTTGGCATGGAGTAGGTACCCAGTGACTGTTTCAAGTGGTCAGTTAGGACTTGGCCTTAGACTTCAGCTGGAGTGTGGAAAGTCTGCATTCCTGTTCTGATTGGTATCATACTTCTATTAGGTCTTCTGCCCACTTTTTGATTGAGTTGTTTGTTCTGGTATTGAGCTGTATGAGCTCTTATATATTTTGGAGATTAATCCTGGAGTTTATCCCAGGGATGCAAAGATTCTTCATTATGCGCAAATCAATCAGTGTGATACACCAGATTAACAAAATTGAAAAATAAAAACCATATGATCATCTCAGTAGATGCAGAGAAAGCTATCAACAGAATTCCAACATTCATTTATGATAAAAAACAGAAAATCTGCATAGAAGGAACATACCTCGACATAGTAAAGGCCATATATGACAAACCCATAGCAAACATTATTCTCAATGGTAAGAAACTGAAAGCATTTCCTCTAAGATCAGGAGTAAGACAAGGGTGCCCACTCTAACCATTATTCAGTATAGTTTTGAAAGTCCTTGCCATGGCATTCAGAGAAGAAAAAGAAATAAAAGGAATCCAGATTGGAAAAGAAAAAGTAAAACTCACTATGTGCAGATGATGTGATACTATACATAGAAAACCCTAAAAATGCTACCAAAAAACCACTAGAGCTAATCATTGAATTTAGTAAAGTTGGACGATATAAAATTAATACACAGAAGTCCCTTACTTTTGTATATGGTAGCAATAAAAAATCAGAAATGAAGGAAACAATCCCATTCACCATTGCAACTAAATGAATAAAATACCTAGGAATAAACCTACCTAAAGAGACAACAGACCTGTATGCAGAAGACTGTAAGACACTGATGAAAGAAATCAAAGACTACAAACAAACAGATATGCCATGTTCTTGGATTGAATCAGTATTGTCAAAATGACTACACAGAGCAATCTACAAATTCAGTGCAGGCCCTATCAAATTACCAATTGTATTTTTCACAGAAGTATAAAAAATGCACAGTTTGTATGGAAACATAAAATACCCTGAATAACCAAAAGCAATCTTGAGAAAGAAAAATGGAACTAGAGGGATCAACCTTCCTGATTTCAGACTATACTACAAAACTACAGTTATCAAGACAGTATTGTACTTGCACAAAAACAGAAATGTAGACCAGTGGAACAAGATAGAAAGCCTGGGGATAAATCCCCACACCTATGGGCACCTTATTTTTGACAAAGGAGGCAAAAATATACAATAAAGAAAAAGCCTCTTCAATAAGCAGTGCTGGGAAAACTGGACAGCTGCATGTAAGAGAATGAAATTAGAACACTTCCTAACACCATACACAAAAATGAACTAAAAATGGATTAAAGACCTAAATGTAAGACCAGAAACTATATAAAACTCTTAGAGGAAAACATAGGCAAAACACACTGACATAAATCACAGCAAGATCCTCTATGACCCACCTCCTAGAGTAATGGAAATTTAAAAAAAAAAATGGACCTAATTAAACTTAAAAGCTTTTGCACAATGAAGGAAACTAATCAAGGTGAAAAGACAGCCATCAGAATGGGAGAAAATAGTAGTAAATGAAGCAACTGACAAAGGATTAATCTCTAAAATATACAAGCAGCTCAGGCAACTCAATACCAGGAAGACAAACCAACACTATCAAAAAGTGGGCAGAAGGCCTAAACAGATAGTTCTGCAAAGAAGACATACAGATGGCTAATAAACACATGAAAAGATGCTCAACATTGCTCATCATTAGAGAAATGCAAATCAAAACTACAGTGAGGTATCATCTCATACCTGTCAGAATGGCTATCATCGAAAAGTCTGTGAACAATAAATAGAGGATGTGGAGAAAAGGGAACCCTCTTGCACTGTTGGTGGGAATGTAAATTGATACTAGCTGTTTTGGAGAACAGTATGCAGATTCCTTAAAAAACTAATTGGTATTAAGTTGAAAGTAGAAGTTCTTTCTCCCTCTCGCAACTGTAAGTAGCAGGAACTTTATATAGTTTTGAAAGTTTGGGGTTTGGGATATTCTGTTTTGTTGTTTGGTTTAAGTTTTTTTTTTTATTGTTGGTTGGTGGTGTTCTAAAACTTTTCATATTTGGGGCCCTGCAAAATGTTTCTTGTGAAAACCACCTACAAAGATGCATCAGCTAATGAAAATCACATTGTGAATCATGAGCTTTTACTACAACATGTGGTGAGGCCATAGATTCATGCCTTCCTAAGTCATCTTCCCTTACCCAGTAGGGGGTATCTGGGAACTCTGCCTTCCATGAAGCAGAGTGCGCTAGAAGTGTTGTCTTTCCTGTTAAGTGAAATGACAACCCAAGGGTTCTCCAGAATCTGCAAATGCTAGCCCTGGGTCCTCCTCCCCCTTTTTTTTTTTTTTTAAGATTTTTATTTTCTTTTTAATGCATTATTTATGTATTTTTATTTTTTGGCTGCGTGCCATGCTGGATCTTTGCTGACTAGGGATTGAACCCAGGCCCTTGGCAGTGAGAGTCAGATCCTTAACCACTGGACCACCAGGGAATTCCCTGGCCTTGGGTCTTAACCACTGCTTCTGTGACATGGGCCAAGCGTCTGGAAACAGTCCAAGGGGCCTTTGCTTAGCAGCTGCTGCCCAGGTCTGCCTCTCCTGATTCCTTTTGAGCAAAAAATGAGCCCTCCATAACAGACAGGCAGCAGAAAGCCATGCTGTGAGCGGGATCCTGCCAGGAGAGGACCTGGAGACTTCCCCACTATCATGCATATGCTCTCTCTTTTTTTTAAAGCCCTCCTGTTCCCTCTCCAGGGATCTGAGTTTGATTCTTCCCCAAAGAACAGCTAAAACAGCTTGGGAGTAGACCCAGGTGAAGGTGATATCAACTGCATTGCAGCCAGGGGCCAATTTAACAGTCCCGCGCAGGCAGCCATGGCTTCCCTGGTGGCTCAGAGGTTAAAGCGTCTGCCTCCAATGCGGGAGACCTGGGTTCGATCCCTGGGTCGGGAAGATCCCCTGGAGAAGGAAATTGTCAACCCACTCCAGTATTCTTGTCTGGAGAATCCCATGGACTGAGGAGCCTGGTGGGCTGCAGTCCATGGGGTCACAAAGAGTCGGACACAACTAAGTGACTTGACTTGGCTTTACAAGCAGCCATAGCTTTTGCTCCTTCCGTGGCCTTGTGCTTTTAACTGGAGAGCCCGGAGTTTGCTGAGGAATTTAAAGGTGCTGAGTGTAAAAAACTGCCATTCTGGCTGGGATTACCCCTCAGATTGTTTTTATCACATAGGGAAGAGGTCCAAAGCCTTGTGGTTGTCCTGCTAGTTCTTAAAAATTGTGCAAATGAAGCAGATCCTAAAGTGCTCATGAGTGCCAGGGGTTGAGCTGAGTGCCTCAGGGACGTAGAACTGTTTGAGTCCAGGTCTGATCTCGAGCCATGTTCAGTTGGGAAAGACGAGAGCTAATTTTTGACGTCAAGAGTATGTAGCTATCCTAGACAATTTCTGGGTCGTGAGGTATAGATTTGTGTGTAATCAGAAATGGAATCAGTTCTTTAAATAGAAGGTTATGCTGGTGATCCAGGTTTTTGCTAAGAATGGCCTTCGGAGCTTAAAGAGTATCAGCTGTCGTGTCTGCACTGTAACCTCAGTTGCCTCCTCTCAGGAGAGAAATGTTTTCTCTAGGAAATTACAGCACTAACTTGGCAGGTGGCTTCGCTGTTCAAGGGCTCCTGGTTCTGGCACGGAGATGTCCAGAGTTAAAATGGGAGCAGCTGCTGAGGCTGACTTGCCTGCTTTACCTGCTGCTTCCCAAAACAGAGGAAGCACCTGCCATCCACTGCCTGGTTGGGTGTAGGAAGCAAGCATGTAGCATTTTAGTAAATCTCACTTTTTCCCCTTTCTCCTGTTTTTTAAAATAACAGTTTTATAGAGGCGTAATTGACATCCAGTAAATAAACTATTCATGTTTAATGTGTACAATTTCATAAGTTTCGATATGTTTCTTTGTTGCTCTTTGAAACCTCCCTCTTCTTCCCATCCCTGACAACCACTGCTAGGCAGCATAGGTTAGTCTGCCTTTTCTAAAGTTTTGTATAAATGGAATCATACCATGTGTACTGTTTTGTCTGGCTTTCGCTCAGCATAATTACTTTGAGGTTACATTGTTCCACGAGTCAGTAGTTCGTTCCTTTTTATTGCTGAATAATTTTCTATCATATGGATATATTTAATTACCTGTTTACCAGCTGGCAGATGTTTGGATTGTTCCAGTTATTGGTTATTACAAGTAGGTCTGCTATGAGCATTTGTGTATATGAGTATTTTTATATAGCCAAAAGCACCATTTCTCTTGGATAAACATCCAGGAGTAGAATGACCGGGTCAAATGGGCGGTGTGTGTTTCAACTGCCAGCTGTTTTCCAAAGTGGCTCTTCTGTTTTATATTCCCACCAGCAGCGTGTGGGGATTCCAGTTCCTCCGTATCCCTGCCAGTACATAATATGATGAGTCTTTTTAGTTGGATACATTCTAATCGATAGTAGTCATACCTCCTAGTGGTTTTAATTTGCGTTTTTTAATGATGACAGTGTTGAATATATTTTCATGTACTTATTTGCCATTTTTTATCCTTTTCAGTGAAGAATGGATTCATATTGTTTGCCCTTTTTTAACTGTTATTTTGCTGAGTTTTTTGAGGGTTCTTTTCATATTCTGGACACAAGTCTTTTATGAGAGATATGTCCCGTAAAGATTTTCTCCCAGTTTGTGGCTTGACTTTTCATTCTCTTAAAAGTATTCTTTAAAAGTGCAGAAGTTTTCATTTTTGATGAAGTTCATTTTGTCCTTTTATGGCGTGTGCTTTTTCACCTCATATCTAAGAAATTTTTGTGCGACTCACAGTCACAAAGATTATTTTCCTATGAGTTCATCTAGAAATTTTATAGGTTTAGTGTTTTTTTAGAGCTGATTTTTAGTTGACATTTGATTATGATGTGAAGTATAGGTCCAAGCTTTTACTTTTTGCCTTTGGATGTCCATTCAGTTCTTCTAAGCCCAGCATATTTTTCATTTCAGGCATTACGGTTTTCACCTCTGAAAGTTTGACTTCAGTCTTACCCTCCTCCTCTGCTCAGTCTAACCTCTGTGTCACTTCTGGGTTGTTTCAGTTGATTGACTAGTTGCATGTGGGTCATATTTTCCTGCGTCTTTGCATGCTTGGTAATCTTTGGATTGGTCATTGAAGAAGGCCATCTTGTCTCTCCTTGCTATTCTCTGGAACTCTGCATTCAGTTGGGTATACCTTTCCGTTTCTCCCTTGCTTTTTGCTTTTCTTCTTTCCTCAGCTATTTATAAAGCTGCCTTAGACAGCCACTTCAGTCCCATCACATCATGGCAGATAGAAGGGAAAAAGGTGGAAGCAGCGACAGATTTCCTCTTCTTGGGTTCAGATGGTGGCTGCAGCTGTGAAATTAGAAGACGATTGCTTCTTGGAAGAACTATGACCAACCTAAATAGTGTGTTAAAAAGCAAAGACATCACTTTGCCAGCAAAGGTTTTGTATAGTCAAGGCTACAGTAGCCTTGATGATCTTTTCAGTGGTTGCGTGTAGATGTGAGAGTTGAACCATAAAGAAGGCTGAATGCCGAAGAATTGATGCTTTTGAATTAGGCTGTTGGAGAAGACTCTTGAGAGTCCCTTGGACAGCAAGGAGATCAAACCAGTCAATCCTAAAGGAAACCAACCCTGAATATTCATTGGAAGGACTGATGCTGAAGCTCCAATCCTTTGGCCACCTGATGCAGTGAGCTGACTCACTGGAAAAGACTGCCTGATGCTGGGAAAGATTGAAGGCAGAAGGAGAAGAGAGCGACAGAGGATGAGATGGTTGGATGGCATCATCGAAGTAATGGACATGAACTTGGGCAAACTCCGGGAGATTGTGATGGACAGGGAGGCCTGGTGTGCTGCAGTCCATGGGGTTGCAAAGAGTTGAGCATGACTTGGCAACCGAACAACAACCATCTTTGAATGTTAGACATTGTAAATTTTACCTTTTGGGGTGCTGGATATTTTATTCCTAATAATCTTCTTGAGCTTTTTATGTGTAAACACTTGAGTTACTTGGAAGCAGTTTGATCCTCTGCAGTCTTGCTTTTATGATTTGTTAGGTGGGTCCTCCAGAGCAGCGCTCAGGTGGGGGCTGATTACTCCTCACTGCTGAGGCGGGATCTTCCCAGAGATCCTATGCCGTGCCTCATGAACCATGACGTTTTTCAGTTCAGCTGGTGGGAACCAGTACTGATCCCAGTCCTTTGTAGGCTCTGAGCACTGTTCCTTGTAAACCTTTTGGATGGGTTCTTTTCCAGGCCGTGAGTGGTGTCCTCAGGCCATGTGCATTGATTAGTACTGTGGTGAGTACTTATGGGGGACTCTGTAAATCTGGAGAGCTGCTTTTACAGTGCTTCCCCTCCCTGCTGTGTGTCCTGTAGACTCCGTTCTGTTCTCTTCCCTCGGAAACTCCCAAGGATATAAGCTGGGGGGACATCACAGCTCTCGCCTTGTTAGTTTTATTTCTCAGGGATCACAGGCTTTAATTGCAAAGTCCAGTGTCTTCATTGCTGTAACTGTAGTCTGGCCTCTTTTTGGTTTCATTCAGTTTCTTTTTCTTTTTTTCCTGTGGTTTGTCTGGTGTTGTTTTGTTTCAGTTTTTGGTTGATTAGATCGAAGGGTAAATCTGATCCTTTTCCTCCATCTTGGCCAAAACTATTAATAACTTTTGATAATCATAGTTTCTCTTATATTCTGCATTCAGTACTGACAAACCTAATTCCCACTCGAGAAAGCATCATATGCACATTCATTGCTGCTTCTTAATGGACATTGCTTCCTCTTTTGCATAACCTCCTTCAGCATCCTGCAAATTATAGCCTTGGAGTTGGTTTCCTCATTTGTTATAAGCAGTCTCTGGCAGATGGATGGAAAGGCTCCTGAAAAAGAGAAAGGATTCTGAGATGCCTAGCTTCTCGTTGCCTGCTCTCACCCTTGATGCTGAGTTCATTTAGGGTAGGATCAGTGGGTGAAGAGCTTAAAATGGGCTAGAGGGAACATCTATGGTGAGTATTATGGAGAGTGGAGATCTAGTTTTCTCCCAGTTTGTCATTTATAGAAAACTGTTTATTTATCATGTCTTTGATCAGATAGTGATTGTGTTCTGGTAAAGAGATGAGCTACATGTACACCCGAACTTGTTAGTTCTAGGGTGTTGAGTTCCTAGCTTTACAGTGTCTCAACAGGTCACTTTGTGTCCATCTTTGTGTCTCCCTTTCAGTCCTCAGCTCCCAGCTTCAGGCAGTATCATCACCCACTCTGCCCTAGGACATTTGTCCCTTCTCCTCCTCTGTTAGGACAGTAGTTCCTGTCCCCATGACTCCCCATTTTCCTATTTTGTCAAAATACAGAAAGTCTGGTGACTGTGATAAAGCTGGCAATTGATCTCTGCTTCCCCATTCCACCTACCAGTGTTGACACTGTTTTTTAGGTTGGAATTTCCCTCCACCTCTGAAAACATACAAATACAGCGGAATTCTGTGTTTTGCTGGGTCTTTAGAGGGTTGCTTAGAACCATAGTGGTTGCCCCGCCTCCACCTCCATATGAAATCAGTATTGTGTTAGTTATATGTCAACAACGGGCTGGACCCTTCCAGTCTGGGATGAAGGTGTGAGTGTTTTCAAGACCTCAGTGACAGCTATCACAATTGGCTGACACTGGCTTCTGGAGAAACCCATGTGCTGGTCTTTTGTGAGCAAGGAGTTGCAGGTATCTCTTGGTCTTTTGTCATGACACTCATCCCCTGGCATTTCCATCTCTGAAATGCCCCCTTTTAGTGGAAGTTTCCAGTATGGGTTGTCTGGCTTATGAGAAACTGGAATGGTAGAATGAAAATGGTTTTTGGATTTATAGCCTAGCTTTAATGCCTTACCACATTACTTCACTTCTCTCTGCCTCAGTTACTTCTTCTGTGAAGTGGGGACAGGAATCCTTTGCTGTGGGAAGGATTGAATAAGTTCATGTGTGTAAAGTACCTTGCCCAGTCTCTGACTCAGATTAGAAGCCCACAGTTCAACCAGAGTTTTTGGTGTCTTTTTCAATGCTCCTTCTCCAATACCAGCTAGTATCCTATAGTTCAGTTAAGTTCTGACACTACCCACTTTCTATAAGAGATGGGTGAATTGAAGGAGGAATATGGCTTGCACATAGAGTGACTGCGAGCTACTGTGTGTGCTTAAAGGGCCCACAGTTGCTCTCAGTCTGGGAGGAAATCCAGAGTGCTGGGAATTCCTGCCAGGAGTGTGTCTGCTTCCCCATTCTCCAGAACAAGGTAGATAGCCTGCCTCTGGTATCAACTTCCTGCTTTGAGTTGGGGAAGAACATTCACTAGCCTGGAATAGAGGGACTACCTCAGCTTCTCAGAGGCCCACTGAGGACACAGGAAATCCTAGGACACCCCGCCAGGTCTTCCAGTGCTGGCCTCTAGGACAGGCACTCTCCTGCTGGCTCTCACTTCCCTCATGTCATTCCTCCTCGTTACTCATGTTACAGCTGCCCTTTTCCACAGGGATGCTTGAAGATGGAAAGAAATTCGATTCCTCCCGGGACAGAAACAAGCCCTTCAAGTTTGTGCTGGGCAAGCAGGAGGTGATCCGAGGCTGGGAAGAAGGGGTTGCCCAGGTATGCTCTCTTTTGTTGTTGTTGTTGTTTTTTTAGTGTCTACTTCTTAAATTACGTTTATGCGTAGGAAAAATTTCATTGCTAGCTCCCTCACCCAAATAGCTCCTTTTATTAATGTTTTTTGTAGAATTTCTGTAAGTGCCCCCCTCACCCCTTCTTTTAGACACACACACACACACACACACACACACACACTGTTCTGCTCTTTTCTTTTGCACTTAATCAATCTCTGATACTTGATATACCAGGACATAAAAGAGAAGGAAGCTCTCCTCATAGAGCTTCATCGTGTAGGCAGATCTTGGAAGTATTGCAGGCTTGGTTTCAGGCCACCACAATAAAGCAAATCTTGCAGTAAAGTGAGTCACGTGGATGTTTTGGTTTCCCAGTGCATATTAAAATTATGTTTACACTATAGTTTATTAAGTGTGCAATAGCATTATGCCTAAAACACAATGGACAGATGTTCCTTGAGCAGTGCAGGGTAGGGACACCAAACCCCACCTCCCTGCCCCCTGAACAGTTAAAAATCCGTACATAACTTTCACAGCTGGTGCTCTGTGCCTGAAATTCCTCATCCAGGGACTCAGCCAACCATGGATCATGTAGTGTTCAGTGTTGAAAAACACTGACATGTAAGTGGACCCATGCAGTTCAAACCTATGTTGTTCAAGGATCAAATGTATGTGCCTTAATTAAAAAAATACTTTATTGCTAAAAAATGCTAACTAACATTTGAGCCTTCACCGAGTCATAATCTTTTTGTGGTAGCAAATCAAAGACCGCATATTGCTGTACAAATGTAGTGATGAAAAGGTTCAAAATACTGCATGAATTACCAAAACGTGACACACAGACATGAGGTGAGCAAATGCTGAGGGAAAAGGCACAGGTAAGCTTATTCCACCCAGGGTTGCCACAAACCTTCAATTTGTGAAAACATAGTGTCTGTGAAACACAGTAAAAGGAGCTTATGTCTGTATCCCCTTAGGTGAGTGTACTACAGTTTATTTGACCAGGACACTCTTGATGGCCATTTGGGTCATTCCCAGTATTTCAGTATTATAAACAACACTGCAGTGATTAATCTTGAATGGACTTTATTTTGCATTTGTGCAGGGGTTCCCACAGGCAGATTCTTGGAAGTAGACCAAGTGGTTCAGTAGCTGTGTGCACTGGATTTTGACATATTGCCATGTTGCCATCTGTAGGGATTACACTGAATTGCCACCAGTAGGCTATGAAGGTGCCTGCTCCTCCCAGCCCTTCCAGCACAGTGTGTTGTTAAAAACTTTTGGCTTCAGGACACAATGAGTGAAACCACTATCTTGGTGTGGTTCTAATTTGTATTTGTCTTATTATTGACCATGTTGTGTCAGACCACTTCTGAGAGGTCAGGCTCACGGAGAAAGTCATTTTGTTTGTCTTAAGTCTATTTCTTCACTTCTCCCCTCCCCATTTGTGTAAACAGCTTTTGTTCTGCCAACTCTATGAAATTCCCAGTAGACAATAAGGGATCCAGGGTTGCCAAATTTCAGTTGGATTTTATCCTTGCGCTAAGCCCAGGAATTTTTTTCTTGGCACTAACCAGGTAAAGGGATGTTTACTGTGGCCTACAACCCAGGGAGCTTTATAATCAGGCTCTGCCATGGTGGATAATTAGTCTATTTCCTCTCACCAAAGAGAAGTGGAGATTTAACCAATGTGGATAGAGGGATTTCTGTTTTTCTGTTTTTCAGAATACACTTTACATCCTCTATAAAATATCACTGATTTACCTCCAAATAAACTGCTTAAACTTTCAGAAACTGCTTTTCTTAGGTGTCTAGATCTTTGTTCCTTCCTGGCTGGGAGTCGGCAATAGAAAACGGAGAGGATCTTTGTGGCTTACTTCCTTTTGGAAACCTCTCCAACTGTACCTTTCTGTCCTGTCTCCCACCCCAGACGTCTGATAGGCTCTTGGCTCTGTAGCTCACCCCCATCTCCCATGCCAACCATTGTCCACCCCATGGCTCATCTTCTGTGGCTGTTCCAGCACTGGAACAATCATTGTGTTGTGTGTCCCAGGAGCCATCGCTGCCACTGAGCTGGTGTTATCAGCCTACTTCCCATCCCAGGCTAGGAAGGCCTGATGAAGTGTTAGGGGGATGCCCAGTCTCCCCCTGCAGCCAGGCTGCTTTGAGTCAGTCACAGTGGTGGTGCTTGTGGGAAGTCTGGGTGGTCTGAGACCTGCATAGAGCATGAACTCCTCCATATAATATTTCTTTAGGACATACATTAAAAGCACAGGAGGAAGGGTTGTCTTTCGCCCCTTCTCCTGTTCTTTTGATACTGTTCCAGTTTTCTGTGCTTATAGGTCTTCAGTCCTGGCACATGTACTATTTTGGCAACTTGCTTTTTTCATCTAACCATGTGTCCTGGACATCTTTCCATGTTAGTATAGTTAAGGCCACTGTTTTCTTTCTAGAGGCTAAGAAGAATGGTACAGCTGCACTGTGAAACCACACCCCTTGCAGTGGGCATTTGAGTTGCTAGCAGATTCTGGAAGTGGAATTGCTGGGTAAAAGGATATCATTGCTTTGAATTTTATTAGATTAAACCATATGCTTTCAACTGTCTTTGCCGCTTTGGTCCAGCATGTCCCAATTTCTGAAGGGTGCTGTAGGAAAGAAGCCTGTAGCTTTCTCTTGAGTCACCATCACTTGGACTGGGTCAGAGAGCCAGGCGTGCACACATGGAGAGGTACGCGTATAGTTGGAGAGGCATCCAAAGGAAAGGGAGCCACAGGGATCCTCTGTTTTGTACTGCCAACGTCTAGTCAGGCAGGAACAAAAATCTAGATCCTTGGGAAAGGCAGTTCCTGAAAGTTAAGCCGTTTGTTGCTGCTGCTGCTGCTAAGTCGCTTCAGTTGTGTCTGACTCTGCATGACCCCATAGACAGCAGCCCACCAGGCTCCCCCGTCCCTGGGAATCTCCAGGCAAGAACCCTGGAGTGGGTTGCCATTTCCTTCTCCAACACATGAAGGTGAAAAGTGAAAGTGAAGTCACTCAGTCGTGTCCAACTCTTAGTGAACCCATGGACTGTAGCCTACCAGGCTCCTCTGTCCATGGGATTTTCCAGGCAAGAGTACTGAAGTGGGTTGCCATTGCCTTCTCCGGTTAAGCCATTTATTTGGAGATAAATCAGTGATCTTTTACAAAGGATGTAGAGTAAAGCATATTCTGAAAAAGAGACAGAAATCCCTCTATCCACACTGGTTAAATCTCCAGTTCTATTTGGTGAGAGGAAATAGACATGGAGACTTAAAAGAGATAGGTAAAGAGTGGGGATAGAGCAGAGAACCTGCTCACTGTTCGGAAAATAGACATTTTGTATTTGATGAGAAAATGAAAAAGCTACAAATACGTTTTAAAAAGTGAAAATTTTCTTGCCATCCTCTGCTCTCCCCATAGAAAAATCTAGTGTTATTTGTGTTCTTCCAAAAATGTTTTCATGTTTATACAGGCAGGTACAACTATGTATAAATACTTTTCTTTTTTGTATAATTGGTAGCATGCTATTTTCATACAATTGGTACATGGTACTTGGTACCCCCAGAAAATCTTATTGCTTGTTTTACTTTTTCTACATTTCTGAGTATAAATATAGAGATTGCAGAAAAGTAGCCTGCCTTAAATATTACTTTCTGTGTGTTTTCTTCTAAAGTAAAGTTTTGTTCAAAGCACTCCTTTTGCAGTAGTATAGATGCTTCTAGTGACAAGCCACTGGAGGGCTTAGGTGGTGACATGTCTATAGTGTTGGCTGCCCAGAGTCGGATTAGTGGGACCAGGACAGAAGGATTGAGAGCCTGGTGATTCTGGGAGTCAAGAGGGATTTTTATCAGTTATCGAGTCCCTGGAGCCAGATGGAGGGCTCATCCAGCCTGTCTGCCTGCCTCCACGTCCTCACAAAGGGTGCCCAGTGCCCAGGCAGCCATGCAGTCACCAGAATGTCCTAGTCACACCATCCTGGCCAAGGAGCACCCAGTCAACAGCCCTGCTGCTTAAGGGAACAGCTGGGGAGTGCATCCAGCACTGCCATTCTTCCTTGTTCTTTTCACAGATGAGCGTGGGTCAGAGAGCCAAGCTGACTATCTCCCCAGACTATGCCTACGGTGCCACTGGGCACCCAGGCATCATCCCACCAAATGCCACTCTCATCTTTGACGTGGAACTTCTAAAACTGGAATGACAGGAGTGGCCTCCTCCCTGAGCTCCCCATTCTTGGGTAAGGAACTTAATACTAAAGAACCTTTCTCTAACTACCTTTGCTCCTCCCGAGTCATGCCCAGTGCTTGATGGGCATCAGAAAGAACCTTGATGCCTCGGGATGTTTTCCTTTATATTCTTCCTCCATCAACCATACTTTGAGTTTTGTTACAAGTTTATACCTTGGAAAGGGACGGCATGTGCTCTTGAAAGAACTCAGAGGGATGGAGCAGCTGATAGTAGCTGTTGAAGTGAAGTATTTTTATATGTAACTTATAAACTAAAACTGGGTTGGAAACTGGAAATACAGACCAAATTTTTAGTGCCAGCATTTCAGTTCTTTAGAAATAAGATTGGTGATGACTTTGCTTGCCCTGCTGAGTTTGTGCAGCTCCCTCATTCACACATCCTCTCACTGCCTGTTAGAAAGGTATGAATGGGACATTACCACCTGGGCCACCTGCCTCGGAGCAAGCCCAGGACACGCAAGGACAGTAGGCCAGCTTGTTATCAGTGGGTTTAAAGATGAGGCCCAGGATGCTTATGAAGTGTGAAGGATGTTCTCAGACAATCCCGGAGAGGATCTTAGGGACCTGAGTGAGCCTTTCTGTCCAACAAGTAAGGAGACTGGGGCCCAGAGAAAGAGGCCTTACTCAAGGTCACATCCAGACAGAGACAGATTAGGACAGAACCCTTTCCTGCTTCCCCTTCCTGGACTTGTTTTCCTTCCTCTTCCTTTATTTCTAGGTAAGCCAACTCAATATTCTAATAGCACTTACTTTTCATATGAGTAGTAGAATCATAAAACGTGTGAACACTGACATCTTTCCACATGACCTCATGCATGCATGCTAAGTCACTTCATTCGTGTCCAACTCTGCGACCCTATGGACCATAGCCCGCTAAGCTCCTCTGTCCGGGGGATTCTGTAGACAAGAATACTGGAGTGGGTTGCCGTGCCTTTCTCCTCCATGTGACCCCAGATCTCTGCATTTGCTCCCCTCGTGCTCCTGGAACCAGAAGGCCATAGCCAGGTGAAAACAGTAGTAAGTGGCTGCCAGCGTGTTATGGAGTACTTTGTCTTGAGGTAGAGGAGCTTTTTTTTTTTTTTTTTAAGCTATTTCCTCTCAGTGGTTTGATCCCTAAACACCTGGGTCATCCGTGCCTGGTCAGGTTTGAGGACTCCGGCTTTTTCACTTGTCATTCCTTCCAGGAGGAAACCCTGACACTTGATAGAGCTCGTCCCTGCCCTAGAATGCTGAGTCCTTTGAACATAAATGTATCAAAGGGAGCCCTGGCGTTATCCTGATTTGGGAATAGGCTTTCTGTAAATCTGGAAGGACAGGAAAGGGAAGGAGGGGAGAGAGGGCTGAATGGCTGTGATTCACCCTGGCCTCAACCTCCCCCCAAAACTGCCATAGAACAGTTCAGAGCTTCTTGCAAAGGTCTTGAGGGAAAGCTCAAGGGCAGACCCAAAAAGTCAGGTTCGAGTGAGTGAATGAAGACTAGATATTTTCTCAATCCGTTTGACACGAGGAAAAATCGGCTTAGGGCTGTGCATGTTAAAGTCTCTGGGAAGCTTTAAGACTCTTGATGCCCAGGCCACCCCCAGACCAGTTAACTGCTGTCACTGGATGTGGGGTCCAAGCCTTCAGGTGTTTTTAAAGCCCCCAGGTTGGAGACCCACTGATACTGGGGATCTGAATTGTCAGCCATATTGGTGGGCTCTGCCCCTCCTGCTGTCCTCAGCAACATAGATGTAACCTTAGGTTTAAAACCACCACTAAGGTGTACAGGAAGGAGGCTGCTCACCTGGGAACCTAGCCCGAGCCCAGCGGGTCCTTCCCAGCTGGAGCAGAGGGGTGAAGGCAGATCTGACCTCACAGCTGTTGGGGAAGGGACATGGTGTGGCAACAGCCTGTGGCGGTCCCTTCCCCACACAGAAAGCATTGAGCTGCTGGGACTTACGGGTTTTCTGTCCCCGACAGATGTGCCACAGAAGGATCTGGCGCCACCAGACGCACACAGCGAGTCCATGTGGAGCTCTTCCCGACGTTCCACTACACTCTTTGTATAAGCATCTTCCCAGACTGAATGTGTTCTGTCACCGGCTTTGCTCTTCCCCTTCTCCTCGTATGTGTGTTGACCTGAACTATATGCCATAAACCTCAAATTACTCAGTTTGTTTTTGTTTTGGGGTGAAGATTGAGTTTCAGTCCTTTGGATCTAGGTTTCCAATTAAGTATTAGTCAAGTATTAACAGCACAAGTAATGGGTTAACTTTAGACTAGGAATTGGTGTGGGGGGGGTGCAAGAATCTTTATTTTATTTTATTTTTTTGGATAAAAGTTTTATCTATTATATATTAAACGTTCTTGCTGCTGCGCTGCAAAGCCATAGCAGATTCGAGGCGCTTTTGAGGGCCGAATTACTCTCCAAGTTGAGAGATGTCCTCGGGTTGAATTGAAAGCCCTACCCAAAACTGCAGTGGGAAGAGGGAGAGCCTTTGCCTCCACTGCCCCACCCTCACCCTCCTCGTAGACCCTCTGCCTTTTGAAAGCAGATCGTTTTCACTGAGATGTTGGACATTGCAGATGTCTGTTCCCCAGGCCAGCAGGGACCTCTGAAACCTTCATGGCCTGGCCTTTTTTTTTTTCCATCCTGTGGTTTTTCTAATGGATATCCAGGATTTTTGTAATCGCATAGCTATCCAAGCTCTACTTCCTAAATTTTAAGAACTTTAATCGAAAGTTAAATTGAAGGTGCTGTTTGTAGACACTTAATACCCATGAAAGCCCAGCCATCATGACAAATCCTTGAGTGTTGTCTTAAGAAAATGATGCTGGTCATCACAGCTTCAGCATCTCCTGTTTTTTGATGCTCAGCTCCCCCTGCTGATCTCAGAGTTTCCTGGCTTCTCCTTGCCCCCTCTCACCCCTTTGCTGTCCTGTGTAGTGATTTGGTGAGAGAAATTGCTGCCTACTCCCCCAGCCTACCCCCACCCCCTGCACTACACATGAGTTTCAAGTTTTATTATTGCAATAAAAGTGCTTTATGCTGGCTTTTCTCAGCTCTGTGTGATGGTGATTACTTTCAGGCACCTTCCCCTGCCCTTTTATGCGAGAGAACGGGGTTGGGGGTATGACGGTGGGGGTGTAGTGTCGGAGGCTGTGTCTTAGCAGAACTGCAGCAGGAACATCCTGCCCCAGTGGTCTTTGGCGGGGGTGGGAGGGAGTGGGCAGTAGATTTGCATCTTCACCATGGAGTGAACTATGGAGGTGAGGCTGAGATGGTCAGGGAGCCTCCCCCTCGCCCATCATCAGACGTTCATTAAAAGTGAAGTCTAGGTAGAGCTCTGTGCTGGGTTTCCTGGGGTAGCCGAGAACTCAGGGATGTGCCAACAGGTGAGCTGAGCCACAACCCTTTTGGAGATGTGCTGCCAACAAATGGATGAAATGTTACAAAGGGGAGACTTGGGTTTTAAGCAGGTGTTCCTTGGTGAAGCCTGGTGTGGAGCTTTTTGTCAAGTTGCTTCCCTGGCCCTGCCTTATATATGCTAAGTAGTATTCCCCTCCTCCCCTATCATGGACATCAAAAATTATGGTGTCCCACTCCTTTCTAGACACCTTCCAAAACTTCCCTGGTTAAGAGCCTTTGATTTTAAATAGGTGGTTCAAGGACTTGCTTAATGATTTTTCAAATCCATCCAGCCATCCGTTTGTTTGCTAATCTGACCACACCACAGGGCTTACGGGAGTTTAGTTCCCCAACCAGGAATCAAACCTGGGCCCTTGGCAGAGAGAGAGCAGAGTCCTAAACACTGGCCTGCCAAAGAATTCCCACCCTTTATTAATTTAAATCACCAGAATATTATTTCAGGGTTATGTCTTCTATCCCCCATAGTTCTTTTATTTTTAAAAAAGCCAAACAACAAAAGGTTTTTATCGTGAACACCCATATACCCACCACCTAGATTCTACCATGAACATGTTACTGTACACCTATTTATCATTTATTTACTCACCTGTCCCTTTAGTCACGTTTCAGAATAAATGGCAAACATCACTGCAGTATCCCCTCGATATCATTAGGATTTAGTATTTGTTTACAAAATATAGAGTATCACTCAGAAAGTTCCCCTGTGCCCTTTCCTAGCCAGTCCCCATCCCACCCCCAGAGGCATCAATTGTTTAAATTTTTTCTACTAGAGTGTTGCCTGTTGCAGAGTTTAATTTCAGTATCATCTTAGGCTATATCTCCTTGTACTCAGACACATCGGGAAACTTTAGTTCTCATTGAACTTCAAGATGAAAGAAATCCTCTGGATCAGGGTCAGTTACCCGTGACAGGCAGAAAAACCATGGACGCCAAAGATGTCCACATTCTGATTCCCAGAGCTCATGAGTACCTTAAGTGGCAAAAGGGATTTTGCAGATGTGGTTACAGGAAGGACCTAGATGTGGGGAGATTGTCCTGTATTGTGTAGGAGAATTCAGTGTAATCACATGGGTCCTTAAATGAGTCAGAGATGTGAGAACAAAGACATCTGAAGATACTGCACTGCTGGCTTTGAAGATGTAGGCAGGGACCACAAGCTGAGAAATGGCCGTGGGCTCTAGGAGCTGGAAAAGGTGAGAAAATCCTCCCCAGGGCTTGAAGGAACCAACCCCACCAACAGTTGGTTTTAGTCCTGTGAGACCCATTTTGGACTTCTGACCTCTAGAGCAGTAAGATGATAAATCTGTGTTGTTATAAGCTAAATCTGTGTTATTTTAAGCCACTAAATTCGTGGCAGTTACAGTGGCAATTTGAGCATGAAAAAACTCACACAGGCTCTTTGTTTCTTTTAATGTATAGCAGAGAACAGAATAACAAGAAGTGAAGATTTTTTAAAAATCTCCCGAGATTCCACAGCTCTTAACAAATCAGGTTTCAGTTCTTTCCCCTCTGTTTCCCTAGGGAGTTGTCATTTTGAGTTTTAATTACAACCTAGCACAAATTTTGCATTCTGGTTTTTTTCCCTACTGAATGTTTTTGATCAGGAATATGTGTCCATGTTGCTACAAAGTCTTTGTAACTATTTTAAGAGGGCTGTAAATAAAATCAAATGACTATACTAAGTTTAACCACCTTGGAGTTTTTTTGTTTTTTTTATTTGGCCATGCCACACAGCTTGTGGGATCTTAGTTTCCCAGTTGACCAAGGATCAAACCTGGGCCCTTGTAGTGAAATTGCTGAGTTCTCATCACCAGTCTGCTGGGGAATTTCCCTTAACCATTTTGTTAAAGGATAAACTTTATTGGAAAGTAAAATCATGATTCAAGTATGAAATGAACATGTTAAAGATTGTAGTTGTTAATTAATTGGAGACTCAGTAAGATGTTTTAGTAATAAGCCAAGTAGGAATCCTGAAATGAATTTCTTTAATAGATACAAGACCGACAGAATTGGCCAGTATCCACAGAGCTAATTCACCATCAGTTAAATTCCACTGGATGAAATCTGCATTTCTCTGCACAAGAATCATCTTCACTGTCAATTTCCCTCAAGGTCAATCATTGTGAAGTGGCTTAAAGAGAATGGATGGTGGAGACAACCAAGAAAGGGATGGGGGTGGATGGGCAGATGGAACATCCAGTAACAAGAGGGAGGAAAGCTACTTCAAAGGCTTCCACCACGTTTCTTGACATCCTGTTGTTGGGTACTTCAGGTATTTCCAATGTTTTGCATTTATTAAAAAGTAATATGTCTTTTCAAACATGTAATTTTTTTCTTCCCTAAATACCTTGATTCTATAGGATAAAATAGTGGAAGGAGGGCCGTAGGGTCAAAAGAGATTATTATATGACATTCAGTTGGTGGGGTTAAGATGTATAAGCCTCCCACACACCAAAAACAGACCCCACCCATGTTGCACGGCAGAATGTGGGCTGTCACTTCCATGGTCTCCTTAAAACATGAGCACTTTCTTTTTCCAGACGCCCTCTCGCTCACCCTCTTTTCCCTCATGTTCCTTGGTTGGAAGTAGATCTGTGGAGAGTTGACCGGACTGGACCAGAGACGTATCACCCTTCCCCCAGTGCTGGCTCCCTCTGAGCCCCAGAACAGTATCCCGGATCTCTCACTAAACAAGCAAGACTTGGGTCTTGCCTGGTGGTCCAGTGGTTACGAATCCACCTTGCAATGCAGGGGATGCAGGTTCAATCCCTGGTCGGGGAGCCAAGATCCCACATGCCTCAGAGCAACTGAGCCCAGCACTCTGAAGCCCAGCCACCACAACTGGAGAGCTCAGTGCTCCTCAGTGAAGATCCATGTGCTGCCACGAAGACCCCATGCAGCCCAATAAAAACTGTCTATTAAAAATAATAAAGAAACACAAGCACCATAGGCCCAGCTGGAACTGGTTCATGTTGCCACTGACTTTCTTTTCCTTTTCCTTCCTTTTTGTTTTATTCTTGAGAAACGTGGTTATATTTACAGTCTTGAGATTCAGGAGAACTAATTCTGCTTCTGACCTTTGCCACAGGTTAGACACCGATCTACCCTGTTAATGAGTCTTTCCAATTGTTGAGTGGATTTGGGGTGGAATTTGGGGAGTGCATAGTAGGTCAGAGTGACCGAGTGAACTTTAAGATAACTTCTAACGCTAACAAAATTGTACTGATATAAAATTCGGTGATCACATGAGGAACTTCACAGTTTGTATGCGGCCTTGGCAGCCACACACCTCCTCTGCTCCCCAGTAAGCAGGATGACAGTGTGACTGCAAAAAAGAATTCCACCAGCCCCTACTTGTTCCAGGAAATGGCTGGCCACACACCCTCCACCCCTTCCTCTTTTGAAATGTCCCCAGAGTGCTTGCTTGGCCTGTTGCAGCTAACCAAGGATGGCCAAATGCATTGGAAGATCAGTTGCTCTCTCCTTCACGCCACAAACCTGCCCTATCAGAACGTTTTCCAATTGGAAACTACATTAGTATACATCTAGACAGCATATTAAAAGAGATCTTCACCGACAAAGATCAGTATAAAGATCTTTGTATAAATATAAAGATCAGAAAAAGATCAGCTGTGGTTTTTCCAGTAGTCGTGTATGTACGTGAGAGTTGGACCATGAAGAAGGCTGATCACTAAAGAACTGATGCTTTCCAACTGGTGCTGAGAGTTCCTTGGACAGCAAGGAGATCAAACCAGTCAATCCTGAAGGACAGCAACTGTGAATATTCATTGGAAGGACTGATGCTAAAGCTGCAGCTCCAATACTTGGGCCACCTGATGCTAAGAGCCAACTCATTGGAAAAGACTCTGATGCTGGGGAAGATTGAGGGCAGGAAGAGAAGCGGGCAACAGAGCCTGGAGATGGTTGGATGGCATCATCGACTCTGCACACGAGTTTGAGCAAACTCCGGGAGATAGTGAGGGATAGGGACGCCTGGTGTGCTGCAGTCCATGGGGTGGCAAAGAGTTGGACACGACTGAGCAACTGAACAACAGATCTCAGTTTTATGCAATAAAATGTACCCCCTGACACTTGAGCCCCTGCAGAAGCGAAGACGACGGCAGGAGTTCCCTTGCAGCAGGTTTCTAAATAAACAGGCTTTATTAAATTTGTCTTAAACTTAGATCTGTCTTTGACACATGTGGGATGTGTGTCTAAGAATTCTGCCCTCAGCATGCACCTGCTTCCTGGATAAATGTGGATTCACTTTGGTTGATACCCTTGGACTGA
Organism: Ovis aries; assembly: GCF_016772045.2. Taxonomy (NCBI): domain Eukaryota; kingdom Metazoa; phylum Chordata; class Mammalia; order Artiodactyla; family Bovidae; genus Ovis; species Ovis aries. The sequence continues at coordinate 59,427,364 of NC_056066.1, forward strand.
AGTGGGTTCTCAGGAACCACTGAGAAAGCAGAGTTTAGGGATTCCTGTTTAGCCCCCAATTAAATGCAATGAATTAATGAGGGACATCTGACACCAAAAATGCATTAAAATTAAAATGCCAAAGGCAGCACTCCCCTGGCTTCTGTCCAGAGTGGGTCTTACGAGTTTCCTGAGTTCCCCACGTGCATGGGACAGGTTGATTACGGACCATCAGGAGCTGGGCTTTGCAGCAGCTGCCCTGTACAGGAAAGCAGCTGTTGGCTTTTATTAGGAAGGTGGAACTATTTGCTATTGAGTGTGTAGTCCTTATTGGATCTGTCTGCCAGATACCACTGTAGTTTTTCCTAGAATTAATTTGAATTAATTTAGAATTAATTTGTGTATTTCTCAAAGTAGTGGATGCCCAAGATTTAGGGAAATGTTAGTTTAAAAGTGTTAGTTGCTCAGTTGTGTCCAGCTCTTTGTGATCCCATGGACTGTATCCCTGCTAGGCTCTTCTGTCCATGGGATTCTCCAGGCAAGAATACTGGAGTGGGTAGCCATTCCCTTCTCTAGGGGATCTTCCCGACCCAGAATTCGAACTTGGGTCTCCTGCATTGCAGGCAGATTCTTTACCATCTGAGCTGCCAGAAAAGCAAAATTCAGTTAACCACGGAGTAGAGTATGTTTATGGTATGTCATCGCTGTGGTCAGTGCTTTTCTAGGTGTTAGGAGTGAGTACAGGAGAAGGAAGAGAAAAGGTTCCACCTGCACCTCCACCTTGCATTCTACTGGAGACCCAAAACATGAACAAATCAACAGCATCAGGTGTCCAGAAGGTGACAGCAGTGAGGAGAGCAGCAGAGTAGCCAATTGAACGCTGGGAGGAAAACTGTTAGCATAATGGAACAGCAAGTACAAAGGCTCCGAGGCGTGGTGAATTAGGGATGCTGGGAAAACAGACCACATGGGGAGGGCAGAGGTGTGAGGGGCAGGGTATTAGCATTACATATAGCGAGCATGGTGATGGCATTGTAGATTTCAGCAGGGGAGTGATGTCTCTGGAAACTGGAAAATTGAAGGAGATCATGGTAGTTGGTCTCCCCAGATGACCCCCAGTGGTTCCTCTACTCCCCTTGAGTCTGGGCTGGCCTTGTGACTGTATCATTAGCAGGCAGTGGGATGGATATACTGAGACCAGAAACCCCAGGCCTTAAGAAGACTGCCATCTTCTACTGCCTTCCTCTTGGAAGCTCTGTGGAGGTGCCCTATTGGAGGAGAATTGAGCCCACAGTCACAGCTGGGGCACAGCCAACTGCCAGTCAGGTTGAGGAGCCACCTGGATGTTCATTCCATCCAGCTGAGCCCACAGATGCCCAGAGCCCCAGCAACATCACATACACTGAGGAACCACCTCACTCAGCTCAGGAAAACCAAAGAACTGTGAGATTTAATACACTGGTTTTGAAGTGGTTTATTTCACAGCAAAAGACAATTGAAATGGGGGTACGCAGGGAAGCATGCACCAAGGGGCTGGCTGTTGGGGTTAGGCCAGAGATGAGGCAAAGTGGGAAAGTGTTAGTCTCTCAGTCGTGTCTGACTTTTTGTGACTCCATGAACTGTAGCCCACCAGGCTCCTCTGTCCATGGAATTCTCCAGGCAAGAATATTGGAGTAATTCCCTTCTCCAGGGGATTTTCCCAATCCAGGGATCAAACCCAGGTCTCCTGCAGTGCAGGCAGATTCTTTACCATCTGAACCACCAGGGGTCTTGATCAGACTGGCAAAATGAGGATAGTAAGAAAGTGGTCAGGTCCAGGACATTGCACCAGCGTAGCTTTCAGGCAGAGCCGTGAGGGAGAGTCCCAGTAGAAAAGCAGCACTGTTCTGCCAGGCCCTCCTCACTCTAGCCCATGCATAGAGACAACTATTTCAAACTCCTAGCTCGCTCTTCTGCAGTTACCATCATGTTGCACCAGTCGATCCCATTGTTTTTTAGGGGATTTTTGTTTTCTTGCTTGTTTGTTTACAAAATAAGATTAAAGTAAATCTTTGGAAAGAACCTGCTTAATTAAGAAACAAAATCTCAAGAGATGTAAAGGAAATTAATAATAGATGTGAACACCTAAAAATGAAATAAAACTTCTGTATCATAATGCCATAAAGAAAAGAACCATAATGGAGAGAAATTCTTTGTACAAAATAGAAAAAAATCTTGTACTCTAAATATAGAAATAATTCTAAAGAAAAAAATTTAGTAGAAAATAACAAGCTACTCTTAAGAATTTTACATTACATTGCTATGCTTCAGCATGTCATTTTAGGATCTTAATCTTCTCATGTGGCCTCTTGTCCTCCAGCAGACACACCCAGGCTTCTTCACAGCAAATGGTCTCAGTTCCACCTTGCACTAAGGTGATCAGAGGGGACACCCCACCCTCCCCACCTCCCACTCCATGGCAGGGTGGAGGCCCTGTTGCTTTCCTTGCTCCGCATGAAGCCAAGGTAACAGAGGCAACACTCACCTCCTCACAGCCAGAGTGCTGGGGAGGGTTACGGAAAAGGAGGAGCTACAGCAAGAGATTCTTTTAATTTGTGTATGAAGTTGGCATACATTCAAGTGTCCTATGCATTAAACCCACTGAAATTAACATAGAAAAATCTCTGAGAACTGAACTATGATGTGGAATACTGCATGGCTTTAGATTGGCCTCTGGGTAGCACACTAGCAGGGCAGACCAAAATAGCACTGAATTTGGAACTAAATTGACATTCAAACACAAACCACAGAAGTGAGCCATAATGTGCATTCTGAACTGAAACAGGTTGAAGGCATACTAAAGTAGAAGGTTATTTTAAAGGAAACAGATTGTTGTAGCATAATACCCAAAAATCCAGGATAAAATCAAATATTACTAGATCTGAACTGGAATGAGAAAAGACAATCAACAGATCCCAATATCAAGATTTCATAGATGTTGAGATTATCTGACAAGGATTTTAAAGCAGTCATCATAAGAAAAAAAGGAAAGGGCAAAGGAAGGAAAGGATCAACAAGCAACCGTGAACACTCTTGAAATAGAGAAATAATTGATAAAATGTTTCAGCAAAGAAATAGAAAATATAAAGGAAAACCAAATGGAAATTTTAGAACTAAAGAATACAAAAATAAGAAACTCATTGGATGGACGCAGTGGCAGCATGGAGATGACAGAGGAAAGAGACAGTGAACTTGAAGTTGGGCCAATACAAACCGCGCAGCCCAAACAAGGAAACAGTAGGTGAGAAAAACAAACAACTCCAGGAGCCTATGGGACAGCACCAAGATACACTGATGTCCCTGGAGTCCCAGAAGGAGAGAAGAAGGAGTGCAGTGCAGAAAATACAGAGAAATAATAACTGGAAAATCCTCAAATTTGGTAAAAGGGCATAAATTTACTGACTTACGAAGCTGAGTGGACCCCAAACTAAGAAGACATAACAGTCCTAAGATAAGCTGAGTGAACCCCAAACTGAGAATACATAACAATCCTAAAATAGTATGCACTAAAAACCAAATTCTAGACAGTAAGATGGTGGACTATAAAGGAAGCCGAGTGCCAAGAATTGATGCTTTTGAACTGTGCTGTTGGAGAAAACTCTTGAGAGTTCCTTGGACTACAAAGAGATCCAACCAGTCCATCCTAAAGGAGATCAGTCCTGGGTGTTCACTGGAAGGTCTGATGTTGAAGCTGAAACTCCAGTAATTTGGCCACCTGATGTGAAGGGCTGACTCATTTGGAAAGACCCTGATGGTGGGAAAGATTGAGGGCAGGAGGAGAAGGGGACGATAGAGGATGAGATGGTTGGATGGCATCACCGACTCAATGGACATGAGTTTGGGTAGGCTCTGGGAGTTGGTTTTAGACAGGGAGGCCTGGGGTGCTGCAGCTCATGGGGTCACAAAGAGCCAGACACAACTGAGTGACTGAACTGAACTGAAGATGGTGGATTTCGGGGGCTGGGGCTCAGGATATTGGCAGATATTGGTCAAAGGGTACAAATATCCAGTTATAAGGTGAATAAGTTTGGGGATCTAAAGTATGGTGTTTAAGTTAACAATACTGTATTATGTTCTTGAAAATTGTTAAGAGAGTAGCTATTAAATGCTTTCATCACAAAAAAAGTGATGGTATGGAGATAACTAATGTAATAATTTTGCAATATGTAAGTGTATCAAATTAGCACGTTTTATACCTTAAACTTACCCAGTATGTCAACTCTATCTCAATAAACCTGGAAAAAATGCAAAGTGGAAAAAAACTAGAACAGAATAAGTACGAATTATGGCTTCCCTGGTGGCTCAGACGGTAAAGCATCTGCCTGCAATACGGGAGACCCAGGTTCGATTCCTGGGTTGGGAAGATCCCCTGGAGAAGGAAATGGCAATCCACTCCAGCACTCTTGCCTGGAAAATCCCATGGACGGAGGAGCCTGATAGGCTACAGTCCATGGGGTCGCAAAGAGTCGGACATGACTGAGCAACTTCACTTCACAAGGGACATTTAGGTGTGGGACATTTAGGTGTGGGACATTTGGCATACACATAATGAGAAAACCAGAAGAGAAAGAAGAGAGAAGAAATGACTTGTAAGGCATTGAAGTCATAATGACTTAAAAGTTTCCAAAATTAATGATAGACACCAAACCACAAATTCAAGAAGCTCAAGAAATACCAAGCCGGATAAATACCAAAAAATCAATGCCAAAGCATTTTATATTCAAACTGCAAGAAACCAAGGACAAAGAGAAAATCTTGAAAGAAGCCAAAGATGGGTATGGAGGGAAACACCTTACTTGTAGAGGAACAAGGATGAAAATTACATTGGGCTTTCTCATCAGAAACCAAGAAAGCAAGAAGAGAGTGGAGTGAGATATCCAAGTGTTGAAAGAAAATAACAACCAGCCTAAAATGTTGTATCCAGCAAAATTATCATTCAAAAATGAAGGAGAAATAAAGTCTTTCTCAGACAAACAAAAAACTGAAGGAGAAAGGAGCTAGAGATCAAATTACCAACATCCATTGGATCAAAGAAAAAGCAAGGGAATTCCAGAAAACCATCTATTTGCTTCATTGATTACGCTAAATCCTTTGTGTGGATCACAACGAACTGTGGAAATATTTTAAAGAGATGGGAATACCAGACCACCTTACCTGCCTCTTGAGAAACCTGTATCAGATCAAGCAGCAACAGAACAAGCAGAACGAGCAGTTAGAACTAGACATGGAACAATGAACTGGTTCCAAATTGGGAAGGGTACGTCAAGGCTGTATATTATCACATTGCTTATTTAACTTCTATGCAGAGTACATCATGCGAAATGCTGTGCTGGATAAAGCTCAAGCTGAAATCAAGATGGCTGGGAGAAATATCAATAACCTCAGATAGGCAGATGACCCCACCCTAATGGCAGAAAATAAAGAACTAAAGAGCCTCTTGATGAAGGTGAAAGAGGAGAGTGAAGATGCTGGCTTAATACTTATTACATTCAAAAAACGAAAATCATGGCGTCCAGTCTCATCACTTCATGGCAAATAGATGGGGGAAAAAAGGAAACAGTGACAGACTTTATTTTCCGGGGCTCCAGAATCACTGCAGATGGTGACTGCAGCTTGCTCCTTGGAAGGAAAGCTATGACCAACCTAGACAGCGTATTAAAAAGTAGAGACATCACTTTGCCAAAGGTCCATCTAGTCAAAGCTATGGTTTTTCCACTAGTCATGTACAGATGTGAGCGCTGGACCATAACGAAGACTGAGCACCAAAGAGCTGATGCTTTTGAACTATGGTGCTGGAGAAGACTCTTGAGAGTCCCTTGGACAGCAAGTTCAAGCCAGTCAATCCTAAAGGAAATCAATCCTGAATATTCATTGGAAGGACTGATACTGAAGCTGAAAACCCAATCCTCTGGCCACCTGATGTGAAGAGCTGACTCATTGGAAAAGACACATGCTGGGAAAGATTGAGGGCAGGAAGAAAGGGAGAGACTGGCATCAATGGACATGAGTTTGAACAAACTGCAGGAGATAGTGAAGGAAAGGGAAGCCTGGCTGCTGCAGTCCACAGGGTCACAAAGAGTTGGACATGACTGAGCGACTGAACAACAGACCTGCCTTGCAAGAAGTGTTAAAAGAAGTTCTTTAGAGAGAAGGTAAATAATATCAATTGGAAATTCAGATCAACATAAAGAAGGTATCTGAGAAGGAAGGAAGGTATCTGAGAAGGAAGAAATGAAGGTAAAATACACTCTTCATTGCTTGTATACCTACCTAATCTTAGAGATAATTCTTTGTCCAAAGTAATAATAGCAACAGTGAACAGGGTGATTCTAGCATATGAAAAGTGAATTGAATGGCAGCAATGTTATAAGGGATTGGAGGGAGGAATTGGGACCACTCCCAAAAGTGGACTTATAAACAAGTATCAAGTCATTAAGTTGTACACCTTCAGGTAATGTAATGTTATATCAATATGTCCATTGTCCGTCAATAAATAAAAATGTAAAAGAAAGCGGACTTGGGTTAGTTGTAGACATACTGCACACTCCAGAGCAGCAGTCCCCAACCTTTTTGGCACCTGGGACCGGTTTCATGGAAGACAGTTTTTCTGTGGACTGGGGTTGGTGGGGCAGTTTTGGGATGATTCAAGCGCATTGCATTTATTGTGCACTTTATTTCTATTATTACATCAATTCCACCTTAGATCCTGGAGGTCAGGGACCTCTGCTTTAGGGAAGCTGTTAACAACTTTTTAAAAGAAGCAATTGATATTCTGAGAAGAGAGAAGATGGAATCATGCAAAATTAAAACCAGTCACCGTCCACACTGTAGCATGTTCCAGGTCTACTGATAGCCAGGCAGCTGGAGCAGGGGAGGTAACAACGGGTGAGGCTGTGCCAACGTGGGTTTGACATCTAGAGAGATACCCAGGGATGCAGCAGGCACGCAGTGGCCACTTGCTTCTGCCGCCGGGCCTAGGCTCAGGTCCGGGAACACAGGGGAGGGATAACCCAGGCCCTGAAGCACAGAGAGGGGTGTGACACAAACAGGTTGTTATAATGAGTTAGGCCTGGGACTCACGGGCGATGGCTCCCTCCCTCCTTCCCTCATTCACCCCTCTCTGGGGATGCCCTGTGGTTAAATCTAGCAGTGATCATCAAAATGACACTTACCTGGAAATGAGTACAGAGAAGTGTCGAGGGTGGGCAGAGGGAGGCTTCCCAGTGTGGACTGTGAGAGGGGTATTTTCTGTAGAGAGTTGAGAAGCAGTAATGAAACCCCTGAAAGGCGCCTGCTTTTTATTATCACTCTGCGCTAGCCGTTCTAATCCAAGTCAGTGATTAACTCTCTCCTCCTGGTAAAAATCTTTTGCGAGTCTAGGTTCTAAATGGTCACTGTGGTTACTGTTAAGTTTTAATAACAGGCTATTAGCACAGTTTAAAACTACTTTTCCTGTAATAAACACCGTGTTCTACATGGAAGTTAATCCAGAGAACTTTATTATACACTTGGCTCCCCCCACACACCCAGACTCAACTACAGGCATTCGTTTCCAGTTTGGTAACAGTTTGTAACAGTTAAACTCAACTCCAGACACAGCTGGTGTGCCCTCCGGTGTTCCGCACACCCCTGAGTCCGAACAGCCAAGGTGACGAAGCAGTGACAGCGCTGCGCCCGGGAGAGGCAGCCACAGGGCCCGCCCGACCTCCAGCTGTCACTGCACGCGCAGATCACACTCCAGACTCACCGGGTTCACGCTTTGCTTATTTTTGCAAAAAGGAAAAAGACATTACTGTGACAGAAATATTACTTCATCACTTTTCCTCTTTTTGTACTGTAATACTATATTTGTTGGTTTGGTTTGTTGTTTTTCACTGCTACAATTACATATATGTGAAGTCCAATAAAGAAACTTTTCCCACTCTGAATTTCTTTTCTGGTCATTATTCTTATGATTTATTTCGTGATTATTAATGACAGTAATTATGCTGCAGAGGAGGGAGTAGTGAGAAAATCGCTAAGCGTAAGCCCTGGCTTTGCCCGAAACTTCACCTCGACTCCACAAGATGGGCTTCTGTAGCCCATTTTATAGATGAGGAAACTGAGGTTCAGAAAGGGAAGGGAAAAAGCCCAGGATTACATTAATAAGTGACAGGAAAGGGGTTCAAGTCCAAGGTTGGCCCAAGTCCAAAGTCCATGTCTGAAATGCCAGCAGGTATTAAGGCTTTGCCAGAGCAAGACACAGCAAACGTGGACATGAACTATGGTGGCTAGGGGGCTTCCTGCAGGACGTTGTGCCGGGATGGTCTCGGTGGAGGGCAGTGAAACCTGAGGAACTTGCGAGGAGACAGAGGAGGGGCTCTCGCCTGAGCCCTGCCGCTCCCTGGCCAGTATGGCCTTGGACAAGTCCCTGGGTCAAGGATTCCACAAATCAGGCTAAAACAGTGGTCTGGGCAGTGATTGTGGCTGGTGAGCGAATATGATCTTTCCCTACCCCGTTTAAGAACTGAACCCTCAAGTCCCCCTTGGCCCACAACCCCCCAAACCCTGCACCTCTGGGGTTAGGAGTCCAGCTGCTGGCTGGAGGTCTCTAGATGGCATTAGTTAGAAACATAAGCCTGGGTTCTGGACAGGCCTGGCTTTGAGTCCCAGATCCACCTTCTCAGATGAGTCACCTTGGACATGACTCCACTTGTCCCTGTTCTCAGTGTCCTAAACCATAAAGTTGGATCATTATATTGCTCTGAAAGAGTAGTTGTGAGAATGAAAAAAAACTTACTGGAAGATTCTGGTACCCAAAGTTCTAAGAGTATGACTGATTTTTTTTTTCCATTAAGTTTCCTAACCACCCTGTGAAGCTATTATTCTCATTTATAGATGTGGTAATGGAAGAACAGAGTGGTGGTGAACATTGCCCAAGGTCACACCCTTGTTCTGCTTGGCTTAGTGTCTATCCCACAGGAAATGTCTCAGTTACAATTGTAACTAGTTCTGACACATGGGTCCCACGCACGCATCTCCCTGTCTCTGGAATGAGGATGTGTCTGACAACTGATGTCCAAAGAACATGTCAGCCAGCAGGCGGAGGGGGCGTTAGGTGTCCTCACTGTCTCTGGCCAGTTCCTCAGATGGCTGAGATCAAGCCCGATGGAATTTTATCAGATTGAACCCCTAATTATCCCTTACAGTGGCTTCTAAAATGATGCCACATGGAAATAGAAGGTTATTGAATGTTCAGAAGGCTATCATCACCCAGGCAAAACAAGACTTGCCAAATTCATCCAAAGAATGTGAAGAACTTTAATCTTTGATCAAGTCACCAAAGTGACCATGATATGCAATTTCAGAAATAAAATACACTACTGGAAGTTTTTTAGAGGACACACCTGATATACCTTTTTCCCCAAAAAGTTATTAAATAGATACATTTTCTTTAGAAATCTTACAATTGATAACGTTATACAAAAAGTGGAAGTAACTCAGTTGTGTTTGACTCTTGGTGACCCCATAGACTGTAGCCCGCCAGGCTCCTCTATTCATGGGATTACCCAGGCGAGAATACTGGGTTGCCACAGTATCAAGTAAATCCAAAATGGTCGTGATTCTTCCCATTGTGAGCACCAAAAACCCACTTCAAACTTGCTTAAGTGAAAAAGGTACTTTATTGGCTCTTGGATGTAGAAAGCCTAAGAATAGGCAATTGGCTCCAGAATCACTGCAGATGGTGACTGCAGCCATGAAATTAAAAGACGCTTACTCCTTGGAAGAAAAGTTATGACCAACCTAGATAGTATTTTAAAAAGCAGAGACATTACTTTGCCGACTAAGGTCCGTCTAGTCAAGGCTATGATTTTTCTAGTGGTCATGCATGGATGTGAGAGTTGGACTGTGAAGAAAGCTGAGTGCCGAAGAATTGATGCTTTTGAACTGTGGTGTTGGAGAAGACTCTTGACAGTCCCTTGGACTGCAAGGAGATCCAACCAGTCCATTCTGAGGGAGATCAACCCTGGGATTTCTTTGGAAGGAATGATGCTAAAGCTGGAACTCCAGTACTTTGGCCACCTCATGCGAAGAGTTGACTCATTGGAAAAGACTCTGATGCTGGGAGGGATTGGGAGGAGAAGGGGACAACCGAGGATGAGATGGCTGGATGGCATCACTGGCTCAATGGACGTGAATCTGAGTGAACGCCAGGAGTTGGTGATGGGCAGGGAGGCCTGCGATTCATGGGGTTGCAAAGAGTCGGACACGACTGAGCGACTGAACTGAACTGAACAGCTGAACTGGGAGCCTTTTAGTGGCTCAGACAGTAAAGAATCTGCCTGCAATGCAGGAGAGCTGGGTTCGATCCCTGGGTTGGGAAGATCCCCTAGAGAAGGGAATGGCAACCCACTCCAGTATTCTTATCTGGAGAAATCCATGGACAGAGGAGCCTGGCGGGCTATAGTCCATGGAGTTGCAAAGAGTCAGACACAACTGAGCGACTAACACACACACACACACACACACACACACACACACACACCTGGCTCTGCCTCTCTGCAAAGGCTCCATTTCCAGCAGAGGCAGGACAGCTGCCAGCAACTCCAGCAGCCAACCTTCTCAGATTTGATGCTCTCATTCTTCTCAACATTTGGAATAAGTCCTAAGCCCAACTGCTGGTGACTGAAACGGGGCTACATGACTACCCTCTGGACAGTTCAGTGGAGGCTCAGGGGATGGAATGCAGGTCTGGGCCTGGCTTAGTCACTCTCGTCCCCTTGTAGTCAGGGGTAGTTTCAACTCCATCTACTGCCCGAGGCTGAGGTGGGGGAGGGGGCTTCCCCTGAAGAAAATCAGAGGTTGATGCCATAAGAAAAAGAAATGAATGCTGATGACCCCAAAATTATAACTGTCTTTGGAAAACAATAATTGGTGATGAAAGGAAGGTTCAGAGAAGTGACTTGTACCGGATCATCCTCCTGGCTGCTCAGGTGGCCTCAGAAGGGGAAAGTGCCATCGTCAGACCACCTGTCAAGAGTGGGAAGAGTCCCTGAAGGTCCCTGGTGTGGTGGGGCGGGGAAGCTGGAGGCCCAGAGCTGGAGAATGATTGGTCCAAGGTCATACAGCAGCCCCTGGAGGAGATAAAACCAGAACACAGAGCTTAGGTATCTTGGTCTCCCATCTAGTGGTCCCAGCTGATCTTGTGAGTACCCAAGGGGACTTTTGGATGGGGGTGTCCAGCTGGTTCATCATTCTTGGAGGAGAAGCTCCATCAGCCTCTTTGGGAAAGGACTTTCTCCCAGCAGATGTCATGGAGTGGCTTTGACAACCCCTGGCCTCATCCCTGCTGTACTGGGATCTCCGAGTCTGTCTCAGTTGGAAGGGAGTTGGGTGAGGGGCCCAAGATTCCCACAGGCCTTCCCCTTGATGCTGCCAATCTGATGCCTTAATCTTGTATAAAATAGAAGCCCCAGGCCAGCGCCTCCACCTGCTCCAGCTACCCTGCCTTCTGTGGATTCTGGAGCCACCGCTGCTAGCCAGGCTGGATCTTCCCATGTCTTTTTCTGCTCTGGGAAGGGCCACATCTTCACCCAACCACATCCTAAGAAACCGGCAGTGTTTCCTTATCTAGCGTTCAAAGCCAGGAACCCAGCAAGCACGAACCCACCAGCCCTGCTGTCTCTGGAATTCTCTGTGGTGGGGGGACTTGGATGCACTAGTCTGATTAGGGGTGGGAAGGAGGCTGGGTAAAGCTTCCTTTGCATAATAAGTGCATAATTTTATGCAGATGGTGCATCTTTTGGAGGTGATGGAGGGGCTTCTGATAGAGATTAGGAGGGGCTTAAGCACCTACTGAGCTTCCCTGGTAGCTCAGATGGTGAAGAATCTGCCTGCAGTGCAGGAGATCTGGGTTTGATCCCTGGGTTGGGAAGATCCCCTGGAGAAGGAAATGGCAGGATTCTTTCCAGGAGACCCTATGGACACAGGAGTCACTTGCCCATCCCTGATGTTATCACCAATTTAAATTTGAGGAACCAGGCCTACCTCAAGGACAGGGCACCTTTGGTAGAAATGGAAATCAGGTCTTTCAGATAGTGGGAAAGACGTGGGGTGGGGGTCTGGGAGCAAGGACATCTTCCCAGCTTGTTGGGACTTCCAACAAGGACAACTGAGGACTGTATTTATGACATAGAAAGCTTTAAGTGAAAAAAAGGAAATTTACAAGAAAATGTGTGTGCAAGGAGGTAGGGTGTGTGCGCGAATCAGGTTTATGGTGGTCGAGAGCATAGGATTTGGAGCCAGACCACTCAGGTTCAACTATTGCTTTCACCCCTTACTTAACCTTGGTTATTTTATTTAAACTCTCTGTGCCTCGATTTCTTCATCTGTGAAATGGGGACAGTAACAAAGTGAAGACTCCAGAAGATAACTCCACCTAAAGCAGTGAACGCAGGTCTGGCACACCTGAGTGCTCAGACGATGTTAATCTTGTTAGCCTCCTGCGCAGGGACCTCTTTCCTACAATCTTCAGCAGCCAGACTCCGGCCAGACCCCAGCTGGCCCCACCCTGGCTCCGGAAGCCAGCAGCCCTGCTGAGATTGCGGTCCATTGTTTCCTCCTTCCTGCTCAGCTTTGCAGCTCCGGCCAGGGCGCATCCGGGCTGGGGAACCCACCCTCGCACCATCCCCACTCCACCCCCGCTGACCCACTCCCAGTCAGTCCCAGTCAGGCCCCTCTCATTCAGAGTTGGAGCCCTGGACTGCTCCGAGGCCTCGGTCCAGCTTGCCCCAGTCTCCTCTCTAGAAAAATCAGAAATAGCAAAGGCACCTCTCAGGGCTGCCTGAGGGTCCAGTGAGATCATGCGTGCATGAGGCTGAGCTCCAGCTCTGGTGTCCCATCCAGAGTACAGCTGACCTCGCAAGTACTGTCAGTTTGGGGGGATGGCTGCTCCTGCCAAGGCGCAAGGGGCATCGGTTCAGTTGTAGTGTCTGGGCTGGAGTGGATTTCTTAAATCACGCTGCCTCTCCTCACCCCACCACTCAACCTCTTCCCTGGCACGAGGCAAAAAGTGGGTAAAAGGGCTGGACAGCTTTCCCAGGCTGGCAGCTGGAAGAGATGGGCTCTGGAGTCCTCGCATCCTGGCTCTGCCTCAGAATTGCTATGTGGTCTTGGGCAAGGCCTCCCCTTCTTTGTGCTCCCCTTTCCCTCCTCCCTGGCTGTACTGTGGCCATCTGGGTAATTGTGGGAAAGTTGATCCCCCCAGGACTCAGTTTATCTTATCTGCCAAATGGCCTGCGCACCTAGATTAACAAGGTGACTGCTGATCTCAGGAAGTTTCTTTCTTGTCTTTCTGCTGCCCTGCCCCCCATTTCTCTGCTCAGACAAGCCCACCACGCTGGGCTGGCCACGGGAGGCTTCCGGAATAGTACATCCAAGTCTTACCAGTGTGTCTCTTTGTGCTGGGCAGGACCAGGATCGGGTTTTTGATATGCTTTCTCTCTACCCTCAGCCCAGGAGGCAGAACGGGCCTCCCTGTCCACAAGTTGGCTTTGCCGCAACATGAACCACACAGGCAGCATGCTGAGTGGCCACTGAGAGTCCAGCAGTGAGCCTCCCGTCATCTGAGGGAGTTCGCGCAAGACGCGAGGCACGGGGATGAACCAAGGCTCACATCACATCATAGCTTCAAAGCCTCAGCCTATCCTCAGACACCCTCCTGTGGCCTTCGTGCCCCCACGGGGCCTCTCTGGCCATCACCTTCCTGCAGGCGGCTGCCGTCTTGCTGCCTTCTCTCTCTGCTCCCCTTCTTTTGCTCCCCCACCCTGTGGGCTGCAACAGAAACCCCTGAATCTTCTCTTCCTGTTATATGAACAATTGGTTTGTTCCCAGTTTCGACAGGGGCAGTTGGGCGGGGGGCTTGGATGCCCCCATGCTGTGCTGTGCTGTGCTTAGTCACTCAGTCATGGCCGACTCTCTGCGTCCCCATGAACCGTAGCCCACCAAGCTCCTCTGTTCATGGGGATTCTCCAGGCAAAAATACTGGAGTGGGTCGCCATGCCCTCCTCCAGGGGATCTTCCCAATCCAGGGACTGAACCCACCTCTCTCGCATTGCAGGCAGATTCTTCACTGTCTGAGTCACCAGAGAAGCCCATGAATATCGGAGTGGGTAGCCTATCCCTTCTCCAGGGGATCTTGGTGAGCCAGGAATAGAACCAGGGTCTCCTGCACTGCAGGCAGATTCTTTACCAGCTGAGCTACTAGGGAAGCCCGGATGCCCAATAATCTCCATTGATTCCCCCCAAATCATCCCAAATAGACAAGGTCACCCCCTATAGAAATCTTAGGGATATTTTGTGCTTTATAAACACAGTCTTAAAATAAGCCCCTTGCCTCCCCTAAGCCTCTCTTTGCCAACCTTCTGCACTCAAATTTGTCCACCCGAGCTCACCAAAAGGCTCAGTAGGGCAGAGGGTCTTCCACTGAAACGTATTTCCTTCCACGAAAAGCTGCTGGGAATATAAAAGGCACATTTCCCCATGTTACTTTTGTATTTTAATTACTCTTCACCATCACTGCTGTTTGAGAAGTATGGGTTTGATTCTGCAGAAGAGGAACCAGGCGGATTGGAAGGCCTATCTGGCCTGACAGCCCCAAGCTCGGGGTTGTCAGATGTCTTTCTTCTCTTCAGCACCTCCACGCCAGGTAGGTCCCTGCTGCTGGGCTCAGTGTGGCCCCACCCCCACATCCAGGACACAGAGGCTCCCTCTGCCCCTGCACAGGGGACCACAGCCGCCTGGTGACCCCCCAAACAGAGGCCTGAGGTGGTCCTCAGTGTCATTCTCCATGTTATTTCCCAGGCTCTGGCCTCCAGGCACGTGGGGAGATGGCACTTCCTGCCCCCTTGTGATCGAGTGGGGTCATCTCTCTAGCCCTGGCCAATGGGGTACATGCGACAGGAGCAGTCGCCAGGTGAAGACGCTCTTCCTCCATCGTGGCTTCTGCTAGCCTTTGAGCTGATGGCTTCCCCGTCGCCTGGGCCCTGGGGGAGGTGACCAGAGAGCCCCACCGGCTTTTGATGGATGTGCCGGTGCCGCTAAGACTTGGGTGGTTTGTTAGGCAGCGCGTGCGACCTCTCCTCCCTGGACTAGTGCATTTCTCCAGGAAGCAGAACCAAGGCGGAGCTGAGAAATGGGGTGGAGGATGCTCAGTCTGGAGACCTGTCTTGTGTTCTTTTATGAGATGGTTCATCAGGTGTGGCGGTGGAGCAGGCCGAGGAGAGGCTCAGGGAAACAAAGGTTCTACGCATGCGCAAGTCTAGAGACAGGAAACATACGTGCGATGCGTGGCAAAAACACAGGGCGGTCAGGAGCGGGAGGGGAGAAGGCTTAAGCCACAGCCTTTACTGGGGTTTCCAAGAAGAAGGCAAGGCAGGGCAAGGTGAACAGTTTGGGAAGGACTGGTCCCAATAGTTTCAGTGGGCTCTGGGCTGTAGGGGGATTTCCAGGTGCCGAATACCTGGCCCTGGGGTGATTAGGCAGAGGGATTTCGCCTATCAGAACGGGCTGATAGATATCTGGCTCTGAGTGTATGATGCCAAACGCGCAGGCTGGATACCTGCGGTGTCTCGGGCCCAGCGGGGACCGACTGAAGCTGAGCTGGCCCTTTGCTGGATCTTAGCACATCTTGACACGAGGGGCAAAGACTGCTTGTTGCCTACCCAGTACGCATGCTCCCCTTTTCCTTTGTAACAGAACTCCAATATTATCTTGTAATGCGCCCAGCCTTGCGTGCAACTGTGTGGCCATGTGACTAAGTCCTTGCTACCTAAGTACCTAAGTATGAAGTCCGCCTGGACTTCTTGGTGGGCTTCCTATAGGAGGTCACTCAGCTGGAGGTCCTTCTGCTTCTCCTTCCTGCTATTGCAGCTGCAGCCCCATCCGCGTTCTGAGTGGTGCAGGTGGTACACAGTGAGTGTGAAAATTGCGAAGACTGGGAAGATGTTTCAATAGCTAATGAAGATCATAAAACCTCCTATAAAAATCCACTGCCCGAGAAGATGGGCCACAATTCCCATGTGTTTTGTACCTGGCTAGCAAAGCCTTACTGTAAGGGCTCTAAGAGATATCTCTGGGTGGGCTGAAGGGACTGGGGACACTTTTCTGGCCCTGGAGGAGAGCATTTCTTTAGCAAAGTAAATCAAACAACTGGGGAAGTGGGGCTTTGGACATACATTCTAGGGCTCTCTTTACCTTCCTTCTCCTCCCCAAGTTGCACTAGGGCCCATGCACCTCCACCCCACAGCCTTCCCCAGAAGCTGGCTCTCTGCCAGGCAAAGGCAGCTGGCTCTCCAAGCTCTCTTCAGAAGGGAAGCCGAGCTTCCCCAGGAAATGGAGCAGAGAATTAGTAAGAGAAGACCAGTGTGGGGAGACCCTAGACCTCTCATGGCTGCTCTCTGAGCCAAATCCCTCCACTGACTTGGGTTCCCACCTATAAGATGGGATAATAATACCCTGCCTGCCTCCCTCCCAGGGATGTTGAGGGACCATCCTGCAGAGCTCAGAGGCATGCAGAAGGCAGGGGAATTACAAGTGTGCAATCTGGAGGTGTGGGGTTGGCCCTCTTACAGGAAGCGAAAAGCAGTGACCTACGTCTTGGTGATGGTCACCAGCCCTGGCTCAGGTCTAATGGACCCAGATCAACAGCGCTCATGCCTCCTGTGATCCTGGACCTGAGCTTTCTCATCAGTAAACTGGCATTATTTCTGTAGACAAGGATGGAAGCCTTAGATGCGAACCACTGGGCGCAGCACCTGGTCCACGGCAGCCCTCAGAACCGGTTGGGTCTTCGACCACCCACCCCTGGTCTTAGTGGACATGAGCATTCTTACCGGATGCCCTGTTTTCAAGCCGCCTTTGTGTCTGGTGAATGCCCCACCTAATGACACTGATGAGGGTGAAGGACAGGGAAGCCTGGCTGGCTGCATGCAGTCCATGGGGATGCAAAGAGTCGGACGTGACTGAGCAACTGAACGACAACAACGATACTTCCAACAGAGCACCCTTAATTTACCAGATGCTTTGCAGTGAGGGCTGGGCACACGACAAAGACTCCCCCCAGTCACGTGCCCTCAGTGCAAAACTTTGGGGGATCCATGACCCAGGGAGACAGGGGCACACAGACCCACTTTATCCATGCCCACAACCAGGGTCTGGAGCCACCAGGGACAGAGGTTCTGCAGGGACTGGCCAGGTCTGGAAGTCAGTGAGATGGGTTGCCATGTCAGTGTCCCGTGATCAGGGGCTGAGAGGTGATCTGGGCCATAAGACTTCCACGCTGGACTCTCTGACTGACTTAGAGGTGGTGGGCTCCCCAATAACCTTAAATAAGTTCCTTTCTTACTTAAGTAACCCACAGCCAGTTTCTATCGATGGGCGATCACAAACCCTGGCTGACTCCCCTCCTCAAGCCCAAATGCCAACACGTCCCCTACCCCCAAGTTGCCTGTGTGTGTTTAGATGCTCCTCCTGTGCCTCTGGGCAAGCAGCTTGGCTGCTGTGACCAACTTTCACCAGCAAAGGACCAAGTTAGACCCAGGGCCAGGCTAATGAGGCTGGCATAGCCGCCACAACCTGCAAGGGGAAAGCAGACAGATTCTAGGTTCAAATCCCAGTTCCACGGCTTACCACGTGTGATCATGGGCCCTCACCATGCCTGTCTGAGCCTCAGTTTACTTGTCACCAACACCCCAGTGGTCATGCTTTAGGGGTTTCAAGGAGGTAAGGGGTGGAAAGCCCCTAGCCCCATGCTTAGCACACTGTAGGCACTGGATCTGAGAAGAACCTGGGTTGGGAAGGAGTAAGACATTATCTCTCACGTTATAGATTGTGTCCCGGTCATTTGGAAAGGTGAGTCAAAGGCAGAGTAGGGTGCAGCAAGCCTGGTTGTTCCCTGGAATCTGTCTCTTTAACAAGTGTTCTCTACCCAGAGGTCTCTGTTGCAGGTGGCTGGGGTCAGTGCCCTTGGAGAAATACAGGATTCAAGGGGAAGATTAGAGGAAGCGAGGGCCCAGATGGTGGGGCCACCACAGTAGTGGGCCATCTGGGGACCTCAGCTTCCCACTTGCTGGCAGCTTATCCTGGGAGAAGCTCCAACCTGGATGGATGGTCCAGAAAGGATGCAAGTAATTTGTTTATTTGATCTCTGATTACATTTAAAGCAGTAATGGATACACTTTTTCTCACCTGGATAAAACAAAAATTCAATAATGTGGATATTATAATAATTCAAATTTAGCTGGCTCTTCCCACGGGTCCTGTGTCATTGCATACTTTGTGCTAATAAATACGAAGTGAAATCATTCTCACAGGTGAGGAAACCGAGGCCCAGAGAGGTGGAGTGACCTGCCCAAGCTCAGATGGCCTAAGCATAAAGATTTTAGCCCAGGCAGGCTGGGATTCCGCAGCCATACAATATGCTATGCCCCCTTTAGGATATCACTTTCAGGTATTTTTTGAGTGGTTGGTATTGTAAGGGGTCTCTGGCAGGTGCCTGTGCCCATGTTGGGGTCTCTGGCAGGAGCCTGTGCTTCCAAGCAAGGGGCTAAGTAGAACTAAATGGGGTGAAGCATGAGGGAGTCAGCCCTCTGGCTTTCAGCTCCCACCTGAGAAATCCATGACTCAGCTCTGTGGGGATGGGGAAGACTTCCGGAGCCCTGATGGCTCCATTCAGTTCACAGCCATGGCCTGTTCACACCCTCGGGCTGTGTGTGAACCTTGCCTTAGGCAAGGTGCTCCACCCTCCCCACCTGGGGGCTGCTGGGAACAACCTGAACCTGGGCTCTACCCCATACTCAGCAGAGCGTCCCGCATGCAGATGGAGTACTTCCTATTATCATTTAGCTGTACTGATGCAGCTGGGGTGACGTAACCCGCGTTTTCTACACCATCCCAGTTCTAGGCAGAGGGTAGAAGTGTGCACTTGGCACTTCTCTCTGCCCAGCAGCCATTCCCCCTTCTTCCATGAAAAAAAAAAAAAAACCACCCTGTTTTGACTTGAAGCAATTGACTTTTGTTTCAGTAACTTGTAGCTGGACTCCTTCCAAGAGGAAGTTGGAAACATGTTTATGGAGTGTCAGCTATGTCCTAAGCACTGCATATGATTCATTTAATTCCCATGACAAGCTGGTAAAGCAGGTACCACTGAAGCTCAGAGAGGTTTAGTAACTTGTGCAACGTCATAGATCTGAGACAGAGATCTGGTGCCCCAGCCCAGCCCATCATTTAAATGAGTTAGTCATTACATTTATATCTCTGATTGACTTTTCTAGGAGGGCATGCATTCAGTCAATAGATACTTACTGAGAGCCTATTATATGCCAGGCAGGGTGCTGGCCCTATGGATGAGAATCCCATAGACAAGTCCCTACTCTCAAGGAGTGCCTATTCCAGATGGCGCAGAGGTTTCATCTCACAGGCCAAATCCAGGTGGTATTAGCTACCTGCCACATTATTCTGAGAGAATTCTGAGCTGCCTCTGGGCTTAGCAACAAGGGGTGTTACTGGCTGTTTACTCAGGTCTGTGAAGGGTGCTGTTACAGAGTTTCTGAGTGCATGGTGCATATTGGATACCAATGGTTTAGATTTTTGAAGATGGTTATGCAAGTACATAACAAAGCAGAAACATATCCTGGTCGGAGCACAGCTTCTAGTTTTCATTTTGAAAATAGCCACTGTAGATCTAATAACTAAGCCCTACCCTCAAGGAACTTAGGCTCCAATTGGTGGCTAGCCACCCTGGTGGCTCAGATGGTAAAGAATGCATCTGCAATGTGGGATACCTGGGTTCAATCCCTAGGTTGAGAAGATCTCCTGGAGGAGGGCATGGCAGCCCACTCCAGTATTCTTGCCTGGAGAATTCCCATGGACAGAAGAGCCTGGCGGGCTACAGTCCATGGGGTCACAAAGAGTCAGATAGGACTGAGCGACCAAGCGTGCACATGCTTAAAATATAAAAAAATTTAAAAAGGACACATGAACAATACAAGATGATTACTATCAAAGAACAGAACGGAAGAGCACAGTCTGATCCAGAGCTCAGAAGCAAGACAGGCCACACGGATGGACGTGATCATGGAGCCTTCCTGGAAGAGGAGCTTGGAGTGAGGGCGGGCGGAAGGCATTCCAGGAGAAACAGCACCAAAGACAGAGGTAGGGAAGCTTGAGGTGAGAGTGGAGAGGCTTGCAGCCTGGCTGAGAAAGGAGTGCTGGGGCAACAAGGTTGAAATGGTAATGATGATGAGATGGGCCATGGAGTCTCAGTGTCAGGCCTGGGAATTTAGTCCTGATCCTGACCCTCCCTCTCTCCCTTCAGGTTGTTGTTCACTCAGTCGTGTCCGACTCTTTGTGACCCCATGGACTGCAGCACACCAGGCTTGCCCGTCCTTCCCCATCGCTTGGAGTTTGCTCAAACTCACGTTCATTGAGTTGGTGATGCCATCCAACCATTTCATCCTCTGACGTCTCCTTCTCCTCCTGCCTTCAATCTTTCCCAGCATCAGGGTCTTTTTCAATGAGTCGGCTCTTCGAATCAGGTGTCTAAAGTATTGGAGCTTCAGTTTCAGCATCAGTCCCTCCAGTGAATATGGGAGGGACTATATTCTGAAGACTTTGTAGCATGCTTCAAGGGCATGCTACAGAAAAGTATCAGTTCTTCTTGGTGACTGCAACTGGGGAGAAGTCAGAGCTGGAGGTGGCTAAAACAGCAGGGCACGGAGGGAGCACCCTGCATGTAGGTGGGGGTGAGTGGACATGGATCTTGTCCCAGATCTGTGTGGACAGACATGCTGTGTGACCACAGGCAAGTTCCTCACCCTTCTGGGCTGGTTTCTTCCTCTATCTTCTTGAAAAGCCTGCCCCTCCCCCACCTTTTTTGTTTCTTTGCGGTGCTGTGGGTTCTTAGTTTCGCACTAAGGATCGAATCCCTGCCTGCTGCAGTGGCAGCCTGCAGTCTTAACCACTGGACCGCCAGGGAAGTCATGAGAAAGCCCCTTTTAGACCCTGACTGAGTGAACTGAGATATATGTGGGGGGTGAGGGGGCGGGCAGGGGATGTCACATGGTTCAGTTAGGGTCTCTATTTGCTACTTTTTTTCGGACTTGAAGACCTTACCTAAGGTGGGTCCGTCACCCACGGTCTCCCACACACTTCAGGGCGGTATGGCTCAGCCCTTGTGTGTGTCCACACCTCAGCTTCAAGGGCATTTGTCTCACAGAAGGAAAAAAAGGACCTTAGAGCCACTCTGCAGCTGCGTCACTCAAGAGAGGGACTTTGCCTCTCACCCTGCTCCGCAGCATGGCAGGAGCCGCTGAGGTAATGGCTGTGAAGCACCCACGGTGGGGTCTCACGCCCTGCATCCTTGCTGTCGCTCCTGTTTCCTGCTCTGGTCTTCAGTGTGGGGCTCTTGGCTCTAAGCCCCTGAGGCTAGCAGTGTCTCCTCCACGGGCTGAACACTCTGTGGGCCCCAGCCAGGATCTGACGCCCCAGTGCCCCTCTGTCCAGGCTCCTCACAGGGACTGTGACGTGGGCCTGCCCGGCCTGCTGAGCCGCCCTGACGTTCACCCCGCCCTGGGCAGCTGCCCTGCGTCATTCCTCCCAGAACTGCCCAGCACACGGGGGCCGGCCCTCCCCAGGCACCAGGTGTGACGGTCACGTCTGTACCACCCAACCCACCAGGACCTCAGTTAAATTCTTCCCTGCTTTCTGTTTATTTTACACGATTATTTGAGGGGATGGTCAAATACATTAAATTTTTTCAAAATTTAAAAGGCACAAAAAGTGTGCTATTACAAAAAAAATCCCCTCCCATCTCAGCATTGAGCCCCTTAGTTCTCCTTCCTGGAGATAACTCATCTAAATTCCTTTTTAAAACAAATAACCTTAATTTGATCCCCCCTTACAAAAATCATAAACATGCAAAGTAAAAAATAACTTCAAAAGAAAACCCCATCACCCTGAAACAGACACAGAAATACAAAGCCTGTCCCCACAATCCCACCATCCGAATTTCCAGTGTTTTAGAATGTGACTACCCAGTTTTCCGTGCATATTTACTTTTTAAAAAATGAAAACCAAACATAAGAGGGATGTCATAATATTGATTTTTTCAATATATTGCCAGAACATTTCCTCATGGCTTAAAAAAAAATGAGACCATATTTTGTATTTTATTTATAAATATATATTAAAATTATAAATGTTATATATTTTTATAATTAAATTATATAACTATATACTATTTATTATGTTAAAATCTGGGATACTGTTGAGAGGATTACCAAATTTTTTGGTTTTGTTTTTGGTTCTTTAATAATTTTGCCTTTTCTGAGCTTGCACAGTTTGTGGTTGTAAGTCCATAGTACATTAAAGCTGTTTTGACTCATAAGAGAACAAACCCAAGGTTACCAGAAGGAAAGAATTCAGGGAGCAGGCAGCCAGGGAGCCCCAGTATTGACATGCACACACTGCTACATTTAAAATGGATAACCGACAACTACACACTGTACAGCGCAGGGAACTCTGCTCACTGCCACGTGGACTGGATAGGAGAGGAGCTGGGAAGAGAACAGACACACGTGTGTGTACAGCTGAGTCACTCCACTGTGCCCTCAAAGCCATCGCAACACTGTCAATTAGCTATACTCCAATACAAAATACAAAGGTAAAAAAATAAAAACCTTACAAAAGAAGCCAAAAGAAAAAAGAGAAAAAAGAAAGCTCTTTTCATCACTCATATACATGCACCATAAGATCTGGCCACTGATTTAGATGTAGGAAGTATAAAAGAAGTGGAGATCTTAGATGTGTCTAAGTTTTCTCATTTGTGTTACTAGGTGACTACTGATCACATTTACTAAAATAGGCAATGAAAAATGGAAGCAGTAATTTTGATGAGAAAAAAGTTATAAAACATATTTCAAACTCCTCTAAAACAATACTGATAAGAAAAACACACTTAATCCTTGTGTTTTTTCTTAATCACTATCTTTTTAGAACTTTGTGTTTATCTTTGTGTACTGATGTGGTGCCAAGAAAACAGACTCTGTATTACCAAATGTAACACAGGATGCCTCATTGCTTCTTTACATGACATTGATGGCTTTCTGATCTTCTAGATTTCCCTATTATAAGAAACACAGTGATGGGCCCTGAGACCCCACCCTACTTATTTTCTTATGACAAATCCCTAGAAGAGGAATTGCTAGGTTATGAGGTATGATCATTTTTAAAGACCCATCAAACTGCCTTCATGTTTAGAGGAACAGGTGTCCTATCCAAGTCTGATTTCCTCAAGGCCAAGAAGTCTGGTTCATACCCCTCCCCACAGGAGCTGTGAGCCCCTAGCCCCATTTCTACATCCAGACTAAGGCCAAAGCCCTCCTCTGAACCTGGTGACCTCAGGCAGGTTGACCCCAGCCGCAGGGACGTACTTGGGCCCATCCCAGGCCCAGGTGAGTCAGCTGACCAGTGAGCAGGAACCCAGCTGGGACAAGGGCCACCACCTTCCAGGGAGGGACCAGAGTCCGCCAGCAGTGGCTGGAGAAGGACGAGCAGCAGCACCTGACTACAGGTAAGAGCCGGGCGCAGGGCCCCTTGGCAGGGGGGTTGGAGGGGGCGAAGAGGACACCTGCTCTCACCTGTCTTCTTTCCCTGTTTCGACCTTTCTGGGACTTCCAAGCCTTTTCCTCTCAAGGTGCTTCTCTCTGGCAGTGAAATGTAAACTGGGGTTTCCTCTTTTGAGCCCAGCCCTGGGCCAGGTTCAAGGGTAGGTGATCTTTATCCAGACATCACTAGGGCTCCATCCAGCCTCCTTCTGACTGCCTGGGACAGTGATCACAGGGACGGGACCCATACTTTGTTCCTCGCAATGGGCCCCTGGAAAACCAAAGAGCAATCTCTGCAAGGAACTGAATGCAGGCTTCAGTTTCTGTTACTCACTTCTCTGCCTGAAGCTGTTTCCATCAACAAGCTCCTTACCAAGGAAGGAGAACCTGCTGGGGGCCTGGGCCAGTGGCCTGACCCAAGAACCGGTTTCCTCCTGTGGGGACTCCCACACAGTTGGGGAAACTGAATGAGGTCATGGATATAAGGAGCAGGCCTCACACAGCTAGCCTCAGAAAATGGGGCTTCAGACGGGGCTGCTACGTGCTGGGCAGGCACCGCACGGGCTGTTGTACATACGGTGGTCCAGACTACTAACAACTGTACCACCATCACCTCTAGCCTGGGCTCTCTGTTCACTCATGCTCCCTCTTCTATCTTCCAAATGAAAGTCTGACCATGTCATTCTGCTGCTCAAAATTCTCCAGTGGCTGGCTCCCATCTCACAAGAGTCTATGCCAAGCCCTCAGCATGACCCTCAGGCCGTAAGGGTTCTAGTCTCTCTCACCACCTCTCCAAGCTTCTGTCCTACTACTTCCCCTCTGAACAACTGACTTCAGTCTCACTGGTCAGACATTCCCTAAACAGAACAGGCACTCTCACCTTAGGGCCACTGCAGTGGCTGTACCCTAAGCTCACTGCTTTTCCTTCCCCATTTAGGCCACTTGTGGCCCCCACCCTCAGCAGTGAGCCTCTTCTGGACTTCCAGGCTCTATCCTCCACTCCCTATCACTTCCCTAATCACCTAGCTATCTAACACTGCAGACGCACTTATTTATCCAGCTAGGTGAATTTCAAAGGCGAGTTTTTCTTTTGTTCCCTGCCCTATTACCGGTACTTAGAACAGTACTGGGACTTAGGTGCTAAGGGAATGTACTGAATGAACAACAGCTAAGGATTACTGCATGCCCTTTATTGTGGTAGTACTTTCTGTACACATCTCAAGAATCTAACCTCCACAACAACTCTGTGATGCAAGTATTGTTATTCATATTACAAAGGAAGAAATGACATGCAGGAGGGACTTGTCTGTGCTTGCTCTCCAGCCAGAGCATGTCAGTCTGAACGCATCCTGCCTGCCTCCGAGGTCCTTGCTCTTGTTCTGCCTCTCCTGTGCCTGGGTTCAGAAGCATTCGCACTCCTTGAAAGAAGTTCACAGTTTTTCTTCAGCAGGCAGTACAGCCTGAGGGAGGGAGGGGGGTATAAGCTGGTGGCCTAGCAACAGCCTCTTCTTTTGCAACTCACCATCCCTGGGCTAATTTGGCCTTCCAGGAGCTATTCCTCTGACACTCTAACCCACGCTTCCCTCCTGCGCACTGTCTTCTAAAGGATGGATGAGTTGTCCACAGGAACAAGTGGGCGTCCCGTAGTGTCAGCTCTTTGGAACAAAGTGTTCTCATTTCAAAGCCCAAAGATGGGGGCTGGTGACCCCTTTTCAGCCTTGCTGGTCTCTGAAAACCTGATTGCTGCTCAGTTGTGGGAGTTGCTACCACTCAGAATACCACAAAGTACAGAAGCTCAGGGATGGAAATCGTGGAAAATGCAATGGAAGAACATTTCTCTGGGTGGGCTAGGTTAGATGGGTTCTTTCCTTTCACAGGAGCCAGTTAATTGTAGGAAATCACCAGCATCATATTGAGCAAGCTCTTCCACTGTCATTGCAGGAGCCAGCCTTTCCATCTACCTCACAGGGCACTGTTTTATCGCCCTTTCTAGGCCCAGGGCTTTTCTTCAAAGGTCTTTTTGGAACTTTTTGTCTTCCCCTTGGGTCTGCTTTCCGTTTCAAGAAACAGTTATTGGACCCCCTGCTGTGTGCCAGGGAGTGGGCACAACACTAGGGCTTCAGAAATGAGCAACATTTCTCACTAGAGAGGGAGACAGGCAGACAAATACAGAGTAGTGGAAATCCAACTCAGGAAATGCAGAACTTGCTCACAGCAGGAGCTTAAAAAACACTAGTGGAATGAATGATGAGATTAGTAGTGGAATGAGTATGAGATTCTATGGTTTAGAAAAGGGAGACTTGCTTATTTGTGTTTGGTTTGGGGAATTTGGGGGTAAAATGAATTCACCAGATGAACAAAGTGGTGGGGGCGGGGGAGACGTGAATGGCATTCAAGCGGGAACAGCACCTGTAAAAGCACAGAGGCATGAACTAGCAGGGTGAGTTACGGTCAACAGGAGTCTGGAATGAATGAAATGCAGGGTAAGTGCACAAGAGTGAGGTTATCAGGAGTCAGTGGAGAAGGTATCCGGAGTCAGGTCAGGGAGATGTGAACATCAAGTTGAAGTCGGAGATTTTACTCTGAGGGCAGGAGCCAAGGCTAACTCCCAGGTTTCCGGCTCCGACCATGGGGTGCATTTGGTGGGGTCACTGTAGAGAGGAAGCAAAGCTGGGAAAAATGAGTTTCAACCAGCGGGAGGTAGTAAAGATCTGGAAGGCGGCTGGACTCGGGTCTGGGCCTCCCATCCCTGGAGTAACATACTCCACTCTCCTCCTCTTCACAGTCCAGTCTGTGCTCCCTGGCTTCCTCCGGGAGGCCTTCCCCCTTGCCCCAGGCTTTTATCCTGCACCCCACAGACCCAACTGCCCGAATCTCTACCAACGAGCAAGTGGGTCGTTTTGCTGTGGGAAGTGATCTGCCAGGCCAAGCCCAAGACCCTCACCCTGAGCGGCAGGCCCTCATTCTCGGGTGAGATCCCAGGGTGAATCTTCCTGGGGCGGAGCACCAGGACGGGAAGTCAGGGCGGGACAAGAAACTTGGGAAGGTGACGTCTCAATGGGTGGGAAATACTCGGGGATCCAAGGTGCTTCCGAAACCCACGGGAGCGCTGGAGCTTCCTCTTCCTAAAGAGCAACAGGCAGCCCGGAGCGCAGGCGTGTCAACTTTGCCCTCCTCCCTCCCACAGCTGCCTCAGAACGGAATCCTATCAGTCAGGGGAGGGTTCAGCCGCACCCGCTCTCCTTCGAGAAGCCGTTAATGGACTAAGGCTCAGGGGCGTGAGGAGGCGTAGGGAAACATTAGAATTAAAAGCGCAATTTGATCCGCGTAGCTTCCACACCGGTAAGAGGCGATGCGGAGCCCGATCGAGCCTTTCCATCCCTTATTCTGCTGCTCTACCTGATTTTGTGTGTGTGTGTGGGTGCCAGCCACGAGCGCCTGAAAAAAGCAAGAGGCCGGAGGTACGCTGGGATCCCACCCGACCAACAACCCACAGAGGAGGCTGCCATTTTCCACCCACAACCGCGGAGCACCCTGGGAACGGCGTGTAGCCACGCGCAGCCCTGGATGAGACGCATGCGCTCTAGCCGCCTCAGAGCGCCCTAGCGGCCTGGCGGAGTCTTTGCTGTAACTCATAGCAACCAGGGGAGGTCGCCTCTCTTATTCCCAGCAGAGTTTGGAGCTACAGGAGGGTCAGAATGGGAGTATTTTGGAGATCTTTGATCAGCGATCGTTGGACAGATTAGGAAAGAGGCCCTAGGGACCTGTGGTGCTTTCCCCGGTCCCCCTGTTCACGGAGTTGTGTGCCTGGCTGCTTCCAAAAAGCAGGGAATTGAGGCTGAGGGAGGGGATAGGTTTGTTCAGAGCGGTTTTTCACCCCCACCTCCTTAGGAGGCATTGCTGTGAACAAAGCTAGTGTAGGTGATGGAATTCCAGCTGAACTATTTCAAATCCTAAAAGGTGATGCTGTTAAAGTGCTGCACTAATATGCCAGCAAATGTGGAAAAACTCAACAATGGCCACAGGACTGGAAAAGTTCAGTTTTCATTGCAATCCCAAAGAAGGGCAATATCAAAGAATGTTCAAACCACTGCACAGTTGCACTCATTTCATATGCTAGCACAGTAAGCTCAAAATCCTTCAACAGTATGTGAACTGAGAATTTCCAGATGTACAAGCTGGATTAAGAAAAGGCAGAGGAATTAAAAAGGAGGGACATCACTTTGCTGACAAAGGTCCGTCTAGTCAAAGCTATGGTTTTTCCAGTAGTGATGTACAGATGTGAGAGTTGGACCATAAAGAAGTCTGAGCACTGAAAAATTGACACTTTTGAACTGTGGTGCTAGAGAAGACTCTTGAGAGTCCCTTGGATAGCAGCGATCAAACCTGTCAATCCTAAAGGAAATCAACCCTGAATATTCATTGGAAGGACTGATGCTGAAGCTGACTACTTTGGCCACCTGATGCGAAGAGCTACTCATTGGAAAAGACCCTGATACTGGGAAAGACTGAGGGCAAGAGGAGAAGGGGCCGGCAGAGGATGAGATGGTTGGATGGCATCATCAACTCAATGGACATGCGTTTGAGCAAACTCTGGGAGATAGTGAAGGACAGGGAAGCCTGGCATGCTGCAGTCTGCACTAAGTCACTTCAGTCGTGTCCAACTCTTTGTGACCCTATGGACAGTATTCTGCCAGGCTCCTCTGTTCATGGGATTTCCCAGGCAAGAATACTGGAGTGGGTTGCTGTTTCCTTCTTCAGTGGGTCTTCCTGACCCAAGGATTGAACCCGTGTCTCTCACGCCTCCTGCATTGGCAAGCAGGTTCTTTACCACTAGCGCCACCTGGGAAGCCCTACACTACAGTCGATGGAGTTGCAAAGAGTCAGACGTGACCAAGTGACTGAACAGCAACAAGTTGGAAAAAAAAACCCCAAAACAGCATGTTGCCCTGTCTGCACTGTAAAGGAGAAATGAGGGCAATGAAAGTAGTTTATAATAAAAGAATATGCACTTCACTATGTAAAAGTTCAGACTGGGTTATACCGGGTCACACTTGTACTTAAATTGAGGAAGTTTGGATCTGTGTGCTCAGATGCTGAGTCGTGTCCTACTCTCTGGGACCCCATGGTGTAGCCCGCCAGGCTCCTCTGTCCATGGGTTTCCCCCAGCAAGAATACTGGAGCAGGTTGACATTTCCTCCTCCAGGAGATCTTCCCAACCCAGGGATCCAACCAGGATTGTTTGCTTGTAGGCAGTCTCCTGCACTGGCAGGCGGATTCTTTGCCACTAGGGCCACCTTGGATTTAATAGATAGTATTCAGCTGAATTTTGCCAAGGTTTATATTTGGCATCTTGAGTCAAGGCTTAAATGTATTTGTATACAGGCGTGGAGGGACTGTGACAGCGACAATTGCAGACACACACGAGTGTGTTCTGGTGACCTCCCCATGTTGTGGAGAATTGACAATTATTTTTCAAAATGGTGAACAAAACCAAGAATAACTTCCTCAGATAAGCTGGTGTATACATTTCTGGATGGCATATTATATATTAAAACCAGGTAAAGTTTCATTGTATTTGTATATAAAATGTTATACACAGGGGTTTTTTTTTGTTGCTTCCATGAAGGCTTGGTGGGATATTGGAAACTTGTGCGGGACAGTTTGTTGTGATGAGCTGTTCTGTGCATTACAAAAGGTCCTGGTCACTACTCTCTGCTTCCTAAACGCTAGTGTCCCCTCAGTCTTGTGACATCCAAGAATGCCCACACAAATTTCCAGTCTGTTTCTTGGAAAACCACTTATCTATTCAGTGAAATAGCAACTTTTGTCGGCATCTGTGTGCTGGGTGCTGTTTCAGGGGGGAGGCTTAGGATGATGAACAGGACACAGTCCCTGGCATTCTGAGCTGGAGTTCAGAATGAGAGGATACCCAGATAGTAATCATATAATATGATAAATAACTTGACAGTAGGCGCACTACGAGTCAGTTTGGGGACACAAAAAGACCTAGCCAACTAGCCAGGGGTCCCACGGCCTGAAAAAGCCAAGCAGAGAACTTGCATTTGAGCTGAGTCTTGAAAGGCTTGAAAGGCTATGCAGAGAAGAGTGGTCTGCCAAGCAGAGGGACCTGCATATCAAACAGGTCCAAGGTCACTGGCACATAATGGACACTCAAATAGTGTGAATGAGTAGATGGATAATTGAATGAGATATGCATATTTCCTGGCAGGAGCCATTCCCCACTATATTGTGAATTGCTAAAAGGCAGGGAAACACCTGCCTCTTGATTCCACCCAGATCCCTAACCTTGGTTGAGACCCAGAGAAGGTGGCAGTGGTGAAAGTGTCCCAGAGCCGGAGGACGGGTTGTGTGATCCCAGCCTGGAAAGGATCTCCAGGAAGTGGATCTCAGATTCTGCTCGCCCAGATGGTAGCTGCTACAGATATAAAAGCTCTGCTACTTCAGTGTTTGAAAAAGCAGGGCAGGGATGCCTCTTATTTTCACATCTGTAGCTCATGTGTGATCCAGGGTGGTATATTTGATGGGTGGTACCTTCTGAGGACTGTCCAAGTCTCCTGGAGTGTGTGCACAGAAGGGAAGACCACAGGCAAAGGGGCCTCTCCCCCTAGCTGATTTAAAGCAGGTCAGAGCCTGTCTCCCTCTCCCCATTGGACCATCCCTGTCTCCTTAAGATGGTCATTTCTGCCCCAAAGACCAGGTGAGGGCAAAGATCTGGAACTGCCTGCCCCCAGGAACCAAGCGGGCAGTGTGAGCCAGCTGGATGGGTACTTTGGGAAACAAGAGGTGTGTGCAACCTCATCTAAGGGCAGGCTGTGACTCCTGCCTGGCTGAGTGTTGATGTGTATGATTCCTGCTCTTGCATTGCCAAGTATTTTGTGTGTGTTTTTTTCCTGTACAAGATAGACGAGGAGAATTTTATATTTCCAGATTTTAAAATGTTGACACTAATTCAAATGAAAACAGAAAAAACAAGCCAGTGAAAGGTAAACAAAACCTGTTTGGGACCTCACATTCCTGGTTTCCATTCCTAGAAAGGTGCACGTTCATAGGACATTAGCGCTTTACCTTACAGGGAGAAACGTGGAAGCCCAGGCAGAATGCATTGCTTCTAGAAATACTGAGTTGACGTCCACGCTACGGGCTAGGGGTTCCACAATAAATTAGAAGGTCTAGTTTCTGCCCATTTGGAACTCCCAATAGGTAGATCAAGAGGCAACTTCGGAGCAGTGAATGATCAACAGACTAAGAACTGAGCTGGGAGAGGAGGCGAGTCTGTGGGCAGGGGAGCACAAATCAAGGCAAGTTTTCTGAAGAGCCCTCTGATACGGAACTTGAAAATAATTGGAAGTTAGCCAGTCGGGGAGCAGAGGGGGTAGAAATGTATGCCAGACAGAGGGCATAATAATACACGCAAAGTCCTGGGGACACGAGGAAGTTCAATTAATTCAAGGATCTAAAAGTAGCTCATTGTGGCTGAAGCTGAGGGTGGGGATTGGGAGAAAGACGTTTGGAAAGAAAGAAAGCGGGAGAATTAGGCGGGGGGTGCAAGCAAATGTCTATTGGGACTCAGGGCCAATGAGTACATCAGTCTTGATGTAAGAGATAACAGAGGCTGAGGGGGTCTGGGGTGTCCAGGAGTCGGCTGCGACTCAGATGTAGCCACTCAGCGGTGGTCCAGGGTTGCTAGAGTGTCCTGTTTTTTCAGGAGCAGCGTGAAGCTAGATTATTAAGTGCGGTGTGTCGAGTTCTGCATTTAAGCTTTTAACTTTGAATGTATAAAGTTCTTGGCAAAGTTAAACAACATCTGTTTGCATCTGGCCTGTGAGCCACTGGTTCCAGTCTCTGGAGGAATCGTAAAGGTCGTGTGGACTGAATTCTGAAAGTGGGGGAGCCACTGGGCGGGGGGGGGGGCGCTTTAATCAGGGGCATGGCGTTCCAGGCTCACACAGAAAGAACAGCAGTTGAGTTGACTCATTGGAGATGTTGTGGTTCCTGCAGAAGAGCGAGGAGATGGAGGAGGATGATGTGGGGACGGGCGGGGAGATGGAGGAGGACCGCATGAGGATTAGCAATGGGATGTGGGGGTGATAGGGTGTGATGGCAGACTAGAAGGGACGGCATGTGCACGGGGTCGTTGGGGAGGCTTAAAGTTGATACATGTCAAGGCAGCAGGTGCTGAGGAAGGACAAGGAAGAGTGATGGAGGCAGATGACCTTGACTCTGGGGATCACTCAGGGGAGATGCCCAGAGATTCTGGACCTGGCCCAGGAATGTGGGCCCAGTGCAGTGAATAGGACCCCCTGGATCGCCAGGAACTGCAGTTCAGGTGGGAAGACACACTGAGGACAACTGAAGAGCCCAGGACCAGAGGCTGGTCCGAAGTCTCTGCTGAGGGCAGGGCCCTGGGTGGGAGCAGTAGTGTCTGAGGAGCCAGGGTGGGAGGGTGGGGTAGGGGCTTCCAGCTGGTGAGGACTGGCCCAGCAAAGGCCTGTAGATGTGATGGAGCCAGTGTGTTAGTGGGTAAATGGAGAAAAATCCAGAAAGACAAACTGCTCCTTGCTCACATTTAATCTAGGGAGGAAATAAAGCTTTTCGGTGGGTAATTTCTTTGAATTCTTTGGGTACCTTGCTCCAAGGTCCTGCTGGTTCTCCCCTGACAGGTAGGAAGGTTTTTAGTAAATGTTTATGGTCCCCCATCATTTCTTTATCCCTCTGAACAATACTCTGCTGAGCATATAAACTCTGTTACAGTTTGTGTGCATGTTTTTAAGAGTTTCCATTGGCCTTTATCATGATCAAGATCAAGACTCACCAGTGAAGCCGGAAATGGCAGTAGGGGATCAAATGCCCAGAGATGGAGAGGGGTGGGCGGGGGCAGGGGAGGAATTCTAAAGTGCCTGCTGCCTTTCTGTTGTAATATGAAGTCCCCAACCTCTTGACACTGGACTGAGCCCCGAGCAGTTGTGGGAGGATGCTGCACAAACCCCTAATGCTGGCCGGGTATACAGTAGGTGCTCACTGTGCACCAACTGGACCAGGTTTAGGTCTTGAGCAATAAGATCTTGTAAGGCTGTCTGACCTTTGAAACATGGCAGGGAAGGACATGGTTCCCCAGTCCTGCTTTGCCTGGTTAGCATGTCCTGGGTGACCCCTGGGTCCAGGTTCTAAAGCCCAGAGTCAGCTGAACATGGTGGGGTGGGATTTTTCAGGAGTGGAGAACACGGGCTTGGGAACCAAACAGACTCTGGCTCAATCCCAGCTCTTCCATTTCTAAAATGGGGATAATGATATCTATTATATAACTGGTATAATATGTATTATATATTATTATATAATATATACATATATAATAATATAATATATAACAATATATGATTAATATAAAATATGTATTATATATAATCATGTAATAGTAGTGTAATAATAATACTACCCTTCCTGACTTCTTTCTCATCCTGACAGTGCTGGGTGGCACATGTCTGTGCCTCCTCTCATCCCTCAGCACCCCACTCTGTGCCCTGCAGGGTGTTCCAAGGAGCAGCCATGGCCACCCTGTACCCATCTCTGGAGGACCTGAAGGTGGACCAGGCCATGCAGGTAACCTGCCAGGCTGTTAGCCTGGGTGCCCTGATGGGGCTTTGGGATTACCCCAGGGTAGCTAAGGGAGGCTGGTCTTGGGTCAAGGCTGGAGGCCCTTGGGAGTTCCTTATTGGCCCCAAGGCATGCGGGTCCCCAGTGCAGGGGCTGCTGGCAGAGCAGGTGTTCAGAGGCCACGGCAGTGGGACCACATCAGGTGGGGAAGACGAGCAGCTGCAGACAGGCCTGTGTCTGGTGCCTGCTTAGTCCCAGTGCTTCCTCCACTCGGGTTCGCGCAGACCCCATGCTCTGGGCAAGCTTCCAGGGTAAATCCTGTGGCCGTGGTGTTTGGCCTACTCAGCCCCCAGAAGCCCTTTCCTCCTTCCATCCTACATGAGGTCCTAGGGGGTTTTGAGAACTGGGGGCTTTTTGACTGACAATTACCTTGGCCACCGCAGGTAGTAAATGAGCTGTGACATTCGGTGGGTTGCAGGTCCTTGGGAGAACCTCCCTCCTGAGGCATGGAGGTGTGCGAAGCCACATTTATTGAAAGGTTGGATACCCGCTCAGGCCACGAGCATACCTATTGCCCTGACCCCCAGCCTCAGGGAGCCCCAAGCTCCAAGGGCTCTGGGGTTCTGACCACAGCTGAGCGGCACTCCCCTTCCATCCCCAGGCCCAGGCCAGAGCTGTACCGAGGATGCCTGCCCTGCCAGTACGGGGGAAAGGGGACTTCCAGCCTCCAGGTGAGTGATGGGGATGGGGTGCTTTGAGCCGAGAGTGACTTCTGCTGGCCATTTCCAAGCGCCTGCCTCTCGCCTGCCACAGAGCCACAGGCACTGTGTACAGTTGTCCCCCTACTTTGAGGGGGACACTGAAAAGCTGTGACCTTGTGAGGGCCCCGATGGCCCTGACTTAGGGCCACCAAGGAAGGCTGTGTGAGGAGACCAGGATGTATGCGGTGGCCCTGGGGCTGCTCTGGCTATCTTGACTGGTCCTGTGGTAGCAAACTTGAGCTCAGGCCCAGCTCCTCTCCTTACCGTGCAGTTTCCCAGAGCTGCCTTTGAGTTGGCTGGTGCCAAACAAAGGTATCTGAGCTGAACACCAAAGTGATCCGTGAGGGGCTCTGTGTCCGAGGCTGCTCCTGGGGGAAGCAGACCACCCTAGGGGAGGACCCACATTGCCAGTGAGTGTTCCCAGGGCTGCAGAGCCGTCTCAATAATACACTGCATTCCTTGGAGTAAACACCCTCTCGGGCCCTTTTGTTTCTTAACAAAGATGAGTGACCACTTGGGAGCCAGGCAGGTGTGGCCAAGTTCATGGCCAGAATAACATCTTTCTCTTCTCCCCCTTCCCTTCCCTTCCCATCAGTTTTGTACCCTAACCTGGCAGAATTGGAAAACTATATGGGTCTTTCCCTCTCCAGCCAAGAAGTCCAGCAGAGCCTGCCTCAGACTCCAGAAGGTGCCAGTGTAGGTATTTGTCTCTCGCCTGATGCGGGCCCTCCTTCCTTGGTCTTGCATTTAAACAGATTTGTATCTCCTCTCAGCATGTATAGCATCCCTGAGGTTCTGTTTCTTGATGATATGTTTCCCTTTGAACCTTCATGAGAAGTGCCATGGGGTTTCATGGTTTCCTGCAGGCCTTGGGGCTAGAGGGCCACTGCCTGCCCTTTGACCTCTGACCTGCTGGCCTGAGCTTGCTGGATGAGAAGGGAGGACGTCAAACCTAGCCTGAGCCTGGGTGCTTCTAATGAGGGGCTGCCTGTGACTTGGGAGCAGCTGCATGGTTAGACAGAGCCTGTGAGGAGGAGCTTGTCAGCCCCCAGTCCCCAAATGAAATAATAATGCTTAACCCTTGTTCTCTATGACTTCAGGGAGCAAAAAAAAAAAAAAAATCATAACATAGAAATATTCACTCCTGAAAATGTATTCACTTATAGACTCAGTCCTGAAACTGTCTCCCCATCAGCTTCAACATTCCTGGTTGGTCCATTGTGCTGGTCCAGTGCAAATCGATTGCAAAGTGCAAATACTAATCTTGGTAAGGCTGTGGGATTTCATGAAATTGATAGAAGTGACGATGAGAGCTGCCACACTTACAAATGACTTCCCAGGAGAAATCAGCAAGGATGAGGACATGTAGGATCCTGAGCAAAGTTGGTGACACCCTGGAGTGGTTTTCCGAAGTGACGCCCTTGACAGTCATGTAGGCAAGCATACATAGGAAGCAAAGTAGGTCACATTGTCCAGTTTTAATCCACTTATTGATCTCTTTTTGGTCAATGCCCCAGACAACCTAAATTTGATGAAAAAAAAAATGACAGATAATGCACTTTCGTAATTAAAAATTTTAATTATTTTTAGTTTTTCTTTTTAAATAATCGGAGATTCAGTCAGGAAGTTGCCAAGACAGAGAAGTCCTCTGTACCCTTCAGCTAGTTTTCCCAATGGTTCCATTTTATGTAACTGTACTGTAATGTCAAAGCCAGGCATTTTCCATTGGTGCAGTGTGTCTAAGGTTCTGTGTCTTTTTATCACCTGCAGCCGCCAGCACAATCGAGATACAGAACTACATCACCACAAAAGTCTCCCTCGTGCCGCCCCTTTGTGATCATGCCCAGCCTCCCCTTCAGCATCCTCAGCCCCTTGGCAGTCACTAGCATGCTTTCATCCCTATAATTTTATCATTTCAGAAGGTTATGTAAGTGAAATCACATGGTGTGTGACCTTTTCCGATGGGCTCTTTCCACTCAGCATTGTGCCCTGGAGATCCTTCCAGGCTGTCGCCTGTTGCAACAGTTCATCCTTTTTCATTGCAGGATTGCGTGGCTATAGCTCAGTTTGTTTAACCTCTTGAGGGACATTTTGGTTGTTTCCAGTTTTTGTCTATTATAAACTAAGATATTACAGATGTTTGTATACAGATTTTTGTACAGACATAAGTTTTCATTTCTCTGGGATAGACGCCCAGGAGTGCAATTCCTAGGTAGTGTAATACATGTATGGCTAATTGTTTTTTGGAAAGAAACGGTCAGACGATTTTCAGAGTGGCTGTATTATTTTATTTTCCTGCCAACAATGCATGAGTGTTTTGTTGGCACATCTTTGCCAGCATTTGATATTATCACTATTTTAAATTTTACTCATGGTAGGTGTGTGGTGATGCCTTATCATGGTTTTTACTTGCACTTTCCTAATGGCTAGTGATGTTGAACATCTTTTCATGTGCTTATTTGCCAGCTGTATATTCTTTTTGGTAAAATGTTTCTTCATATATTTTGCTTATTTTCTAAATGGATTATTTTTTAAAGTCAACTTTCGAGACCTTATTCTAAAGTCCTTTGTCATTTGATTCGTAAATATTTTTCTCCCACTGTGTAACACCTCCTTTCATTGTATTAAAAGAGTTTTTTGGAGAACAAAAAGTTTTCAATTTTGATGAGGTTCAATTTATTGATTTTTCTCTTTGGGGATCATGCCTTGGTGTCCTAAGAAACTTGACTGAGCTCTAGGTTTCTGAAAAAATTTCCCTTTTACTTCTGAAACTCTTATAGTTTTTTGTTTAAATTTATGATTGAACTTGAGTTAATCTTTGCATAAGGCATGAGGTCACGATTCATATTTTGCCTGTGGCTGTTCAGTTGCTCCCATGCCATTTGTTGAAAAGGCTCTTCTGTCTTCACTAAATCGTTCTCACACCTCTGTTAAGAAGCAGTTGCCCCTACTTGTGTGAGGCTATTTCTGGATATTCTCTCTTCTGCTCCAAAGGTCTGTCTCTCCCCAGTACCACACTATCTTGATGACTGTAGCTACACAGAAAGTCTGGAAATCTGGTAGAGTGATTTCTCCTGTTTTTTTCTTTTTTGTCAGACTAGTTTTAGCTATTCTAGTTCCTTTGTGTTTTCATGTAAAGTTTAGATTAACCTTGCCTCTATCTACAAAACATACAGACTGTGATAGGAAATGCATTAAATATGTATATCAATTTGTGGACAGTTGACAGCTTCGTCTAGTTTTTCTGATCCATCAATACAAAATATTTCTTTATTTATTTAGACCTTTGATCAGGCTTCCCCAATAGCTCAGTTGGTAAAGAATCCGCCTGCAATCCGCCTGCAGGAGACCCCGGGTTGATCCCTGGGTCAGGAAGATCCGCTGGAGAAGGGAAAGGCTACCCACTCCAGTATTTGTGGGCTTCCCTTGTGGCTCAGCTGATAAGGAATCTGCCTGCAATGCGCGAGACCTGGGTTCAATCCCTGGGTTGGGAAGATCTCCTGGAGAAGGGAAAGGCTACTCACTCCAGTATTCTGGCCTGCAGAATTCATCCATGGGGTGAAAGGAGTTGGACACAGCTAAGTGACTTTCACTATCAAACTCACAATACACTATATTAAAAACAACAGTAATGAGTACTCAAAATTTATCTTTTTAATAACGTCACTATTTTCTACTAATATCTATCCTACTGAGGTTATTTCAGTTTTTATCTAAAGGTAGAAATATCATATGATGATGTGATGAGAATTCCATGGATTGTACATTCCATGGGGTTGCAAAGAGTCAGACACGACTGAGCGACTTTCATTTCAGTTCACTTCACTTCTTTGATCTCTATTATCAGTGTTTTGTCATTTCCAGCATACAATTCCTGTATATGTTTTATTAGCTCCACACCTAAGTATTTCTTTTTTTTTTTTAGCGATTGTAAGTGGTATTGTATTTTTAATTTCAGTTTCCACGTATTCATTGTTAGTATATAGAAGTACAATTGATTCTTTTGGTATGCATTGGTCTTGTGTCCTGTGACCTTGTTGAACTCACTTATGAGTTCTAGGAGTTGATCTGTAGATTCTTTGGAATTTTCTAGTAAAGCATCGTCTCATCTGAAAATAGGGACCATTTTATGTTTTCTTTTCCAATCTATATGTCTTTTATTTCCTGTCCTTGCCTTACTAATCTGGCTAGTTCTTCCATTACTGTATTTAACAGTAGTGGTGGGAGTGGACATCTTTGCCTTGTTCCAGATCTTTTGATGGGGGGAATAGTATTCACTCATCTTGATACTTTTGACAAATTTTTTTTCAAGGCAGAAATCAACTTGAGCTCCTTTACCCCCTCATTGTTCACGATTTTCTGTGAATCTTTTAAAGTGGATTTAAAAAGGTTCTTCTGACACCAAGTTGTCTTGGAAAATGAAGACCCTTTTTCTATAATACGCACCTGTCCTCCCGGCTCTATTTTCCTGGCTGTGTTTTTTTGGGGTGTGGACTTTGACGCCCCCTAGCGGCTTCATGGCGCCATGTGTCCTCTTGCTCGCAAGAGGTGTGTGTGTGGTCTGCGGTGGGCTGGAGCTCAGGGTCCACCCGGTTCTCTTTTGCCAATCCCTGTTCCCACGCTTGGACCCTTGAGGCACGAGGCCCCACGGCGCTGGCTGACCTCTTCTCCCCTGTGGTCTGCAGGCAGCGGTCTCGGGCCCATCGCCGGGCCAGGTGGTGGCGCCGGTGTCCGGGAACAGCCTGGGCGCACTGCGTGCGGAGATCAAGCCCGGGGTGCGCGAGATCCACCTATGCAAGGACGAGCGTGGCAAGACCGGGCTGCGGCTGCAGGCCATCGACAAGGTGGGGCTGGGGTCGGGCGGGAGGGGAGGGGCCCCGCGGAACGCAGAGAGAGATTGCGTGCTGGACTGCGCCTGCCTGCGGCCCGAGCTGCCCGGGGGAGCCAAGGTTCACCTGAGCCCTAGACAGGCTCGTCCTTTCCATCGCCTCCCATAAGGCGCTTGCTCTGGGCTTGCTCTGGGTTGTGCTAGGGACCCTCCACTTGCCCCTCCTGGGACTTCATGCCTCCTTGCTCCCCACTCACAGGGATCTGGCTTCTGGGAGGCTTTCTGAAGACAGTGTAAGGCGAAGGGTGTGGCGGGGTTGGTTCAGATGCCAGCATGAGAGGCCTTGTAGTCTAGTGACTGGGGATGCAACCACTAGTTGGAATTCCTGAAAGTGTTAGTTACTCAGCCACGTCCAGCTCTTTGTGACCTCATGTACTGTAGCCTGCCAGGCTCCTCTGTCTGTGGAATTCTCTAAGCAAGAATAGTGGAGTGGGTAGCCATGCCCTTCTCTAGAAGATCTTCCCAACCCAGGGATTGACCGAGCCTCCTGCATTGCAGGCAGATGCTTTATCATCTGAGATACTGGGAAAACTCCTGAATTCCTGACTCCGTTGCTTCCTAGCTGTGTGGCTCACTTCCTCACCAGGAAAATGGGGTACCCTGTATGTTGCTGTACAGAGCTGCAGTCCCAGGGCCCAGTAGGCTCTGAGAAGATCAGGAGGCAAACAGCAGCCCAGGAGGAGGCACCTGGGCTCAGGTTGGGCTGGGGGAACTGACTGGGGGGCTTGCCTCCTCCAGGGGCTCTTCGTGCAGCTGGTCCAGGCCAACACCCCTGCATCCTTGGTGGGGCTGCGCTTTGGGGACCAGATTCTGCAGATTGATGGACGTGACTGTGCTGGGTGGAGCACAGACAAAGCCCACCAGGTGGTGAAGAAGGCATCTGCCGAGAAGATTGTCATAGTCGTTCGGGACAGGTGAGCACCCGGGTCCCAGGAGCCTGTCTGTCTGCCCTTGGTTATGCCCCAGGCCCAGCTCACCATCCCTCCCTGCCAGGCCGTTCCAGCGGACCATCACCATGCACAAGGACAGCACAGGCCACGTCGGCTTCGTCATCAAGAAGGGGAAGATCATCTCTTTGGTCAAAGGGAGCTCTGCGGCCCGCAATGGGCTTCTCACCAACCACTATGTGTGTGAGGTGAATGGGCAAAACGTCATCGGGCTGAAGGTAAGCAAGGCGGAGCATGGCTCCATCCCAGGACCTCAGGGACTGGGTGATTGAGAGGTGGTGGGAAGGTTCGTGTCTGTGGGTGGGCTGCCGCCCCCACCCAGCTTCAGATCCTCATCCTAAGGCTGCTGCAGGGATTCAATGAGACAAAGGTACAAGTGCTCCGAGCACAGTGCAGACACTGAGTGCTCAGTAAATGCTCGGTGTTGTTACTTACTCATGAAGGCCAGAGGTGTGACAGCAAGTGGTGGTGGCGGTGATGACGTGTGTAAGGAAACAGGTGTCCGGGGCAGGGGTGAGGGGCTCCTGGCTGCATGGACTACTCTGTGTGATATTTCGGTTTGTATCCTGGATCATGTTCACTAATAGGAATATTTTAGGAAATGGCTCTTCAGAAGCCCATTGCCTACCTCTTTCCTCTCCCCAACAGTGTGTGTGTGTGGTGAGTTTTATCTTTAAATACAAGAAGGAGCAAATGGTCTGGGGCCAGTGCTGTGATGTAGACTAGGGGACAGGGTGGGTGCCTTCGGGGAATGGACCCCAGAAGAGGATGAGTCACATGGCTTCTGGTCCCTGGACAAATGAGAGCGGTTTATTCTGGTTGATGCCACCAGGACTGAAAGCGGTTCTTAATTCCAGTTGTGATTTAGAGTGAGGGTCCCCCCACTCCAGCATCCAGGGCTTTGGGGCTCGCAGGCAGGTGGAGGTGGCCTGGGGGGTCTTGCCATCTCATCCCACAGATGACACAGTCTTGTGAGCCACTCCCCCTCCCTCATAAGGGCCATCCCCAGGTCACTCTTGTCACACATCTTCTCCCCTGTGCCTGACGGTCTGGTCCCATCTGGCACATCTTCTCCCACTGATCCTGGCACAGCTAGGAAAACACACAGCCAAGTCGGGGGTCTATGTAAAGTCAAGGTCACGGTCTCCAGGTAAGGGCCAGAGGCTCGGCTCGTGCGTTAGCATTCAGCTTTGGGTTGTTCGGCACACTCTCTGTAGGTGCTTCTTGTGTCTTGTTCTCCCCACAATCTGAACGGCTTCTGCAGGCCTTTCTTTTTGCTGGTCAACAAGATTAAGAGGAAGAGGTACCCCACGGCCTCGGCTCAGGCTGACAGGAGCCCAGAGAAGAGGGTGGGTGGGTGTGCCTACTGTCCCCCCTTGTCCCCCCACTGCAGTGTGGTTCTCTTTCTGCTTTGAGGTCAGAATCCTGGTGTGACTGGGGCCCAGGAGACGGCATACACATGTGGTTGGTGGGATTCCCGGGGCTCTTTGGGGGAAGTCATGTCCGTGAGGCCTTTTGGTGTCAGGCCCACATAGGCCCTTGAGGTGAGGGTAGGAGAGGTCAGTCTGTTTTACTGAGAGAGCCTCAGATGGGAGGCCCACATTCTTGCTTGAGCTGGGGGCCTGCCACCCTCACTCAAGGGGCAACCTATTCCCTACCGTCATTGTCAGTGGTGGACTCCAGCAGGGCCACGCTGACCACTTCACAGAGGTGCCTCAGAGTTGCCCCTGGCCCCCAAGGTGACCGTTACTCACCTCTTCTCCAGGACAAAGAAGTCACAGAGATTCTGGCCACCGCCGGGAACGTCATCACCCTGACCATCATCCCCACCGTCATCTATGAGCACATGGTCAAAAAGTAAGGCTGCCCCCCTCCCCTCCTCCCTACCCCCTCCCCTCCTCCCTACCCCCTCCCCTCCCCACCTTCTGGCTGCCGGCTTCTGGTAACTTGGGGTGAGGCAAGGGAGGCACAGGTTTTGGGGGGAAAGGGGAGAAGGTGCTGCCAGTTTTGGCGACTGTCCTTGTTGCTGTATCTAGGTTGTCCTCGAACCTGCTCCACCATACCATGGACCACTCCATCCCTGACGTCTGAGGCCGCGGGACGGCAGCTCAACCCTGTCACCCTCCTGCCAGAAAGGGAATGTCCGTGCCTGCGGAGACCTGCTGCCTGGGGGCGGGGCCGTCTCGGGGGGCGGGGTCTTCTCAAGGGGGCGTGTTCCGGGCGGGGCGACATGGCATCCTGTGCGCCTGTTATTTACATACACTGGCCTTGTTGGAGTCTCAGCCACTCAACTGGGCTAAGGCCGGGACAGGGCCCACAGGCAGCCATTCTCTGTGCTGATTTAAATGCTCGTCACGTCGGCCGGCCAGCTAAACACTTTCTAAAGTTGCAGCTGGGTCCCTTTCAAATTTTTGCCTCTACCAGTAAAACAGTTCCGTGTTTTGAGAACAGAAATAGTTTTTTTTTTTTTTTTGGTAAGAATTGTTTCTTTTTCCTTTACTTGTTCTTTGTCACAAACTGTATAGTTTTAACCCTTCACGGGCTTTTGAATAAAGATTTGATTTTAAATAAAATCCCTTCCTCAGAAGTAATTGATATTCCAGAATCCTCAGTCCCATTACGCACCAGTGTTGGTTGTCTTTTAAGCAGTGGTGAGACCGAGGCCTTTTCTATGCATTGCCTCTGACAGCATGGCTTGGCTTGGCCTGGCCAGAGTCACATGCTGCCTGTTGGTGTGAGGCTGGGATGACTGGGTGGTGGTGGGGGACAGTGTGGGCTCTGGAAGGGGGCACCAGCCTTAGAACGCCCCCTGCTCAGTGACTCCAGCTGGCTTCTGCATCTGTAGGTGTGAAAATCACCTCAGGGGTGCTGGAGAGGATGGAATGGGTGCACTCTCAGGGCCCAACGGGGGTGCCAAGTGACCCCCAAGTGACGCATGGTAGAGCTGAGCCAGCTTGCAGCTCTCAGGTTCCCTCTACCTCAGGAAAGATATCTGCCCACTCAGCTCTTTCCAGGGTGTGAGTTTTGACTCCCATGTGGGCGGGGACAGCGTGAGCCCCCTTCATCCCCCTCACTGCCCCAAAAGACACAATATAAAGAAAACAGGCAATGGATCTGGTTGTGTTTTCATGCTTTAATCCAGAGCTGTTCTGCTGTAGGTACAACTCTGTCAGATCAAAAGGACAAAGGAGACAAAGTGAAGACCCCTCCCCACCTCCCACCCCCTTCCTGTATCCCCTGAATTCTCTGTCAAGGGCATGGCTGAATATAACAGTGCACTATGACTTGTTTATACTGACCCCTAGGTCACAGAGGGGTCATGAGTTCACTGGGCAGAGGCCCCTCCGTAGGCCTCCACCCCAGAACTTTGTCACTTGCCCCCTGTGCCGCCCCCACAAGGTGCTGCCAGGTACCCTGGTGCTACTGGTGACTGGGAACGGTGTTCATTGTAGAGCTAAGTTATCCCCTTGGGAGATATGTGGAATAAACTTCACTTGAGGCCAGCTCTCTGAGCAGAGTACTGCCCCTGACTCTGATTCCTGCTTGAGCCTGCACCAGGGGAGTAGCAGGGCCAACCCCAGCCTGGACCCCACAACTGAGGGGAAGCCAATTCTGGCAGCAGCGCTCCAAGGGACCAGCAGTTCCAAAAGGTGATTCCTGAGAACAGTGTTGCTCAGGATCTAATCAGCTCCAGCCAGAGGCTGGGGAGAGGAGGAGGCCCCAGAGATTTCTGCTCTAGATGCGGAGGGCAGGAGAGAAGGTCACAGCCCAACAGGAGGAGGTATTAAGCAGGGAGGAAAAGGGGAGCCTTGGAAGATGAGCACTCAGCGGGAGGCTCCGGGGCCCTGGCCTTGCCTCCAGCCCCACATTCTGGGCCCTGCAGTCTGGGCTTGGAGCCTGAGCCGGCGGGCCACTGCCTCTTACCGCCGGAGCTGCCCAGGCAGCTCTGCCCCTTTTGCATAGATGCG
The DNA here is from genome assembly GCF_016772045.2 of Ovis aries. Taxonomy (NCBI): domain Eukaryota; kingdom Metazoa; phylum Chordata; class Mammalia; order Artiodactyla; family Bovidae; genus Ovis; species Ovis aries. The sequence goes on from NC_056066.1 coordinate 59,471,203, forward strand.
GGATCCCAAACACACACACGCACACAGGCACAAGCTGGAGCCTGGCCGACACGGTCCCAGCACCTGTCCCGGGCTTGGGCCGAAGAGTCGCCTCCTCCATTGACAAGAGACAAAGCCTGTCGAAGGTCCCACCAGCCCCACAAAAGAGAGGACCCGGAGTGGGCTGGGGGGCCTCTGACCAGGCAGGCAGGTCTCAGGCCAGAGCAAGAGTAGAGGGTGGCACCAGTTCCTCTCACCTTGTCCACATACCTGAGTCCACACTCTTCCCGAGGGGCTTGTTCAGAATTAGGGACAGAGTGGACCACGACCCTGGCCCTGAACACGTCCACCAAAACACAAGACACAGTAGGAAGGCCACAGACAGCAAGACGCAGACAGGAGCAGAGGGGCTACGCAGCTCGACTAGATTCCAGGGATGAAAAATATATAGATTTTATGTTGTCAAATATAGTCATACCTTTATTTTCTTGGCAAAGCTTTTGACTATTTCTAAGGAGACACTGCGCAGCTCCGTGAGTACACGGCACAAGGCGGGGTCCATGGCCAGTCTTAGCTTGGGTTTGGATGGGGGCTGTCCACTGCCCCTCCATGTCATGAGCCCAGGGTCCCGTGGGGCAGCCCAACCCTGCCCCCAGAGTTCAGGTTTGGTTCGGCTGGGATCAGGGGGAGCTCCACAAAGGATGGCAGGTCTGAGGCCTGGAGTGAGGACAGGGGGGCTTCAGAGATGCAAAGCACGTGGCTGAGGGGCTCTCCCCCAGCTGGTGGCTAGGCTGGCTGCCCATCCCCAGGGCATGCAGGCATCCCCCGCACCAGCGGAGGTACAGAGAGGAAGGGCAGAGTCCAGGTGACAGCTGCTGAAACAGCGGGGGTGGGCAAGCCACTTGGGCAGAACCAGAGTGGCCCCCTAGGCCAGAGGGCTGAGTAAGATACAGGGTCCCACCAATGCTCCCCACCCCTGCTCCAATGTAGGGCGTAAGTCTGAGGAGTGGGTGGGGTGAGTAGATAGGTATACGCCCTGAAGGGGAAGAGGAATGGGTTTACTCTGTAAAATAAGAATGCTAATAAAGTGTCAGCAGTTTTGCTGGGGGACCCAGACGTAGTCCCAGGGAAGGAGGGGGGCCCAGTGAACCTTTCCAGGTTGACTGGCCTTGGGCTGGAAGCCCTACTCCACTCCCACCTAGGAAACATCCCAGAGCACCCTGCTTTGGCCTGGACAGACATTACGGCTTCAGCACCTCATTTTGCCATTTATCCTGCTGAATATTCCTCCAGAGGCAGATGGGTGTAAGATTTAGGAAACTTCATCCTAGAAAGCAAGCAGCCACCTCACGGGAGATTCTGGGATGCATGAGAACCAAGCCCCAAAATGAACATAGTGCAAAGCAGAAGTTGGTCCTAAGGTCCCTGGAGAAACTTGGGCAAGCTCCAGGGGCTGGAGTGAAACCAGCTGGGGTTGCTGAGTCCAGCCCTGCCTCCCAGGCTGCAGGGCCTCATCTCAGAGGCTGGAGAAGCCCCCTTGAGCTGCCAGCCCCATCTCCTTCTCTGGTGCTGGCAGAGTCTCCAGATGGGAGCTGGGGCTCAGGCCAGTCTGGCTCTCACAGAAGAATGACCTGACACCCTCAGAAACTCCAAGAGGAAAAAGTGAGATGGGAAAGGTCTGAGATGAACAGACAGACAGGGGACCCATACTGTCTTCTGCCACCTGTTGCCCATCACTATCTTTCCTCCAGCCCGTGGCCTGATTGTGCTCCCAGATCCCAAGTGGGGAGAAAGAAGTCTGAAGAGGCTGGAGCTCAGCGCATGCCAAGTGGTTCCAGACCTTCTCTGAGCCCCAGTCCCCTGCCTGTACTTTGGGTCACAGCTGCCTCCATCTGAGGAGATAATACTGGCCCAGAAGCCTGGGCTGAGGGCAAGGGGTGGCTTGGGAGACAAGGCCTGGGGTACACAGGGAAACAGACAGGACCTGGGGGCGGGGGATGGGGAGGCTGGGCTGACAAGTCAAGGCTGGCCTCCCGGATCATCACACGGGAGACTTCCTGAGCAGCGGCTGCCCTGTGTGGGGGCCTGGGGGGCGGGGGGCTGGGGTGGGGGCCTCGCCACTGTCTCTCTCTGCAGTGTGTCTGATCAGCGGGCCTCCTGGCTCTTGGTCTCTCTTCCCTTCTCTCCTGTCGCAGTTTTCGGACACCTTCCCCCAACCTTCACTCCCAGCCTCTGATACGGTAATCATCCTGAAAAAGCCACCTCCAAACCCCAAACTAAAGAAATAAGATGATGCCCCAGGGGAAGGTGTGAGAGGGAGGGTGGCACCCCTACAATCGGTAGTTGGGCCGTGGGAGCCTCTGCCCGAGCCGGCCCTCCTCAGAGCTGGGAGCTGCCTCCAGCTGTCGTGCCAGCGGCGCTCGGGCCCTGATGGCTCAGCGAGCGGCAGCTGATCCTGCGGATGGAGTGCAAGGCCACGGTGCAGCAGCCCCGCAGCAGGGAGCTGATGTTGTAAATGGGCTGGCCCTGGCGCCGCTGGGAGCGGCAGAGCCAGGCCACCGTGGGCACGGCGGGCACCACCACAGCCAGCAGATCCACGATATAGTGGCGGCTCCAGTAGCTCTTGGGCTCCTTCTCGGCCGTGGCTGCCTCCTCCTCCTCTTCCACGGGGCATGCCACGCTCACTGACGGGCTGGGGTTTGGGTGGGCACCAGGGCGGTGTGGGGTGGGCCCCCAGGTGATGGGCTCTGGGGCCTCCGGCTCGTCCCCCACCGTCACCACCACTGCAGAGTTGGGGTCTCTGGGCCCCGGGGGGTGGGGATCTGGCTCCGGGCGCCTGTCCCCTGACTCGGGGACCATCCCACAGACCTGGGCCTGGGTCACTTTCTCCAGGATGGTGTCCAGGTCAGGCTGGGATGGCACGAAGTCCGTCTGGATGGCACGCTCCTGCATGCAGCTGGCCTGCACGCCAGCCTCCGTGCCACACAGCAGCTTCTCATAGGTGTTGCTGGCGGGGAAGCGGGGCCCCAGGCTGAAGGAACTGTGTAGAGACGAGGGTTCCTCGGGGCCGCAGTCCACCCCTGACGACAGCAGGCTGCTGGCCTCCAATGCCTCCGTCCGGCTCAGGGTGTCATCGTTGGCCGTGAAGCCGCTGTCGACCCCATCCTCGGCCGAGGTGCCAGGGTGGTCCCCAGGCGGGCGGTCACCGCAGACAGCGGGGTCGCTCAGCTTGGTGTAGGTGGAGCTGCGGGTGAGAGAGCGGGCCGGGGAGCCACCAGCCGACTCGGCCGCACCGTCCTCCTTGGCCAAGCCATTCTGGGCCACTTCCATGCTGTGCAGCAGCGTCTCCAGCTTCTTGTTCTGGATGTTGATGTCCACGAAGTACTTCTGCAGCCCCTTGTCCTTGTCGATCAGGTTGTTCTTGACGGTGTCGATGACCTGCTTGAGCTGCTTGATCTCCTTGCGGGCCTCCTTCAGGGCCAGCTGGGCCTCCACACGGTGGCACTCCTCCTCAATCCAGTCTTCCTGCATGCGCGACAGCTGCGTCTTCAGGTCATCAATCTCTGTGTCCCTGCGAGCGGATGAGACACCCGCACTCATCACCTGGCTGGGCGCTCCACTAAGGACAGGCAAGGAGGGGGGAGTCCCCAAGGACAAAAAGCACTAAAAACAAAGGACCGAGTCGATGCCTTCTTCCTCATCCTCTTTATTCCACCAGGGAAGCAGTGGGAGTGGGAGAGGGGTAAGGGGTCAGGACAGAGGAGCCTCCTCCTTGGGGGACAAGAAGCCACCGTCGCATTCCCACCCCCTAGAGCCGAAATGCCGACGACTGTCCACTTTGACATCCACTACCCAAAGAAGAGAGTCGATGATGAAGACCTCAGTTTAAAAATGCAATTTCTACAAAAACTTAGTACATCCATTTAAAACTCTTTAACATAAAACAACAAAAATGAAACCTAAAATCTCTGCTCTGCCCAGAGCGATGTGGCCTCCTACAAAAGCCGGTGGTGGAAATTTTCAGTGGAGGGTTATTTGACCAGAGACTCCGGGGAGAGGGCGACAAACCACTCCGTTTTTATGAGAGAAATTACTGCCGTGAACGTAGCTGATAATGTTACATCTTCCCTCTAGGGGAGGGTGAGAAGTGGTGGATGAGTCCGAGGAGCGTGATAAGAACAGAGGGCTGTCTTATCTGTGCCAGATGTGCCCTTCTTGTAAGTACTGTCGAGAGGAGAGGCCCAGAAGATTGCTGAAAAGGGCACAGAGCTACTCCCAAGAGGAGCGGCAAGAGCAGGCAACAGACTGTCAGAAGAGTCTCGGCCAGAAACTCTCAGGCTTTTAAAATCCCTGAGGCTTAGATGAATCTGGGGGGCAGTGCAGGGGAGGGAGGTGAAGTAGGAAATGATGCCATCTAGTCCAGAGGAAAAGCCGGGGTGAAACTCATCAGGATGAGCTAAAAGCAGTAAGAAAGGAGGAAAATCTTTCATGGAACTGAAATCAACCTGCATGCAGCCACTCGTCCCAAACCCTCCATTCACATAAATAAAATCCAAATGGCATGTCCGTCACTTTGGGGTTTATAAGGCCAGCAGAGTGACCAACCCAGATCCAGCATCGTGTTCTTTTCAAAGGCAGATTAGAAATTCAGGGTATGGGCCTAGGAATCTCACTCCACAAAACACTGAAAGGCCTGGGCCTGGGGGGCTGCAGGGGCCACAAGATCAGCAATGGCATCAGCTGGAAGGGGACAGAAGGGAAGGAAGGGCTGCCCAGCAGCGCACAGCTTGGCAATGGAGGTGGGGTGACAGCGGGCACCTGCAGGGGCTCAGAGCCCCCACAGGTGCGGAGAAGACTGTCCACTCCTCCTGCCTCGGGGTGGAGGGCTCACCCTAGGGTAATCCTGCTCACTGACGCTGAGCCCTGGGAGGAAGGGTGAGTTTGGAAGAAGGGACTGGGCGTGATCAGCTGGGCTGGGCCCACTCCTCCTTGGAGCTGGCAGGACACCAGAGCTGTGGCTTCCCAGCCCTGTCTCGGTCTCAGGTGGGCTGTGGGATGTTATATTTGAACTGGGTCTTAAAGGATAAATTTGCCGAGGAAGTGAGATGGGGGGAAAGGGCGTCTTGGAAGTGGGGATACAGGGTATGAAAGCACAGCGTGTAAATCCATCTTTGAGGAGCAGGCAGGCTACTGCGGGAATGAGAGCATCCCTGTTCGCAGCATGTGTGGAGGGCGACAATACAGTAAGCAGAGAATGGCCAAGTTGCTGCATGAGTCGTGGGTGGAGAGGCTGGGGAGCTGAGGTGCAGGCACATCCAAAGCAGGGCATCCTGCCCAAACCACACAGGGCAGGTGGCCTGCTCTGAGCCACAGGGCAGTCCTGGAAAGGCAGCAGGGAAATGAGCTGTCTGCTCCCTGAGGACATCAGAGCAAAGGGCCAAGCAGACCCAGGGCATCACTGAGAAGAAAATGGGAAATAGAAATCCTGGCTCTTGCAGACAAGGAGGCCCACAGAATGCCGCCTGTGACCTCCTCAAGTTCCAAACCACAACAAATACAGACTGAATGGGCTACTTGGCAGAGCTCTGGTCAAGAAAGATGTGGTCTGTCTTACTTATTTTATATATATGTGTGTGTGTGTGTGTGTGTGTGTGTGTGTGTGTGTGTATAATAGACACATTCACAGAGGGAGAAAGATTAGCAGCTGCCAAGGATGGGGTTCTTGGGGGAGAAATGGGGGCATGATTGCTACTGGGAACAGGGTTTCTTTCTGGAATGATGAAAACATTCTAGAATTAGATACTCTTGATGGTTGCACCATTCTGTGAACGTACTAAAAAACCACTGAATTGTTTACTTTAGATAAGTGAATTGTATAGTATGTGAATTATATCTCAATAAAATTGTCATATTAAAAAAAGAAAAGATGAAGGAAGGAGTCGTCATGGTGCCCTGATCCCCCAGTGCCCTGCACAGCACCTTGTCCAGCTCACAGTTAGCTGTGTATCTGAATCCATACAGTTTGGAGAAGATGGGTAGGTGATGCAAAGGTCAGAGGGCAGCCCTGAGGTTTCCATCATAAAGATGAAGCTGCCAGCCTGGAAAGGTGAAGGCTGGGAGGGTCAGGACTGGCCCTCAGGTCTGGAGAATGAGCTCAGACAGGCTCACAGGGTCTCTAGGAGACCCCTGGGCTGGGTGGGCGCTCAGAGAAAGGTTCCTCGCAATGGATGAGGAAGAAGGCACCTGGGCCTGAACAGTGGGTCAGGAGCCCCTGGTGACCCCCTGGGAGGAGGCCAAGGAGGGTTAACAGGTTGTTTCTCCTCCCACCCTGCTCTCCCCCGTGCCCCCCTCCGCGATGGGCAGGTCAGCTGAGAAGAATGCCCTGGGCTCCTACTCCCCAGGTAGAAAGAAGCCAGGGCACGAGAAGTTGCCAAAAGGGGCTGCCAGGCTCCGACCGAGAGAGCACTGCCTTGGAGTGAGAGGGGAGGCGAGGAGGCCAGGGAAACTTCTTTCAGTCTGGCTCTAAGCAGCCACCTGAACCTTCAAGGAGTAGCTGAGGGAGGGAAGGGACGGGTGGGGTTTTGCGGGAGAGAGGAGCCCCCAGCCACTCCTTCCTCCCAGAGATGCCGCGGGCCCTGGCCTCCCACTCACCGGTCCTGGAGCCGGTCCTGCGTGTCCTTCAGCCGGGCCTTCAGGTGCCGGATGCACACCTCCTTCTGCTGCAGGGGCGTCAAGTACTGCTCCGGGGTTGGGGGCTTGATTCCATGGTTGTCACTGCACAGCGTGTACTTCATGGAGCGCCTGCCAGGGGGCGCTCGTCAGCGGGGAGCGAGGAAGGGGCCTGGCCATGCGCTGTGCCAGGAGCGAGGGAGCCCCGCCTACCCATCCCTGTGCCCCGCCCACTCACCCTGGAGCCCCGCCCACTCACCCTGGAGCCCCGCCCACCCATCCTGGTGCCCAGCTCCCGCCGGGTGCCCGGCCCCCCATTCCTGCCTCCAGCGCCTTGCAGGCCAGGCCTTCCCCTGTGCCCCTGTGGGCACGAGAACACCCGGCCCTTCTGGAAGGTGGGTTTATTAAGGTTCTTCTGAGGGAAGAGCATAGCCTCGAGGTGGGGAGGTCAGGGCTTCTCTAGCTCGGGGTGGGGAGATACGTCACAGAGCATGTGGCAAGCTTGGTACCACCCAGGGCAATGCCATCTCTGTCAACCCCATCCCAGCGCTGCAGCCCATGGTTCAGTCTCCTATCCCACAAAACAAAGCTGAGGCAGGGAGAAGCCTCCCTCTCCATGTAATTATCCCGGGCCCTGCCTGGTGGGCAAGGACTTATCTGTTGTATATGTGAGTGACTCGGTGTGGAAATCTAATCACTGTACCGCAAGAACCATATGAGCTGGCTCTGTGTCGTCATCATCACCATCGCCTAAACATTCATTCTGTGTAAGGCAGGTACCGAAGTGGTAGCCTGTCTCCCTGGCACAAGGTGGGTGATAGTTAATATAAAATTAATAGTGTGTAAGTTTTCTTACTGTTCTACAACTGTGCTTTCAGAGGATCCCATTACCCTACAAGTAAGTATGCCTTTCTCTTGTAATTGGAGAAACTGCATATCAGCCTGTCATCACTGTAAGTGGTTTTTAGAAAAATGTAACAACGTTTCTCATACCATATTATGAATATGACTGTAATACTGTATGCCATAAAATTTTTATAACGATTCATTCGTTAGATAGACTAGGCTACCGTGAAGCAATCTTATTGCTGCTTCTTTGTTATCAATGTGTATTATTATCAATACATGCATCATTATACCTTAAGTAAATGAATTTCATTTTCACATGATCTTAAATACAGTGCTGTAAACATATTTTCTTGTGCTTATGATTTTCTTAAATTTTGTTTTCTCTAGTTTACTGTATTGTAAGCATATTGTTGATAGTGCATATAACACACCAAATATGTGCCAATCAACTGATTATGTTATAAAGGCTTCTGCTCAACAGTAGGCAGTGATGTTTTGGGGCAGCCAAATGTTATATGTAGATTTTCAACTGCACAAGGGGTCAGTGCCCCAACCCCCTTGTTGGACCAGGGTCAACTATTCTAGGATTCCAGCTCATGAACACATTCACACAAATGCAGGTGGATCCTTCCCATCTGCACATGCCCACTCACGTTCTAGAGGCACATGGGAGCCCAGATGTGCATCGACTGTTTGTAACATCGACTGTTCATAGCTGTACCCTGAGGTGGAGGCAGGCTGGACATGCACCACTCCCAGCAGCCACACTCCCCTGCATGGGGTGGTGCAGACGTGCATGTGTGGTGAGCACACCCAGGTCCCACCAGTGCCAAGGAGGAGGAATTCCCACCCAGAGGAGGCGGGAGGGCCAAGGTTTTCATCCAGGGGTGGGGAGCACCCCAATCCCACCAGCAGACCATGGCCTAGCCTCCTCAACTCACAGATTCCTGCCTTCTCCCCAACAGAACTCCCATTTTGCGTAGGTGGCCCTGCACTCAGAACCACTAACTCTCCCTGAAGCCAGTCAGTCACATCTGGCACCCACCAGCACAGTGTAGACAGAATTTACTGGGGAAAGTGTCCTGTCTCAGAAAACATGAGCCTGGCATAGAGGGGAGGGAGGGTTGACCTTTTGCCTTCTTCTTCCCTGGGAGTGGACCTGATGCCTGAAGGTGTCAGAGCCAGCTGTACACCAAGGATGGTGGAGGTGGGGTCCTCGACACTTTAGGGGGTCGCCCACCTCTGGCCCCTTGTTCTGAAAGCATCACCCCTAGTTTGTCTCAGCCACTGTCTTTGGTTACGTGCAGCGGAGTATGATCATATCCGTCTTACAGATGGGAAACTGAAGCTCAGAGAGAAAGGACCTGCTCAAGGTCACACGCCAGGGACTGTGTTGGAGTTGGGTATGGTTAGAACACCCACACCCCCCAGGCCCCAAGGCATTCAGGTTCCCGCTGGCTGGGAGGCAGGAGGGAGGGGCTGGTTACCTGGGCGTGGGGCTGCTGTCACTGCCCTTGCAGGAGCCTGAGTTGCTGCTGCTACTGAGAGAAGAGGTGCCGTAGGCATCCCGCACACTCACGGGTGGAGAGGTGCGCCTGGAGGCAGGGAGAAGAGGCAGGTGCTCGTTCTGGCTGGTGGGCAGCTGCGGACACTGGGCGAACACCGCCAGGCCGCTGCGGCCCAGAGGGCCCCCACTTTGGGGTCACCACCGGGGAGAGAAGCAGAGGGGAGGGTGGGGGGACAGAACAGACAGTGCAAATGAAGATGGAAAACCAGGATGCAGGTCCTCCTGGCTCCCCAGGACAGAGGCGGAGGCTGCGCAGGGCTGTGGGCCACGGGTGGGGCCCAGCTACCCCTAGCGAGGGTCGTCAACGTCCAGGGTCCCCCAAGCCCAGAGGGAAAGGGCCCTGCGTGAATTGAGATGGAGGTGGAGACCAACGGGCAGGCAGGCGTAGGGGCAGGAGGAGGGGCATATGTGGAGTCTGGGTGAGCCCAGGTGGAAGGCTACATGCTGTCTTTGTGAGGATGGAACAACAATATTAATGATGGGAAGGATCCAGTGGTTTAAGTCTTCAGAGAACCTTTCTATCCATGGTGTCATCTGAGCCCTTAAATAGTTCCTGAGGCAAGGGTCAGCAAGCCCATTTTAAAGATGGGAAAAATGGGGGCAATGACTTGCTTCAAGACAAGTAGGTGGTGGACTGGAGGCAGAGACCCCCTCCCCCAACTTTCAGAGGCCAAGGATCTGGGCAAGGGGGAGACTCACCTGCGGGATCCACCAGAGGCCCGTCTACTGCCTGGCAGGGACATGGCCATGAGGCTGCGGGTCCGGGTGAGGGGCGGGATGGGCGGTGTCCCCGGGGCTGAGGAGAGAGGGCGGGTTGGGGGGGCCGTGGGGAGGGCCGGGCCCGGCCACGTCATCCTCTCGCTGGGGCCGCTGCCCGGCATGGCTTCTCTCACCCTTCAGCAGGACACCCGGGACCAGGTGAGGGGCTGGCAGCCCAGGCTCTGCCCACGACTGCCTCCACCAGTGAATTTAGCAGGCTCCCACCACCCAACTTAAAATCACGATCGTCAGAGCCTCAGGATGGCCAGAAATCATCAGTCCAGCCCCGTGTCCTCAGTTGAGTGGATGGTGCCCCAGAAGAGCGAAGGCCTCCTGCCAGGTCACACTGACACTGGGGTAGGGCCTCCTGGTTGGCTCAACCCAGCACTGAGTCTGGCTGTGAGCCAGGGTCCCTGGACCCCTGACTCTCAGACCCCCACCCCTGTGCTGGTCAATCCACCCTCCTCCTTGGAGGGGACTGCAGGCTGGAGGACTCCTGGAGCATCACCAGGAAACCCAGATTAGGCTGGGCTAGTCTTGACGTCCTTCCCAGGGTGCCTGTTGGTGCGAGGCTTGGGGCTTCCCGTCTACAGGGGAGACAAGACAGACCAACACACCAGCATACATGTAGAAAGACGTATGGATACACATGAACGTGAAAAGGTACCGCATCCCTGCCATTCCAAGGCGTGCCGCACAGGACTCAGTGAACATGCTCAGGGGGCCTGTCCACAATGCAGAACATGCAGCCCTTGCCCGCCCCACCTCCACTGCCCACATGCTACACACAGGTATGCCTGTGCCCATCCATGCAAATGCGCATGCTCATTTTGGGATGCACGAGGAACTCAGGGCACAGGCTCAAAGCAAATGAGGAAGGAGACAGATGGGAGAAGAAGATACCCACCCCCCGCCCCGCCCGACACCTGTTCAGAGCATCACTGTAGGCTGGACCCAGTAGGAAGGGACCATGCCTGTGGAGATCCATCCTCGGCCCTCTTGATAAGTGGGTAGGGAGATTCAGATCTGGGCTCCTGCCCGAGGATCCCTAGGGCCCTTTCCTGGGTAGGGGCTTGGGTTCCGAGGGCAGCTCTACAGAGGTTTAAGGGAGGGAGAGGCCCCATGCTGGGCTGGTGTTGGCTGTTGTGGGAGGAGGCCTGCGCTGGGCTTCAGCCCAGAGCTCCTGAAGGCCAGGGCAGGGAATGGGCCTGGACTCTTTGCAGCCAACATGCTAGTTCTGTGCCAGCTCCAGAGACCCTAGTCCCCTCCTTCCACACTCAGAGCAGGGACTAAGGGCAGTCGCCTGGATTACAGGACTCGGCCGAGGACACCGTGCACTGGACCTTCCTCCATGCTGGGAGAGAAGCAGTTGCCAAGCCCTGCTCCACGCCAAGTCCCCGTGCTAACCACGTTACGTACATTACCCCATCGACTCCTCCCAACAATCCTATGAGGAAGTGCTGTGATTAGTCCCTTTGCAGATGAGGAATCTGAGAGGGAAGGGACTGCCTGAGTCCCTGCCCCAGTGTGGCAGGGCCAACACCTGAGCCAGGCCAACACCAGATGCTGAGAGGCTGGATCATGAAGCCCAGATGCCCTGCCCAGGGCACCACCCCTTCCCACATCAGGGCCTCTGAGGATCCCGGCCGCCCTGGCCAGTGGCGAGGCTGCCTCCTGAGCAGACAAAGGTGCTGCTGAGGTGGCCTGTTTCCTGGCTGGGACACAGACACGGTCTGTTCCCTGGAGGCCTGGACACAGCCAGCATTGTCTGCCCAGAGGTGTCAGGTGCCAGGTACAGGAGCCGCCGGCACCCTACCTGTTATCTGAGCTGCTCGACCTGGCTTGGCAATGCATCCCACCCACCATGCCTCAGCCACCCAGGCAGGGCCTCCTGGAACTGCAGGGCTGGCCCTCAGAGGAGGAACCGTGGGACAGGGGCTGGGGGGACAAGGGTGCTCCTCCATACTTGCCAGGAAGGCCACCAATGTCTTAGCACCTCCTAGGCACAGGAGGGCCTCAACCAGGAGCATGGGGGAGGGGCTGATTGTCCTTACTCATGGGTGGACAAGGGCTTCAGGGATCCTGTCTTTTTTTTTTTTAATTGGAGGATAAAGGCTTTACAATATTGGGTTGGTTTTTGCCATATAGCAAAGTGACTCAGCTATATGCACACATATATCGCCTCCCTTTTGAGCTTCCCTCCCCCCCTCCACCCCTCATTTTACCCCTCTAGATTGTCACAGAGCACAGAGCTGAGCTCCTTGTGCTATACAGCAGCTTCCCACTAGCTAGCTGTCTTATGGGAATGTATGTACGTCAGTGCTATGCTCCAGTTCATCTCCCCCTTGATCATCTGTCATTGACTGAGCTCTTCCGTCTGCTACCGGGTGACCATGCTGAGTGCTATTACGTGCCTTGGCCCATTATTCCAAATACAAATCATTCGAGGCAGGATCTATTATCACATTTGGGTCCAAGGTCACACAGCTGCATGTCCAATAGACCCTGGCCTCTAGCCCCAGTCAGCCTGGCTTCACCAGCCATTCTCCCATCATCACTTCTGGCTTTTGGGAGGATGCTGTGCCTTCAGGAGGACCTTCAGCAGAGGCAGGACTCAGAGCTGAGGCCAGGCCTCACTCTTCCACGCTAACTCTGGTGAGCGTTGCTAAGGAGCTCACAAAGCCTGGGTGGAGCTCTAGGCTCCAGTCCTGGGAGGCAGGCACCAGGCCTGCTTTGCCTTGGAGCTACGTGTGGCCTTGTACAATGAGGGCTTTGTCTCCATTCCTACCTTGCTTGGCAACCAATCCCACACCTCCCTCTTCTCTTGCTCCCTCTTCCTTCCTCTCTGGCCTGGGGAAGGAGGGGGGAAGGGGAAGGCATTTGTACCTGGATGGAGCCCGACAGTCTCCTGGGAGGCCAAAGACAGCCATTCATCCGGGACAGAGGTGGAAGTGGCATTTCCCCTGCTGGGATGAGACCTTGCAGGCTGGAGTCCCTCTGGGAGGGCAGAAGATACCCAGGCCCAAAGGGAGTCACCTCCCCAGGATCTAGCCCAGAAGTGTTGGGAGCACCCTGTGCTCTCTCAGGTCCTCCCTCCCCTCTGAGCCCCAGAGAGGAGGTAAGTTGCCAAGGCATTTGTTGCCATGCCAACTGCTTGGCCTGGAGTCCTGCAGGCCTATCCCCAGGTGGCCACTGGAATGGAAGGTGGAAAGGAAACCCCTAAATGTGGGGAACTGGGCTGACAGTCGCCCATCACCTCCACCTCAAGGTAAGCCCAGCCCCATTTTCCCATCCTGCCCACACCTTGGCAACCCCTTTCATCAGTCCCTCACACACCCAACAATGGGAGCTTGGGAGATGGAAAGAGTCGGAAATAGTCTAAGAGATCTGGGCTCAAATCCCAGCTCTGTTATCCTCTAGCTGCCTGCCTTGGGCAAGTCATGCCACTTCTCTGAGCCTCAGCTTCATCATCTGTAAGTATAACAGAAAGCTCCTCATATGGTTACTGTGAGGATGAGATGGGATAATTCATGCATGGGGGCTTAGCCCAGTGCCCGCCATACAATGAACACACAAAAATGGGAAATGCCAAGATTTGGGTAGTAGGTAACTGCAGTGCAATGTGAGCTTTGAAAGAGAAACATTCAAGGCATAATAGTGGCCTCAGGAAGGTCAGGGAAAGTCTTCCAAAGGAAATTTACACTGGGCCTTAAGGGGTTAACAGGGGTTCACCAGGCAGAGAAAGTGCATGGGAGGGCTGGAGAAGCCTGGGCAAAGGCAGTGAGTAGTTCAACAGAATAGCGTGGCTGCTTGGGGAAACTAGGGGACCTAGTGGAGGCAGGGAGGGGCACAGCGGGAGTGAGGCTGCAGAAGGAGGTGGGGCCAGACCACACAGTGCCACGAAAACCAGAATCTTGTCCTATGGGCAACAGGGAGCCATGGAAGGGCCTTAAAATGGGGATGGACATGATCAGATCTGCATTTTAGAAAGTCCTGCATAGGGGACCTTTGTGGACCATAGCTGGAAAGGAAGAAGAATTGAGGCAGAGAGACCGGTTAGGAGGTTATCAAAAAATTAGAAGGGTCTGGTTCAGGCATGGGCTTCCCAGGTGGCGCTAGTGGTAAAGAACCTGCCTATCAATGCAGGAGACAAGAGATGTGGGTTCAGTTTTTGAGTTGGGAAGACCCCTGGAGGAAGGCAAGGCAACCCACTCCGGTATTCTTGCCTGGAGAATCCAATGGACAGAGGATCCTGGTGGGTTATAGTCCATAGGGTCACAAAGAGTCAGACACAATTTAGCGTGAATGCAAGCAGGGCAGCCCAGGAACAATGGAGAAAAGGGCATGGGGTCTCCTGGAAATTCATCAGAGGCCCCCAGTTAAGTAAAACTTAGGGCATAACTCATTTTTTTTTTCTTTTTAGGTAAGAATTGGATTTATTTAGAGAGAAACACACTCCATAGACAGAGTGTAGGCCATCTCAGAAGGAGAGAACAGCCTAGGGCAAAACTCTTGACCATGGCATTCAAGGCCCTCTCGTCTCTACCCTGTCCAGCCAGCTCTCAGCTGCTTGCTGACCCCCGAGGAAAGCCCTGTTTGTTGCTCCCATGTCTTTGCAAAGGCTGTTTGCCGAGCCATTTGCTTTGTCCTCATGCATACACTGCACTTTGTGTTAGGGTCTGCCCTGCAGGCCTTTCCTCCTGGGACTCCACCGGTCACTTACTCTCTTGACCACTTAGCATGCCATGGCTTAGGTTGAAACTCAGGGGACACCACCCTCCGGGGAACTTCATAAAAATAAACACAATCAACACACAACTGTTAGTAACACAATGGGTTAAACAGGCACATATGATAGACCAAGTGGTTGGATTAGATGGTCTCCAAGACAGTTTTGGATCCAACATTCTCTGATTCTAGGGCTGTGAATGAAATGATGGAGTCCTAATTGACGCTTTCTTCCCTTTCAATGACTAGAACCCCTGGGTTTCAGTTTCTCCATCTGTAAAATTAGGAAGCTGCATTCTTCAAAGCGAGACATGATGGCATTTTACTCAATCAGTGAGTCACGGGGGAGAAACCAGGCACTTGGGTTAATCTAATATGCTAGCTAAGTGAAAGCCCCTGTATGTACCATAAATTATCCTCACCTCCCTCCAAAGAATTAGCCATCAATAAAAGAAGAAAGCTATCCAAAAATCCAAGGGAACAGAACAATCTGTGTCTGATGACTCAAGCCTCTCACAGCTGTGGAAAGCAAAGCAATGCAACCTACAGACCAGAACTTGGGCAAAATCCTCTCTCTGCCAAGACTACACCAGAAGGCAGAACATTCCACCTGTCAAGCTGCAGAGTGCCTGGTGCTCCTAGAACGCTAATGCAGAGAGAAGCAGCAGGTGGAAGACGGGCCTGGGAGTGTTCCAGCCACCCTCTCTGGATCTCCAGGTTAGTGCTCTGAGAGCTGCTTATGGCTGAGGGGTTTGGTAAACATCCCCTGGCTTCAAAATCTCATCACCCACTATGCTTTTCCACACTGTCAGCAAAAGCCAGGACCTTTCCTCCTGGACACAGAAAGGGAGGCGGTGGCAGTACATCTCCTGCTTGCTCCTTGTTTCCTACACAGGCTGCCCGCAGAGCTGGAGCCACAGATGCAGCCACTGGACTCCTTCTCACTGTGGCTACCCCAGCACAGCGCAGGGCAGACCCACAATCTGGCCACACGCTGCGAAGGCTCTCAAGGCAACCAGGATGGGAGTGAGGGCGGAGGCATCTGCTATGCTGGTAGTCTCTGGTGGTTACACTGAGATCCCAGAGCTTGGAGGGCATGGAGCCCAGTGGTCTTCAAAGCACCCAGAGAACTGGCCCCTGGGACTGCCAGGGGCTGTGGGCTCAGGCCTCTTTCCCCATTTCACCTGGAGAGGCCCCTCTTGTATCTGTTCTACCTATGGAAGGTCCAAAGTAAGACTACATTTTTGGGTTTTGCAGGTTAAACATCTATGCAATGTATATTTTGCATGATGAGATACTCCTTCATATCCACTAGGATGGCTCTAATAAAAAACACAGATAATAATAAACAGGGGGTGAGGATGCAGAGAAATTGAAACCCTTGGGTGTTGCTGGTGGGAATGTAAAACAGTATGGTATAGCTGCTGTGGAAAACAGGCTGGCAGTTCTTCAAGAAGTAAAACATTGAATTACCAAATGACCTAGCAATTCCACTGGTGGGTATTTACCCCAAAGAGTAGAAGATAGATGTTCAAACAAAAACTTACACAGGAGTGTCCATAGCAACACTGTTCACAACAGCCAGAAAGAGGAAATGACTCAAATCAATGGACAAAAAGTATGGTTTATACATATGGTGGAATATCATTTAATCAGAAGAAGGAGTGAAGTATTAATATATGCAACAACATGGATGAACCTTGACAGTGTTATGCTAAATGAAAGAAGCCAGACACCAAAAGCCACATACTGGATTTCATTTGTATGAAGTGTCCGGAACAGGCAAATCATAGAGATAGAGAGCAGATTAGTGGTTGCCAAGGGCTGGGGGGAAGGAGGAATAGGGAATGACTGCTAGTTGGCATGGAATTGATGAAAATGTTTTAGAATTAGAAAGTGGTGACAGATATACAACTTCATGACTATGCTAAATCCTCCGTATCATACATTTAAAAGTGTGGATTTTATGTTATGTAAGCTATATATCACGGAGAAGGCAATGGCACCCCACTCCAGTACTCTTGCCTGGAGAATCCCATGGACGGAGGAGCCTGGTTGGCTACAGTCCACAGGGTCGCTAAGAATTAGACACGACTGAGTGACTTCACTTTCATGCACTGGAGAAGGAAATGGCAACCCACTCCAGTGTTCTTGCCTGGAGAATCCCAGGGACAGAGGAGACTATTGGGCTGCCGTATATGGGGTCGCACAGAGTTGGACACGACTGATGAGACACAGCAGCAGCAGCTATATATCAATAAAAAATAAATATAATCTATATAATATTTATTTCAAATGAACTGGTATAAAATGACAGGCATGGTCCAAGAAGGGGAAGGGACCAGAAGCAGACCTCCTGTTCTACCTGACTTCAGGCTGCTGGGCCCAGGGCAGCCGCTGCCCTGGTGCCCCTGAAAGCCTGGAGGAGACAGGCGACTGAGGCTGACCTTTTGAAGGTTTGGAATATCCCCAACTCCATCTGATTCTCACAAATTTCCTGTGGAGGGAGGCCAGGTGGAGACTGATCCATGGACACCTGGGAAATCTGAAGCTGTAGAGCTTTTGAGATCATTCAAGGTCACACTTGGACGTCTAGGTCTCAAGCGCCTGCATTTATACTGCATCATGAAGGTCTCATAGTGCAAGAGATCTGGGACATGTATTGTTATGCTGCACGAAAAAGCAAAATTCTACTTTCCTGAGAGATCCTAAAATACTGTGGTGGAGATGTGGGGTTACATCCCCAAATCCTGTGCTCCTCATGCTTCCATAAAAAGAGGACATTGCAGGTGGAGAATAGGGAAGCCTCATACACTCTTGGTGACAGTGTAAAATGAGGCAGCCTCTGAGGAAAACAGTGTGGAAGTTCCTTAAAAAACTGAAAATAGAACTACCATATGATCTAGCAATTCCATTCCTGGGTATATATCCAGAAAAACCAGTAACTTGAAAAAACGTATGCACCCTAATGTTCAATAGCAGCACCATTTACAATAGCCAAGACATGAAAACAAGACAAGTGCCCATCAGCAGAAAATTAGATTAAGAAGGTATATGTGTATATATATGCACACACATAAAACGAATATTACTCGGCTGTAAAAAGAATGAATATTGCCATTTGCAACAGTGTGGATGGACCTAGAGAATATTATGCTTAGTGAATGTCAGACATAGAAGGACAAATATGTGATATCACTGATGTCTGCAATCTAAATACTAATACACATGAATCTATATACAAAACAGAAATATACTCACAGATATAGAAAACAGACTTGGAGTTACCGAAGGGCAGAGATAAAGGGAAGTGACAGATTGGAGGATGGGGTTAACAGACACAAACTACTGTATATAAAATAAATAAGTAACAAGGATATACTGAAAAGCAGTGATCCCCAACCTTTTCGTCACCAGAGACCAGTTTCATGGAAGACAATTTTTCCATGGACCAGTGTGGGGAGATGGTTTTCAGGACGATTCAAGCTCATTACATTTACTGTGTACTTTGTTTCTTTTATTATTAAATCAGCTCTGCCCCAGATTAGATCTGAGGCATTAGATCCTAGAGGCTGGGAACCCCTGCTGTCAAGCACAGGGAATTATACCCATTATCCTGTAATAACCTAGAATGGAATATAATTTGAAAAAATACTGAATCATTAAGCTGTATACCTGAAACTAACGCAGTAGTATAAATCAACTGTATTTTAAAGATGATAAAATAATACACTTCCTGAGACAAAAAAGTGGGACATCACAGAAACAGGAGGTTAGCAGAGCAAGAATGATTATTCAAAAAGAAATTCTTCATATGTCTTCTCCCTAACCAGCATAAGTCTTTCCACGTCCCTCCGAGAATTAGCCGTGTGGGCAAAGAAGCCCTCATTGAGAGGACCGTTGTGTTCAACTCTTCAAACAGCTATTGGCTGCACCCTGCTCTCTAGACCAAGTGCTATGTGAGCCCAGCACTGAGACCCTCAGTTCCCTAAGCCATATCACAGGGTCACTGTGACCTTGGGCCCTTGACATGTCTGAATCTCAGCTGCCACACGGGTTCAGTGGGAGCCACCCTCCTGACCTTGCCTGTCTCTTTAGGATCCAACCAAGGCAACGAATGCAGCAATGGAGGAGGTGCTTAGACAAACAGAAGACAGAATATTTCTTGCCATTGCTATGAATATCACTACCTTGAAGAGATCTTCTCTCCTTTTTCAGAGGTATTATTCTTTGCTTTATGTCAAGTCCCACAGGCACAGGGGGTGACTCTTGAAATTGCTGGCACCCTCTGCCAGGCCAACTGCCCTGGGCTGGCTCTCCAGGGTAATGCCTGCCAGGTCTCCTATATGGGGAGGGGCAGCAGGGGGCAACACTGGTTTCTATCCCTCCACCATCCAGTGTGCCAAGGCTGCCCCTCTGCAGACAGCCATGGGGAGGCCTGAGGGACAGAGGGGCCCTGGTGCAAGCCCCAGCTGGGCAGATGCCTGGCAAGTGGCTCCTGGCAGATGGAGGCCCTCCAGTGACCTTGGACACAGCATATGCTTCCCTGGGCTTCCTGGCTGATAGAGCTGTCAAGCCATCTCCTGGCTCCTTTCCCCCTGCCTCCTCTGCCTGAGGTTCCAGCTCTAAAGCCTCACAGGATGGGACCTCTGACTCCATGGATTCTCTCTTTTTCTTTTCAGGTCTCTGCCTTGGTTCTCAGGATCCTTGAGTCAGTGTCCACGCCTCTCCTAAGTTTAACCCAAGTACCTCCAGGGGCTAACATCCTCACAGAATTCTAGAATCCTGAGTAGACTTTGTCACAACCCCTCGTTTTACAGAGAGACACTGAAACCCAGGAAGAGCATGCAATTTGTTTAAAGTTACCCAGCAAATAGGGGATAGAGTTTGGGCTGAGAGTTCATCTCCTGGCTCCAGTGACAAAGCTTCTGCACTGCGGCCTCCACCCCCACCCCCATTTAAATCCAGGCAGAAGTTTGAATCCAAGCAGAATCCCACACCCACATTTGAATCCAGGCAGAAGCATCCTAAAAGATGATGTTGTTAAAATGCTGCACTCAATATGCCAGCAAATTTGGAAAACTCAGCAGTGGCCATAGGACTGGAAAAGGTCAGTTTTCATTCCAAACCCAAAGAAAGGCAGTGCCAAATAATGCTCAAACTATTGCACAATTGAACTCGTCTCACACGCTAGCAAAAGTAATGCTCAAAATTCTCCAAGCCAGCCTTCAACAGTACATGAACCGTGAACTTCCAGATGTTCAAGCTGGATTTAGAAAAGGCCAAGGAATCAGAGATCAAATTGCCAACATCTGCTGGATCATCGAAAAAGCAAGAAAGTTCCAGAAAAACAGCTATTTCTGCTTTATTGACTATGCCAAAGCCTTTGACTGTGTGGATCACAACAAACTATGGAACATTCTTCAAGAGATGGGAATACCAGAGCACCTTATTTTCCTCCTGAGAAATCTGTATGCAGGTCAAGAAGCAACAGTTAGAGCTGGACATGGAACAACAGTTTGGTTCCAAATTGGGAAAGGCTGTATATTGTCTGTATATTGTCACCCTGCTTATTTAACTTATATGCAGAGTACATCATGTGAAATGCTGGGCTAGATGAAACACAAGCTGGAATCAAATTGCCAGGAGAAATATCAATAACCTCAGATATGCAGATGACACCACCTTTATGGCAGAAAGCGAAGAAGAACTACAGAGCTTCTTGATGAAAATGAAAGAGGAGGGTGAAAAAGTTGGCTTAAAACTCAACATTCAGAA
The DNA here is from genome assembly GCF_016772045.2 of Ovis aries. Lineage (NCBI taxonomy): Eukaryota > Metazoa > Chordata > Mammalia > Artiodactyla > Bovidae > Ovis > Ovis aries. The sequence continues at coordinate 59,491,532 of NC_056066.1, forward strand.
AACTAAGATCATGGCATCTGGTCCCATCACTTCATGGCAAATAGATGGGGAAACAATGGAAACAGTGACAGACTTTATTTTCTTGGGCTCCACAATTCTGAGGATGGTGATTGCAGCCCTGAAATTAAAGGACACTTGCTCCTTGGAAGAAAAGCTATGACCAGCCTAGACAGCATATTGAAAAGCAGAGATATTACTTTGCCAACAAAGGTCCGTCTAGTCAAAGTTATGGTTTTTCCAGTAGTCATATATGGATATGAGAGTATAAAGAAAGCTGAGCACCGAAGAACTGATGCTTTTGAACTGTGGTGTTCGAGAAGATTTTTGAGAGACTCTTGGACTGCAAGGAGATCAAACTAGTTAATCCTAAAGAAAATCAGTCCTGAATATTCATTGGAAGGACTGATGCTGAAGCTGAAACTCCAATACTTTGGCCACCTGATGCAAAGAAGTGACTCATTGGAAAAGACCCTGATGCTTGGAAAAATTGAAGGCAGGAAGAGAAGGGGACGACAGAGGAGATGGTTGGAGGGCATCACCGACTCAATGGACATGAGTTTGAGCAAGCTCCAGGAGTTGGTGATGGACAGGGAGGCCTGGCATGCTGCAGTCCATGGGGTTGCAAAGAGTTGGACATGACTGAGTGGCTGAACTGAGAAGTTTGATAAAATAAGAACAAAAGCTAGCTTTTTGAGTAAAGAAGTCATGGAAGGAAAGCCGAGGGTAAGACAGAAATCTCACCAACTTTAAGGCAGCTCACAAATGACACAGTAAAATATACACTGAAACTGAGGCCTGTGGAAGAAGGGAATACCCCAGCCTGACCACACATACAAACGTGTCGGCAATAATGAGGTTCAGGGTCCACTCTGAGCTTTCTGTCCACCAAAGCAAAAAGAGAAATTATGCCCAGTTTTCTTGTTCTTATAGTTAGGGGAGAGTGGGAAGCAAACTAATTCTTCAGCATAAATAAAGAGCTCCCTAAAATGATTGCTAAAAGAAACATTGCATGGGATTTGCTGTAGGGATAGAGGACTCCCCATTGTGAACCTAGGTGAACGAAGGTCCCAAGGTAAAGGAAAGACAGCTCTCTCAGAGCTCACCCAAGTTGCCCTGTGTGTTCTACGCTCTGCTGACATGAGATTGAAAGACCCATGGAACACAAAGACTAAAGGCTAAAAGGATGTACAGATATGATCTGATCTGCCCAGGACCACAGCCCCTTTCCATGGAGATAGCCCCACCCAACCTGAGATGAGAGAGCTTCTGTCTTTCCGTGTAGCCAAACCAGGGAACAACAGAAGCTCACACTGTGTCTTGCGTTTTTTCTCCCACCCTCTCTCCTGGCATTTCATGACAACCTGTCCAACGGCCATATTTTCTAAAACATAAAACCAACGACTTGCCAGAGGCCAGGATGTGAGGTGCAGGGCCAGGGGACAGGAGACTGAAGGTGGGCCAGCTGATTCCAATTGCACCAACCACTCTGGGCATGTTGCTTCTGTTGGAAGCCAAGTCTCATCTATCTTCCGGAGGCTCCTGGGGGCTTGGAGACACAGGCCCGGTTCACCCAACCATTTCTTGGCCCGGGGGCCATGCCAATCCTACATCAGCATCCTTCCCCTCTCCTCCCAGGCCCTCTTTCTTTCTCCAGCTGCCAGCTTCCCTGCCATCCTCGGCAGCTGACTCCTACCCAGCTGATTTCCAATGGCACGTCCATTCTCAAGCTGAATTCTCTTACCTTCACCAAGATCCAAGGCTTTTGACAGAGCCCAACATAGCTCACACTTTCTGAAAGAGGGTGGGTAATTGTAAACCCCTGTTCCTTAAAAACTTCCTACTCTGGAGAAGCTGTGTGTGTGTGTGTGTGTGTGTGTGTGTGTGTGTGTGTTAGTTGCTCAGTAGTGTCCGACTCTTTTGCGATCCTAGGGACTGTAGCTCGCCAGGCTCTTCTGTCCTTGGAATTCTCCAGGCAAGAATACTGGAGTAGGTTGCCATTTCCTTCTCCAGGGGATCTTCCCGACCCAGGGATGGAAGGCACATCTCTTACGTCTACTGTATTGTCAGGCGGACTCTTTACCATCTGAGCCACCTAGAATTCTTTTTTCCAAATTGATGAACCCTTGGGATTCTTCAATGAGTATTGGCTTCCAGGCAGCCAATATCTTTTGACTCAAATTGGAACACAGTTCTAGGTCTCTGGCATTGCAGGCAGATTCTCTACTGTCTGAGCCACCAGGGAAGCCCCAGAGAAGCTGCTCTACCCCTTAATTTAGCTAAAGCGAGCATTTACAAATGTTTTTAAGGGGAGATTCTGCAAACATCTACATCTATATTAAAATCCCTTTGTCTCAGAATGAGCTTTTCCCCTTTGCTAAGAGACTAATTAAACAGAAAGACATGACTTTGGGCTCAGATAATAAGTCTGGATCTGAATTCCAAACTGAACCATCCACTATCTTCATGACAGTGAGAATCCCACTTTATTTCTCTAAACCTCAGTCTCCTTATCTGTATAATGGAGCTAATTACAGTTGTGCACGAGTACAGTCACGATTAGCAATTATATGTGTGTAATTAGCTATTATATATGTGAAATGCCTAGCGAAGAAAGCACTTCATATGCAATATTTATTTATTCTCTAAACAGTCTTATTCTTGGGCTTCCCTGGTGGTCCAGTGGTTAAAAATCTGCTTTGCAATGCAGAGGACACATGTTCAACCCCTGATCCAGGAAGATCCCACAGGCCGGGGAGCAACTAAGCCTGTGTGCTGCAACTACTGAGCTGGTGCTCTGGACCCCACGAGTTGCAACTACTGAGCCCATGAGCAACACTAAAGCCTGTGCCCTGAACAAGAGAAACCACTGCAGTGGGAAGTCCATGCACCATGACAAAGAGTAGCCCCCACTCTTGGCAACTAGAGAAAGCCCAGGGGCAGCAACAAAGATCCACCACAGCCAAAAATACAATGAATAAATCTTAAGAAGTCTTATTCTTAATGTTATTCATGTGTGTTACATTTTTACCCCGCCTTAAAAACTTCCTCTGAAATATCATCACGGTTTGCGTTTCAGGGGGCCCTCTGTTTCTCCCCTTGCTTTCTTTCCTCTGTAGTCCTCAGCCACGGCTCAAATATTTACATATTTCGTTTATTGTCTCTAGAACACAAGCTCCAGGAAGGTAAGACTATTTGCCCACTTTGTTCTTAATATAGTTCCCAGCACCTAAATTAGCGCCTGGCACCCTGCATGCCCTCAAATATTTTCTGAATGAATTAGTGGTTCTGCATTCACTTGGATTGATGGCACTACCCAGGTAAAAGCAGGCTTCTGAGCAAGTCAAAATGGGGCAAAAAAAGTTGAGCCGTACTTAGTCTGTTTCTTTAGTCCTTTTCACACATGGTGTCCTATTTAGGTGGGCTTATCTCTCCTGCTAGATTTTTAAGCCTGGGTGTTTTTAAAAAATTTTATTTATTTTTTAATTGAAGAACAATTGCTTTGTAAGCCAGGGTTTTATCTATCTTCATATCTGTAGCATCTAGCAGCGCCTTGAGTGCAAACTCTTAAAACCTATACCTTACAGGAAGGCATGAAAGCAGCACAGTGGGAAAGCTGCTGTTTAACCAGTCTCTTAGGCGGCACTGTCCTGCATGCGCCACATTTATCCTGTCCATTCTTCCTTATACTACAGGGTATTCTCTCTTGTACCACCGAGGAAGCTCAGGCTCCAGAAATCAGCGAACTTGCATGAGGGCAGATGGCAAGTAGGTGGTAATGCTGACAGTAGAACTCAAACCGTTCCAGCTGCCCCTCCAAATTATTGGGCTGGCCAAAAAGTTCATTCAGGTCTTTCCAGAACATCTGCTGTAAAAACTCAAACGACCTTTTCGGCCAACCTAATACATCTCCCCACTCAGAAAATCCAATTCGCTGTGTCAACAATCCCAAATCCTAATAGCATCCCTCAGAGAAAAGTGAAAGAGATACATTACAGTGGATCCTCATTGTTTGGGGAGTCCATAGTTGTGAATTCACTTACTTGCTAAGCATTTATTTACAAGCCCTGTCAGTTGCCTGATGCCTGCATTCCCAGCTCAGGTGGAACAAGGCAACCTTCTTATTTCTTTTCTTTCTTTCTTTCAAAATAAAATCTGATAAAAAATTAGTGTTTCAAACTGGAGTCACCAGAAGTACCCAGTTATAAAATATACATACTTCACTTGGCTTGCTTCATTTCTTAAAAACAAATGTCTTTTTGTGGCTATTTAGAGCCATGTTTTAACAGTTTTGTGCTTTTTTTTTTGCAGGGTGACTTTGCTATTTAAAATGGCCTGAAAGTACAGAGCTGAAGTGCTGTCCACTGTTCCTAAGCTCAGGAAGGCTGTCAGGGGCCTTACAGAGAAGATAAGTGTCAGATAAGCTTCACTGAGGTTTGAGTTACAGGGTTGCTGGCACAAATTCAATGTGAATATATCAACAATGTATATTAAAGGCACTGTTTTAAAACAGAAACACAAATAAATAAAACAAGGTTTTATTGATCAGTTGATAAAAACGTAACAAGAGACCTCCAGCAACCTAACTCTGTTTTCCTTCAGGAACAGTGGTTTCGCACTAATTCAGGGTTCCCAGCTGGTTTATAGTGATAGAACATGACTATTGCAAATAAGAATTGACTGTTCTAAGCATAGGTGCCAAGGACACAGATTTGCACAAAACAGGTCGAGTTGTATTCATGTGCACACTAGTACACACATATAACTATGCTCATTTATGTGTGTGCAGTCCATGTACTCAACACTGCCATCAGCACCAGCACAAGCCAAGCGTTCCGAGGGGCTGAGGAATAAAGGCAGGAGCTCAGAGGGTAGAGCCAGATGCCCATGGATTCAAATCCCAGCTCAGAGGGGAGCTGTGTGCCTGCAGGCCAGTCACAATCAGGGCCAGTTTCCTTATGTGCACATGAGGTTAATCACTCACATGGTGAAGTGGGCCTGTGCACGTTAAGGTGCCAAGCACAAGGCCGAGCACACCACAAGCCACAGAGAGGAGAGGGTTTGGAGCAAGCAACAGGACAGGGCCTTTTAAGGCCCTTGTTATCTTTCCCCAGTAGTCATGTACAGATGTGATGGCTGGTCCATAAAGAAGGCTGAGCGCTGAAGAATTGACGCTTTCAAACTGTGATGCTGGAGAAGACTCTTGAGAGTCACTTGGCCAGCAAGGAGATCAAACCAGTCAATCCTAAAGGAAACCAAACCTGAATATTCATTGGAAGAACTGATGCTGAAGCTGAAGCTCTGATACTTTTTGGCCACCTAATGTGAAGAGCTGACTCATTGGAAAACACCCCGATGCTGGGAAAGGTTGAAGGCAAAAGGACAAAAGGGTGGCAGAGGATGAGATGGTTAGATAGCATCACCAACTCAGTGGACATGAATTTAAGCAAACTCCAGGAGATGGTGAAGGACAGGGGAGCCTGGCATGCTACAGTCCATGGAGTCCCAAAGAGTTGGACATGACTTAGTGACTGAATGGCAACAATAACAATCTATACAGGGCATGTGTGGGGGCCCAGGAATCAAACTTAGGGCCTCCTCCTTAGCACACTGGCCTCCTTGCTCTCACAGACCTGGGCTTCACTCTGCCCAGTGTTACTTCTAGGAACACCTGAGGCTAGGAGTCCAGGAACCAGAGGCTTGAGAAATGGAATATTTCATGTTATATCAGTAAACAAGGGTGTCATAGTCATCAGTGATGGTAGGTAGCCTTCCAAGCCACTGAGCCCTAAGGAAACTCAGGAAGGTGGAGGATACCTGCCACCTAGCAGCCATCAGACTGCAGCCACTCTCTACCATGAGCCCTGAGGAACTCAAGGTGTGAAAGCAGAATATTGGCCCCAGATAGCTGAAGTGCAAATCAAAAGAATGATGACTTCAGCACAGCCAAATATATAGAAAAAAAATATATATATATATGAACGATTTCAGTGAGCCCAGACTCTTGCATCTTCCCCAAAATAGAAAAGCACTAAATTCCTTAACCTGGGAAATTCAGCTTTTTTAATTAACAACAATCTTTTGATGTTCAGACTGCCTGTCCTTTGTTGCAAAACTTCTGTGTAATCTGGCTCCTTCCCTTGCCTCCTCAGAACCGTTGTCTCGGGGTAACTAGAGATGCTGTCTCTTGGGCTTGAAGTCCTAAAAATCCCCACCAGATGAAATATAACTCTCAACTTCTAGGTTGTGAACACTTTCTAAGCTGACAGGGTCAAAGCCAGAGGGTGGTCAGAGGCAGGAAAGTCCAGAGGTCCCAAACTGGCAGCCCACCGGCTATATCATGCAAATAGACCAGTTTGCTTTGGCCTGCATGTGTGTGTATTTTATTTTCAGTCAACATTTATAACTTGAAAGATTTCATACTTAAAAAACCTGGAGATTTCTAGCCTGTCTTAACCCCAAAGATCCTGTGGCTCTGTGCCTGCATTCCTGCAGGGCAGTGATGGACTGAGGCTGAAAAGTGGCTCCATTTGGTCAATTCTCATCTGCACTCTTGCTCTTTACCTGGGTTGTTTTTTTTTTTTTTTTTTTTTGGTTAGCTGTCTGGAGTTTGGAATCTCTAGTCTAGTCTGATCCCATTTTATAGGTAGAGGATGCGAGGTTGGGGGAAGGGGTGGCCCTTGCCCAAAGCCCCAGGATGAACAGATGGAGTTGAGACTCGAACCCTTGCAGTTCTGAACCCAGGGCACTGGACATACAGGGAAGTTGGGAACACGGAATGAGGGACTTGGGCTGAAGGGCAAATTCTGCTTAGGAGAAGTCTGCTGGGGCAGAAAGGTAAAGCAGAGACCAACAGCTCTGGCTGCAGTTAGCACAAAGTTCTCTCCTCCCCACCTGCTGGCAAACACCGCCTCCTGACTACATAAGCTAAACTCTTCTTGGCTGTGTTGACACAAGTCTCTCAGGTGTCCCTCTTCCTGACTTTTCTCTGGAGCACACAAACATCTTCATAATCACAGGGGCCCTTGAGGAGGCGTGCAGAGCAGGGGCTTTTCCTAGGGCAGAATCCATCTGGAAAACTTAATTCTCAGCAGAGGACTGATCATGGGCTTTAGCTTCCTCATCTGCAACATGGAGCTTCCATTGGGAATTTTAATCAGATAATGCTTGTGAAGAGTCCTGGCACACACTACCCAATGAGCAATAATTCCATTTCCTTATTTTATAAACCAAGGCCCAGAGACATAACTCATCCCAAGAAGGTCACAAATTAGCTACAACTGGATAATTTTTAAATGTTAAATATAGCTCTATTTATGAATATTGTTACTACAGCTATAGGGCTTTGCTGGTGGCTAAGATGGTAAAGAATCTGCCTGCAATGCGAGACACCCTGGTTTGATCCCTGGGTCAGGAAGATTCCCTGGAGAAGGGCAGGGCAATCCACTCCAGTATTCTTGCCTGGAGAATTCCATGGACAGAGGAGCCTGGTCGGCTACAGTTCATGAGGTTGCAAAGAGCTGGAGATGACTGAGGAACTAACACATTCCAACTATAAAAGTAGCATGCACCTTGAAAAAAAAAGAAAACCCTCCAGTTTTGCTTCTCAAAGATAAACCACTGATTAATTTTATTGTTGCTCCTTCTAGTTTTTTCTAAGCATAAAAGAAAAACTGTATTGGTTGGTGCGGGGGTTGTTATTTTTACACAGTTATAGCCATGGTAGCGGAGAAGGCAATGGCACCCCACTCTAGTGCTCTTGCCTGGAAAATCCCATGGGCAGAGGAGCCTGGTAGGCTGCAGTCCATGGGGTCATGAAAAGTTGGACACAACTGAGCGACTTCACTTTCACTTTTCACTTTCATGCATTGGAGAAGGAAATGGCAACCCACTCCAGTGTTCTTGCCTGGAGAATCCCAGGGACGGGGGAGCCTGGTAGGCTGCCGTCTATGGGGTTGCGCAGAGTCAGACACGACTGAAGCAACTTAGCAGCAGCAGCAGCAGCCCCAGCCATGATAGAGAGGCAACTTTGTATCTTTCAAAAATTTAACACAGTTTATGAATTGCCCATGATATGGCATTTTCTTTATAAAAAGTATTTTATGGGCTGTATAATAGTCATTTCATGGCTCCATCATGGTTATCCTTAACATCCCCTTTTGTTGAACATTTAGACTTTTTCACTCTCAAAAAGGATGCCACAGTAGGCATCTTCATGCATAAATGTTTTTCTCTATTTAGAATTATATCCTCAGGATGAATCCCCAGGAGATTTGTAGGGTTAAAGAGTATGAATACGCTGCCAACTGCTTTGCTAAAGGGTTGAGTTGCCAGTTGATTCTCCCCCCATAACATATGCACAGCAGCTGTATTTCCCCTCGATAAAACCACAGTCACTTAGTTTTGCCTCCTAAAAGGCAAGGAGTTCCAGTTCAAACACAAGAATTATCCAAGACAGTCTTTCTGCATCTCTGGTGATAAGTGTTCTCACACCCACGTGGCAAAGAGGGAAACTGAGGCCTCCTGGAGAGCCTGAGCTCAAAAGTGGCTTACCTCCATGCTCCCTCAAGCTTTCTCCCTCTCTTACTCACAGCCCTTCTTATCCGTGTGGCGGCTCTGGCAAGGCCATGTTGGCCAATGTTTACCGAGTGTCTATGTACACTGGGTTCACCCTGGTGGTCCCAGTAATCAGAGTGTGTGCCAGGGAGGGGCTGGGCAGAGGATGGAAAGTCTCTGCAGAACTCAGGAGCAGGTTTCTGCAGATGGATGCAGAGCTGTCTGTAGGGATCATTCCAGGTTGAGCACAGGAGGCAGGAGTCAATACTCCAGAGGCCTGCGGGAGGACAGCAGAGACAAGGGGCTGGGCATACCAGTCAGACAGTGTAGGGCCCAGAGGGAGCACAGGGGAGACTGGGTGCTGTTGGAGCACCTTTTGAGGCTACAGTAAAAAGTTATGAGCAGAGAAAGGACAAGCTCAGGTTTAGAGCATGGAAGGCAGCCCTGTACCATCCCTGCTGAGAGTGGGCTGGAAGAGATGAGGAGAGGCACCGGGAGACGGAAGATGGGAGAAAAGGAGAGGAAGTGAGAGAAGCAAAGATGGCTTTGAGAGAAATTTACGGGGAAGACAGGGCTTGGATGAGATGGGCAAACCAAAGAGAGGGAAAAACCGTGATGATGCCCAGGCCTCTCGATAGGTGAGGATGATGGGCACTCATCACTGTCCATCCAATGTTCCTCTCCCCTCTTCCCTTAATAACAGAACTCTATTTTTGTTCACGGGGAGCTATACACCCAGTTTAAAACATACAAGTGTCCAGAGTGGCAGTGGCAGTTCTGGCCTGTGCACTGTGAGCAGTAACATCCCGGCTAGAGTCAGGCTAGCTGTTGTTAAGCCTGTGAGGGCCAAAAGAGAAGTGGGCATCACGTCTTCAGTGGCTCAGAGTCTCCCAGGTGCCAGGAACAGGCTTGCGTTCAGAATCAAGGCCTAGCGGACACCAGCTGAAGGAAGTGAGGCAGCCAACCAGGTGATCAGGGCCTAAGAACCCCACATAGTCAATGCAGGCACCTGGGAATGGGCCCTGAGTGAGTGTCATCATCCATCTGTCCTGGGACACAGCCCAGCATGGGAGAGAGAGCATGGCACTGGGAACCTGGACACTCAGCTCTGCCACTGACTCACAGACCCAAGGGTGCCCCTCTCTTGAGCTGGTACCTCAGTGTCCCCATCTATAAATGGAGGAAACACCCCAACCTCATGGAGCTGTGTGACCACCTGGCCTCTGCCTTCCTTGTCAGCCTCGCCTCCCATCACACTTTCCCAAGCATCTTCACTCTCACTGATTTATCCTGTGGATTCACCACGCTCTGATATGTGCAGTGCCCTCCACCTAGAGCGCCCTTCCAAGCTTCTTCCACCTGTTTATCTTTCAAGTTGAATTCAAGCATAGATGCCTGTGTGTGGCTCCACAGAAGACAGAGTTCACAGCTCAGCCATGGTGGCTGAACTGTACCTCGGACTTTTGGAGCACTTGTTATACCAATAAGACACGGGCTGTTTATACACATCAGCTATGGATCACTATCTTCCATCTTTTGAGGGTTTCTAAGCCTACACATACACACACACACACACGCACGCACACACACACACACACGCAGCATGTATCTGCTGGAGAGCTGCAAAAGGGCACTGGCAGAAGAGATAATGACGTCCTGATCCAGGCTCCACATGCCCAGAGCAAAGCAGAGAAATTTGCCCTGCACTGTTCTAGTCCGTGCATCTCAAACCCGGCCTTCCTTAATGAATTCATGGCGCCTCCTCCTCTGACTCCCGAAAGCCTTTTGTGGCAACAGGTGGTGCTGACACACTCCTTGTCCTTGGAGTTGGGATGGTCAGGGAGAGAGCTCTGCACCAGCCTCTCACCCACAGGAAGGCACAGTTGTGCCCATAGAGCAGACAAAGGGAGGGAGGCGCAGAGAGGAGACCTGCCTCTCTGGGGTCACAGGAATCAAAGACATCAAGACCTCCAGCCTGGGCCCTCTTCTTCTAGAGATCAGAGGACTGTGTGGGCTCTGACACCACACCCCATGGTCTCAGGGACTCAGGCCCCATGTTTGCAAAACAAAGTTGTTGAGGTATGTGAACCTGAAGTACTTCTAGGTCTGTCCTGTGATTCCACATGCTACTAGAGAAGGATTGAATTCAGAGGCTAGAGTCTCCCAGGAAGCTAGTTTCTCTCTCTTACACACACACGTACACACACGCATTGAGTCTGAAACTCCCACAGGGCCCTCTGGGGCAAGACAGAGGTTGGGAGAAAATAGTTGCAAAATATATATTTGACGAGGAACTTGTATCAAGAATGCATACAGAACTCTTACAACTCAATAATAGTAAGACAGCCAAACGGTTAAATATTTAAAAGTTGGAAAATTTTTTGAACAAATAATTCACCAAAGAAGATATATGGATGGCAAATAAGAACATAAAAAGATGATCAATATCATTAGTCATTAGGAGAATGCAAATTAAACCCATAAGGAGAGAGCGCTATACACTTATTGGATGATTAATGATAAAAAGACTGATCATACTCAGTGCTTTGAGGATGTGGAGAAACCAGAACTCTCATACATGCTGCTGGGAATGTAAAATGGCACAACCACTTTGGAAACACTGGGACAGTTTTAACTGAAATATGTATTTACTAAGGGACCTAGCCATTCCACTTCACTCCTAGTTTACCCCAGAGAATAAGAAGGTATATCCACACAAAGACTTATACACAAATGTTCACAGCAGCTTTATTTGTAATAGCAAGAAACTAGAAAAAAAGCAAAATGTCCGTCAACAAATAAAGGGAAAAGCAAATCATGGTTTACCCTTACACACAGAGGAGTACTACCCAGAAGTAAGAAGGAATACACTATTGATAAACACAACAACTTGAATCTCTAAATAATCATGCCAGCTGAAAGAAGCCAGATCCTCTCCCCCAACCAAAAAAAGGATATGCTATATGGTTCCATTGATATAAAGTTATAGAAAATGCAAAGTAAGTGATAGTGACAGAAAGCAGATCAGTGGTTGCCTGGGGAGGGGAATGGAGAGGGAAGTATGAGAGGATGTGTTGATGGATGTGTTAATTAACTCAATGGTGGTGATGGTTTCATAGGTCGCATACCATGGCAAAAGTTACACTTCTAAGTAGGTGCAGCTTGATGTATACATCAAGAGCTGGAAGGAGGGGAAGGGGCCAGGGAAAGAGAAGAAGGCAGGGCAGCAGCAAGCAGGAGGGGTCTTTCTTGGAAGCCTGGCATATGCGCAGACATGGACACAGATGCACGGACGTACATGCACTGAGTATGAAACCACCACACAGCCTCTAGGGAAGTTCTAAGAATCTCTCAACTCAAGAGATTCCATCTGCAAAAAACATCAAGGCTGTTTGCCATTCGCTCATTACTTGTCCAGAGTACTTCCTGTATGCCTGGCTTGCACTGGGCCCTGGGGATTCAGAGACAAATCAAACACAGGCTTTGCTCTGGGCAGTTTACGCTACTGACCATGGTGTAGCCTTCCAAAAATTCAGCCTACACATTTAGCCTCATACCCTAAACATCCCAGCCGGGTTCTCTTCATAGGATGTGTGAGAACTCTTCTTCTTAGACATGATTTTGTTTCTAGCCTCGTCATCTCTTGGGAGAAAGCCTTCAATTAGCTCATAACTCCAGCAGATTTTTGTCCTTTATCTGTGCTAAGCAGACATCCAAGCCAAACCCCAACTGTTTCTCATAATTGACTAAGGAGATCTGAGTCAAAGTCGTCACAGAATCACAGAACTTAAGGACAGGAAAGAATGTGAAGATTTCCAAAGCCCAACGTCCTCTGATGCTGATTGAAGCACCATTTCTCTGAATAACATTCCTGTTCTACAGTCACCTAGACTCAGTTTGAATAGCTCCAGTGAGAGGGGAGCTCACTACCAACTGAAGATGTATCAGATCTTTGGAAAACTAGAGAAGTTACAAAGTTCTTTCCTTCTAACTGGGTGGAAGGGTACTAGCATTTATTAAGCACCTACTGTGTGCTAAACCCTGTGCTGCGGGCTTTACACACATGGGGTTTCTAATCTAGTTTAATTCTCTACCCAGCTTTGCTCCTATGAGGCTGGAATCATGACTATGAAGCCCATTTTTACTACTGAGGAAACAAAAGGGTCAGAGAAATCAAGTGACTTGCCCACAGTCACAAAGTAAGTCCATGTTCAAGACCAAGGTGGCAGTCCAAGCTTGTCCAGCTCCAAAGTCCATGCTCTCAGCTGACCACTCAGAGCGCAGGGCGAGGGATCTGATGCTGTCCAGGCTTGGATCCTGGGCTCCTCCACTGGAAGGCTGACCTCAGATTCCTCACAACAGCCATCTCCTGCTAGTCCTAACAACTCTGAGGCCCATCCTCTCCCAGGCATGAAGCCTACCCGCCCCATTTTTAGAAGGAAGCCACAAGCCAAGGAGTTGGCTCAAGTAGTCCTACAGTTCTAGGCCAGGCCCTGGGTACTGGGGGCTGCTCTCTCTAGCGCAGGAAATGGGAGGGCGTGGAGGGTCAGGTGCTCTCCGTCCTCTGAGCGCACAGAGCTAGGCCTAGTGACTAGGAGCCTGGGCTCTGGGAAGGAGCTGACGAATAGGGACTCCTGAAAGACAGCACATGAACTGGGCCTTGAGACAGATGGGAACATGGGGAGAGAGCAGTGGTGATGGGAAGGAAATTTCAGGATGAATTAAAGTAAAGGAGGTAGAAAGGGGCCCGTGGAGGGAATACTGCTGACTGGGATAGAATTTGACCAAGGGCCCCTTACGGACATTTCTGAAGCAGCAAAATACCCTTCTTTAGCTCTTAGGCTGGCTCATTCCAGTCAGCCCCTGGGTTGGTAATCTTGTTCGGAAGAGCCTAGCTAAGCGCTGAGGGGGGAGGAATGGATATGCACAGGCCCAAAGGAGCAGAAACAGGGAGAGAAAGAGAATGAAAAAGCAAAGGGAGAAAAAGGAATGGGGAGAAGCTGGGCTCAGGAATCGGTTATTTGGTAGCTCAGCCATATACAAAAGACAAGTTGCTTCAATTCCCTATGACTCGACTTCCTCTTTTATAATAATACTTTCCTCGAAGAGCGGTAGGAGGATGGGCCATGTCACAGATCCCTGTGCCTCTTATCATTCGCCGGGACAAGGGCTGGGACCCAGCGGGGAGAGAAGCAATTGAGGCCATAGAGAGGAGGCGCATTTGTGGGGCCATCTGCCATGTGCCAGGCCCTTTTGGCAGATCATCCTCTCCTCTCAGGCACGAATGATCGATCCCTCTTTGGTAAATGAGAACATGGCCCAGGGGTAGGGGCTAAGACAATTTGTCTGCGGTCCCAGGCTGACAAGCAGCAGAACTGGAGATGAGCCAGGCCTGACTCTGAAGCCAGAGCTCACCCTGAGCAGCAAGTAGCCCCTAGGAGGCCCAGGTCGGCTTCAGCTCTGTGGCCCAAATGAGAGGAGGGTGACCTTAGTCAGTGCCTTAGGCTTCACCTCACTGCAGAGGCCACATTTGGCACACCTATCTCCCCCAGGAGAGCTCAATGTCTGAAGTCTGCCACCTCTGAAAGGGAGGATGGAAGGAGGTGAGTGGTACAATGAAGAGAGGAGCAGTGGCTGGGAGGGAAGAGGACGACGTGGTGCCAAACTAGCCTCCTAATGAGGCTTTGGGAAAGACCCAGGATTCCCTGTGCCATTTCTACCATTTAAAAAAGCTCTGGAGAACAGGGGAGTGCCCTTCGCCAAGAGGTACTAACCCTACAGCCCAGCCTGACTGGTGGGCTCACCACCCTAGGACTTGCTCAGCTTACCTAGTCCTACTCCTCTCCCTTTTCCCAACCCTTCAGATCCTGCTCTAGTTCCTCCCACTAGGAAGCCTTCCCAGATCGCCCCAGCCTACGGTTACCCTTTCTCTAGGGGATGCCAGTAGCACTCAATGCTCGCATCACCTGTGACCAGTCCTATGCTAGAATTCCCGATCCTCTAGATTACAAGACTATTGAGCATCGTCATTCCAAATCCCATCACATTGCAAGAATTCCTTCTAGAACATCAAGACCTATGTGAGCAGTCTAGAGATGAGGAACTAGCTCTCAAAACATACTGCTTCATTGCTAGGTGGTTTTATCAGTTTAGCATGATTTTCCTTGAACTGAGCCTAAATTGTTCTCCCTAGCTGGCACCTGTAAGTGCTGATCTGGGGACTGCCCCTCAGGGCATGTGGAAGCCCAAGATCTCTCATGTGACTGAAATTTGAGTTTCTGCATACAACTATCTTCATACCCGATGACCACTATTCCATCCCAGCAGTGTGGGAAGCCATGCCTGGGTTGGGGTTCCAGCCCCACCACTTTCTGGTTACAGGAGTATGGCCAGTTCCTTCTTTCCACTGGTCTCAGCTTCCTCAATTATAAAAATGCCCCACCTTACCAGGTGGTACTGCCTCACCTGTTGAATGTGGTAGCTTTATTGCTTTATTCATTAACCACGTTTTTTGCAGCAATATGGCTTAGAAGAAAGAACATAGCTTTGATGCCAAACGGACCAGCATTCAGTGTAGGCTCTGCTACACAGTAGCTCTGAACAAAACTACTTCCCCTCTCTGAGCCCCAGTGTCCTCATCTATAAAATGAGGACAATATATGCTACGTGGGACTGAGTTGTTTTGCGTATTGTTTTTTCTAACAAGTGTCTTGGCCTTTCTTCTGGATCTGCCCAGTTTTGCAAGGTTACTATAAAGCAGCTACCCTTTTACTGAGCTCCAGTATGTGGCAGGCACAGTAAGTGTTTCAGATGAAGACTCCATTCAATCCCCATACCCACTCTCTAAAGCAGGTACTACAATCTAGCATCTAACACTCGGAAGGCACGCAATCCAACGGCAGCTGTTATTGATATTTCTATGAGCCAGGCTCCATGTATCATCCATATATCTTTATCAGCCTCAAAATCTCCCTGAGTGGGAGGGACTGAACATCAGTATCTGCTTATAGACCGGACACTGTACACACTGGCTGAATTAATGAATGGAAATATTTCTTTGCATTCCCCCACAGTGGCCCGGGTAAAGCCTGACCACGGTAGGTGCTTGATGAATATTTGATTAAGTGGAGCCACAAAAATGTGAACTGTCCTCAGTGGCTTTAGTCTGAATCCCAGAACGCCTTGAAAGCATGTCAGTGGGGTTCCTCCAGCTAATCAGGAGGTCCTCTCTGAGAACACTCCAGGCTTCCTTCACAATCAGATCCCAGCTTTTCCTTGGGGGTGGCTATGTGGCAGAGCTGTCAAAAAGAGACCATTTACTGTCTAGACCTCATCATAACCCAGGCAGAGGTGGTAGAACTAGCGTGGCTTCCAGAGAACAAGAAATACCCCTTCTGCTGAGGAGATACCAGCACCTCTCCTCACACCTGCTTCTCAAGGGTGGCTTTTCTGCCAGCTTCACTGGCCCTCAGTCAAATTCCCCCTTCTGAGGCTGCTGACCAAGCTTCCAGAGACCCTGTGGAAGGGAGGCTGGCAGGTGCCAGGGGGCTCAGACGGGTTTGGTAGCCTCAGTCTCTAGAGACTCCTTCCTGATAGTGCTGCCAGAAGCGAAGGGGCACAAATTGGGCCTTTGAAGCAGGCGGCCCAGAAGCAGAAGATCCAAGTGGCCAGAGCAATGTGCTCCCCTGTCTTGCAGAGAGGGAGGGCATCCCTGGTCCACATCTGCACTCTCAGCTTCATTTCTCTGTCCTCATCCTCAGCCAACAGCTATGAGTGCTACGTGTCTGGCATCTAACACTGCACATCAGGGAGCACAGACTGATGGCCTGACACAGACACACTTTAACGGGCGTATTTTAAAAGGCTGCCTAGTTGGCCACATTTTTTAAAAAAATCAAAAGATGTCACAAACATTCAGATTTCTGTCCTATTTTTTATTATTGTAATTATTTATTTTTTGGCCATGTAGCTTGTGGAATCTTAGTTCCCCGACCAGGGGTTGAATCCATGCCCCCTGCTGTGGAAGCATGTCCTAACCATGGGACAGCCAGGGAAATATCGGGGTTTCTTTCTTATAAATGAGAAGATCCGACAACATGTGACCCACATTCTTGCGTGGCAGGAGTGGCAGGCAGGCTAGCAGCTGCCTCTTTCAAGCAAATACTCTCCAATTTGCTATCATCCTCCAAGGCCCAACATGGACAACAGAGTTTGAGGCTCCTTCCTTTACATGTTTTATTATAGCATATGGACCTCCTCTAGTGACCATAGGAGGTAGATAGATAGCATCATGTCCCCATTTTACAGATGAGGAACCAGAGGCTCTAGAGGAAAAATTGGCCAGAATTTGAGCCCAAGCAGCCTGACTTCAGAGCCAAACTCAAGGACAGTGAGTGTGTGCAAAGTCACTCCAGTTGTGTCCGACTCTGTGTGACCCTATGGATTGTAGCCTGCCATGCTCCTCTGTTCATGGGATTCTCCAGGCAAGAACACTAGAGTGGATCCTCCTCCTCCAGGGCATCTTGCTGACACAGGGATTGGAACTGTGTCCACAATCTCTCCTGCACTGGCAGGTGGGTTCTTACTACTAGCACCACCTGGGAATCTCCCTGGTCACTGCAGAATATGGACAATGCAAAAAAGACTTTAAAAAAAAATTTATATTTATTTATTTGGTTGTACTGGGTCTTAGTTGTGGCATGTGAGATCCTGTTCCCTGACCAGGGATTGAACCCAGGCCCCTTGTATTGGGAGTTTGGAGTCTTAATCACTGGACCACTAGGGAAATCCCTGCAGTGAGTTTTTAAATAAAGCAAAATGCATTTGATTTGAAGGAATCATTTTTTCTTCCTGATTTTATATAGCCTTCTTACTTTGGGAATAAAGGTATTAAAATGTTCTTTTTCTCTATATATGACTGTAATAATAAATAGAGCGAGTGTTATTTGTCCTTATTCGGCAGAGTAAAAAGTTGGCCAACCTAGGATAGATTCTCAAATGTACTGATCTTTGAAATCTGTCTGAGGACCATTGCTCTGCTATACAGCCTTCCTGTCCAGAATGAAAGCATGTTTCTGCTACTCCTCATGGTTCAAAAACCCCCCACCTTGATCCGCATCTCATCCTATCTGTGAAGAGGTAGCTTTTGAACTGAGCCTTTCCCAAACCCTTTCCCTCCAGCAAACCCACAGAGCATGTATTCATACCTCTAGCTATATTTATCTCATACTTCCTCAGTTTACAGTTATCTGTATTCTATCCACTCTTATACCCCTTAAAGTGGTTCTAGAACAGAAGAAAGTGTTGCGGAATTGTTAACCAGTCAGTGCTTAAAGAGATCACCTCTGCCTATCATTTTGCAGGTGTGGAAAAGCAAAGAGCCTTGCCTCAGGCCACCCAGGGAGTCCTAGCAGAGCTGAGGTCAGTCTCCTGGCCCCTCGGCGCTTGCTCTTTCCACTGTACCAGGCTGCTTCCCAGATGTTCCCTTTTGGTTGGCTAGCACCTCAGTTCAGAGGTGCTAGCATATGACAAACACTTCATAAATACCTGTTCATCAAGCAGTACAAAGCAGCCTGGGAACACAGGCCTCCTCTCTCTAAGGGCCCTTTGCTTCACATCATCTGCATCAAACCTCTACTCGGTGTGAGCTGCTCATCAAATGAAGAAACAGCCCCTCAGGTCCCTAGTGACCTAGATGTAGAAAGATACCCTTATGGTTCAGAAATGCAGTCCCCATAAGGCCAGAGTCCTGACCCCAGCCTTGCTGAGTAATCTTGGGTAAATGCTTTCACCCCTCCAGGTGTCAGGTGCTCTGAACAGGTGGAATAATGACTTGAGAAAGAAGTCCCCGAGCCTACTGGATGGTTATAGGCACTAGACAGGCTTTCCAAGAGGCGCCTCAGAGTCCTGCTTCTAGAGGCCTCTGCTGACAGGGAGGGTTCCAGGCTCCCTGAGACAAATGGATGGTTCCTTTGGAACTGAGCCACAGAGTGAGTTGGGATGGTCCCTCAGATTGTGGCCATTTTTTGAGTTGCTGCAGTCAAGAGTCACAAACTCCTTGGAAACATCCTAATCTGGGTAGAACATTTATTATTATTACTATTACACACAAATTTAATGCAGAAAATGGCATCATTTCTCTAAAGTCTTCTTGAGAAGAGGAAGAGGCCATCCTTTTCTCCCTGTCCCATTACATTCATATCAGTGTTATCACAGCTCCTAGATGGTCCAACCATACCCACAGGCTTAGATATTTGTCTCCCTCTATTAGCTGTGAGCTTCTTGAAATTAGGGATCGCCTCTTACTCTTTTCTGTATCCTATGTGCTTGGTCTAGGGCCTGATAAATAAATAATAAGCAAAGGCTGATCCATGTTTAGCCAGACAAGGAAACCCCTCCACTCTTGTTCTGGGACAAGGCCGCATTTAGGCCCTTTAGAGTCATAGAGGCATCCAGCGCATTTAGGACATGCAGAGAGAAACTGGCTAACCCAAAGCCATGCTGTCAGTGAGAAGGCTCCGACTAAAAGCAGTTCTTTCAACTCTCAGATAAACTGTTTCTGGTTCTACCACAACTTAGCTGTGTAACTCTGGGCAAGATCCTTTGTCTTCCTGCCCTGGCTTCCTCACTTGTAAAATGGGTAAGATTAAAGTCTAAGCCTACATAATAGGATTATTTGAAGAGTAAGTGAACCTGCGTAAAACAGAGCACAGGACCTAGGAGGAGCTCCAAACGTGTGCCTGTCATGACTGTCATTCACTCCCAGCCATTCTCCTTGCTAAAGGGGCACTGGCCGCTCATCAGCAAAGCCGAGCTTGCACTGCAAGGATGACTTTACAGCACTAACTTACACACTCGTCAACCCAGCAAGTTCCCCCGCAACAGTCCCTTTGGGGAAATGCCTGATCTTTTGTCACGAATCCTTCACAGCTTTCCCTTCTCCAAAGCCCTAGGCACAGTTACAAGCGTACACACATCTGACAGTGACTAGAAGCGGAGGTAGCAAAACCTTTGCAAGAGCTCACCCTTTCGACTCAGATAGACCAGGTGTCAGATAACAGTTCTGCCACTTCGAGCTCTGTAGCCTTAGGAAAGTCACTCTCTCTAAGCCTCAGACTCTTCTACTTTCACATCAATATAATCTGTTACAAGGATTACCTGAAATAGGTAATGGTCTGCTATTCCATAAATAATATTCAGAGTAATAACAGTTGTCTAATTTTTATTTAACAAAATCCACTTGACAAAATGTCATAAGCAGAAACAAGCTTCAGGATCATGTCTTCTCATGTTATACCTGGGGAACTAGAGGTCCTGAGAGGAGCTATCATTGGCCCAAGGCCACTCAGTGCAGTGGTAGTAGAACAAGACCTGGGACCTGGGTCTCCTGATTTTTTGCTACTTGTCCATTTTGACTTGTTTGATTCTCCTTATCTGCTCCTTCCCCGAAATACAAGAAGAGGCTGGAATCACTCTCCTCCCATTTTTTTTCTCTTTATGCTCATCTTTCACCAGCCAGAACCACCTGTTTGTCAACATCATCACTCCCCAGGGCACATCTAGTTCCTGCAAGCCTGACTCAGGGAGAAGGTGAAACAACTGTTGGCCACTGGCAATAGCAATAGTAAGAGCAATAATAATGACAACCAACAATTGGCACAGTACTATACTTAACAATGCTTTTCCCTACACTGTCAACACACGCCCACAGTTTCTCTCTGACCTAGTTGGTTTAGGGACATAATTTCCTCAAAGTGTTATTCGACCCAACACTTACTGAGGACCTCCTTTACACCTAGCCATGGGCTAGAGGTTGAAGACAGAGAGAGAAAAAAGTCCAGGCCTCTGCCGGGAGGAGCTCACAAACTAATGGGGACGTAGTGGAGTTGGGGAAATAATTTCTTATGGCCCAAATGGTGCAGCAGCAAAATGCCCTGCACTACCCTTATGGGGAGCCTTCTTTATCATGCTGTCAAGAGCAGAAAGTATCTGTGGAATAAACTGCAATAAGAAAGGGTGAATGTAAGGCTGAACAGGACAGCAGGAGGGACAGTAAAGAATAGGAAATACAGACACCAAAGTCTTGACCTCCTTATCTCATGGAGATTCTAGTGAGAGACTCTTGGAGCACAAGGGAGCAGGAGTGGGATCCAGGTGAAAACAGGAAGGTTTGGTCTCTGCCTCCCTGTCAGCACATAAGATTTTGATGCTTCTGTTCCCTAAGGGACTCTGCTCTTTGATGCCAACATTTTCCAAACCCAGTGCTGGGCTACATGTGCCTCCTTAGGACCACTGTTTGCTGGAATGATGTCAGCATCCTTGCAGCAGAAATGTTTGTACCTCCTGCTTGTTTCCTAGGCCCCTCAGCCTGGCAGCCCAGCCCACTCCAGCACACATTATCCCCTGGCAGGGAACCATCTATAAGGATGTGGAAGAGACTGGCGGGGAGGTGAGAAAGCACAGAGCTAAGAGGAGCCACCCCTCCCCTCCTCCTCCAGTCTACCTCCCAAGTTCCACATCCCTGAGAACCTACTATGTGCCAGGTACAGGCAGTATTTTCAGTTCTTTCATATAGGTCTCATTCAGTCTTCACATCAACCCTCTGAGAAATTCTTCCCAGATTTACAGATGAAAAAACTAAAGCTTGGTAGAGGGAAGTAGCTTGACAAAGGTCATTCCAGTGATGGCATGAAGATGACAATACAGGACTGTCTGACGCCTCCAGTTCTGCAAGGCCCAACAGTCAATGCTTTCCTAGAGAAGTCCTGAGTTTAAAGAGATCAACTGAGGAAACCCCAATTATTTCATAGACCCAAGTTTAAATTCTAGATTGCTTTGAATAGAGATGTCCCCCTGACATGTAAGAGCTGCTTGAATGGCATATTAAAATCGTACAGACCATCTAATCCAACTCCTGCATTTAACAGACAAGCAGACAGACACCCACGCCTAAAGGATTTTAAGATGGCTACTTGGGGCCTCTGAGCAGACTAAGGGACATCAAGAACCCCAATCTCTGGCACCTTCCCTCCCTTTCCCTGCCTGCAGAGATCACCTTCCTTGGGGAAACAACTCTAGCCTATCCCACCTCCAGATGGACAGAGAGGGTGGAGGAAACAGGCCTCTTAATCAGACTGCAGGGGTGAGGGAGGGAATGTGGGACTTCCCTGGCTAGTTGGTGTTCCAACAGCCCAGCTCCCGGCTGAGGAGCAGAAGGAGAGATTATCACATCTCAAGGAAGCTCCAGGGAGACTGAGGCTCAGAGCTCCTACTCTAGGGGTCAGGGGCATTTTTTCCCAAATCTACCGCAGGGCCTTGATTCTTCTCAGGGGGGGGAATAAGGGAAGGAAGCAGTCATTGGCACTTGACCTTGGGCTGGGTTTGAGGTTCCATCCTCCCCCCACCCTCAGGTACCCTTGCTCCTTCCTCCTCCAAAAAGGAAAAAGGCTTAAATGTTTGCCAAATGCTGGAACAGGAAGACAAATAGAAACGGGGTGGTCCCTAAAATCCCCTAAAATCGCCCACTTCAGGCATCTTTTCTGCTGCTACCAGCATCCTCTAACTGGTGAATTTCAAGGTGGTGGCGGTGGTGGGGCGCTTAGAAGGGTGTAGGGAAATGAAGGGAGGGTAAGAATGAGTCACTGTTAACCCCTCCGCGGCTGGTGCCCTCTGAGGGATTCTACCGCAGCGAGCGGCCCCCGCCCGCAGCCCGCAGCGGTGCAGCACACGCGGCCCCCCTCCTGGCTCCGCCGAGGCCTCCTCACCTGAGTCCACTCGCCTTCCGCAGCCCCGCCGGCGGCTCTCACCGCTCCGGCCCGGCTTGGCGCAGCGCCTCTGCAGTCGCTGCTGCAGCTGCCTGGCCCAAATCAGCAACCTGCGGCGGTGGGGAAAACAGACAGACAGGGGCGGGTGAGCGTGGGCGGGGACCCGGGGCGGTCGAGTCCCCCCGCCGCTGACAGCTGGGCCGCCGCAGCCCGAAAAGCCGGGAGGGCTGGCTGACCGCTGGGCACTCTGGCCGCTCCCCCGCGCCTCCCCTTCCCCCACCCTCACTTGGCACTTTGGGCGCGGCGGCAGCGTTGGGGCGGTGGTCCCCGGAGGTCCCTGTCATCACCTGCGGAGGCTTCCATGGCTTCGGCTGCCCTGCCCAGGCCGCCGAACTGCTCTCCGGAGCCCCTGCTGGAGGCGGCTAGCTGGGTGCTCGCCGGGGCTGGGGCTGCCGGGAGGGAGGGAGGGACAGGGAGGGTGAGGTGGATGCAGGGGACCAGCCAGTCGGCGGCTCGCCGGCAGCTGCGTAAGCGCCCAGTCTTCACTTTCCTTCTTAAAGAGATAGTTAGCATCTTGCTCCAAGAGATTTCGGGAGCGGCGATGCCAGCATGCGCCGAATAGGGGTGGCCTCTCCCACTTCCACACCGGCCTGTACTTAGAGCCGGTGGTGGCACCTGGCCAGAGCATGTTGGCTCACTGACAGGTCGTGTGACCCTGGACGAGTCCTGTCACCTCTCTGGGGCTCAGTTTTCTCATCTGTGACATGGGATGTTGATACCAAACTCACTTCTTGTCACATGGTGGTCTTAAATAGTCATTTGATCCTAATTCGTTGAAGAATATTTTCACTCAAGTACCCCTGAGTATTTAATGCAAACAGTACTCAGACTACTTAGGAAAATGATAGTAAGAATCTTAAATATCTGAAAACAAAAAATGTTTTTCTTTGAGGTATTAAGATGGTGAATCATCAGAAAGATGGAAAGATAAAAACAATCACAACCTAAAATAAGTGTTCATTATACACCTTTCCCCTCTGTGTCTGTCTTCCATCTACTGTCATAGGGAAGAAGAGAAAAAACAAGTGGGAAAAGTCTAGAAAACGGGACTCTGCCTAGCCCTTCCACTTCTAGTGTGGATAACTAGTAACTTTAGATAAAGTTACTCACTCTCTGGGCCTGGATTCTTATCTGCTCTATGTGTGGGATGCTGGGTGCAGTGGGTAGGTGCTCCCTCCTTCAGAACCAGCCCTAACTATCTGATCAGTAACTCCTTTGCTCAAACCATCCCTCAGTTCTTCCAGTTGTTTAGTTGCTAAATCGTGTCCAGCTCTTTTGCAATCCCATGGACTATAGACCGCCAGGATCCTCTGTCCATGGGATTTTCCAGGCAAGAATACTGGTGCAGGTTGCCATTTCCTTCTTCAAGGGATCTTCCTGACCCAGACCTGTCTCCTACATTGGCAGGTGGATTCTTTACCAGTGAGCCACCAGGAAAGCCAGGCCTTTCTTGACCACCCTAAATAAAATAGTGACTCCCTCCTCCTTTACTTCCTCTGCCCTAGTTTTGCTGTATTTCACCACCATATTAAATTTTTACTATTTGTAGTCTTTCATTATTACCCCCACCAGAATGTACACTCCATGAAGGTGGGGACTTTGTTTTATCTCTTGCCATATTCCCATTGCTTAGATGATGCCTGACACATATCACATGCTCAATAAATATTGACTAGGTAAATGAAAGAGTAGGCACGCATTGTGCCAAGCCCTAGTTTCTATAGAACATGAAGTCAGATGTTATCCTAGTCTCTAAAATTCCTAAGTCCTTAAGTCTCTGTCTACTCTTGGCAAGGCTTAACTTGGTACCCTTCACCCTAAGCTGACTTTTCCAGAGAAGTATTTGTAAAGTGAATTCTCTGACTTCATATCATGACTCTGCAATACTGGCCTGGTAAGAAATAGTTAATATTTACAATATACTATATGTAATAAGAAATAATTGTTTTAAGTGAACTGTTACTTTTCAGTTAAATCTTTTTTTGTAGCTCTGATTTGTGGTAAATCCATTATTCTGTAACAATACATATAATTTTGCAAAAAATACCTATAAATTTTTTGGCATTGGTTATATTTTCCTCTCATTCATTTAAACTGAATTCTTCTATCAGATGGCCGTATTATATTATGCTTCGTGGAAAAATATGACAGAGCAATTGTAGTAAGAATAGGAAATTGTAGTCGAAAAGCCATGTGAATTAAGGCCTGCTGTCTAAAAAACAAAAACCTAATGCTAAATTAGCAAGTTAATTGATGAAACATTTTATCTGCTCTAAAGCCCACTTAAATAAGTGACTTACTTACACTTAAAGCAAAACCAAAGGAAGCCATGTAATTACTGTTTATCAGGAGATAATTTCTGAAATCCTCATTTAAAAATATTTTTTGTCTGTCCTCATGTTTTTTTCCTTGATACTTAGAAGACTACATTTTCCAGAAATATTCACAAGGAACTTCACCCCCCAAAAGGGAGAGGATCTCTATGCACGTTACTGTTCTCTGGGATGGTGTTAGCTAGCAAAGACTCCTCAGCAACATAAAGCATGTGATTGAGAAGAAGATAGCCAATGTTCAGTTACAATAGAAATTGTAAGCAATGAGGATTTTAAACACAAAATGAATTATTCAAAAGAAACTAGTAGTTTTGCTTTTTGTTTTGTACAAATTGAGAAATAAATTTGTTTACTTTCAAAAGCATTTCTGGTTCCAGTTCTTGGTAAGCACATTCCTCCCACTGAATGCCACAATAAACCTGAAGAAAATGCATGTAGCAGCATTTTCGAGGACTCTGAAAATACTAGCAGGCAAAATGGGGTAGAAGGATAGAATTTGACACACCACTGACTAGTTTACCAATTTTGCTTCCTCTGGTATCCCCTAGCCTGGTCTCAGTTCAGTTCAGTCCAGTTGCTCAGTCGTGTCCGACTCTTTGTGACCCCACGAATCACAGCACGCCAGGCCTCCCTGTCCACCACCAACTCCCAGAGTTCACTCAAACTCACGCCCATCGAGTCGGTGATGCCATCCAGCCATCTCATCCTCTGTCATCCCCTTTTCCTCCCGCCCCCAATCCCTTCCAGCATCAGAGTCTTTTCCAATGAGTCAACTCTTCGCATGAGGTGGCCAAAGTACTGGAGTTTCAGCTTTAGCATCATTCCTTCCAAAGAACACCCAGGACTGATCTCCTTTAGAATGGACTGGTTGGATCTCATTGCAGTCCAAGGGACTGTCAAGAGTCTTCTCCAACACCACAGTTCAAAAGCATCAATTCTTCGGCGCTCAGCTTTCTTCACAGTCCAACTCTCACATCCACACATGACCACTGGAAAAACCATGGCCTTGACTAAACGGACCTTTGTTGGCAAAGTTGTCTCTCTGCTTTTGAATATGCTATCTAGGCTGGTCATAACTTTCCTTCCGAGGAGTAACCGTCTTTAATTTCATCTCTGTAATCACCATCTGCAGTGATTTTGGAGCCCCCCAAAATAAAGTCTGACACTGTTTCCACTGTTTCCCCATCTATTTCCCATTAAGTGATGGGACCGGATGCCATGATCTTCGTTTTCTGAATGTTGAGCTTTAAGACAATTTTTTCACTCTCTTCTTTCACTTTCATCAAGAGGCTTTTTAGTTCCTCTTCACTTTCTCCCATATGGGTGGTGTCATCTTGATTCCAGCTTGTGCTTCTTCCAGCCTGGTCTCAAGGTAGCCCCAAATCTGGAATTGGGGAATCAACACAGGGAAAATGCCTGGTTCTGGCTTGAGGGTTAGGAAAAGAGACCCCTAGTGCTCAAGGTGAGTGAGGGCAATAATTTTACTTTTATTTTATAATCTTTTCTTCATTATCTCATGACCCAGTCCTAGAGAATCCTGCAGTGGTGGCTCTGACATCTGGGACCCATAGGTCTCTAAAACCCTGAGGGAGGAAGAACTTCTCCAGTCAGAGTAGCTGTGGGCCTGAGAGTGTGAGCCTCTGCTGGTATTTGTGTTGTGTCTCTTTCTGTTCCTCCCACCGTTTGGGTCCAGATGCAGGTGCAGCTGTGGGAAGAAGGCAGGAAAACAGAGCGGAGTAAATAAAGCTACAGTCTCCAGCCTTCTGGTGAACCCCAAAGAGGATGAACTAAATCATTATAAGGATAATAATTTAAAAAATGATAATTCTGGTTACTACTGAAAACTAAGAATAAAGAAAAATCTTGCAAGCAATCAGAGAAAAATGATGTGTTATTTACACAGGAATAATGATTTGAATAACTGTGAATTTCTCAACTGAAACCATGAAGAGCAGGAGAAAAATGGAACAAGAATTTTATATTGCTGAGAGAAAAGAGCAGTCAACCAGGATTCTACACACAGCAAAAATATCCATCAGGAATAAAAGTAAAAAACATTCTAAGATAAAGGTAAGATAAAAAATTTATCTTCACCAGACCTGCTGTAAAAGAACTGTGAAAGAAAATTCTTCAAACAGAAGGGAAATTATATTAGAAGGAAAGTTAGAACATCAGGAAGAAAAGGACAATAAGAATGATAAATATTTGGGTAAATTTAATAGACTATTCTCCTCTTGAATTCTTTAAAATATGTTTGACAGTTGAAAGCAAAAATCATAACACTGTCTAGTGGGTTTTCAATGTATATAGATGTAATGTATAAAACAATTATGATTACAATATAAGGTAGGAAGTCTAAAGGAACTTAAATGATACAAAGTTTCTATACTTCACTCAAGGTGGTAAAATATTGATTCTAAGCAGTGTGAAAATTTAAGAATTTAATTTTGAATCCTTAGAGTTACCATTTAAAAATATCTACAACAAAAGATATAGTAAAAAAAAAAAAACAGATAAATTATAATGGAATTCTAAAACAAAGTTCAGATATTCCAAAAGAAGGCAAGAAAGGAGGAAACAGAAGTGAGAAATAGAAGAAACAAATAGTAAACAAATAATACGATGGTAGATCTAAGTCCAAACATGTCAATAGTTACATTAAATGTAACTAAACAGAGATTATCAGGATGGACTTGAAAAGTGACTTAATTAGATGCTTTCCACAAGAAACTCACTTTAAAGAATGATATAGGTAGGCTAAAAGTAAAATATGGGGAAAGATACACTGTAATACTAAATCAAAGGAGAGCTGGAATGGCTTAATATAAGAAACTGCAGACTTCAAAGAAAATAAAATTACCAGAGACAAAGGACTCATTATACAAAAATAAAAGGGTTACTTCACCAGGAAGATATAATAATTGTAAATAATTATAGAAGAGCTTCAAAATATATGAAGCAAAACCTGTCAGAACTGCATACGGATGGCTAACAAACACATGAAAAGATGCTCAACATCACTCATTATCAGAGAAATGCAAATCAAAACCACAATGAGGTACCATTTCACACCAGTCAGAATGGCTGCAATCCAAAAGTCTACAAGCAATAAATGCTGGAGAGGGTGTGGAGAAAAGGGAACCCTCTTACAGTGTTGGTGGGAATGCAAACTAGTACAGCCACTATGGAGAACAGTGTGGAGATTCCTTAAAAAATTGCAAATAAAGAACTGCCTTATGAGCTAGGAATCCCACTGTTGGGCATACACACCGAGGAAACCAGAATTGAAAGAGACACAAGTACCCCAGTGTTCATCGCAGCACTGTTTATAGTAGCCAGGACATGGAAACAACCTAGATGTCCATCAGCAGATGAATGGATAAAAAAGCTGTGGTACATATACACAATGGAGTATTACTCAGCCATTAAAAAGAATACATTTGAATCAGTTCTAATGAGGTGGATGAAACTGGAGCCTATTATACAGAGTGAAGTAAGCCAGAAAGAAAAACACCAATATAATATACTAACACATATATATGGAATTTAGAAAGATGGTAATGATACCCTGTATGTGAGACAGCAAAAGAGACACAGACGTATAGAACGGACTTTTGGACTCTGTGGGAGAGGGAGAGGGTGGGATGATTTGGGAGAATGGCATTGAAACATGTATACTATCATGGAAGAAACGAATTGCCAGCCTATGTTCGATACAGGATACAGGATGCTTGGGGCTGGTGCACGGGGAAGATCCAGAGAGATGATATGGGGTGGGAGGCGGGAGGGGGGTTCAGGATTGGGAACTCATGTACACCCGTGGCTGATTCATGTCAATGTATGGCAAAACTAATACAGTATTGTAAAGCAAAATAAAGTAAAAATTAAAAAAAGAAAAAAAGAACTGCATGGAGAAACAGATTCACAATCATAGCTGCAGACACAAACACTCCTTTTTCTGTACTCAGTAGAACTAGTAGACAGAAAATAAGCTAGGATACGGAAGAACTGAAAAGTACTATTACAACTAGGTTCAACTGACATTTATAGAACACTCCACCTATCAACTACAGAACATATTGTTTTCAAGACAGACCCCATACTAGATCATAAAACAAACATAGATAAATTTAAAAGAATCAAAATCATTTAAAGCATGTTCTCAGACCATAATGAATAGAATAATTACATAAAGGTAACAGGAAATTCTCCCTTGAAAATTAAACAACATACTTCTAAATAATCCACAGGTTAAAGGGGAAGTTTCAAGGAAAATTAGAATATATTTTGAACTGAATAAAACTGAAAAAAAAGAACTTATCGAAATTAGTGCAATGCAACTTAAAGCAGTGCTTGGATGGAAACAAAGAGCATTAAATGTTCAAAGAAGGAAGGTCCCAAATCAATTAAGCTTCTACCTTAATAAAACTAAAAAACAAGAGAAAAATAAACCAAGCTGCAGGAAGGAAATAATAAATATCACAGTAGAAATCAATGAAATTGAAAAAAGAAAAGCAAAGGAGAAAGTCAATGAAACCAAAAGCTTTGAAAAGACCAATAAAATTAATATGTCCCTAATATGACTGAAAAGAAGAAAGAAGACAGAAATTAACAGTATCTAGAATGAAAGAGGGGTTATTACTATGGACCCTGCAGATATTAAAAGGATAATCAGGGAACACTCCAAAAAACTGTACACAATTTAGATGAAATGGAACAATTCTTTGGAAACCACAAACCAGGAAAACTCACCCAAAATGAAATAGACAACTGCATAGCCTTACAATTATTTAAAAAATTGAACTCATAGTTTAAAACCTTCTAAAATATAAATCTCCAGATCCAGATGGTTTCATGGGTTAATTCTACCAAACACTTAAAGAGGAAATAGTAAAAATTCTACATAGTCTTTTCACAGAAAAACAAAATCGGAAAAAACAATTTCCAAGTAATTTTTATGAGGTCAGTACCATACTGATCCCAAGATCAGAAAAAGACAGTACAAGAAAAGACAAATACAGACAAATATCCCTCATGAACACAGATGCAAACATCCTAAACAAAATGCTAACAAACCCATATGGAAAGATGCTCAACATCATTAGTTATTAGGAAAATGGAAGTCAAAACCATGAGATATTACTTAAAACTCACTAGGAGAGCTGTAATTAAAAAAGGGGGGGCAATAACAAGTACTGGTGAAAATATAGAGAAATTGGAACTCATACATTGTGGGTAGAAATGTAAAAAGGCACAGACATTTCGTAAAACAGTTTGATAATTCCTTTAACACTGCTGCTGCTGCTAAGTCGCTTCAGTCGTGTCTGACTCTGTGCGACCCCATAGACGGCAGCCCACCAGGCTCCTCTGTCCCTGAGATTCTCCAGGCAAGAATACTGGAGTGGGTTGCCATTTCCTTCTCCAATGCATGCATGCATGCTAAGTCGCTCCAGTCGTGTCTGACTCTGTGCGTCCCTATGGACAGCGGCCCACCAGGCTCCTCTGTCCACGGGATTCTCTAGGCAAGAATATTGGAGTGGGTTGCCATTTCCTTCTCCAAATTCCTCTAATAGTTAAGCATAAAATTATCATTTGACCTGGAAATTCTACTCCTACGTATATATCCAAGAAAGAGAAAACGTATACCAAAAAAATTATAACTTACAAACTCTTGTTCAGAGCAACATTACTCATAATAGTAAAAAATGGAAACAACAACAACAAAATGGAAACAAGCCACGTCTACCAACTGATGAATGGATAAACAAAATGCATATCCATATAACGGAATATTAATTTAGCCATTAAAAGGAATGAAGTACAGATACATTCTACAACATAGATAAACATTATGCTAAGTGAAAAAGGCCATATATTATATGACTAACAAAAAGTGGATTCGTTGTTGCCAAGAGTTGAGGGGAAGGAGGGATGAGGAGTCATTGCTTATTATGAGTACAGGATTGCTTTTTGGATGATGAAACTGTTGTAAAATTAGATAATGGTATTGGTTCCATAATACTGTGAATATACAAAAATTCAATACCTACTTATGATAAAAACAAACAAACACCTCTCAGCAAATTAGGAATAAAAAGGAATATCCTCAACCTGAAAAAACTACTGACACATGCCCAAACCCACCACTACCCCACCCTTACCCACACAACATACAAAACAAACTATACCTAACATCATATTTAATGGTGAATGTGCAAGAAGGAAGAGTTCCTTCTTGCACTGGGAATAGATTAGAAAGAAGGAGGTGAAACTGTCCCTATTTGCAGTCATGATAGTCTGTAAAAAATCCCAAGGAATCTACAAAAAACAAAGTTCTAAAAGTAGTTTGTGAGTTTAGCAAGGTCACAAGATGGCAAGGATACACAGAAGAACTATACAAAAAAGATCTTCACGACCCAGATAATCATGATGGTGTGATCACTCACCTAAAGCCAGACATCATGGAATGTGAAGTCAAGTGGGCCTTGGGAAGTATCACTGCAAACAAAACTAGTGGAGGTAATGGAATTCCAGTTGAGCTATTTCAAATCCTAAAAGATGATGCTGTGAAAATGATGCACTCAATATGTTAGCAAATCTGGAAAACTCAGCAGTGGCCACAGGACTGGAAAAGGTCAGTTTTCATTTCAATCTCCAAGAAAGGCAATGCCAAAGAATGCTCAAACTACTACACAATTGCGCTCATCTCACACACTAGTAAAGTAATGCTCAAAATTCTTCAAGCCAGCCTTCAGCAATACGTGAACCGTGAACTTCCAGATGTTCAAGCTGGTTTTAGAAAAGGCAGAGGAACCAGAGACCAAATTGCCAACATTTGCTGGATCATTGAAAAAGCAAGAGAGTTCCAGAAAAGCATCTATTTCTGCTTTATTGACTGTGCCAAAGCCTTTGACTGTGTGGATCACAATAAACTGTGGAAAATTCTTCAAGAGATGGGAATACCAGACCACCTGACCTGCCTCTTGAGAAACCTGTATGCAGGTCAGGAAGCAACAGTTAGAACTGGACATGGAACAACAGACCGGTTCCAAATAGGAAAAGGAGTATGTCAAGGCTGTATATTGTCACACTGCTCATCATGAGAAACGCTGGGCTATAAGAAGTACAAGCTGGAATCAAGATTTCTGGGAGAAATATCAATAACCTCAGATATGCAGATGACATCACCCTTATGGCAGAAAGCAAAGAACTAAAGAGCCTCTTGATGAAAGTGAAAGAGGAGACTGAAAAAGTTGCCTTAAAGCTCAACATTCAGAAAACTAAGATCATGGCATCCGGTCCCATCACTTCATGGCAAATAGATGGGGAAACAGTGGAAACAGTGGCTGACTTAATTTTTGGGGGCTCCAAAATCACTGCAGATGGTGACTGCAGCCATGAAATTAAAAGACGCTTACTCCTTGGAAGGAAAATTATGACCAACCTAGACAGCATATTAAAAAGCAGAGACATTACCTTGTCAACAAAGATCCATCTAGTCAAGGCTATGGTTTTTCCAGTGGTCATGTATGGATGTGAGAGTTGTACTATAAAGAAAGCTGAGTGCTGAAGAATTGATGCCTTCAAACTGTGGTGTTGGAAAAGACTCTTGAGAGTCCCTTGGACTGCAAGGAGATCCAGCCAGTCCATCCTAAAAGAGATCAGTCCTGGGTATTCATTGGAAGGACTGATGTTTGAAGCTGAAACTCCAATATTTTGGCCACCTAATGCGACAAGCTGACTCATTTGAAAAGACCCTAATGTTGGGAAAGATTGAGGGCATGAGGAGAAGGGGACGACAGAGGATGAGATGGTTGGATAGCATCACTGACTCAATGGACATGAGTTTGAGTGAACTCCAGGAGTTGGTGATGGACAGGGAGGCCTGGCGTGCTGTGGTTCATGGGGTCACAAACAGTCGGACATGACTGAGTGACTGAACTGTAACTGTAACAGGGTATAAAATTAACCTGCAAAAGTCAACTATATTAATGACAATATTATAAAGATGGAGAACAGGCTAAATGTCTTTAGGGGCTAGGGAGGAAAGTATGGAAGGAAGTGGCAGTAGCTACAAAAAAGTAACACAGGTGATTCCTGTGAAAGAACTGTTCTATTTCTTGACTGTGGTGGTGGTCACATGAAGCCACCTATGTAATACAGTTGCATAGAACTAAATACACACAGGGGGCTCAGATGGTAAAGCATCTGCCTGCAGTGCGGGAGACCCAGGTTTGATCCCTGGGTTGGGAAGATCCCCTAGAGAAGGAAATGGTCACCCACTCCAGTACTCTTGCCTGGAAAATTCCATGGACTGAGAAGTCTGGTGGGGAGTCCACCAGGAGTCCACGGGGTGGCAAAGAGTCGGACATGACTGAACAAACACATTCATTCTAAACACACACAAACAAATGAGTGCATGTAAAACTGGTGAGATATGAATAAGGTGAGTAGACTGTATCAATGTCAGTTTCCCTGATACTGTACTATAAATATGTGAGATGTTACCACTGGGGAAACTAGATGAAGGGTATACAGGATCCGTATTGTTTTTCACAAGTTCATGTGAACCTACAGTTATCTCAAAATAAAAAAGTAAACAAAAAGTCAACTGGAACTCACATACATTGCTAATAGGAATGCAAAAAGGTACATCTGGAAAATAATTTGTTAGTTTCTTATAAAGTTAAACATGCACTGGCCATACGACCCAGGCCTAGATATTTACCTTAGAAAATTAGAAACTTATATTCACACAAAAACTGTACACAGGTATATGCAGCAGCTCTATTTTTAATTGTTAAACAATATAAATGTCCTTCAGCGGGTAAATGGATACATAAAATGTGGTATATCCTGACAACAGACTACTACTTAACAATACATAGGATTGAACCCCTGATACATGCTATAATTTGTACTCATCTCAAAGACAGAATGCAAGAAGTCAGTCTGAAAAAAGGTTACTTACTATATAATTCCATTTGTATGACATTCTTAAAAAGTAAAACTATGGTCATGTAGAAGAGTAGTTACCAGGAGTTAGAATGGGGGAAGGGTGTGACTACGAAGGGTTAGTACAAGGGATTTTTTTGGTACCCTGGTTCTGATGGTGCTCACAGGAATCTATACCTGTAAAATTCATTAACTGTGCACTAAAATAAAAAAGTCGATCTTTCGTGTGTTAATTAAAAATTAAAGGAAATTTAAAAAAAGGCAATTTTGACATCTAAAACTTACAGTTAATACATTCACAGGGGCCATTTAGAATTTGGTCTGTAGCATAATTCCAGATACAGTAGTATGGAGCTCACAGAGCATTACATGAAAATCTCTTAACTCAAACTTCAACTAAGAAAGAAAAGCTTTGGTTTTAATGTCAAAAATGCTCAGTATACACCATATAAAGAACATTTATTTTAGTTATCTTTACTTGAATTATAGCTGAAAACATGTTGAATAAGCATCCGTTAATTTTTTCTAATGTTAGTTTTGCTGATACATAAATGATAGCCATAATAATCGTTAATAGTAAATAAACAGGTTGCATGGACTATAATTGGACTAAAGCCATATTATATTAGACTCATATAACTTGAGACTAAGAAAAATTTTATAACTCTTTGATTAAGATATTAGATTAAAAGCCAAGGCATTATATCAAACCAAGAGTGATATGCATTATAATCAAATAAAGTATTGTTGTGGAGAGATAAGAAAGTGTTAATTATTAATTACTAATATTTATTAATAATTAATAATTATTAAGTTATAAAATTTAAGTAAATAATCCACTTTATAAAAATCCTTGAATACACAAGGTATTTTTAAAATGTATCCTAAATGCAACATTCAAATCAAGGAAATGGTAAATGATATGCATTCAAGTCAACCAAGTTAAAAATATTACTTAGCTACAATTATTTCTGGAAGCATATAGGTTTCTAATTATGCCTATGATTATTCTGAACTTACAAAGAGGAAATATGAGCTCAACCTATCTATGAAATGGATCAGACCTTCAGCTGCTTCCAGACGGCTTCTGCATTAAACTGAACAATCTATACAGAAATTCCAATGATGACATAAATCTGCATGTTCTGGATTTCCTTCACATTTTATGGAACATTGGTCCCACTGTAGCTATAATATCTGCATAGGGAGCACTCTGGCTCAGCTCAATAGCCTGATGTTTTTTTAGGATAAGAAAGCTATAAAATTTGGCAGCAGTTTGTTTTCGGTCACTATTTCTGCAGAGCTTCATCAGACTAAAGTATTGCATTCCCATCTTGTTGGATTCCTGGGAAAACAATTATAAAAGAGGAAAGGGAAATAAGATCATTAGAAACAAAGCAGGCTGTGGATGTATAATGAACAATAAATATTGGTATTTTTGATAAGTGACTAAAATTCTTAAATGAAGAAATGCAAATGATTCATTAGGAAACATAAAAAAAATAGGTCATTGAGCACAGCTTGGTTCATTGAGAAAATACACGCAAAAGAACTCTAATGTGTTATACAAATTTCAGTGCGTTATACAAATGTTAGGTCTATTGATGTTAACATAAATGGCTCCTGGGAAAAGTGCAATTAATTGAGACTTGCAGGCAGAAAAAAGTCCACAGGACCTTGGGAATCTTCAAAAACAATGATTATCAGCCTGTCAGGCTTGTTTTATAGGTACCGCAGGGTGGAGTTAACTAAACAACTCTAGTGGTAAATGTAATGGCAGGGGAATATGACTAAATAAATATCTTCCAGTTTCTTTGCACAGATTAAAAAGACATTGGTTCACTATAGGACACCTGTGAATCTACTTGAAAAACTGACATGCAATAAAGTATTTAATTAGACTGCACTTGGAATCAGATTTCTAGAGAAGGAGTATTGTGTTTTAGTTAGAAATACTATGGTGAATACTGGCCAGTATCCCGGAGAATATTGTACTAATTTGGTAGCTGTGAAGCAATTTTTTAAAAAGACCATATACAAGGGTCTTTTTTTTTTTTTTTTTTTTTGCCAGTCCATAACATTTGACTGATGGCTCAGATGGTAAAGAATCTGCCTGTACTGCATGAGACACAGATTCAGTCCCTGGCTCTGGAAGATCCCCTGGAGAAGGGAATGACTACCCACTCCAGTATTCTTGCCTGGAGAATTTAATGGAGAGATGAGCCTGGTGGGCTACAGTCTATGGGGTCACAAAAAGTCGGACACAACTGAGCAACCAACACTAACTTTTAACAAACTGACAAGTTAAATATTTTATCATACTTTAATCTCAACCAAAGGAGTAGCATAGCACAGTGTCAGCAACCTTTGAGATGGCATGCCAAGCCTTCATTTATTCCCTCTCTTGAGGAGACAAGATGTGGTTTGGGTGGTTTTCCCCAGGGAGAGAGCAGGGACAGCCTCATAAATTTCAAGAACCCTTTTGAAAAACACCCTGCGAGGATTATTCTGTTTCCTCCAGGAGCTCCTCTAAAATGAAGGTAAAGAAATAAAGGAAGAAGAGAAATACAAAGTGGAAGAATTATCAGACTTAGAGAAAGCTGAAACCTACATGCCAGCAGAGAGGAGAATCAGCAAAAGGCAAGACAATTTGAGATACAGAACCTAGACCCTGCTTATGGAAAGCATTTTAGGAACTTATTAGGAGAACAAGAATTTCTGAGGAATGTAGTAACCTCTAGACTGAGATTAGTGAACTGCACCATCCAATGGATTTTCAGCCTCTAGCCAGCCCTGCTCACTTTTGACTGGCCAGACCCTATGACTCAAATTGGCATGTGCCAATTCCTTAATCAATCCTGTTCCTTCTATTTCTCATGACTAATAGGGATTTTACACAATTCAGTGGTTTTTGTATACCAATCAAAAAACTCACTTTAAACAACTCTAGTTTGTTTAAACTCTGAAATCAGGGGAGATTCTGCCAGCAACCAAGGACCTCTCAATTCAGTCCCAAATGGGTTTTTCCTCCAACTGCAACCCAAAGCTTCATATCTGTCTTCCCGTCCCTACAGAGTTTATTTGTGCCACTAAATGGGTAAATGTATATAGACAGAATTTTACTTTCCTTCTAGGCTCTCTAATTATTTAATGTATTTTACAGTGTCTACTATATCACATTGTTAAAGCCATTCATCAATTTATCTTTGCATTTCAAAAATCTGGACATAAGGCCAGCATATACTTATGCTCAGTATTTAATGGTAAAATTTGAGTGTAAGTACAATAAAACATGAAAAATGTGGAAAAAAGGAGCATTTCCAGCAGTGAAAACCTCCCTATGAGAACATGCCTCTTGCAAAGGATCTCCTTGATCCTTCCCCAAAAGAGGAGAAGAGGAAACATGAGAAGAAGGACGTGGTCCAGAGCCCAATTCCTACTCTATGGATGTGAAATGCCCAGGATACTATAAAATCACCACCAGCTCTAGCCATGCACAAACACTAGTAGTTTTGTGTGTCGGCTGCTCCTTGTTGTTGCCACCCTACAGGAATAAAAGCAAGGCTTACTGAAGGATGCTGCTTCAGACAGAAGTAGCACCAAAGAATCCAAAATCAAGATGAGTGGGAAACCATCCCAAGAAACACATTTGAACCAAACAGCAACAAAACCCCTAAATGAAAGAAAGCCTAGGAAAAGATCAGTGATTATAGGCAGCAGTATGTCATAAGCTGGAAATGAAGAGTGAAGTTAAAAACATGAGAATTCCTTAAAAGGTTACTTGGAAACAATTAGACCCTCAGGTTTACTCCACCACCTCACAGAACCAGGAGACCTTTAGTCCTGAACCCTAGCAGGAGGCAGAAAGTTGTCTTTCTGGAGATACCAACTATGAGGTATAGGAGGCACTGTGGAAGAGAAGTGTTACAAACTGGGGTGGGGGGTGGGGGGGTCAAGGGAAATTCTAATGTCTAAACAGTGAGACTGCCAGCTTCTCCCTTACTCCCTTTTGGTTCCTCAACCATGGACGTCATGCTTATATCTCCTAGACAGTAGATCTGACCATGCAAAAATAGACCATTCCAAGGAAAAAAATTCTATAGATAATGACATCTGTGTGCCTATGTATTGGCGGGGGTGGGGACACTCAAAATTATCTTGAAATGAAGACAAGAAGTCTATAAGCCCCACCCATGCTTATATAACCTCCAATCAGCTTTTTGGTGTCTCATTCTTAAATAAAAACCAAAGATCTATTAAACACTTGGATAAAATTTCTAATATCCAAGAGAATCACTAAGGAAACAGACAATGAGGGCAGTAGGAGAAAGCTATAATCTCTGAAAATTAAGAGAAGATACCATCCACAAAAAATGATTAGGATGCTATTGAGAGAAAACAGATCAGTGGTTGCTGGGGGCTGGGGGAGGGGGACCAGTGGGGGAGATGAGACAAGGGATTATCAAGAGACACAAGGAAACTTCTGGAGATTATAGATATGTTCACTATCTTGACTGTGGTGAGTTTCCATAAATATATCAAAATTTATCTAACTATATATTTTTAAATAGGTATGGTTTATTGTTATGTTAATCATACTTCAATAAAAAATGTAAATAAATAGATTGTGAAACTCACTCAGTAGTATCCAACTCTTTGTGACCTCAGGGACTATACAGTCCATGGAATTCTCAAAGCTAGAATACTAGAGTGGGTAGCTGTTCAGATGCTATAAAATAAAATAATTTAATAATAAAATTATTAATAAAAATAATTAATAATGAGAAAAAACTCCTGGAAAACAAAAAAAATCAATAAAAATGAGGATAAAGCTGAAGAAATCTTCTAGAGCAATAAAGAACTATGGACAGACATTCATGACATTGTACAGGGGTCAGGAATCAAGACCATCCCCAAGAAAAAGAAATGCAAAAAGGCAAAATGGTTTTCTGAGGAGGCCTTACAAATAGCTGTGAAAGAAGAGAAATGAAAGGCAAAGGAGAAAAGGAAGTATACACCCATTTGAATGCAGAGTTTCAAAGAACAGCAAGGAGAGATAAGAAAACTTCCTCAGTAATCAATAGAGGAAATAGAGGAAAACAATAGA
Source organism: Ovis aries (assembly GCF_016772045.2). Lineage (NCBI taxonomy): Eukaryota > Metazoa > Chordata > Mammalia > Artiodactyla > Bovidae > Ovis > Ovis aries. The sequence continues at coordinate 59,530,303 of NC_056066.1, forward strand.
ATGGGAAAGACTAGAGATCTCTTCAAGAAAATTAGAGACACCAAGGGAACATTTCATGCAAAGATGGGCTCAATAATGGACAGAAATGGTATGGATCTAACAGAAGCAGAAGATATTAAGAAGAGATGGCAAGAATACACAGAAGAACTGTACAAAAAAGATCTTCACAACCCAGATAATCACGGTGGTATGATCACTCACCTAGAGCCAGACATCCTGGAATGCAAAGTCAAGTGGGTCTTAGGAAGCATCATTATGAGCAAAGCTAGTGGAGGTGATGGAATTCCAGTGGAGCTATTTCAAATCCTAAAAGATGATGCTGTGAAAGTGCTGCATTCAATACGCCAGCAAAGTTGGAAAACTCAGCAGTGGCCACAGGACTGGAAAAAGTCAGTTTTCATTCCAATCCCAAAGAAAGGCAATGCCAAAGAATGCTTAAACTACTGCACAATTGCACTCATCTCACACGCTAGCAAAGTAATGCTCAAAATTCTCCAAGTGAGGCTTCAACAGTATGTGAACCGTGAGCTTCCAGATGTTCAAGCTGGATTTAGAAGAGGCAGAGGAACCAGAGATCAAATTGCCAACATTTGCTGGATCATCAAAAAAGCAAGAGAGTTCCAGAAAAACCTCTACTTCTGCTTTATTGGCTAGCCAAAGCCCTTGACTGTGTGGATCACAACAAACTGAAAAATTCTTCAAGAGATGGGAATACCAGACCACCTGCCCTGCCTCCTGAGAAATCTGTATGCAGGTCAGGAAGCAACAGTTAGAACTGAACATGGAACAACAGACTGGTTCCAAATCAGGAAAGGAGTATGTCAAGGCTGTATATTGTCACTCTGCTTATTTAATTTATATGCAGAGTACATCATGAGAAAGCACCATGGGTGAAGCACCAGCTGGAATCAAGATTTCTGGGAGGAATATCAATAACCTCAGATATGCAGGTGACTACCCTTATGGCAGAAAGCAAAGAACTCAAGAGCCTCTTGATGAAAGTGAAAGTGGAGAGACAAAAAGTTGGCTTAAAGCTCAACATTCAGAAAACTAAGATCATGGCATCTGGTCCCATCACTTCATGGCAAATAGACAGGGAAACAATGAAAGACTTTATTTTCTTGGGCTCCAAAATCACTGCCATGGTGACTGCAGCCATGAAATTAAAAGACGCTTGCTCCTTGGAGGAAAAGTTATGACCAACCTAGACATCATATTAAAAAGCAGAGACATTACTTTGCCAATAAAGGTCCATCTAGTCAAAGCTATGTATGGTTTTTCCAGTAGTCATGTATGGATGTGAGAGTTGTGCTATAAACAAAGCTGAGCACTGAGGAACTGATGCTTTTGAACTGTGTTGTTGGAGAAGACTCTTGAGAGTCCCTTGGACTGCAAGGAGATTCAACCAGTCAATCCTAAAGGAAATCAGTCCTGAATATTCATTGGAAGGAGTGATGTTGAAGCTGAAACTCCAATACTTTGGCCACCTGATACGAAGAACTGACTCATTGGAAAAGACCCTGATGTTGGGAAAGATTGAGGGCAGGAGAAGGAGACAACAGAGGATGAGATGGTTGAATAGCATCACCAACTCAATGGACATGAGTCTGAGTAAACTCTGGGAGTTTGTGATGGACAGGGAAGCCTGGCGTGCTGCAGTCCTTGGGGTCGCAAACAGTCGGACACAACTGAGCGACTAAACTGACTGAAAAGAATAAAAAGATGAAACCAAGATAGGGGGAAAAAGATTTTTTAAAAAGTAAAGGTGCAATTCAGAATATCCAACATCTGACCCATAGGCAGTCCAATAAGGCAAAAATTCAAGAAATAAAAAAATGATAATCCAATTCAAGGACATGAACTCTCAGAATAAAGAATCTACTATATGCTTAGAACAATAAATGAAAACGACCTATACCAGAGCACATCATAATGAAATTTCAAGGTTCTAGGGATAAAGGAAAGATCTAAAAGCTTCCAGAGAGAAAATAAAGATCACCTACAAAGGACCACCAACCAAGCAGCATCTGACTTTTCCTTAACAACACAGATGCCTAGAAAAGTTACAAAGCCTTCAATATCTGAGAGGTATTATTTTCAAACTACGTTCAGATACATCCAATAAAGTTTATGGTAAAATAGAGACATTTTCAGACTTGTATGTAGGGTCTCTATCACCTATGCACTCTTTATTTCAAGAAATTATGACAGCATGTTGACCATCAAAAAAAAAAAATCAAGATAAAGATCAAAGCACCAAGAAACAGAGGAACATAAGAAAGAGACATAGGAATTCCCTTGTGGTAAAAGAATGTCCCAAGACAAAAACTGTGGAGTAACCAGTCCAAATTGGAACAAGAGTAGGATGAACTCTGGGAAGGATACTTTCAAAAGAAAAAAAGGAGCTGATGAATCAACTGATGTAGCTGATCATACTAAAAGCTGTTTTATTTTATTATCAGAGAGTTTAGAAAAAGAATTAAAGATGGGTATATAAACACTAAGCAAATGGGGAAAATGAGGTCATGATTAACTAAAAGAAAAACCTATAAAGTTGACAAGGAATGTGATTATGCTATGAAGGTTCAATTTAAAGTAATTTTTACATAGTGGTGGCAATTGATGGTTGTCCCTTAATATCTATTCTCTTCTTCTTCCATAGCAATAGAATTATTAGCTGGGTCCATGGTTATCAGATAAAAGGCTTCCCTGGTGGTGCAGAGGTTAAAGTGTCTGCCTGCAATGTGGGAGACCTGGGTTCGATCCCTGGGTTGGGAAGATCCCCTGGAAAAGGAAATGGCAAACCACTCCAGTATTCTTGCCTGGAGAATCTCATGGACAGAGGAGCTTAGTGGGCTACAGTCCACGGGTCACAAAAGTCGGACACGACTGAGCGACTTCACTCACTCACTCATGGTTACTAGATAAAGACTACATTTCCCAGCTAGATGTAGTGAAATTATTAAAAGTGCTGGTCAGTTAAATGTGAAATGTGATGCATATAATTTCTGGGATATATCCTTAAAGGAAACTTTGCTGCTGACTGGAATGCAAACATGGTGGATAGTTAGCCATTTGGGATCCTGAGAACAAAGAAAATGAGATAAAGGGCACCTGGCTGCTGACAACTTTGTGAGCATAGTTGCATTACCAGTTAGTACTTTATCTGAGAGAGAAATAAACTTATTTCTTTTTAAGCCACTGACATTTTGGTTCTGTGACAATCAAACCTGCATCATGATGATTGCAATTGTAACACTATAATGGCTGAATACTGTACTGAAGATAGACTGGGGTTGGGGAGATATAACTAAGTTAAATTTTCATTTTCTGTTGAAAGAAGTCAACAGATAAAATGTAAAGCTGAAATATTAGGAAAGAGGAGTAAGAACTTGTAATTAGAAGTATAGATACAAATCTAAAAGAAATAGTTCAGTTTCCTCTGGAAAGCAGAACTTAGGGATAAGGAAGGGATAGGACAAAGACTTCTGTGCTTCCCTTTCAGCCTTACAGCATAGTACTACTGAACTTTCAAAATTATATGCATGGATGGGGCTTCCCTAATGGTTCAGTGGTAAAAAATTCGCCTGCAGTGGTTTGATTCCTGGATCAAGAAGATTCCCTGGAGGTGGAAATGGCAACCTACTCCAATATTCTTACCTGGAAAAAAATCCTGTGGACAGAGGAGCCTGGCAGGCTACAGTCCATGGGGTTGCAAAGAGTCAGACATGACTGGGTGACTAAGCATGAATTATTTTGATAAAAACATGTTAAAATTTGAAATTATCTTTTTTGTTCTTAAATTGTTATAAATTTAATTACATATTGAGAATTAGTTGACAGCCTGCTAAATATAAGAATGAGACATAGCATAGATGTCTAAGGACATGCATATGGGTAAGAATTGATTACAGCATATGGGCACCAAAAACAAACTCATACTTAGCCCTGGGTATACAGCTTACAATAAATTTCACTATAGAGTAATTTGGCCTCAACAAGATCACAGTGAAAATGGTTTCATTTTTATTAATATCTAGAGGATTGAACTCAACTTTTTATTTATTTTTAAAACTAAAAACAGTGTTGATAAACCCTACCAAGTCTTACCTGCAAACTATGTAACATCTGAAGTATTCTTGAATTCCATCTTTCTGCCTCAATATTTTGTTCATTCCCCCATAACTCCTGTTTGAATAATTGATAAAATATTTCCTTTAATCAAAATTTATTGACTGTTTACTATCTGCCAGCCATAGTGTAGAAAGAAACACAAGACACACAACCGTAACATGGGGTCCTGCCAAATAAGGAGGTTATCGTCTGCAGTTGAGAGAATAAGACTAACAAACAGATACAGCTCAGTTTTTATAGGCTGATATCTATGCTCCCAGGCTATGTTCTGACAAGGGGCTCTAGAGTAGGAGATTCTGCATCTGTATTGGTGACGCATCCCAGGCATTGTGCCCTTACTTTTAAAGGTAAAGATGACCACTTTTGGCTAGGACTGTCCCAGCTCTGGTCAATCTGAACTCAGATAACAGGAGTAAACATAAAGCTAGAGAAGAAATGCATTATAAAGATCTTTATTTGAATTTATCTGGTGATATAAAGGTTCTAACAATAACTGATGTTTAGTGAGTTGTATCCAATTGGGTTAGGAACCTTTCAAATTTCAAGGGTGCCTTGTCCAAAAAAAGATCAACACACTGCCTTTCATGTTATGTGAATAGATCCAACTTTTCAATCTTCTTTTCAGTTTTAAGTCACTTGCAGAAACACCATAATATTTAAAAGTTGTAAACTTGAAATCCCTTCACAGGAACTCACTCTAAGTCTCCTTACCAACTAACAACTTATAAACTGAGAACAGAACTGAGCATAGGAAAGGTGCTGATAAGTCTAATGAAAAACGTCTAATAAAAAAAGGTGCTGATAAGTCTACAAAGGGTTTGGGGTGGGGGTGGGCGAGCAGCACAGATCTGACCTATTAATAGTTCATAATTTTTCCTATGTTATCTTTGTTATCATGCAACCTAACAGCTTCTGTGTTACCCTTATCACACCTCCATTGTTTGTCAAGCTTTCACGTATACCTCTGGAGTCCAGACACTTCCTAACAGTGCTTTCAATTTCATCGACTCCAAGATGACTTCAGAAAGCTTCAGAATATTCTATATGATATTTTAAATCATCTAAGGCTAAAGGGACTGCCAAGTCCCCATTCCTGCCAGCTACACTGGCTTCCTGGTTCTGCCTATACAGCATCCTTTCGTACATTCCAAAGACACTGATCTGAAAATATGGTCAATATTATTCTGAAGAGTTTTCTAAATTCTTCTAGGTAAAATTTATGTTTATTCCTTACTAGTTGATTCTGGGATAAATTAGTTCACCCAATTACCAATGTTTTATTTTATTGTTAAATACACAAAAGCTATTTTTCAAATGTGAAAAGTAATGGCCCAACTTCTTGTTACAGATCTATGAGAAGGCAGTTTCACCTATATTGTACAACTCAACTAACCAGGAAAAGCCTCAGAAAAATAGTCTGTGCACTTTGCTGAAGCCTGCCTACTTGATCTATCTGGATACCCTACAGCTGAGTCCACTGTGTGGAAAGCCTAGTTGATTATTAAAACAGTTGAACCTGTGATGTGTTATGGTTTTCTTGACCATATGTGAAAATAACCTGTGTCTAGAAGCAAAGAAGAACTGTACAAAAACAAACAAACAAACAAATGTAAAAAAAAAGAAGAACTGTACAAAAAAAGATCTTCAAGACTCAGATAATCATGATGCTGTGATCACTCACCTAGAGCTAGACATCCTGGAATGTGAAGTCAAGTGGGCCTTAGAAAGCATCACTATGAACAAAGCTAGTGGAGGTGATGGAATTTCAGTTGAGCTATTTCAGATCTTGAAAGATGATGCTGTGAAAGTGCTGCAGTCAATATGCCAGCAAATTTGGAAGACTCAGCAGTGGCCACAGGACTGGAAAAGGTCAGTTTTCATTCCAATCCCAAAGAAAGGCAATGCCAAGGAATGTTCAAACTACTGCACAATTGTGCTCATCTCACATGCTAGTAAAGTAATGCTCAAAATTTTCCAAGCCAGTCTTTAGCAATACATGAACCGTAAACTTCCAGATGTTCAAGCTGGTTTCAAAAAAGGCAGAGGAACAAGAGATCAAACTGCCAACATTTGCTGGATCATCAAAAAAAGCAAGAGAGTTCCAGAAAAACATCTATTTCTGCTTTATTGACTATGCCAAAGCCTTTGACTGTGTGGATCACAATAAACTGGAAAATTCTGAAAGAGATGGGAATATCAGACCATCTCACCTGTCTCTTGAGAAACCTGTATGCAGGTCAGGAAGCAACAGTTAGAAATGGACATGGAACAACAGACTGGTTCCAAATAGGAAAAGGAGTACGTCAAGGCTGTATATTGTCACCCTGCTTATTTAACTTATATGCAGAGTACATCATGAGAAACTCTGGGCTGGAAGAAGCACAAGCTGGAATCAAGATTTCTGGGAGAAATATCAATAACCTCAGATATGCAGATGACACCACCCTTAATGCAGAAAGTGAAGAGGAACTAAAAAGGCTCTTGATGAAAGTGAAGGAGAGTGAAAAAGTTGGCTTAAAGATCAACATTCAGAAAACTAAGATCATGGCATCTGGTCCCATCACTTCATGGCAAATAGATGGGGAAACAGTGGAAACAGTGTCAGACTTTATTTTGGGGGCTCCAAAATCACTGCAGATGGTGACTGCAGCTATGAAATTAAAAGACGCTTACTCCTTGGAAGGAAAGTGATGACCACCCTAGACATCATATTTAAAAGCAGAGACATTACTTTGCCAACAAAGGTCTGTCTAGCCAAGGCTATGGTTTTTCCAGTAGTCATGTATTGATGTGAGAGTTGGACGGTGAAGAAAGCTGAGCGCCGAAGAATTGATGCTTTTGAACTGTGGTGTTGGAGAAGACTCTTGACAGTCCCTTGGACTGCAAGAAGATCCAACCAGTCCATCCTAAAGGAGATCAATCCTGGGTGTTCACTGGAAGGACTGATGTTGAAGTTGAAACTCCAATACTTTGGCCACCTCATGCAAAGAGTTGACTCATTAGAAAAGACCCTAATTCTGGGAAGGATTAGGGGCAGGAGGAGAAGGGGACGACAAAGAATGAGATGGCTGGATGGCATCACTGACTGGATGTACATGGGTTTGGGTAGACTCCAGGTGTTGGTGATGGACAGGGAGGCCTGGCATGCTGTGATTCATGGGGTCGCAAAGAGTCGGACACGACTGAGTAACTGACCTGAACTGAACTGAGAAGCAAAAAGAAAGGTGAAAGTGACTCAGCTGTCTTCTGGCTCAGCTGTTTGGATGCTTCAGGTAAAATTTTCAGGTATTTATTCTGTCCTAGATTATCCAGAGAATTCAGTCATATGAAAAAAAACAATTTAATAGTCTTGGAACTCATTATACAGATAATTTATCTAAAAACAAACTAATATTAGGCATTACTAGGTGCTTCGATATTATTTACTAAGAAACTTTTTGTCAAAATTTATTACAATCTTAAAAATGCCTTCAGCACTGTGGGACAGGGATTATAGAAAGGTGACAGTAATCTCTGTGGAGTCAGGTGAGTCAGATATTAGCTCAGGCTTTGCTATTGACTTGTGGTCCTCTGTGCAGACCATTCCCTTTGAACCTTGTATTCCTTTAACCAAAGTTTATGCTTTAACCTTCAATTTCATTCTTATTTTGTTTCCACAAATGATGAACAGTTAAGAAATACAGTCAGGAATGGGAAATGGTCAGTAAAGACCATTCCCTTTTTCTGATGTCTAGAAGTCAGAACATTTTTTCATTTGAAAAATAAAATTTCAAATGTCTTAAGGCATACCCCATGATATACCTGTTTCTTTAGAGAGGTTTTAATAACTTTAAAAAATGACTATCAACATTTTAACCAGGACTACATTTGATAAGCATAAAAATCTCATATCTTTAAAAACATCACTTGAAATTTCAAAATAAATCAAAGAAAGAATAAAAGATCAAAGCAATTCTACATATGCTCTGTCAAGCTAATCATACACATCTTTGTTAAGATCACAAATTTAAACTGTAATTTTAGAAAGTAACATGACAGCTAAAAATAATTTTAAGGTAAATAAGGTGTTAACTATTTAGGAACAAAGTTTTAAAGAACATTCTCAAGACTATACATCTATTTACCAATTCTATTGGACAATTTTCAATTTCCTGTACCAAGATGGCATTCATTAAAGATGATTCCTCAGCAGCTGAAGATACCATTTCAACAATATCCTGCTAAAGCAAATTAGAGAAATAAAGGTAAGTCATCACAGTAGTAGTAGTCATCACAGAAACAATCTCATTTTGTTAAATGATTTAATCACATGGATGCTCATTTCTAAAACTAATTTAAAATACTATCTGCATTCTCAAAATATCATTTCTGAAATATCCCAGACTTAAATATTCCTGTTTTCTTTTTGCCTCCCACACATGAAGAACTTGCATGTTCTGCCCTCATTGCTTTTTTCCTCCTATATCTTATTCCTATATTCTATATTATATTTTACATTCTTATTCTTCCAATATCTTTTCCCCTCCTATTTCTGTCACTACCACAGACCTCATATCAAAAATCTCTGCTGCTGTGCATCTGAGACCATTTCTTTTGAAGCAGTCTGTCTTTGCCCTAGTCCCCTACCTTTATTTTCATGCCAGAACCAGGTAGCAGAGGAAGAACTGTAAGCAGAGGTAATGAGAATGGGACAAGTGATATTAATATCCCTTCCTAGGGCTATGACAGGATTCTCGTCACTGCTGCTGGAGCTGCCAACGGCAAGAGAAAAGAGAAACTGTGTCCACTGGAAGGGAAGTGGAAGAAGAGAAATTCTCCATTCCCATTTCTCCTTTCTCATCACTATAGAAACTGCTGGCCCCCTTTTCATCTTCAACCTGTCTCCAAGCTTCATTCCCCAACCGGGATCTATGATTGTGACTAAGTTAGAAGCTTCTTACAATAGAGCTTATTTGACGTTTCACTTTAGCTTTAAAAAATTTGCATGAGTATAATGGGTTGCATTTGATTCTTTAATATACATGCTTGAGGAGCCCTATCATGTTTTCCATTTTGATTTCTGTGAATATTCCACATTTTAGACAGCTTCAATTATGCAGTTAATTCACACAAAAATTGTTTGAATTTTTGAAAGATTTGAAAATGAATAATCAGAATCAACAGTTTTCTGTGTTCAAATTAACTGTGATCCCATTCCTGACTATATTTCTTATCTGTTCACCATTTCTGAAAGTAGAATAAGAATGGAATTGAAGGTTAAAGCATAAATTCAGGTAAAGGAAGAAAGAATATTCAAACTGAATTTTCAAATTATTTATTTATTAATTTTCAAATTATTTTGAAATCTCAATGGACATGAGTTTGAGCAATCTCTGGGAGTTGGTGATGGACAGGGAAGCTTGGAATGCTGCAGTCCGTGGGGTCGCAGAGTTGGACATGACTTAGCAACTGAACTGAACTGAACTGAAAGGAGCAAAAGGTTCAAAAGAACTAGTGCAACAATCTCTTTCCTTCACTCCAAGCACCAAAACTGGGAAAAACCAATTTTGTTAATCTGTTAAAAAATTAATAAACTAAACAAGCTTGCCTAATCATAATTTTCAGTACATGCATTCTAAGAAATGTCCAAGCCCAAATAAGGAAATTAGTAGTACTCACAACCCCGGATCTCAATACCTAGTATATGATCAAATATTTAGTAAAACATATTCTGTTTTAATACACTGTGAAATTGTCTTTCTTTCTAAGGGCATTCAGTTTCAACATGGATTGACTCTGAATCCCCTGAGTGGTTATCAAAATACAGTGAGGATGGAACAAACCAGAAAAGTACTGGTTTACTTTTATCTAGTGTGATATAATATTTACATTTGTAGAGTCAGTAAAGTGACATTTTGTAAAAAGGAAAAAAAAATTCCTTATTGTCAAATTCAGACTTAAACTGAAGAAAGTAGGGAAAACCACTAGACCATTCAGGTATGACATAAATCAAATCCCTTACAATTATACAGTGGAAGTGACAAAGAGATTCAAGGGATTAGATCTGATAGACAGACTGCCTGAAGAACTATGGACAGAGGTTTGTGACATTGTACAGGAGTCAGGGATCAAGACCATCCCCAAGAAAAAGAAATGCAAAAAGGCAAAATGGTTGTCTGAGGAGGCCTTGCAAATAGCTGTGAAAAGAAGAGAAATGAAAGGCAAAGGAGAAAAGGAAAGATACACCCATCTAAATGCAGAGTTCCAAAGAATAGCAAGGAGAGATAAGAAAGCCTTCCTCAGTGATCAATGCAAAGAAATAGAGGAAAACAATAGAATGGGAAAGACTAAAGGTCTCTTCCAGAAAATTAGAGACATCAAGGGAACGTTTCATGCAAAGATGGGCACAATAAAGGACAGAAATGGTATGGACCTAACAGAAGAAGTTATTAAGAAGAGGTGGCAAGAATACACAGAAGAACTATACCAAAAAGATGTTCATGACCAAGATAACCACAATGGTGTGATCACTCACCTAGGGCCAGACACCCTGGAATGCAAAGTCAAGTGGGTCTTAGGAAGCATCACTAAGAACAAAGCTAGTGGAGGTGATGGAATTCCAGTTGAGCTATTTCAAATTCTAAAAGAAGATGCTGTGAAAGTGTTGCACTCAATAGGCCAGCAAATTTGGAAAACCCGGCAGTGGCCACAGGACTGGAAAAAGGTCAGTTTTCATTCCAATCCCAAAGAAAGGCAATGCTAAAGAATATTCAATCTACCATGCAATTGCACTCATCTCACATGCTAGCAAAGTAATACTCAAAATTCTCCAAGCCAGGCCTCAACAGTATGTGAACTGAGAACTTCCAGGTGGTAAAGCTGGATTTAGAAGAGGCAGAGGAACCAGATATCAAATTGCCAGCATCCGATGGATCATCGAAAAAGCAGGAAAATATCAGAAAAACATCTACTTCTGCTTTATTGACTATGCCAAAGCCTTTGACTGTGTAGATCACAACAAACTGTGGAAAATTCTTCAAGAGATGGGAATACCAGACCATCTTACCTGCCTCCTGAAAAATCTGTACGCAGATCAAGAAGCAACAGCTAGAACTGGACATGGAACAGCAGACTGGTTCCAAACTCAGAAAAGTGTATATCAAGGCTGTATATTGTCACTCTGCTTATTTAACTTCTATGCATCATGTGAAATGCTGGGCTGGATGAAGCACAAGCTGGAATCAAGATTTCTGGGAGAAGTATCAATAACCTCAGATATGCAGATGACTCCACCCTTATGGCAGAAAGCAAAGACCTAAAGAGACTCTTGATGAAAGAGGAGAGTGAAAAGCTCGCTTAAAACTCAATACTCAGAAACGAAGATCATGACATCTGGTCCCATCACTTCATGGCAAATAGATGGGGAAACAAAACAGACTTTATTTTCTTGGGCTCCAAAATCACTGCCGATGGTGACTGCAGCCATGAAATTAAAAGATGCTTGCTCCTTGGAAGAAAAGCTATGACCAACCTAGATAGCATATTAACAAGCAGAGATATTACTTTGCCAACAAAGGTCTGTCTTTGTTGTTAAAGCTATGGTTTTTCCAGTAGTCATGTATAGATGTGAGAGTTGGACTATAAAGAAAGCTGAGCACTGAAGAATTGATGCTTTTTAACTGTGGTGTTGGGAAAAAACTCTTGAGGGTCCCTTGGACTGCAAGGAGATCCAACCAGTCAATCCTAAAGGAAATCAGTCCTGAATATTCATTGGAAGGACTGATGCTGAAGCTGAAACTCCATTACTTTGGCCACCTGATGTGAAGAACTGACTCGTTGGAAAAGACCCTGATGCTTGGAAAGACTGAAGGCCGGAGGAGAAGGGGACGACAGAGGATGAGATGGTTGGATGGCATCACCAACTCAATGGACATGAGTTTGAGCAAACTCTGGGAGTTGGTGATGGACAGGGAAGCCTGGCATGCTGCAGTCCATGGGGTGGCAGAGTTGGACATGACTGAATGACTGAACTGAACTGAAAGTGACATTGGGAAAATAATGGAAAGCACATTGTTTAAAACTATATTTTTAATAACTATGTTTTTCAAATAGAAATTAAATAATTTTATTGGTAATGGATCTTTAGATATTCTTTCAGATTCAAGACTGGGCTTCCCTGGTAGCTCAGCTGGTTAAGAATCCACCTGCAATGCAGGAGATCCCAGTTTGATTCTTGAGTCAGGAAGATCCCATGGAGAAGAGATAGACTACCCATTCCAGTCTTCTTGGGCTTGCCTGATGGCTCAGCTGGTAAAGAAGCTGCCTGCAATGTGAGAGATCTGGGTTTGATCCCTAGGTTGGGAAGATCCCCTAGAGAAGAGAATGGCTACCCACTCTAGTATTCTGACCTGGAGAATTCCATGGACTGTATAGTCAATGGGGTCTCAAAGAGTTGGACATGAATGAGTGACTTTCACTTTCCCTTCAGATTCAAGACCAAGGTAACTGGTGGATCTAACACATATTATTCAAGGAGGTAGGAGGGTGAATTTATGAATAGAAGGAAAACATAGGCATATTTCTTTGTAATAGGTGTATTGTCTAGAGTTTTTAAGGATTCCTTGATATATTGAATGTGAGGCCTCAGCATATGACCAGGTTCAGGTATAATAATTTATTCAGTGTACCATGCAAAATACTATTTCAGTATGAAACTACTTATCTTGTGATTTACTATAATATCTTAAACTTCTAGAAAAACTGTTTTGGATGGAAATTACATATTACCCTGTAGTACTGCTGCATACTAAGGAAGATATAGAATAACATAAGATGAAATATAAACTATAAATGTAAGAAGATATACCAGAGTTCCAATTTTCTTTCACTATATAAGTCAGGAAGATAATACTTTTATGATTCTCTTTGATTAACTTACATCAGAGTTAATGTTTTTATTGGTATCCTCATGAGAACTACATTTTGATCCATCAGTCACTTCCTTCCAAGTTCTAGGTTGACTCAACTCTTGCAGGAAATTTGGCTCTTTCATCACAGAGGTCTCTGAATTGTTAAGGAAGTAAAAAAGATTTCACCAAAGTATCTTTCAAACTTAAAACAGGAATATGGTTTTTACAAAAGAAAAGTTTTGATAGACAACTTAGAATCCATAAACTTAAGGATGCACAAGCTTTCTTGTAGCACCCCAAGTCTCACATATTTATTTTCCCTTTCCCCTCATTTGCCTCTTTATCACCTCTACTGCCATGTTCCACCAACTATCTCCTCCACGCTCGCTCCCACGCATTCAACTCGAAAGACAACATGGATAGCTCAAGCCCATCTTGGTATATTGTTCAGCAGATTTTAATGCCGCCAGAAAGCAGGAGTTCACTCACCACAATAATAAGTTGGTTTTATTATTCCTTTATAATAGTCACAATAATAATTATTAATGTTTCATGTCTTTTCTGGGGGATAGAAATGTCTATGTCTCAGGTTAACTGTATTGTTTAAATGCTATTCTTATCAAGTGATTTCTCAGGTTAATTGTCTTAAAGTGATATATTATCCTACTAGATATAAAAATTTTCTTTATCAAAGACTTGTGAGTACTGCCTATGAGGGTAGGGAAGGTGGGAAAGAGTGAGATTAAGAATAGCCCACATGGTATATATACTTCATCTTTTTAAGGTGGTTTGTTGGACAAAAATTAATCTGCACATAGAAAAATGCAATGCTGATTTAACAATTTCTTTTAAGTTCAAGTATTCTTCTAAGAGCATTTACATTTGGGAATATGGAATTAGGTCCCATCTTTATTTTGAAATGTAAAATCACATTTTTGTTTCTACAACATTCCCTTCAACACCAACAGAATTAGGATGTCTCACCTAATATGTTTTCACTTCCCATTTCTTCCCTTACTGACTCCTTCTGTATCAATTTTCTTCCAAGTTTAAAGCCAGAGGACACAAAGCATTTTGTAAACAACTGTAAAAATATACACTTTTTCTCATTTTTTGTACAAGTAAAGCAATTCAACAAAATACAAGTACATATGCTAAAAAGTAAAAGCTATAATTCATGTACATACATCAAGCAAATTAATTCAAAAGTAAGGGGGCATTTTTTCACAGGTTTAAATTGTTGCATATATGAATATAAATATGTATTTATTTATCACCAAACATTGCACCCATGTAGAAGTATGGAAACTGTTACCATTTTCAGTTCAGCATGAGTCAAATCCTGGGCAGCAGTTGACAGAAGTATATCTGCTCCTCCCTTTTGCTTCCACATCATCAATCTTTGGGTAGGAGGTGCAAGTTCCAAAACCATGAGTGTGTCCGTAAAGGAAGTAAGCTGTTTGTGCATAATTTTGCTACTGATCTCCTTGACTGGATCTATGAGCAATTTCCTGTTTTTGCCTTTTCTTTTTTCAGCAATATCTAAATATAAGAAATATGTACAAATGTGATAGGTTGTATAGCTCTGTAAAATGATATTCTAGGCACTGCATATCTAAGAAATGTCTAACACAATACACCCTACAGAGTTGCCTTGGTAAGAAAATCCCAGTAGAAAATTCTTTCTACTGAAAATTATCCTTTTAAGGTTTTTGCACAGCTAGTGTGTAAGTGGACAACTGAAAACTGCGGAGCAGGGAGCACATTGAGAGGGAAGTCATTCAGTTTTGAAGTTTCTTAAAATATCTAACAGGATAACTTTAAAAAAATTACCGATAGGTTAAATATTTACTTATTTATTTATTTTTCAGGATAACTTTTTAAAACATTAATTTGTATCTGTCCAGTGCATTTTATCCTCTCCCACTGAAATTCATATGTAAATTCCAAGTAGATAGCTAGGGTCATGGGATTTACTCCTTTAACTAATTTTGCCAGGTAAAAAGCAGAAGTCAAGCTTTTCCTTAGTGAAGATGCAACAATTGGGGGATGGTTAGATTTCTTGGAAAGGGTGGAATTCTGAGATCAGATGGAGCCAGAAGGAACCTGCTTGCTGATGTGTCTCAGTAAAATCCTAGGAATATGACAAGATTTCAAAGAGGCTGGCTGTGTGATGACCACAGAGACTATGCAGGCTGGGACACTGGGTATCACAAGGTGGAGTGGCTGATGACCAGAGGTTCCCTTCCACCTACTGCACCCCTCCCCAGAACTTGATACTACATGGTTCAGGGCAGATAGGGGAGCCATGCAGATTGAATTTCTTGCCAAACCAACAGGGATAGAGGCTTAGAATTGAATTCTGTAAAGAAAAAGTTAAATGCTATTCTTTGCATGCCTGAATTTATAAACTGAAATTTATATCAAAGATAATACTTAAAACTAGGATATGCTTAAAAGATCTAGGGATATATTTGATTCATATCCAGTGCCTCTATTTGGATCCTCTTACTCTGTCTTATTTTAAATTCATTTGCATGTTTATCTTCCCAGTCAGATTTTAAGCTTCTTAAAAGCAGGAACTATGTTGTCTTCAGTTCTGTGCTCAGAATAAATGGCTCAATAACTACTGGAACTGAACTCAGTTTAAAATTTTCCAGTTTCCCAAACTGGATAGATGGTTTGACCGGGACTGGATATAATAAAAGTATCATTGCAAACTTTCTTCACATTCTTCCCTTATTGCATTTATAAATGTTATTACTAGATTGACTACCTCCTACAACATTTTAAGAATTATCAAAATATCTCAGGGTAAATAAGATAGTGTGCCTCAAAGCTAAAAATAAAAACATGAATGATTCTGACCTGAAGTATCAATTGGGTCAAGGGTAAATTCTTCCTCTTCTTTTGATACTGTAGTTTCATCCTTTTTTTCATTTTCAGGTGAACATACACACTCTGGATTATCTGGTTCTACTCATCAACATTGCCATAAAAGGGTTTATTAAAAAAAATAATGATTATATTGCAAACTAGAAGAATATATGAGAATTAAAGTGAAAGATTAACTGTAGATTTATATTGCTAACTGGAACCACAGATGAAGTTTTAGAATCATGTATTTAATAGAGTTGAAGAGGTTCAGAGATTATATCGTCTGGGACCCACAGTGTGATATTAATCACCCACTTTTGCTCCTGTGACATCTAAGGCTAGGCTACAGTCATGGCAGAAGTAAAAACAGTGGTAGGAACCAAAACAAAGGACTGACATAAATTTAACAATATGTCTATTAAAAATTGTATTCTGTTAATGATTAGTTGACCCATAAAGAACTGTACACAACTAAATTTTTCTTGCCCATCTCTTTTTATATTTTAAACTTATACTACTGTGTTAGAAAGCAAATGCAACATCCAAAAGTGAAAAATCAAAATGGGGCTAATCATTTTTTACTTCTTAAGAAAAATCAGACTACAAAGACTTCAAATCATCTGAAGTACTTTCACAATCAGTTTCAAGTAGAAAATATCCCCATATTTGTGAATTCTATAAAACTGTATGTAGATCATCAAGCCATGTTAATATTAATGTGGTATTAATGTTAATAATAATGTTAATGTCAAACATTAATGATGCTTTTACTATGTAACATATTATTTTAATGATTCAAAAGCAGGATATTTTGCCAGAGTATTTAAATATGCTCTCATAAAAAATAAACCCAATCCTGATTAAACAATCATCATTGTACTTTTCTCAAAACTTAATTTTCTATGCTCTTTTATCTAAGTCATGCTAAGAGTTTGAGAGACAATTCTCTTTAATATCTTTCACTAAACTATACTGTTCCTTAAACCTAGAAGTTTTGAGGCTTAATTTGAATATTAATATCTATTCACTTTCTACACAAAAGAAAATTCCTACATACCCACTACAGTATTAGGAGACTCAGGAAGCAGGGAAATTTCTGTATTTAAATGCATTTCTTCTAACAGGATATTCTGATCATCTTGCAGTAGATTGTCTTGAAAACAAAATAAACACTTTTCTTATACAGAACTGAATCTGTCATTTGTTCACTAAAAACTTGATAACTTAGTTTGCAACAAGTTGTCAAGGAATATAAAAAAGAGTGAACCCTACTTAATTATATTTGATTGGTTATATGGATTACCATGGGGCTTCCCTGATGGCTCAAATGGTAAAGAATCCACCTGCCAATACAGGAGATGTGGGTTTGATCCCTGGATTGGGAAGCTCCCTTGGAGAAGGAAATGTTAACAAACTCCAGTATTCTTGCCCGGGAAATCCTATGGACAGAGGAGCCTGGTGGGCTATAGTCCATGGGGTCACAAAAGAGTCAGACATGACTGAGTGACTAAACAACAACCAGACTACAACATTTCATGCAATAGGACATAAAATTTTATATATTTAATTTCCTTTCCTTTATTAAAATGTATTTTAAGTGTTTAATATCAGAAAATATTTACTAAACTATCAAGATAGTAACCTTGTTACAAAGCCATGTTTAGACTTCAAATCAAGAAATAAAAGTTTTCAAACTCCTTTAGTAGAGATCTAAGGTAGAGCCACTGTTTTTCATAGTTTTCAAATTTCATATTTCAAATTTCAAGTTTGTCATAACCAGCCTTTTATTGTAGATTAGATAATTTAAAAAAGATTTGATATATAAAGGTCAATATCATTATAATTAGGTACATTTAGACTTCCCAGTTTTGTCTATCCTATTTCTATGATTACTTTACAGTAATATCATAATAAAACAATAATATAAAATGCTAGACAGACCCTTTAGAATAGCTGTCCCACAATTTTTGCTAAAGAAAATGTTTCTAGTATATAATCTAGTATATTTTGTGAGGAGTACACTAACCTCACTTCTTTCTCTCTAGAAACTAGAAATCTGTAAAAAGAAAAATAAGAACCTATATGATAAATGTATTTTACAACCTATATAATAAATGTGTCAAAGATGGCTACTTTGATCTAGCCTAAATGTTTAAATATACTATAGACTTTGAAAACTTAAATAAAAAATATTTTAATCTATATGACATAGAAGCATATCTGAAATTTTTCTTTGTTGGAATAAATCTTCTAGTTTGTTATAGTAATTTGACTGAAACAAATATCCAGTTTCTTTATGACCAGACAGCATACCAATCATTTCTCCTGCAGCTCCTTCATCTCCAAATCCATCTCCACTGCCACAGAACAGAGATTTTTCTCCAATGGGGCTTCCAGAACTATGTTCAAGTAAAAGACCACTGGAACTCAGCAATATGCTATCATCAAATAAGCTATGTCTTCTGAGAATTTCAGATTCCTCCCCTAAATAAATATATATCATTAATACTGAGTTAGTCATAGAAACAAAATTTTAGGGTTAGAAGCTAGAATTTAGATATCATCTTGTATAGCTTCTCTCATTTTATAGAGGAGAAAAATCAGATCTAAAAATTTACTTGAATTATTCAAAGACAAATAGATGGCCAGTAGGCACACAAAAAGATTCTGAACATCACTAATTATTAGAGAAATACAAATCAAAACTACAATGAGGTACCACCTCACATTGTCAGAATGGCTGTCATTAAAAAGTCAAGAAATACTTTCATTTGTAAAATGGATAGCTAATGAGAAGGTGTTGTATAACACAGGGAATCCAGCCTGGCACTCTGTGATGACCTATAGGAGTGGGATGAGGGTGGGGAGGGAGGCTCAAGATGGAGGGGATAAATGTATATTTTGCCTGATTTGTGTTGTTGTACGGGGACTTCCCTGGTGGCTCAGATGGTAAAGACTCTGCTTGCAATGCAGGACACCTGGGTTTGATCCCTGGGTCGGAAAGATCCTCTGGAGAGGGGAATGGCTACTCACTCCAGTATTCTGGCCTGGAGAATTCCATGGACTCTATAGTCCATGGGGTCACAAAGAGTCAGACATGACTGAGGAACTTTCACTTCACTTCACATCACCACCACCCCTTGCAGCCCTGGTGTCCTCATCTGTAAGTAGGTGTTTAGTGGCCTGAGACTCAGAGCTCAGATAATCAGACTTTCATTTCCAGCTGCCCTACCTTGGACAAGTGCTTCAACAACCATATCAACTTCCTAGAGGTGCTGTGGGGATGAAAGCAGACAGCTATTGTGGAGGTTCAGGGCAGTGCCCACACACTGTCAGCACCCTTCCAAAAGGCTCCCTGGAACTTCCCTGGTGATCTAGTAGCTAGAACTCCATGGACACAATGCAAGGGGCCTGGTTGGGCCATCCCTGATTGGGGAACTAAATACTGCATGCTGCAACTAAGACCCAGAGGGGCCAAATAAATATTTACAAAATGCTCCTTGGAACCCTGGTTCAGCCACTTACTAGCACCATGACATTGGGGAAAAATCACTTAAACCTCACTGTGCATAAAAATCTGTGCTTTGAGATTTGACAAACTCTTGGGAAGCATTTTCTGTCTCCTGCTGGTTGTGGATGCATTTTCCCTGCAAAAAGTTGTTAAGATGCTTGAAGAAGTGGTGGTTGGTTGGTGAGAGTTCAGGTGAATATGGAGGATGAGGCAAAACTTAATAAAGTTTTTGTTCAACTTTTGAAGTGTTGGTTGTGTGATATGTGGTCGGGCATTGTTGTGGAGAATAACTGGGTCCTTTCTGTTGACCAATGCCGGCTGTATGTGTTGAAGTTTTTGGTACATCTCGTCTTTTTACTGAGCATACTTCTCAGATGTAATGGTTTCACCAGGATACAGAAAGCTGTGGCAGCAGGCCACCAAACAGTGACCATGACCTTTTAATGGTGCAAGTTTGACTTTGGGAAGTGCTTTGGAGCTTCTTCTTGGTCCAACCACTGAGCTAGTCATTGTTGGTTGTCATATAAAATCCACTTTTCATCACATGTCACAATCTGATCGAGAAATGGTTCCTTGTTGCACAGACTAAGAGAAGATGACACTTCAAAATGATTATTTTTTTTTTTAATTTTCAGTCAGCTCATGAAGTACCAAGTTCATGAGGTACCCACTTACTGAGGTTTTCACCTTTCCAATTTGCTCCAAATGCTGAGTGACCATAGAACTGTCAATGTTGAGTTCTTTGGCAACTTTTCACATAGCTGTATGAGGATCGGCTTCAATGATTCTCTCAATTGTTGTTGTTCAAGTTGCTTAGTTGTGTCCAACTCTTTGTGACCCCATGGACTGCAGCATGGCCAGGCTCCCCTGTCCTTCACTATCTCCCAGAGTTTGCTCAAACTCATGTCCATTGAGTCGATGAAGCCATCCAACCATCTCATCCTCTGTTGTCCCCTTCTTCTCCTTCCCTCAATCTTTCCCCGCATCAGGGTCTTTTCCAATGAGTCGGCTCTTTGCATCAAGTGGCCAAAGTATTGGAGCTTCAGCTTCAGCATCCTCTCAATTGGTCACTGTCAACTTCCAATGGCCAGCTTCTATGCTCCCCATCTTCACCTCATCTCATCTTCTCTGCAAAACTTCTTGAACATCTCTGCACTGTACATTCATTAGCAGTTTATAGGCCAAACATGTTGTTGATGTTGTGAGTTGTCTCCACCGATTTACAACCCATTTTGAACTCAAATAAGAAAATTGCTCTAATTTGCTTTTTCTGTCTAACATCATTTCCCTAGTCTAAAACAAATATAAAATAAACAGCAAGTAATAAGTCATTAGCAAAAAAAAAAAAAAACACAAAGCAAGAAATGAGCATTAAAATGATATATAACATAACCACATTTATTTAAGAATGTATGCCAATGTCAAAAAGCAAAATTCAACAACACAAAACTGCAATTACTTTCACACCAACCTAATACTTAGCCATTAAAAAAGAACAAAATTATGCCATTTGCAGCAACATGAATGAAACTAGAGATTATCATACTAAGTGAAGTAAGTCAGAAAAAGAAAGACATACGCCATATGATATCATTTGTATGTGGAATCTAAAATATGGCTCAAATGAACCTACCTACAACACAAAAATAGACTCACAGATACAGAGATCAGACTTGTGGTTGCCAAGGAAAGAGAGCAGGAGAGGGACAGACTGGGAATTTGGGGTTGGTAGATGCAAACTATTACATTTAGAATGGATAAACAACAAAGTCTTACTGTACAGCACAGGGAACTACATCCAATCTCCTGGGGTTAAACCATAATGGAAAAGAATATTTAAAAAAAAAAAAAAGAAGGTATATATACGTGGGCTTCCAGGTGGCTCAGTGGTAAAGAATCCACCTGCAATGCAGGAGATGTAGGTTTGATCCATGCGTCAGGAAGATCCCCTGGAGAAGGAAATGGCAACCCACTCCAGCATTCTTGCCTGAGAAATCCCACAGACAGAGAAGCCTGGCAGGCTACAGTCCATGTGGGGTGGCAAAAGAGTCAGACACGACTTAGCGATTAAACAACAAAAATCTGTATGTGTAAAACTGAGTCACTTTGCTCCACAGCAGAGATTGGCACAACACTGTAAATCAACTATACTTCAATAAAAAAGAAAAACTTATTTGAATTATCCAAGTAATTTCATTCTGCTAATCAGCAAAGATCGGATTTCTAGTCTAATGCTTTTCCCAATACAATGAGGAAAAATTGCCAAAATACTAGGATTGAGTTTTTAGTGGTGGTACAGTTTAATAACTTCCCAGAAAATTATTATTGGCAGTAGAATTATTTATTCTACTTTAGAGGGGTCATATCCTGCTAGATCAAGTATTATTTCATATTATTTCAAGGACATTGGAGCTTCAGTTGCTTGTTAGTCCAAAATGCTGCTGCTGTTGCTAAGTCGCTTTAGTCGTGTCTGACTCTGTGTGACCCCAGGGACTGCAGCCCACCAGGCTCCTCCATCCATAGGATTTTCCAGGCAAGAGTACTGGAGTGGGGTGCCATTGCCTTCTCTGTAGTCCAAAATGAGGGTTTGGAAAATAAGGAGTATGTCTGCCTTCTGTATAATGGAAAAGTAGGTAGAACATTAAAGAATGGGCTTACAATATTGTTTAGTATTTATTGAACGACTAGGTATTAGGCAATATGCTAGGGGTTGGAGATACAGCCGTAAGAAAGACAAAACATGGTCAGCTGGGACTTCCCTGGTGGTCCAGTGGTTAAGAATTTTCCTGCCAATGCTGGGGACATGGGTTCAGTCCCTGGTATAGGAAGATCCCACATGCTGTGCAGCAACTAAGCCAAGCACCACAACTACTGAAGCCTGCACTCAGAGCCCGTGCTCCACAACAAGAGAAGCCATCACAATGAGAAGCCTGTTCACCTCAACGAAGAGTAGCCCCCGCTTGCTATAACTAGAGAAAGCGTGCATGGCAACAAAGACCCAGTGCAGCCAAAAATAAATAAATGAGTAAATGTGTGCACGTCCAGCTCTCTCCCATGAATCTGCAGCCCTCCAGATTCCTTTGTCCATGGGATTTTCATGACAAGAATACTGGAGGGGGTTGCCATGCCCTCCTCCCGGGGATCTTCCCAACCCAGGGAATAAACCCGATTCTCCTGCGTCTTCTGCATTGCAGCTGGATTCTTTACCGCTGAAATACTGGGGAAGCCCAAATAAGTAAATAAATCTTTAAAAAGAACACCTGGTAAGCTAACATAAACTGAGTGCTTATTATGTGCATTATAGTATGCAGTAGAGGATACTATTACAGTCCTCATTGTACAGACACGGAAACATCCACAGAAAGGTTTTATAACTTGCCCACAGCCATACCCTAATAAGTGATAGAGCCAGGATCTGAACCCAGCAAAGATAGTCTTCGTATCAGTGTTAGAATTCTGCCAAAATGGAGACTTATGACAGAAAATTCCTAAGACACTGACGGCAGCAGATAAAATGAACTCCCTGCTTCAAACAGACCTGCTTCCAGATTGACTATCAGTACATGTATATACTTTCCCTTTCTTGGGTTTGAGTCTCTTGGTCCAGAAGTCTGAACCTCAGAGATGAGAGTCTAGCAGTCTGAAATCCTAGAGGTTAGAGGTTGGTCCTCTCTTCCCTTCATCTAACAACCCACGTTAAAACTAATTGATAAAGAAAATCATGAAATATCACTGGAAGACCTACATCTCTTCTCGAAAGAAAGAGCTAAAAAAGGCAACTTTCACTGCACTGAACTAAAGATTTGCTCAATAAAAGAGATTAACTTTTCCAAAGAACTAAAAATATTGTTCTCATCTTCCAGGTACACCTTGATAGCCTCCAAACTAAAAATATTGTTCTCATCTTCCAGGTACACCTTGATAGCCTCCAAAAGAAAATTTGGTCTTGGTCAATACAACAATAACATTTATGAACAGTACTATATTCTGAGCACTGAGCATCATGAGAACCTGAGATTACACCAAAAAATTAAGGAAACAATCTTGGTTTCACTCTTATTTTATAATTCAGAATAGGATGAAATAATATTAACCATTTCTTAGAGGACATTAGGTTTGAGCTAGTGTTTGAAGGAGAAAAAAGTTCCTTATTGGCAGAAAGTACTGAAGGAGGAAATAAGGGAAATAACTCTATGATGTTGCTAGTAATATCCAAATTTTATGAATAGGGCAGTAAGGCTCAGATGAGCTAGGTGATCTGCCCAATATCACACAGCAAATCAACAGAGGAAGCTCAGATTCAAACCCAGGTCTGTCAGTCTACTCTGAAGATACTCTTCCCACCTTCTTGAACTGTATAGGAAGACAGAACTGAGAACAATTAAATTTTACTGGGTGACTGATAAGACATTTGCTTGACTGGAGCAAAAAGGTAAAATAAAGTTAATAGAATAAAGATGATGATAAACTGGTAGAGCGCCTTGAGGATAGGCAGAAGTGTCTATCAGTTAGTTATAGGGACCCAAGGCACTTAAGAGGAATGTGAAGTGAAAAAAAAGTGGAATTTAAGGACAATTGCTCTTGCACAGATGTATAAAATGTGGGAAGAGACTGAGAAACATGTCCAACTTTCTAAAAAAAAAAATTGACACTGGAATGAAGCTTATAGAAAGCATAGTTAAAAGTGATCCTAAAGTTTCAGGGCTGAAGAGCATTTACAGGGAAATGTACATAGACTGTCTTAGGCAGTAAGAACTATGATTAACTCCACCAGTGTGTTAGATTTCAAGGTTTGGGGTAACAGCCAGTAAGAGATGTGTGCTACTCAAAGTAGGGTCTGTGGACAGTGATGATCCACCACAGAGTAAATATACAAATTAGAGATAGATGTTTGCAAAGTTTTAATATAACGTCATAGAGTAATTTTATATATGCTGGATCTAATAACAAAAATGTGAGGCTTATATGTTGATTTAAAAATTTTTTAATTTTTCTAGTAATTCATTTTATTATATTTTTAAAAAGTATCACTCCATGACAGATCAGAAATTGACAAAGTATAAAGTTGGTCCTTTGCCGAAGCTCATTTGAGAAACACAGCCATAGATCATAAGAGTTATGGAAGAAGAGTCAGGATGAAAAGTGGAGGTTATGATGTAGCTCAAGCATTACTACCCTGACCACCCTCCTCCATCTAAGACAGGTTTAGGCCTTCCTTCTCCTATGTTCACTGCTTTGTGCATTAAGAAAATCAAAGATGACTATGACACAGACCTTACCCTCATGGAGTTTTCAGAATAATACAAACCAATATAATAAATGTCATGATATAAGTCAGAGAGTGGTAAATGCCACAAAAAAGAACAAATACTGTAAAGTTAAATTACACCATATAACTTCAATTTGAAAATACATTAAATAGTTTCTATTTCCCAATCAACGTATAGTGTGTATTTCCTCCTCATTCCCAAGGTATTTTAAAACCTTGTTATTGATATCATATTTAAAAGAAATATATTTAAAAGACTCTGTATGCAGCACACATGTAAAGCCTTGTGTACATGTTAACTGTAACAACTGTTTATTTGTATGTCTCTCTCCAAGCCTGAAGTTCCTTGAAGGCAGGAAGTATTTCTTTAAACTCTGTATTGCCCAGCCTGTGACAGTATCTGACATACAGTAGATATTCAATAAATGGTTGTACACTGAGAAGGGAAATATAGGTTGAGTCTGAGTCTTGGCATTTGACACCTATAGTAGAAAAAGGCAAAGAAACTCATTGCAGGGATTAAATCTATATATAAAAAATTCATTCTACAGATAGTTCTACTGGCATAGAAATAGCTTTGGCAGTGTTTTATGTATACAACAAAGATGAAAATATAACTGATTATGACTTGTAGTTTTAATTTCTCAAATATTCTCACCAAAGCTTCCAGCATGGAAAAGTAGATCATTGCCATAATCTTCTCTAAGTGTGATTTCTTCTGGTTTGCTTTGGTTCTGAATAGAGTATTCTGAAACATCAATAGCACTATGGAGAAATACAAGATTGAGGGAAACGTGAAGAGAACACAGTGATTCTGCATATACTGAAAAACAAACAAAATCCATTAAAAAACAGGTTTTATTACAAAAGTAAAGGAGAATTTGCTCAATAGTATTACTTATAAACATTAGTTTATTATACATGCATATCATCTTCAGGTTGTCAAATCCAACCAGCAATTCTCAATCCTTATTTTGCTCACCATAATCAACAGCATTTGAAATAGATGTTCACTCCCTTCCTCATGGAACACGTTCTCCTCTTGACCTCTGCAATAACTACTGACCTCTTCTACACTAGCGTATCTTGATTTTCTTCCTGCCTCATTAGTTGCTCCTTTTCCATTTCCTTTATTAGTTCTTCCTCATCTCCCAGGCTATTAACTAATAGGAATGACTCAGTGTTCAGTCTTTAAATCGCTCTCGTCCCCCCACTTTCTCTCCTTCCTTCCCCTCTCTTTAAAATCTACCCTAGTTCCTTTAGGGATCTCTTATGACTTATGGTTAAAGTTCCATCCACATATTGAGAGAGTCCTAGGCAGGTTGATAAGAAGTCCGGGTTCCCCGAGGAGGAGAAAGGGGTCTGAGGCTCTCAAGGAGTAGATAGGGGTTTGGAACTCTCAAGGAGGAGGAAAGGACAAACTTTTTTTCTCTACATTCCTTAGTCTTAGTCACATAAAATGTTTTTTTCTTTAAGCAGGGAACTGATGATTACACATCAACTCAGTTTAAACTCTGTACTAGGAATTATATCGGAGAAGGCAATGGCATCCCACTCCTGTACTCTCGCCTGGAAAATCCCATGGATGGAGGAGCCTGGTAGGCTGCAGTCCATGGGGTCGCTAAGAGTTGGACATGACTGAGCGATTTCCCTTTCACTTTTCACTTTCATGCATTGGAGAAGGAAATGGCAACCCACTCCAGCGTTCTTGCCTGGAGAATCCCAGGGACAGGGGAGCCTGGCAGGCTGCCGTCTATGGGGTCGCACAGAGTTGGACACAACTGAAGCGACTTAGCAGCAGCAGCAGGGATTATATAACGACAATGCATCCTGCTTGAGGACAGTTTTTCCTTCCTGAAAACCTTCTGACTAATCCTGATATCTTAAAATGTAAATTATGGAAGTGGGTCTAGTAGGATCTTTCTATTGTTAAATTCTAATCCCGTTATCCTAAAGTGTAAATTGTGGGAGTGGGTCTGGTAAAATTTTCACAAACTTGAGACATTCTTAGGATTTACTGTAATAACTAATTAAAAAGTATATAATTCCCTTGCTGAAGACTATTGAGTGGGGCATTCTCGGCCCCCTTCTGATGTCTATGTCAGAAAGTTTCTCTGTTCCTTTTCACTTTAATAAAACTCTGCTATACAAAAGCTCTTGAGTGATCAAACCTGGTCCCTGATCCCGGAAGTTAAATCTTCTTCGGAGATCATGAATCTGACACTGTTCACTGTAAGCTATCAATACTCATAACTCTCAAATTTATATATCCCATCAAATTTATATATCCCATCAAACATCTTTCCTGAATTTCAGACCCGCATAGTCAACTACCTACCTGCTCTCTTGGATGTGTAACAGTCCTCTCAAAACTTCTGTCCAAAACCTAATTTACTTTCCTTTTCCTTGCCCCTTTAAGCTTGCCATTCTCTAGTTATCCTAATTTTATTAAACGGATAACTCCATTCTCATGCCAGAAATCATATAGTCAACCTCACTTCTCTCTTTCTCTTAAAGCCATATCCAATTTTTAGCAAACACCATCTGGGTAAAATGAAGACTAAAAGCTGATCACAGAGACTGCCATCTCTCATCTAATCTCTTACTGCAATAATTTTTTCACACGCTCTCTGCTTCCTCCCTTTCCCCCTTATAGTAAGTAGCCAGAGGGAAGCATGTTGAAGTCAAGTCAGATCCAGTCACTTAATCTGTTCAAAACCCTCCTGTGCTCCCCATCTGAGTAAAAGTCCTTATTATAGCCTACAACACCCTCTGTCATCTGCACCCCAGCTAATTCTCTGACCTCATATCCTACCACTTGGGCCTTTCATTTACTCCACTCCAGACTCACTTGCCTCCTTGCTGTTCTTTGAACAGATCCAACACGCTCCGCCTTAGAGTTTTTTCATTTGATTCATGTGGAACTTTCTTCCCCACATTACTGAATAATTTGTTCCTTCATTTCTTTCAGCTTTCTGTTCAGAGCTTATCAGTAAAGCCTTTCTTGACCTTTCTGATACTTTATTTTCTATTTCTCTCCATAATGTTGATCGTCTCCTAGTATATTGTGTATTTACTTGTTTGTTTTATTATCTGTCTCTCCCCAGCTAAAACATGAGATTCATGTAACCAGGAACAGTGTTTTATTCATTGTTACCTCCTCAGTGCCTATAACAGTGCTTGGCATATGGAAGGCACTTAACAAATATTGAATGAATGACTGTACTGTTAATACTGCAAACTATATTCAGCAAACATGATACATTTTTGGTGTTCTACTTTGAAATTTCACACTAAATTTAAGTCTTTGTCAACTACATGAGTAATTCAGCTATTAACTATGTTCCATTTGTGTTAGTGAAATCTGAAAATGTAAATAATAACCAGGAAAATCAAACTGAAGGAAAAGAAATAAAATAATTTACTTCATAGTTTGGGTGTCAAAATCATGAAATTCTTCGGGCAATGTGATAGAACTGTATGCCGCTTCAAAACTCTCCTTTGGAAGGTCAACCAATCCTGAAAACGATTTAAAAAAAAATGAAACCAAAAAAACCCCACATTCAATAAACTAAATCTCTACTTTCTCTCACTGGACTGTTTAGTCTCCTAACTCATTTCCCTGTATCTGCTCCTACCCCTCTTCAGTTCATTCTCTACAAAACGGCCAGAGTGATATATTAAATATGTAATTAGGTCAGATCACCCTCAAAATGACTCAGTGACTTCCCTAGTGCACTTAAATAAAATTTAAATTTCTAAACAGGGCCCTGCACCCCTATAGGCATGATCTAATAACACTTTGCGTTACTCCACTCCAAACGTACTGGTCTTTTTGCTCTCTGAATGAGTCAAGCACTTTACTACAAGAGCTTTGTTCTTGCAGTTCCCTCTGCCCAGAATGCTATTCCTTTAGGGATGTCTTATATGGCTGGATACTTCTCATTCTTCAAGTCTAAGGTTAAATTCTATCTACTCAGAAATGCGTTTCCCAACTTGCCTAACTAAAATACATGTCTGTTATTTTCTGTGGTAGTACTCTTTATATTCCTTCATAGCACAATCTATAATTATTATAATAATTTAAAAAATATCTTTTTCATTATCTGATTTCCTCACTATGCCAAAAGGGACACTGTCTTGTCTTTGTACACCAGAACCTAACATAGTGTTTCACACAAAGTATGAGCTCAATAAATATTTATGGAATATATAAGTGAACCACGTTTGATATGATTATAACTCTATCTAGAGGTTCTACAAATATTTTAAATAAAGAAAAAAACAAACCTTGTCAATCTTGATTCACTAATACTAACTGAGGGAACACTATTTACATGGGACTGAGACAAGTACTATAAGTGATTCAAAAAATAAATATCACAAAGATATTGTCTTCAGGGAGCTTGCAGACTGGTGTGAGGCAAGTTCTGTACTTAAATAAACATATTACAAGGTGGAAAATGATGAAAGTCATAAAATTAAAATTAAATTAAAAGTTGAAGACATTCTATGTATGACACATATAAATCTCGAGCACTTTGGAATGCCTAGAGATTGTCTATAATATTTAATAAATAGTATGCTATTTAAGAGTCTTCAGAATTCTGAAAACAATGACAATTACTGATACCTAGGTTCTATCAATACATTATTTCTAATTTATCTCATAAAGGCAAAAACAGATGTGGCAAACAAAGAAACCCATTAAAACTGAATATCAGAGTTTCTTATACAACTGTGGTAGCTTTAATATATTTATTATACAACTGTGGTAGCTTTAAATATATTTCTTATGTAAATATGCAAGAACATTTCAAGTTTTTGAAAGTATAACCTCTTGCCGCAAACACAGTAAAAGAGCAAGGAAAATAATATAATTTGTTCTTAACCATGGAAACTAAGTTTCAGTCAAAAGGAAGTTTTCCATTCATTATACCCACCCTGGAATTATAGAGTATCAACAATTAATAGAGCCCACCCAAACTAAAAATGCAAAAGGGAAAAAAAACAAGTGAGACAAATCAGTATCGCACTTATACCTGGGCGAAATGTCATCTTCATTTTAAGCAAGGCTTCACTGCAATCTGCCAAAAGATATTTTGCCTTCCTATTATAGATTCGAACAACTCCCAAAAGAAGGTGTCCTGAAGTTCGCAGTGCAATTTTCACCTTTCAATAATTTTTAAAGTATTAGAATGTTAAAAATTAGATTTATAAACTCTGTTCTTAAAATTATAAAATCATAAGAATTTCTTCTCTTTAAAAAGCAGATATTTTGTATTCTTATTTAAAGTAAATCATTTAACTTTTACCTCACCTTGTAAAATGATTAACATTTTTATTCAGTGAAGATAATCTAATGTGGCATTTAAATGAAATATGCTATTGTTGATTTTATGAAAACAACATAAACTTTGCAGTCAGGCAGACTTGGGTTCAAGCCTTGGCTCAATTGCTGAGGCTAAGTCATTTAACCTTCCTGAACTTCAATTTACTAACAATGACTACAATTTATTATACACTTGTTTTGTGCCAGGAATTATCCTAAGAGCTTTTCATACATCAGTTTATTTGACAACAACCTCTATTTACAGAAGAAAAAACTGAGACTCTGATGTGATAAACAGCATGCCTAAGTAACAAAACTATTAAGCGATGGAGCAGGAATTAAATTTGACCAACTCAGAAGTTCATGCTCTTAAATACCACACTCACTGAGGTTAAGCAAACTTAAAAAAATTAAAGTCTAGCCCAGTGCCTGGCACATGGTAAGTTTTCAATATATAATTGAATATATTATATACTGAATATTATATATTGAATATATTGAATATATAATCCATAATTCATCCTCTTAAGAAGAAAAATACCTAACCAATACAAATATTAAAATAATATTTTAATGCAAATTCTAGTAACTTGTAACTGTTTTATAATGAATATAGTGCTTTGTTTAATGACGTTTTCACATATATTTTTATTTATACTCAATCCTCCTTTCCTTCTACTCTCCCTATTCATTCACTCATTATTTTTCTAAGAAATATTCACTTGGTACTTACTATGTATACAATATTTTGTTAGCGAATAAGAAGCAATCACAAAATAGTTATAAAGCATGGCCTTTATCCTTCAGGATCCAATCTATTTATGATAAACATATTAAAAAGTTAATTACCAACAGAAATCAATATATGTTTATTTTCAGATGATAAATGCTTAGGAATTTAAAAAAAAAGACCATTTGAGTAGTAAAACTTCCTAGGAAATACATTGCATGGTATAATGTCTTTTAATTCCTTTCCTCTCCACAAGTCAAAGTAAATACATCCGATAATTTTAATCAATAACATACCTTAGGAGAAAGAATTTTTTCAATGGTTATCTCTAGATTACATTCAAATACATGGGCCTTTGTGAGTTTCTTCTCCCAGTGAGCTGCAAGCCAGATTTTGGCCAATGGCCCTCGCTTACTCATAAGCACATGTGTGTAGAACATGTTGCCTGTATTCCTTAGTAATATTTAATGAACTAGAGAGAATACGAAAAGATATTTAAATTTGAATATAAAACACTTTTAGTGCTATTTTACAGTAAGAAAAACCATTTCTCATTAATTCTATAACATATTAACTTCTAATAGATTACTCAATTCAAATTACTTTCTTGTAAAAAGAAACTGCTTTAAAATACAAAACTATAAACTAATGACAGAACTCTATTAATAAACTGTGTATAGCACCTGGTTTAAGTGTATTCTGATCACTGAGCATTTCTTACATTTTACATATACTATATAAAGGATTTGAATTCTAAGATCTTGGCAGGCTACAGTCCATAGGGTTGCAAAGAGTCAAACAGGACTGAAGCAGCTTAGCAGCAGCAGCAGCATAATCAAATAACAGGCTTCCCAGGTGGCTCAAGTGATAAAGAACCCGCCTGCAATGCAGGAGGCATAAGAGATGTAGGTTCAATCCCTGGGTCAGGAAGATACCCTGGAGGAGAGCATGGCAACCCAGTCCAGTATTCTTGCCTGGAGAATCCCACAGACAGAGGAGCCTGGCAGGCTATAGTCCATGGAATCACAAAGAGTCGGACAAGCAACTTAGCACACACACGTGGTCAAATAAATAGAGAAGGAGGACTGGGGGGAAAAAAACAGGAAATGGAAACAGGGGGAAAACAACAGAATAACACAAAGTGGAAAAAACTAAGAAAAGCAAACACAGGTAACCACTTTTCTAAAACTTGAGTTTGGGAAGTGTCAGATCATTGATTTATATCCAGGTATTGAATTCCTTTGTTTTCTTTAAGATACTACGGTTTGCTCAATGATGTATTAATTTATGAAGTTAAAATAATGGGTATCCAAAGGACCATAAAGTAGAAAAATTAGGAAAACAAGAGACTATAGAAAAAGAATCAGAAGAACAAAAAAGAATCGGATTTGAATGTTTTGAAATAAGAATGGTAAAAGAAAACCTTCACTTAAAGGTAAAAAATTTATGCATATTTCTACACACTGTACTAGTCTCAGTAACATCATAAGGCTCCATTATTATCAAAGGAATGTCAGGACACCTTGAATGACTTACAAAGAATCAAGTTATTGCTTACATATAAGTAATCTTAACCTGCCACTAGAAAAGCACCCTTTTGCTTCTTACTTAAAGTTCCAATAAAAGGGAAAACTGAACCAAAATAAATACGAAAACAAAATCAGCCCCAGAATCAAAACCTTAGGTGATCAATGCCATTTTCACCGCAAGAATCAAATCACTGGACCAAAATAAATGTGATTATGCAATCTACCAAACCACATTTCTCAATGGGTGGGGTAAAGATTTTAATGTGTATGGCCTTTGTCTGCTTTGGCTCCACTGTCTTCCTTTTTAATCTGTGTGTTTGGTATCTTGGAACAAATTCCAGTTTGCCCTTTTCAATTGCTCCCACATGTATGATTATTTGTAAACTTTAAGAAAAAAATAAACCTGTGATTTAGTATTCCTGAGACACTGATTTTCTCGAGCCTCCAATCCCCCATCCCCCACAAAATCCACCCCTCCCCCCTCCCCGCCCCGGCCCAAATCCCTCACAAAAGTCCCAATGTCCTGAGAGTTATTTGTAGGTTGAATTGAGTTCATGCAACCTATAGCTAGGGAAAGAAAAGTGTTAGTCACTCAGTCGTGTCCGACTCTACGACTCCATGGACTGTAGCCCGCCAGGCTCCTCTGCCCATGGAATGTTCCAGGCAAGAACACTGGCATGGGTTGCCATTTCCTTCTCCAGGGGATCTTCCCGACGCAGGGATCGAATCCGGGTCTCCCGCATTGCAGGCAGATTCTTCACTGTCTCAGCGACCAGGGAAGCCCAACGTAAAGCGAAGGATAGTATTAAAACACGGTAGTAGAAGCCAGGGAATGGGCTTAATTCGTGGGAAAGGGTCCCTGGTGAGGAGTAAGGGCGGTGGGTGAAGGGGAGCTTTAGGGCAGGATGAAGGGGCAGAAAGTGGACGCTCGGGGGAGGTGGGGGAAGAGCCACGGGGGAGGGGGTGGGAGAGAGAAGGAAGGAGGGGAGAGGAACGAAAGGCGCTGGAGTTGGGTGGGGATTAGGGGTGTGAGGAAAAGACGAGCATCAAGGACACGGACGTCTAGGGCTTCCTCCACACAGATTCCTCAGAGTTGAAGGCCCGAGGCTCAGAGGGAGACACTGAGGCTGAGGGGTGACCGCAAGCGCCCGTTTCCTCTCCTCAGAGGGTCCCTCAGGACTCGCGCTAGTGAGGAGCGTGGCAAGGCCACTTGTGGGGATGAAGGTGGCCGTGACCCAGCCAGCCTCCAGTCCTCGGATCACACCCAGCGCCCTACTTCCAGCGCTGGGTCTGAGGCGGGAAGAGCCGAAGCAGGGCCTGGAGCAGGAGTCGCCGGGTCTGCGAGGTGGGTCCTAGACGCTCAGCTCCCAGATCGGGTAGGCTTCAGGGAGGGCGCGGCAAGGCGATGGGCGGGGCAGGGCAGCGGGTTGGGGCGGGGAAAGGGGCGGGGCCACTGAGTGACAAGGCCCCAAACTGGGGCGGGGAGAGGGGAGAGGCATCTGGGAACCGGGCGGGGCAGTGGGCAGGAGCAGACCTGGGGGCGGGGCGGCAGGAGTGGGCGGGGTTAATGCTCGGGCCGCAGGGAGTGGATGCGGCAAAGGACTGGGTAAGGGAGGGAACCCGGACCGGGGCGGGGAGGTAGCGGCAGGGCGTGAAGTTTTCCACCTGGGGCTTGCTCGTGGAGCTCACTGTTCAGGGACCTGGTCCCTACAGAATAATTGTGTTAGGTGGTAATGTCTAACTCCTCTGCCTGGCCTCTGAATGTCACTAGAATGGAGTTTTCCACTTATGAGCGAGGAGCTCCCTGGAGAAGTTATTTAATCTCTTTAACTTCAGTTTCTCTCACCTGTAAATTGGAAATGATAATGAAAGTACCTGTGCCATGGGATATTGTAAGAGATGAGTGAGATGAAGCATGTAAAGAGCCTAGCAATCATAAATGCTCAGTAAATATTCAGTTCAGTTCAGTTGCTCAGTCGTGTCTGACTCTTTTCGACCCATGGACTGCAGCACGCCAGGCCTCCGTGTCCATCACCAACTCTCGGAGTTTACTCAGACTCCTACCCATTGAGTCGGTGATGCCATCCAACCATCTCATCCTCTGTCCTCCCCTTCTCCTCCCGCCTTCAATCTTTCCCAGCATCAGGGTCTTTTCCAAGGAGTCAGTTCTTTGCATCAGGTGGCCAAAGTATTGGAGTTTAAGCTTCCGCATCAGTCCTTCCAATGAACATTCAGAACTGATTTCTTTTAGGATGGACTGGTTGGATCTCCTTGCAGTCCAAGGGACTCTCAAGAGTCTATTCCAACACCACAGTTCAAAAGAATCAAGTCTTCAGCGCTCAGCTTTCTTTATACTCCGTTGAGTCTGGCTCTACAAGCAGGGTTTCCGAAAGCGTGATGCAGGCGGGAGAATGAGAAATGACACAACAGTTCAGTGAAAGGTGAGGATCAGGGGACCAACACCGCTCCGAGGTGAAGGTGCTGAAACTGAATCCATGCCAGCTTTATTATACTCTCAGCCGTGAAGGAAGGAATGGTGCAGGGAGTTAAGCAATAATTCATGTGGCCTTCAGGGCCCAAGTGATCATTAACCTTTGGGTAAACAAGAAACAGTAATCAATAACAAATCAGTAACTAAGAATAATATTCTTATCTATAGATTTCCTCCAGATACGAAAAACACGTTGCTCTGAGAGGCCATTTGGGAAAAAGTCTGGGGTTGGTTTCCCGCCCCCAGGATCATATCTTGTTTTCAAGATTATGAACTGTTTCCTCTGGACTTGTTCCAAGAGTCCCATGGCTTAAAGCATCCAGTTTATCAATAATTATAAATTGCTTCTGTGGCCCTTGCCGGGGTCTGCTTTTCTTCGATTCTTTCTGTCTCCTACATCTCCCCCTTTTTGATTTTCCACAAGATGAAAAATGGTGAGAAACACTAGTTGCTGTTGTTGGTTTCATTGTCTCTTGATTGTTCTTCTCCAGACTATGCAGAAACACAAACATATAATTAATAGCATTCCCATAACCAGAGCAATTCCATATCCAAATGTTTTGATCTGTTTTAAGGGATTAAGAGAAGAAAGATTATCAGCAATTTATCAAGATAATCTGATCCAGTAATTACATCGAGATGCTTATTAAAAGCTTTTAATATATCTTGTTGTAAGTCTTGAATATCTACAGAAATATTACCATGGTTCAATAGGTGTTGTTTAACTTTATCCCAGTTGAATTGTGTCTTATAATATTTGTAAGCTGTTACACAAAAGGAAGTGTAGTTCCAATCACATTTTAGTCTCATCTGTTTTTGTAAACTGACCAGTTGATCTCCTAATAAAATAACAGACTGTTGAAGCTTGGCCACTTGGGAGGCCAACTCTCCATCAATTTTTTGTTGAGCAGTCCAAAGGACGTCTGCATCTCTACGCCATTCTTGTATAAAATGAACTGTTTCTATAGACTGATGAAGAGCCACTCTGGCTATGGCTACCGAAGCGGTAATAGCTATCTATAGTGCCTAAGATGGCAGCAATCAGCAATCCCAGAAAATGTTTAATATGTTTAAGATTTTACAATATTCCTTCAATAGCATATAATGTAGGGCTTTCTTGCCAAGGTCATTGTAAATCAACTGGAACCCATATGCCAGTTCTGGTTTTAAGAATATAAATACTTTGCCAACTTTCATTAAAAAGAATGGTGTTATTGATACATGTATAAAATGAACAATTAAGACATATTATTAATCCCAAATTGGGATCATATTTTGCTGGTCCAGTCATAAAAACAAAAGGAATTCTTACACAAGTTTGAATAGTGTGGGTAGAGTTTTTTGTAAAGCTAAAAGGTAGCTTTTGGGTCATTTAAAATATATTCAGTATGTCCTCCATTCCAAGTGATTAGTTTTTTTCTAAGCGATGGGTATGTTCCATATTTCATTATGAATAGGGTAATGATCTAAACGAGGCATGGAGGGGCAAATCCTGCCCGATGCCATATGAGGGATTGACTACCATAAGTAATGAGGGCCTTATTTTTACATACCCATGGGGAAGACACTTTAGATTCTTTAAGTTTAGGGGCTCCTCGGGGTCCTCAGTTGATAATGGAGCCTTCTGTAACATTTAATAATAAGTGACCTTCTGATCCCTTCCACTGTATCTAATTTTCAGTACCATGGCTAATTTCAGCAATACAATCAGGAAAATCAGGTGGATTCATCATGCTGGAAGTTTCCTCCTTTTCTAAAAAAGTAAGAGCAGTTAAGAGAAAGAAGGAAGTCTTATTATCATTTGATTCTTTGACAACTGACAGCCATTTTTGATATCCTGTTTCAAGGTATATACTTCCAAAACCAATACAAATAGGAGTGGTATCAGAGCCAACAGTATAATTTACCAACTGACAACCTTCTTCTTCCTTTTTAATAGGAAGATTTTAATCATATGGTCTGGGGAGCCAGGCAGAATCATTTACGAATAATGGGACTGGCGAATTTTCCAGAGTCACAGGTCTCATCAGGGGAGGATTAGGTATGTAAGTCCAATAGTGATGACTATCTATAGCTTGTGTACTTACCACCATGGTCAGCAAAGTGACCATAGCCAAGAACTGGTTGTCTGGTGTTTCTGGCAGTCTTCTTCTGTGTACCATCTTCTCTGCCTCCAGAGACAGTTTCTCTATCTGTCCCCAAGTTGGCAAAGATGCTTCTTGGGTTATTTTTGATAGAGATAGTGCAGGATTAAGGATCAGCAGTGACATGGCTCCAAGTGGGGGTTCAAACAGTGGGTCTATATCGAAGTAGGTCCTTTTCCTTCCAGGGCCAGATTTTTCATTTTGGGATCCACTGATGTTCAACTTCTTCTGTTAAAATAAGAGCATAACCTCGTCCTTGTTTAAGTAAAATTGCCTTTTCCAACTCTCATTTTTTTTCCATAAGACTTGTTGAGTTTGTTGTAAGGTTTCTTTTTTAGAAAGCAAATCATTAGCAGTTTGATTATTTGTCCAATATATTGTAGCTGCTGGTTCTGTATTGTCCCCTCTAATATCCAAAAAATTTAAAATAAAAAGAGCTATTGCTAATTTATCTTTTGAGGAATTAGGTCCTATTCCATACCTTTCTCTCCCTTTTAGTTTTTGTAAAGTGTTTTTTAATGTTCAGTGGACTCATTCAACTATAGCTTGTCCTGGTGGCTTATATGGAATTCCAGTGATGTGTTTAATAGACCGGTCTTCAAAAAATAATTTCAACGTGTGACTTGTACAAGCTAGGGCTTCCCTGGTGGCTCAGAGGTTAAAGTATCTGCCTATAATGTGGGAGATCTGGGTTTGATCCCTGGGTTGGGAAGATCCCCTGGAGAAGGAAATGGCAACCCACTCCAATATTCTTGCCTGAAGAATCCCATGTAGCCTGGTGCAGGGGGGCGCTCCGCAGAAAGACAGAGGCAGTGGAACTTCCCTCAGCACAAGCCAAGGGGTCCTGAGGAGAGGTGAGCCTGCTGTGCACCAACCCAGCCCCTCCCCAAGCGAGAGACAATCAGAGGCAACAGGGGTTCCATCTAAGCAGTTCCGCTTTGTTGCCACAAACTCTTGGTTTATATAGGCAAGCAAGGGGGTTTTTCGAGGGTTGGACCAATCACGTTAAATGTCAAATCTTAATATACCATAGTTGCACCAATCACATTAAAGGTCGTCATGCGCTTCATTGTAACAAGAGTCTATGGTGATCACATGCTGTCCACGTGCAGGGAACTCAAGAGAGCCAATCAAACGTTTTAACAAATAACTTAGGCCGCGCCCTCATCTCTTCCGCCAGGCGCCATCTTAGCTCTAAACCGCAAAGCTAGCCTTTCTTTTTCAAGGTTTCCCATTTAGGGCCCCACAGCCTGGTGGGCTACAGTCCATGGTGTTGCAAAGAGTCGGACATGACTGAGCGACTTCACTTTCACTTGTACAAGCTGGTCCATTGTCAGGTTTTTTATGTTTAGGGAGTCTCATGTAAGCAAAGCTTGTTTGAAGTGAGAGACCCACTGATTTGCAGTTTCTCCTGTATGATGTGATGCAAATATTCCAAAATAAGTGTCAATAGACCCATGGACTAGTCCAGCATTGCCAGATGTTGGAATGTGTGCTACATCAGTTTGCCAAATATCGTTGGGAAATAATCCCTGTGGGTTAACACCTTCAGGCAACGTCGGAGTAGAATTAACTTGTTGACAGGAAGGACAATGAGATAACAATATCTTTAGCTTGTTGACAACTCAATTGAAATTTGTTATAGTCCTTTAACTTTTAAGTGTGTTAGTTCATGAAATTGTGATGAGAAAGAAATGAAATGAGTTTAGTGTCAGTAGTATTGTTTCCCTCTGCTAAAGCTCCTGGAAGTTGTGAATGGGATCGAATATGAGTAATATAGAAAGGATTGTTTCTATAAAAAATAGCATTTTGTAATTGATTAAACAGTTTAATAGGCAGATTAGAGTTGGGTATTGTTACAGTCTCGGTTAAAGAAGTAACCTTGACAGCATATTGTGAGTCAGAAACAATGTTAACAGGTTCTTTAATATCCAATAATACAGCTTCTAACTCAGCCTGTTCTACAGAAGGATATTTAGATTGCCAAATCTTCAGTAGGACCAAAAGAACCTGTTTTGAGGTCCTTATTTGCATCAATAAAATAGGTGACAGCATTGTGAATAGGCTCAATTTTTTTTTTTTTTAGAGAGAATCAAAGCATGTCTTTTAAGAAAACTGATTAACTTAGAAGGGTAGTGGCAATCAATGTCGCCAATAAAATCAGAAAGAGCAATTTGCCATTCAATATTTTGAATATATAAATGTTCAGTTTGTATTTTAGAAAATGGTACTATTATAGTCTTTGGATCGTAACCCAACAATTGTTGAATGCGAGTTCTCCTGTTCAATATTAACTTGTTAACCACATCAACATAGGTAGTCAATAAACTTAGTTTGTTTATGATGCAAAAAGACCCATTCAATTATAGCTTCTGTTTGCCAGATTATTCCTGTGGGAGAATATGGAGTGGCCATAATTAAGGCTGTTATAGGTTGATTTAATTCTACCCTGGTCAATTGTTGCTTTTGAATTGCCTGATTAATTTGTTGTATTTCTATTTTGGCTTCATCGGTTAGAGACCGAGGACTTTTTAATTCATTATTTCCTTGTAATATATTAAATAGATTTTTAAAGGCATAATTAGGAATCCCTAAAGTTGGATGAAGCCAGTTAATATCACTTAATAATTTTTAAAAATTATTTAAAGGTTTTAATTGATCAATTCGAATCTGTGTTTTTTTGTGGAGATAGTGTTTCTATTTAATATACAACCCAAATATTGATAAGGAGCTTCAATTTGAACTTTATCTGCTGTAATAATTAATCCATACAATTATAAAATCTTTTGGGTTTCTAAAAATATTTGTTGACGAATTTTCTTATCAAAGTATGTTAATAAAATATCATCCATATAATGAATAATATAGGCTTGTGGATATTTTTCTCTAATTAAACATAAAGGCTGATTTACAAAGTGTTGACACAAGGTGGCGCTGTTCATCATTCCTTGTGGCAAAACAGTCCAGTGATATCGCTGACTAGGGCCTTTATTATTAATATGGAATAGTAAAAGCAAAAATTTGGAGCATCATTAGGATTTAATGGGATAGTGAAAAAACAATCTTTTAAATCAGTGATAATAATTTTCCATCACTTTGGAATCATAGCGGGAGAAAGGAGTCCAAGTTGTGATACTCTTATGGGTTCCGTAACAGCCATTGATTTTTCTTAAATCTGTAAGCATTCTCCATTTACCTGATTTCTTTTTAATCAGAGACCGGTGAATTCCAAGGGCCAGTCGTTTCTACTATATGTCCTAATTTTAATTGTTCTTCTACTAGCGTTTGTAAGGCTTCGATTTTTTCTTTTGATAAAGGCCACTGTTCCACCCATATAGGTTTATCTGAAAGCCGTTTTATTTTTAATGCAGTCTTTGGAACAGTGGCCCCTAGGCTAAATTTTGAGGAGTACTAGGGTGAAGTCCCATATTAGTCATAATTTGTTTTGTCTGAGACATTATGGGAGGTATTGTAACATAAGCTCCCCATTGCATAAGTAAATCACGGCCCATAAGTTAATAGGAATATCAGCGACCAATGGTCGAAGCATAACAGTTTGTTGATCGGGCCTCTGGCAACACACAGGGCATGCACTCTGAGCTATATTGCTCATTGTTCTTATTCCAGTAATAATTGTAAGGACTTGTTGTAACTGCCAGGATTGAGGCCAGTGTTTAGAGGCAATGATAGAAACATCTGCCCCTGTGTCCTCAAGTCCAGGGAATTGCCTTCCCATAATTTTTATTTCTAATTTTGGTCTTTCATCTGTAACAAAAGTTTGCCAAAATACTTGTTTTCCTGTACTTCCAAGTTCCTCTATTCTCTTTTTAGGAGAATTTAATTTTATATAAGGTAATAATAACAATTGAGCAATTTGACCTCCCTTCGATATTTGATAGGGAACATTGGGTTTTATTAGCATTATAAGTATTTCTCCTTCAAAATCTTCATCTATTATTCCTATTTGAACTTCGACCCCTTTAAAGTGAGATTGCTGCTTCTTATTATTTAACCTACAGTATTTTTAGGTTGGGGTCCCCAGATGTCAGTTGGTATTTTATATATTCCCATAGAGGGCATTACTACTAAATTTTCTAAGCCTGGTATGTCTAATGCTGCGCTCCCTGATGTTGCGGGGAGTAAGTCATGAACTGATTGTTTTCTTGAGGTTGAGCTGGGTAGGCAAAGGGAACTGCGTTCCAAGTGCCTGCATTGTTTTTGGGGCCCGGAGCCAGGTGCTGATTCCCGTTTCCTGACAAGGGAGTCCCATCTTTATGAAATTTTGACCTACATTGATTTGCCCAGTGATTTCCCTTATGGCATTTTTGGCATAATCCTGGAGTCTTGATATCATTTTTTGTCTTTTTTTAATTTCCTCCTTTACAGTCTTTTTTAATGTGTCCTAATTTTCCACATTGGTGACATCTCTTATCTGTCTTTTTATTAGCCTTAGACAATGCTTGAGCCAGAAGTTGCATTTTATATGGTTCTGACCCAATATCCTGGCAAACTTTTAAGATATTCTTCTAGGGGGGCACCCTGTGCTTTGTGAGGCTGAATCACCTTTTTTCATTCTGAGTTAGCATTGTCATAAGCAAGAACTTGCATCAGCAAATCTCTCAAACCAGGCCGTGACACTGTTTTGTTCAAATTTTGATGCAGCCTGGCAATAAAATCTACAAAATTTCTCCATTTGATTGTTTAATTTGGGTAAATGAAACCAAGGCTTGTCGGGGTGGATTTATTCTCTCCCAGGCTTTGAAACATATCATTCTCACTTGAGTAAGTAATTGATCATCAAATTATAACCGAGCTTGGGTGCCAAAATTTCCTCTGCTGCTGCTGTTGCTGCTGCTAAGTCCCTTCAGTCGTGTCTGACTCTTAGCGACCCCATGGACTGCAGTCCACCAGGCTCCTCTGTCCATGGGATTTTCCAGGCAAGAGTACTGGAGTTGGGTGCCATCGCCAAAATTTCCTCAGTTCAGTTCAGTTCAGTCACTCAGCCGTGTCCGACTCTTTGCGACCCCATGAATCGCAGCACGCCAGGCCTCCTTGTCCATCAACAACTCCCGGAGTTCACTCAGACTCACGTCCATCAAGTCAGTGATGCCATCCAGCCGTCTCATCCTCTGTTGTCCTCTTCTCCTGCCCCCAATCCCTCCCAGCATTAGAGTCTTTTCCAATGAGTCAACTCTTCGCATGAGGTGGCCAAAGTACTGGAGTTTCAGCTTTAGCATCATTCCTTCCAAAGAAATCCCGGGACTGATCTCTTTCAGAATGGACTGGTTGGGTCTCCTTGCAGTCCAAGGGACTCTCAAGAGTCTTCTCCAACACCACAGTTCAAAAGCATCAATTCTTTGGCGCTCAGCTTTCTTCACAGTCCAACTCTCACATCCATACATGACCACAGGAAAAACCATAGCCTCTGGTACCCATTAATTGATCAAGTGTTATATTAACTGGCTGGTTGGCTGTTGCATTTCTGTGAGCTTGTTGATTTGCCTCATCTTGCCACCCGGTCCTAAATTATAAAAATTCTGAGGTGGATAGGCAAGTTCTGGCTATCATTTCCCAGTCATAAGGAATTAACCAGTCAGCTTGTGAAAGTCCCTGAATTAGTCCCATGGTATAAGGAGAATTAGTTCCATATTGGGTACATGCCTGCTTTATCTCCCATATAGTTTTAGATGGTTTGGGGCTGTAATCATAATGCATTCCTCCTTGTCGGAACTGAGGATCTGGTGGGATCTGAGTTACAGCCACAGGGAGAACTAAAGCGTCTTCATCCCCCTGCAATTGTGCCATAGGAACCCCCTTTTGTAAAGGCGTCATTTTACTAGGCACAGTTATCTGTGGTTTAAAAGCAAATCCATCATCCCAAGGGGTTTCAGGATTGAACGGAGGAGGCTCAACCAGAGATGCAGTCGGACTAGAGAGCAAGATCTGTTCTTGACTTCTGTCATTCTTTCGGCTCTTATTTTTCGGTTTTATTGACTGCTTCTCTTCCTCATCACCAATGTTATCATATAAATTCATTTCCTCCATTTGTTCTTGTAATTGTTCTGTAGAATCCCCTGAATCCGAGTCTTCGGACTGCAGTGGTCCTAAAGCCGTGCTAATGAGATTCCCTACTGACCATACAGACAAAGGAATCTTTTCCCCGCGTGGGAAGGCACAGCGCAGGCAACGCGTAACTTCTTGCCATTCCTACCTCAAAGTCCCTCTGTCTGAAGCTAGCCAACAGCAATATTTTTCAGTGGCAGAAAACAATTCTTTAAAAGAGGATTGAGCTAATCTCAGCCTCCGAACTTTTTAACAAAGTTTTTAACACTTGCATACAGGCACTATGCTTA
The DNA here is from genome assembly GCF_016772045.2 of Ovis aries. NCBI lineage: Eukaryota > Metazoa > Chordata > Mammalia > Artiodactyla > Bovidae > Ovis > Ovis aries. The sequence continues at coordinate 59,573,561 of NC_056066.1, forward strand.
GAAGGATTTTGCCCCATTGTTACCCTGATTGACAAATCCGGAGGGGTGTGCTTACCAAGGTTGTTTCTCGTCCGCCAGAGCGGGCTGGATTTCCCTGCGATCTCCGCCGCTAGGAGCCTAGCCTCGAGGCTAGTTCCACTTTCAGGCCCCTGTTCAGTCCAGCTCGACAAGCAGGGTTTCCGAAAGCGTGATGCGGCGGGAGAATCAGAAACGAGACACAAGAGTTCAGTGAAAGGCGAGGATCAGGGGACCAACACAGTTCCAAGATGAAGGTGCCGAACAGGAATCCCTGCCAGCTTTGTTACACTCTCAGCCGTGAAGGAAGGAATGGTGCAGGGGGTTAAGCAGTAACTCATGTGGCCTTCAGGGCCAAAGAACAAAGTGATCATTAACCTTTGGGTAAACAAGAAACAGTAATCAATAACAAATTAGTAACTAAGACTAATATTCTTATTTGTAGATTTCCTCCAGATCTGGAAAAACACGTTACTCTGAGAGGCCATTTGGGAAACAGTCTGTGGTTGGTTTTCCACCCCCTGGATCGTATCTTGTTTTCAAGATTATGAACTGTTCCCTTTGGACTTGTTCCAAGAGTCCCATGGCTTAAAGCATCCAATTTATCAATAATTATAAATTCTTTCTGTGGCCCTGGCCTGGGCCTGCTTTTCTTCTATTCTTCCTGTCTCCTACAATAGTCCAACTCTCACATCCATACATGACCACTGGAAAAACCATAGCTTTGACTACACTGACCTTTGTTGGCAAAGTAATGTCTCTGCTTTTGAATATGCTGTCCAGGTTGGTCATAACTTTTCTTCCAAGAAGCAAGCGTCTTTTAATTTCATGGCTGCAGTCACCATCTGCAGTGATTTTGGAGCCCCCCAAAATAAAGTCTGCCACTATTTCCCCTGTTTCCCCATCTATTTGTCATGAAGTGATGAGACCATATGTCATGATCTTAGTTTTCTGAATGTTGAGTTTTAAGCCAGCTTTTTCACTCTCTTCTTTCACTTTCATCAAGAGGTTCTTTAGTTCTTCTTTGCTTTTTGCCATAAAGGTGGTGTCATCTGCATATCTGAGGTTATTGATATTTCTCCCGGCAATCTTGATTCCAGCTTATGCTTCTTCCAGTCCAGCATTTCTCATGAATATTAGACATCATTATTATTGCTAAAGAGATCATTCCCACTGACCTGTGCTTTAGGGACAGCAAACATTTTCCTACCTGGAATATTACAGCTTTCAATAACTAAAGCCAGCTGCTACAACATAAGAAAAACAAAAGAGCATAAGGATCCAAGGCTGGTTTCCTCCTTTGAATTTCCATAGGAAATACTGATAAATCTTGGAATAACAATAGCATTCAGTATATAGGTTATCTAAGGTCCCAGGTTCCTTGCTGATGGGTTGTCTCATTTACTCTTCAAACAACCTCAGTTCAGTTCAGTTGCTCAGTCATGTCTGACTCTTTGTGACCCCATGGACTGCAGCATGCCAGGCCTCCGTGTCCATTACCAACTCCCGGAGTTTACTCAAACTCCTGGCCATTGAGTCGGTGATGCCATCTCATCTTCTGTCATCCCCTTCTCCTTCCACCTTCAATCTTCCCCAGCATCAGGGTCTTTTCAAATGAGTCAGCTCTTCACATCAGGTGGCCGAAGTATTGGAGTTTCAGCTTCAGCATCAGTCCTTCCAATGAACATTCAGAACTGATTTCCTTTAGGATGGACTGGTTGGATCTCCTTGCAGTCCAAAGGACTCTCAAGAGTCTTCTCCAACACAACAGTTCAGAAGCATCAATTCTTCAGCGCTCAGCTTTCTTTATAGTCCAACTCCCACATCCATACACGACTACTGGAAAAACCATAGCTTTTACTAAATGGACCTTTGCCGGCAAAGTAATGTCTTTGCTTTTTAATGTGCCATCTAGGTTGGTCATAACTTTTCTTCCAAGGAGCAAGCGTCTTTTAATTTCATGGCTGTAATCACCATCTGCAGCGATGTTGGAGGCCCCCAAAATAAAGTCTGTCACTGTTTCTATTGTTTCCCCATCTATTTGCCACAAAGTGACGAGACCAGATGCCATGATCTTCGTTTTCTGAATGTTAAGTTTTGAGCCAACTTTTTCACTCTCCTCTTTCACGTTCATCAAAAGACTCTTTAGTCCTTCTTCGCTTTCTGCCATAAGGGTAGGGTCATCTGCATATCTGAGGTTATTGATATTTCTCCTGGCAATCTTGATTCCAGCTAGTGCTTTATCCAGTCCAGCATTTCTCATGATGTACTCTGCGTATAAGTTAAATAAGCAGAGTGACAATATACAGCCTTGACATACTCCTTTCCTGATTTGAAACCCGTTTGTTGTCCCATGTCCAGTTCTAACTGTTGCTTCTTGACCTGCATACAGATTTCTCAGGAGGCAGGTCAGGTGGTCTGGTATTCCCATCTCTTGAAGAATTTTCCAGTTTGTTGGGATCCACACAGTCAAAGGTTTTGGTATGGTCAATAAAGCAGAAGTAGATGTTTTTCTGGAACTCTCTTGCTTTTTCGATGATCCAACAGATGTTGGCAATTTGATCTCTGGTTCCTCTGCCTTTTCTAAATCCAGCTTGAACATCTGGAAGTTCATGGTTCACATACTGTTGAAGCCTCACTTGGAGAATTTTGAGCATTACTTTGCTAGTGTGTGAAAGTGAAAGTTGCTCAGTCATGTCCGCCTCTTCGCAACCCCATGGACTATATAGTCCATGGAATTCTCCAGGCCAGATAACTGGAGTAGATAGCCTTTCCCTTCTGTAAGGTATCTTCTCAACCCAGGGATCAAACCCAGGTCTCCCGCATTGCAGGTAGATTCTCGACCAGCTGAGCCACAAGGCAAGTTAGCATGTGAGATGAGTGCAATTGTGCGGTAGTTTGAGCATTCTTTGGCATTGCCTTTCTTTGGGATTGGAATGAAAACTGACTCTTTCTATTCCTGTGGCCACTGGTAAGTTTTCCAAATTTGCTGGCATACTGAGTGCAGCACTTTCATAGCATCATCTTTTAGGATTTGAAATAGCTCAATTGGAATTCCATCACCTCCACTAGCTTTGCTCATAGTGATGCTTCTAAGGCCTAGTTGACTTCACATTTCAGGATGTCTGGCTCTAGGTGAGTGATCACACCATCATGATTATCTGGGTCAGGAAGATCTTTTTTGTATAATTCTTCTGTGTATTCTTGCCACCTCTTCTTAATATCTTCTGCTTCTGTTAGGTCCATACCATTTCTGTCCTTTATTGTGCCCATCTTTGCATGAAAATTTCCTTGGTGTCTCTAACTTTCTGGAAGAGATCTCTAGTCTTTCCCATTCTATTGTTTTCCTCTATTTCTTTGCGTTGATCACTGAGGAAGGCTTTCTTATCTCTCCTTGCTATTCTTTGGAGCTCTGCCTTCAAATGGGTATATCTTTCCTTTTCTCCTTTGCCTTTCCCTTCTCTTCTTTCCATAGCTATTTGTAAGGCTTCCTCAGACAACCATTTTGCCTTTTTGCATTTCTTTTTCTTGGGGATGGTCTTGATCACTGCCTCCTGTATAATGTCATGAACCTCCATCCATAGTTCTTCAGGCACTCTGTCAGATCTAATCCCTTGAATTTATTTGTCACTTTCACTGTATAATTGTAAGGGATTTGATTTAGGTCATACCTGAATAGTCTAGTGGTTTTCCCTACTTTCTTCATTTCAGTCTGAATTTGACTATAAGGAGTTCATGATCTGAGCCACAGTCAGCTCCTGGTCTTGTTTTTGCTGACTGTATAGAGCTTCTCCATCTTTGGTTGCAAAGAATATAATCAGTCTCATTTCAGTGTTGACCATCTGGTGATGTCCATGTGTAGAGTCTTCTCTTGTGTTGCTGGAAGAGGGTGTTAACTATGACAGTGCACTCTCTTGGCAAAAGTCTATTAGCGTTTGCCCTGCTTCATTTTGTACTACAAGGCCAAATTTGCCTGTTACTCCAGGTATTTTTTGACTTCCTACTTTTGCATTCCAGTCTCCTATGATGAAAAGGACATTTTTGGGGGGTGTTAGTTCTAGAAGATCTTGATAGAACTGTTCAACTTCAGCTTCTTTGGCATTACTGGTAGGGGCATAGATTTGGATTACTGTGATATTGAATGGTTTGCCTTGAAAACGAACAGAGATCATTCTGTCATTTTTGAGATTGCACCCAAGTACTGCATTTCGGATTCTTTTGTTGACTATGAGGGCTACTCCATTTCTTTTAAGGGATTCTTACCCACAGTAGTAGATATAATGGTCATCTGAGTTAAATTCACTCATTCTATTCCATTTTAGTTCGCTGACTCTGGCCATCTCCTGTTTGACCACTTCCTATTTGCCTTGATTCATGGACCTAACATTCCAGGTTCCTATGCAATATTGTTCTTTACAGCATCGGACTTTACTTCCATCACCAGTCACATCCACAACTGGGTCTTGTTTTTGCTTTGGCTTCATCTCTTCATTCTTCCTGAGTTATTTCTCCACTGTTCTCCAGTAGCATATTGGGCACCTACCGACCTAGGGAATTCATCTTTCAGTGACTTATCTTTTTGCTTTTTCATACAGTTCATGGGGTTCTCAAGGCAAGAATACTGGAAGTGGTTTGCCATTCCCTTCTCCAGTAGACCAAGTTTTGTCAGAACTCTCCACCATGACCTGTCCATCTTGAGTGGCCCTACGCAGCATGGCTCATAGTTTCATTGAGTTAGACAAAGGTGTGGTCCATGTGATCAGATTGGTTAGTTTTCTGTGTTTGTGGTTTTCATCTGTCTGTCCTCTGATGGAGAAGGATAAGAGGCTTATGGAAGCTTCCTGATGGGAGAGACTGACTGAGGGGGAAACTGGGTCCTGTTCTGATGGGCGAGGCCATGCTAGGTAAATCTTTAATCCAATTATCTGTTGAAGGGTGGAGCTGTGTTCCCTCCCTGTTATTTGACCTGAGCCCTGAGCTCAAACTATGGTGGAGGTAATGAAGATAATCAGTGACCTCCTTCTAAAGGTCCCATGCAAGCACTGCTACACTCAGTGCCCCCAACCCTGCAGCAGGCCACTGCTGACCTGTACCTCTTCAAGAAACACTCACAGTTCTGTCTCAAATTCTGTGGGGTCTCTGGGTCCTGGTGTGCACAAGGTATGTTTGAGCCCTCTGAGCATCTCTGGCGGGTATGGAGTTTGATTTTAAATGTGATTTCGCCCCTCCTACCATCTTGCTGGGGCTTCTCCTTTGCCCTTGAACGTGGGGTATCTCCTTTTCCCTTGAATGTAGGGTATCACAAGGTAGTTAATAATTCCCCTCTTGTGATGAGGAAGTGGCCCGGAGAGGAGAAGCCACGGGTACAGGGTCACATAGTTGGGAATGGTTTCACTCCCTTTTTCCCACCTCAGGGAACCGCGTCACAGTGACCACTCAGGTAGGCCTCTGGGAGATGTCCTTGAGGCTAACTTCTTAATATCAATCCAAAATCAAGCCCATCTGGAGAAGGCAATGGCAACTCACTCCACTACTCTTGCCTGGAAAATCCCATGGATGGAGGAGCCTGGTGGGCTGCCATCTCTGGGGTCGCTAAGTTCGGACATGACTGAGCAACTTCACTTTCACTTTTCACTTCCACGCATTGGAGAAGGAAATGGCAACCCATGTCAGTGTTCTTGCCTGGAGAATCCCAGGGATGGGGGAGCCTGGTGGGCTGCCATCTCTGGGGTCGCACAGAGTCGGACATGACTGAAGTGACTTAGCAGCAGCAGCAATCAAGCCCATCACTTTACCTTCAAATAGGATTTTATTCATTCCTCACTGTCTCTACCCTCTCTACCACTTCCCTACTAGAGAAGCTGTAACAGCTTCCTCTGTCTCCCTCATGTCACTTGCCTCCTTTGAGCCCATTGCCCACACTGCAGCCAGAGCAGTCTCCCCTTTTAAAGCTCTTTAAGTCTTCCTGTTGCTCTTAGAATAAAACCAAACACCTTCCTGACAACTACAGGGTCCTGCATAGCTTCCCCCTTACTTATTATTCTAGCTTCATGTTCTATGAGTTGATTTATCCTGACCACAGTGAATCTTCAGTTTCAGGGTCCTTGCTTGCCTGGGCCCCTCCAAGGTCCTGGGAGAACATAGCAATATGTTCAGCAGGGTATATGTTTTTATAAACATTGCAGAAGTAAGATATTTAGCTATAATCCTTTAAGATCAGTGTCTTTCAGCTCTCCCTCTGTCATAATATATTGCTCCAATGCAGTACTGGAAGGGTGCAGCTAAGACAGAGCTGAGTTAGGTGTACATTAATTTAGATTCAGAGGTGTTACGGACTGAATGTCGTGTCCCCCGAAATTCATATGTTGAAATCCTAATCTCCAATGTGATAGTATTGAGAGATGGGACACTTGGGAGGTAATTAGGTCATGAGGGCTCCATGTTGATGGGTTAATAATGTGGGATTAGTTCCCTTATAAAGGAAACCTTTCAACCTTTCTGCCATGTGAGGACACAACGAGAAGGCAGCTGTCTATGGAATAGGAAACAGGTTCTCATCAGACACTAAGTCTGCTGGCAACTTGATCTGGACTTTCCAGCCTCCAGAACTGAGAGAAACAAATGTTTGTTGTTTAGCCACCCAGTTTGTGGCAGTTTGTTGTAGTGGCCCAAACAGACGAAGACAAGAACCATTTATATGATTCGCAGTCCCTTTCATCTGCAGTTGGGTCACTGCGGTCCATCCCAGTGTAGGAATGGCTTCCAAGAATACTCCTATCGTCCCCTGTGCCAACTCGCCCTGCACTGTGACAGGAAGGCGCAGGGCCACAGGTTATAGTAGTGCCCAGCATCAGGGGTGTGTACAGAATGGGTGAGGAAGAGATTTGAAACACACAGTACCAGAGCTAGTCTATAGAAAATTCTGTTGATCATCAGATGTATTAAACTATATGCAGAGGATTTGGTTCCTAGCAAAGCCTGGTTAGGAAATGGCAACCCACTCCAGGAGTCACTTGCTTCCCTTGGGCCCATTTAAGATCATTGTCTTTCAAATTTCCTTCTGTCATAATATATTGTGCCTGGGAATTCCATGTGCAGAGGAGCCCAGTGGGGGTCCCAAAGAGTCGGACATGACTAAGCAGACACGCATGCATGCAAAGTCCAGGCAGTATATCTGGCAGTGCAGCTTATACAATTATAAATGTCCTGCATGTTTTTTCCTCCTTTCTAATAGAAATGGAATGAGCTAAAAGATATCAAAGTCCTGTGTTTGTAGGAATATGGAGAACTGTAAACAGCAAGCATAATATGTCTATGAGGAAATGTGAGTGTTTCATAATCTCATTGTGTTGGGTTATGCCTCACTTAACATTTTTGTCCTAGCAGTGTCTTACAAATGAAGTGACCTGTAGATCATAACAAAAGTGGTAGAGTAGATCCTCCATATCCACAGGTTCTGCATCCATGGATTCAATCAACCTCAGCAAAATATTTGAAAAAAAATTCCAGAAATTTCCCAGCCATTCAGTGACAACTATTTACATAGCATTTACATTGTGTTAGATGTTATAAGTAATCTAGAGATTATTTAAAATATGGGTGTGTGTGAGTAGGTTATATGCAAATACTATGTCCTTTTACATAAAGGACCTGAGCATCTGTGGATTTTGGTATCTGCAGGGGAATAATTGCCCTGCAGATTGTTGTTCTTTAGTCGCTAAGTCGTGTCCAACTCTTTTGCTACCCCATGGACTGTACCTACTGGGCTCCTCTGTCCATGGGATTTCCCAGTGGGTTGCTATTTCCCCCGCAGATACCAAAGAGTATCTGTAATTCATTAAGAGGAATAGATACATTTCAAATCAAAGTAATGAATAGACTTGATTGTGCTAATCTAATTAATTAAAAGAAGAGAATTATAGGACTTCCTTAGTGGTACAGGGGATAGGAATCTGCCTCTGCCAGTGCAGGGGAAATGGGCTCAACCCCTGTCCGGGAAGATTCCGCATGGGTGAGACAAATTGCATGCCGAGAAGCAGCTAGGCCCGTGCGCCACAGCGACTGAGCCCACATACTGCAACCACTGAAGCTCATGTGCCTAAAACCTGTGCTCCACAAAAAGAGAAGCCACTGCAATGAGAAGGTTGCACACGGCCACAAACATTAGCCCCTGCTTGGCACAACTAGAGAAAGCCTGAGCACAGCAACAAAGACCCAGCGCAACCGATTAAAAAAAAAAAAAGTGAATTATAGAAATACTTGGGGAAAGATTTGGGGAAAGATTCAAATTTCTCACTTATTTGACATGAAATACTGACATGGATGAAGATAATGTGAAATTCATATTATGCCACCACATGGGGATGCTGACAATAAAACTAGTTAATGGACTGTCAACTCAAAAAGTATTTAAGCTTAGTCACTATAAAAAGACTTATGTCTGTGTTTCCATTGCTGCCTTGCAAATGGCAATACTATCTTTCTAGGTTCCATACACATGCGTTAATATGCAGCGTTTGACTCTCTTTCAGACTTACTTCACTCTCTGCAGTAGGTTCTAGGTTCATCTACCTCATTAGGACCAACTCAAATGCATTCATTTTTATAGCTGCAGAACAGCAGTGGAGACACAGACACAGAGAACAGATTTATGGACATAGTGTGGGAAGGAGAGGGTGAGACAAATTATAAGAATAGCATGAAAACATATACATGCCATATGTCAAATAGACAGCCACTGGGGATTTGCTGTGTGACACATGGAGCTTAACCCATGCTCCTGACAACCTAGAGAGGTGGAATGGGGTGGGAGATGGGAGGGAGGTTCAAGAGGGAGGGGACCTATGTATGCGCGTGTGCATGCAAGTTTTTTTCAGTCATGTCCAGCTCTTTGCAACCCTTATGGACTGTAGCCTGCCAGGCTTCTCCCTCCATGGGATTCTCTAGGCAAGAATACTGGAGTGGGCTGCCGTACACTCTTCCAGGGGATCTTCCTGACCCAGGGATGGACCTTCATCTCTTACTTGTCTCCTGCATTGGCAGCAGGTTCTCTGCCACTAGTGCCACCTGGGGCAGCCCCGACATATGTATACCTGTGGCCGATTCATGTTGATGTATGGCAGAAACCAGCACAATATTGTAAAGCAATTATCCTCCAATAAAAAAAAATTTTAAAGAGTTACAGCTCATGCATTAATGTTAAAGAAATTTAGAAGTTTTTTCTAATTTGACAATAATCCTAAGAACTTACATGGCATTAAGCTTTACAACTTAGAGAAAATTGTTAAAGCTACCCACCAAAAAACTTAATCTTATAAAGACTGGATTGTTGTCTTTATTTATAGAAATAAATCATTATCTTATGACTATATGGTCAAAGAATATATAGAAAAAAGTTACAGAGCTATATTATGGCAGCTAATTGATTAAAATATTATGCTATATTTCCAGAGCTTATGATTTTATAATTTGTGTCAGTTTTTAAAATTTCATCATTTGCTGTTATTTCTTCCATAGTTATAAAAGAAAAACCCCCCTCTTTAATGTAATGCTGCACTTATGACTTTTTATTCTTTTTCTTTACTCAAAGAATATCCTAAATTTTATAAGCTTCAGGCCATGTAAAACCTGTCTCTGTCCCTACCCAGACCTGTGTTCTTGCTCCCTGTGTGGTAGCCATATATTAAATCCTTTCTGTGCCCATTGCTTGGGAAAGCGCCTGGCACACCAGAAAACTACTTGTAGATAAATGAATGAAATTGGAATGCGAGCATGTCGACTGCAGGAAAACATGAATTTTATCCATTTAATTTTTTCCCTACATTCCCACATCCAGAACAGTGTCTGACACAGAGCAGATGCACCATAAGTATTTTTCTATTTTTTTAAAAAGTTATTTATTTATTAAAAAGTATTTCTTTCTTTATTTGGCTGTGCTGGGTCATGGCTGTGACACTTGGGATCTTCAGTTGTGGCATGTGGGATCTAGATCCCTGACCAGGGATTGAACCCCAGCCCCTGCATTGGGAGTGCTAAGTCTTAGCCACTGGACCACCAGGGAAGTCCTCTCAATTTACTTATTTTTAATTGAAGGATAATTGCTTTACAGTATTGTGTTGGTTTCTACCAAATACAGTAAGTATTCTTTTAAATTAGTCCAGACCTGTTACCCGTTTTATTGCAGATAATACTTCTTTTCATTGTCTCTGGTTATTCCATTTACAAAGCACTTCCCCAAGGTCTCCCACAGCTCTGACAGGTGTCATTTTCATTTCAGAGTTAAGGTTCAGAGGAGGAGAAGTAACCTGCCACAGGTCATTCAGTCAGCGGCAGAGCTGAACCTAGATCTCCGCGCCGGAAAGCCTCGGTGTCCCCTCCCAGTATAACCCGTTCCACAGTAAGAAAACAGTGAAGGCAGTCCCACCACGCAGAGCAGGCTGGTTAACCGAAGAGTTACTCCACATGGACACCAGGTGGCGCCCATCCACCGAGTAAGTCCTTTAGTCCTTGATAAGGAACGCAAAAAAACAAAACAAAACAAAACAAAGCAAAACAAAAAACAAAAAACGATCAGAAACCAAAGTTTGAACCACCAATTTCATTTGCTTTCAACTGCCCGGCTTTTCCTTCATTGACCACCCGCTCTTTGGGTCTCAGCTTCCTTTCTGTCAAATGGGAATATCAACAGGTACTTCCTAGCCAGGTGATATGCAATGGTGCCCATGCATAGCTCATGTTCAGTAAGCATGTGTCCTCGTTCTTCCGACAGGGCCCGTGGTAATCCCCGGCTGTACAAAATTCTTTTTAGCCGTGCACTTGGGCAGAGAATGGTTTCCAGTAGGAATGAGAAGGAAATTCCCTTTTGTTGATCCTCTACTGTGCTAGATGGAAAAGTGGCCCCTACATCCTAATCCCTGGAACCCATTAATGTTACTTTACATATCATATCTCCATTTTAGGAATGTAGGGCTTGGGTTTCAGTGGAACTAAGTGGCCCCAAATAACACATTGAGTAAATCTCAGATCTACCTTCTACCTGAGCAGAGCTCTGAGGGTGTCTTCGCCAAGGTGATTAATTTAAGGATCTTGAGATGAGGGATTATCCTGGATTATCAGGTGAGTGCTAAATGTAATCGCACATATCCTCAGTAAGGGGAAGGCAGAGAGAGATTGTTCACACACAGAGCAGAAGGCAGAGGTGTAGCTTCAAGCCCAAGAATGCCTGCAGCCACCAGAAGCCAGACAAGGTCGGGAACAGATTCTCCCCCAGAACTTCCACAGGGAGTGCAGTCTGGCACACATCTTGGTTTTGGTCCAGTGAAACAGGAGCGGGACTGTGACCAGGGGGCAGGGGAAGGGCAGAATTCCCATCTTATGAACTGGGTTCATGATTTGCTGGGAGTAAGAAAGGGGCTGCACTCCTGGGGGCACCCTGACTCTGGGTCTGCTCACCAACCATGGTGATTCCAGAGGGTGTTGTCTAAAGATGTCTTTGAGTTCCTTTCACACACACACACACACGCACACACACACACACACACACACACACAGACTGTCTTTCCTCAGACTCTGCCAGAAGGAGTGGCAGAGGAGAGGGGGACCCATGAACCCAAGATCTCTGCATCCTCTTTCCCACGGTACCCCTTCCTCCACTTCGTCTGATAGGAAGAGCACCATTGTGTTGTGGGTCAGAGTTCTGCTTAGGCAGAAGGTAGATCTGAGATTTACTCAATGTGTTACTTGGGGCCACTTAGTTCCACTGAAACCCAAGCCCTACGTTCCTAAAATGGAGATATAATATGACCCTTGCAGAGCTGCTGAGTGGGCTCAGGGCAACATCTTTACACTGTTTTATATGGTGCTGGTAGTCAGAGTAGATGACTGATAATGAAAATGAAGAGCTTACATGGCATATACACAGCCCTTATTAGAAGACAGGCATGGCTGTAAACATTTTACATGTGCTAGCTCACTTCCACAACAACCTCGGAAGGTAGGTATATTGTCATTCCCATTCTATACATGATGAAACTGAAGCACAGAGAATGTAATGACTTGCCCAAGGGCACATCATTAGTAAATGGAGAGCTGGGATTTGAGCGCTGGCAGTGAGGCTCCAGGCTGTACGGAGTCACTACACTGTCCTGAGCTAAAAAATGGTAGCTGTTATTATTCATTATAATAGCTCAGATTGATGTACCAGGACCATGCTGATTCACTGCATTTGCTCAATAGGTATGTGAGGTAATTAACTGTTGTGTCCACACTTTACAGAGGAGCAAATGGAGGCAAGAAAAGTTATGTTATTTGCTTAAGGGCATAGGACTAATATATAGCAGACCTGGGATTCAAATCCAGGCATGCTGGTCATGGCCCTTACTCAATTACTGCATTATACTTCCCATGTATTGACAATGATGATGAAGGGGAGGAGGTAGAAGAAGAGGCAGAGGAGAGAACAAACCTACCTTATACTAACCTGCTATGATGCGCTCAGATGTCAAAGGTTGAGCTGATCCAACAGATTCCCTTTCTATAGACTTCAATGTAGAGAAATAGCAGGACAGTGAAATTTTTAGCAATGGAAGTGGATAAACAAAAAAAGGCAGAAAGAAAACCAGAAAGTAAAGCCCAAACATAGTTAAAGGAAGCCAAAGCCAGGAAGTAGGACAGATGGCAGAACAGCCCCCGGCCCTGGGTTCTCAGCCTTCCCTTGAGGGTTTGGGGCTGGTGGACACTCAGTTCCCCAACCCCAACTCAGAGGCTCCTTTCAGCAGGCCTAGGTGAGCCTGGGTGTCCCCGTTCTTGGAGTGCACCCTAGGAGCTCCTGGGGGATGATGGAGACTGATGAGGACCCGCTCTGATGCAGTGAGGAAGCCAGTTGTTGAGAGAGAATAGAGGGTGTGTTTGTCACAGTGGTGCTTGCTAGACTGCCATCCACACCTCGCATTTCCCAGCCAACTCCCTCACCTGGCTGGGACACACCATGTGACTAATTCTAGCCAAGGGGCTATGGGCAAAAGGGATGCGTGTCACCACCTGGTTAAAATGTGGAAGAGACAGTGTGTGACTCTCCAAATGCATCTTCCCTGCTGTAGCATCTGATGACATTGCAGATGATGGCTGGGTCCCTGAGCATGAGCACCTTCCCTGACACACACACCCTGCCCCCCACCGGAGTGTAGGACATGTAGTGTGAGCCAGGGAGGGACCATGGTTGGGGTGAGATTTTGAGATCTCAAGGTTGGTTTGTCACAGCAGCAGAACTGAACACACCTCTTAGGAACACACTGAATGAAACACAGTAGTGTTGGAGCAACGCGCGAACTCTTGTAGACCCAGACCTACCCTTCACCTCCTAGAGTTCCTTCTGTTGGCTTCTGATGAGATTCTGCTTATCATTCTGCCTGGGTTTATAATAAGCCCCACCTAGTCCTTGCAGCTGGTATACCACACTGGAAACCTATCCAGTCTTACACGGAGTGGTGGCTTTAAAACACGTGTGCAAGTTTTTGATGCTCTTCCCATCAAGACATGGTCTAATTCTCTTCCCCTTGCATGTAAGCTGGGCTTGGTGCCTGGCTTCTCCTGCAAAGGATACAATGGACGTGACACTGTGTGACCGCCAAGGCTGGGTCATCAAGGCTATTCAGCTTCCTCTTGACTCTTCAGATGCTCGTTCTTGGCACCAGCCACTATGCTATGAGGTAGCCCAGGCCACATGGAGTGTTCAGGGGTAGGTGTTCCAGCTGACAGTCTCAGCTAAGATCAGGTAACAGCCCACATCCACTGCCAGACATGTGAATAAGCCTTTGGGATGAATCAAGCTGGACACCATATGACTGCAGCCACTTGAAGAGACCAAAAGCAAGAGCTCCCCACCTGAGCCCAGTCCATCCCCAGAACCATGGGAAGTGTGATTTATTGCAATGATGAATGGTTGTTGCAATAATAAAATGATGCTGTTTTCAGTTTGGGAGCATTTTGTTACACACCAGTATACAGCCAGAACACACTCTGCAAGATTTTCACACCTGGCCCAGGGCTGGATGCTAGTGGCAAGTAAAGACGAGCCTCTGATCCTTTCTGGTGAAATCACAGTGTGAGCCCTGAACTGCCTGTCCTGACAATAAATATCACATCTTGTACTGTGGTTCTGCTCCTAATTTTTTAGCTTCTGACCTTGTCAGTCCTTTTCCTGTCTGTGCCCCCTTCTCTCCTCACCCTTGGATGCGAGGCTTGGGTGTATAGTCCTGTTTTTGCTGCCTCAGCAGAGAAAACCCTAGATTTTCCTTCATGATCACGATCCCCAGGCTCTCTCTGGTGTGCACTGGCTGGCTTGGACAAACATGATCTGTAACCCTGCCCTCTGGGAACTCACACTGAGGATGTCATTTCCACTCCAATCCCCTTGTCCCCCAGCATCTGGGCTCAGTCTGAGTTTTTTCTGACCTGGGATCAGAAATTGAACATTGGTTCCAGAGGTGGGAATCTCAAAAACAACAAATACCCCAGGAGAGGGGAGGGTTTATCTTCCCAGATTAGTAGAGAGGGGATTGGCAGATGGTTTTGGTTTGAGGGCCCAGCTGTGGGAAGATGGGAGAGGCAAAAGGGGCTAATGGTTGGCATTGGGCATGGGAAGCAAATGTCATTGTTACTTTGAATGGTCAGGCAGATATTTCTCTTGATGATGGTTGCTAACAAGCTTGTCTATTTGTAATAGTCGTAGTTTCACAAATCAATTTGTGATTATACAGTAATAATAATGTTATCATTTATTAGCCTTTACAATGCCAAGTGCTGTGTAAGGTGGGTTATATGCATTCTATTATACAATTATGTATATTAATCCCATGAGCTAGATACTGTTTTTATCCCTCCTTTTATAAATGCGATAATTGAGTCTCAGAGAGGTTGAGTAACTCATCTAAGATCAAAAAGTAAGTAAATGGTGGAACTGGAAATAAACTCAGGTTAACAACTACGTAAGTAGGAACATGCAAGTTAAGGTCACAATGTAACATCATTTTGCACTCAGTATATTGGCAAAAATTAAGAAGATTGATAATACCAATTGTTGGCAAGAATATGGAGCAACAGGAGCCCTTGGACACAGCTTGTGGGAGTGTAAGCGAATGCCCCACTTTGGAAAATGCATTTCCTGTAAACTTGAGTATTCACATACCTCCAGTTCAACTCTTTGCTGTACAGGTATCTGTCACTTTTCTAAAGTTCACTTGACGCCATTTCACTTTTATGAGAGATCTACATTTGTAACTGTTTTTGTGAATTGAAAGAAAGCCCAAGTTGATTTTCACTTTTACAAAAATGAGTGAAAAGTGAAACTGATATTCAGTGTTTGATCTGGGGCGAGCTGTTACAGAGGCAGCAAACACCCTGGGGAGGGACAGCAGGGGGCAGGGGTGACTGAGGCCACCAAGCTCCTTCCCCAAGAATTTCCCCAGAAATTGCACTTCCCCAGAAACTGCACTCAGCATCTCTGCACCAGGCCACCATAGCTTTGGTCTGGCTTTGACCTGTGTCTGTGCTTTATCTCAGTTTATCTCATTTTGTGCTTCTGTTAGCAAGATCTGTCTTAAGGTAACTGTTTTTTCACTTTACACAGTTTCAGCTTGTGAGATGTTTCATAGGAACACTCTACTTTTGGATAGCGGGGGGGAAACCTGTATATCCTAGGGGCACTGTCTCAAAGCATCGGTAATGATGGCCCAAAGTTGAAAACTGTCAGTCAGAGACAGGCAGGAGACAGAAACCACCCTAGTTATTTTAACAGAGAGAATTTAATATAGAGAATTGCTAACCAAGTATAAAGTTGTTAACTGGATGACCAAAAGGTTATAAAAAGATCTCTAAGATAGAATGAAAGTAGCATTTGCAGGAAGCATCTACCATACCCAGGCCTGAAGGAACAAAGAGAAGAGGCTGAGATGATCAAAACAGAAGACGTGCAGTACTCCACTTCAGGTATCTGAGAAAGGAGGTGTGCTCAGCTGGGGCTCGAGTCTTGGAAAGAAGGGTGGGGCCAGGAGGGCAGGAACGCAGACTTCAGGGGAGGAGATTCTGGCTGGAGCTCTTGGCTCTGAAGTTGGGGTAAGTGCCCCATGGAGCTGAACCTAGAGAAGGGGTTGCTGACTGGTGCCACAGAAGGAATTGCTGCTGTGAGATGAAGGAGCATTGCTGGGTGATGCTCATGGGAGCAGGAAGGCCACCAGAGAAGCTAAAGAGCAGAGGGATGGAGAAGCAAGTCTTTTCTCCCTCCTGCAGCCCTGCGGTGTCCCTCTAGCTCACCCTGCTTATTGGCAAAGTCTAACCAGCTCCAGCCCCAGCATTACAGAGCAGGTAATTTTAAAATTTATTCATTTTTTAACTGTGGCAAAATAGAACATAAGATAAATATCATTTTAACCATTTTAAGGTGTATAGTGGCATCAAGTACAGTCATGCTGTTATACCACCATCACCATCATCCATCCACAGAACTTCTGCCATTTGGTAACACTGAAGCACGGCAACCCTTAAATGACTCCCTGCTCCCCAACTCCTGACAACCAGAACTACCTTCTGTCTCCATGAATTTGACTAGGTACCCCGTGTGAGTAGAATCACACTGTATTTGTCCTTTTGCGACTGGCTTATTTCACTTAGCATTATGTCTTCAAGTATCACCTGTGTTATAGCAGTGCTGAAATTCCTTCCATTTTAAGGCTGACTAATGTTCCATTGTATGTATGTGCCACGTTTCGTGTATGCATTCAGTCATTGATAGAGTACAATTTTTCGTACTATCAAATACTGTATAGAAACAACCCCAGGTTAGTCTGACTATAGACATTGTATATATAATACAACCCTCCCCCCACCCTTTGCCTCTTTATGCAATGGGTTTACTTTTTCAAAGCCATTAAGAACAATATCCTAACAACATGCCAGAAGATTTTCAAAAACAAAAAAAGACTGAGGATAATTGGACTTAACACCAGGACTTTATTTTCACCTGTTCCATTTTAAAGTCTTTCTTATAGGCAGGTATAATTTTTCAAAGTTATGACTCCATCCCATACAATTGAGGGTTCTGCCACATCATACATCTTGTTGCCTGCCAAACAGGGTTGGCGTTGCTAACCCTGAATGAGGGAAAAACAATTATTTTTCTTGATTTCTCTTCTTTGTTTCTTTGACCATCTGGACCATTTTGGTTGCAAATGAGGGGAACCCTACTCAAATTAGCTTAAGCAAAAACAAACTGGTGCCTGAGTTCATAGGTGGTAATGGTGGAATTTTCTGGGTTTTCGCTCTGGATAGACAACAGGAGTAACTCACAGAACTAGAGTCTGAAACCAGGGACTAAAGAGAGCCAGCACCCTTCTGGCCTGCCCGTCTCTTGAATGACCCTCTCTCCGCTTCTCTTTGATCAGCCTCTTTCTTTCCTAGTGCAGGCAGGTCTCTGTCACCTCACAGTAATCCTGGCCACTGGCAGCCCCAGCTTTGCAACTTCAGAAGAACAAGTATCAAGAGGGTAATGCCAGAGAAGGTTTGTGATTGGCTCTGTGGAGTCGCATGGGCCACCCATTGGGCCAATCATGTTGTTAGGGTGACGATGAACTGTAATTGGCCAAGCCTGGTCACATGCTGATCCCTATGGCCAGGGTGGTTGTAGGGCCTGTTGCTTTCAGATAAAGGGAAATAAAAGGCCTGAAAACAACCAGCAAGTCACTACATGGGGTTCTGTTTTTCGCC
This sequence comes from Ovis aries, assembly GCF_016772045.2. Classification (NCBI taxonomy): domain Eukaryota; kingdom Metazoa; phylum Chordata; class Mammalia; order Artiodactyla; family Bovidae; genus Ovis; species Ovis aries. The sequence goes on from NC_056066.1 coordinate 59,591,333, forward strand.
ATGGCAACAGTGGATAAACACCCTGGCACACTGAGTTCTTTCTTTGTTTTAATAACCACCTTGTGAGAAATTCCCAAGAATAGGATTACAACCATGGTGCTGGCCGGAAGCCATATAACATGTTTCTGTTTCCCAAATGTATTCACATCTCTTATCTTATTTTTGAAATACTGCTAAGTGACAGGAGAGGAAAGAGTGACACAGAGAAACTGAGTGACAGTTCCAGGGACATAGAGTGAATGAGGGCATGGGTAAATCCAGAGCCTGGACTTCCTGACTCCCATTCCAGTGCTCTCTTTCAACAGCATCACTGTCAAAGTTTAGACTGGTTGGGGAGGGTTAAAGTCAAGGTCATCTTTGGCCTGTTAAGGGAGGGAACTTCGTCTGCTGTCTACCCCTTGAAGGAGATGGGCCAGGCGCCTGGAGGGAAAGGGTTGGCGGGCCCTGCCTTCAGAGCCTGCTCGAGCTCTGATGGGGGAGGTCCCGCCACTCGACCTGGCATCCTCCCAGGGGACACTCTCTGCGCGGAGCTCCTCCAGGACGCTGTGCAGGTGCCTCAGTGTAAGCAGGAGTCTCTGGTCTTGGTCCTGCATCTCAGCCTAGGAGAGAGAAGGAGCATGTGAGGCAGCGGCCAGAGCACTGGACATTTCCCGGAAAGATGTCTCCTTCACTGTCTAATTGGAGACAAGCCCACAGCCTCACAGAAGCCATGTTTTCACCGAAGCCTCCATTTCTTCATCTGCAAAGTGGAAAGGAAATTACTTGCCTTCCAAGGATCTCTCCCTTGTTTTAGCTCCCAGCAGGACTTTGGGGGCTTTATGATTCCAGAACTGGAGGAGGAGCACCAGACTTTCTTCCATGGTAGTTGTTGGTGCTACTGATTTGTTCTCTCAGCTGCGTAGGGTGACGGACATGCTTCCCTGACAGTCAGCTGGGGCTCCTTGGCTGGGTTACAGAGGGGAGTCCTGTGGAGTCATGCAAATTCCCAGTGACAGAGGTTAAAGCAGGCTTGACTGGGAACCTTACCAGTCAGGGACCAGTAAGTGCAGACTCAAAACTCATCTCTTGGCATCATGAGGAGGTGGGGGTTCATCTGGGCCTGGGAGGCCCCTCTACCTACAGGTCATTCCCCCTACCCCCACCTGTTCTTCCTCCTCATGGGTAGGAGAGAAGTACTTTATCAAATGAAAATCAGCACTTTGAGTTCAGATACTAAGCAGTCTTAATGTGGGGGCACAGTGTTTAGGGGAGCACAAGGAGGGAGCAGCACACAGCCTATAATAAGCTGTAGCTCCTGCCACTGGAGTCCCCTGGACCCATGAGGTTCCCTACTGGGCCAGCCCCTCCCACCAAGCTGGGACAGGGCTGGGTCCCAGCTGGTCTGTTGCCTGGCAACCCAGGCAGGTCATTTTTGGACAATCCTTTCTGTCCCTGCATCCCACCCTCCCCCCAGCCAGAAGTAGAAGCTCACGTTTTTTGTTTTATTTTTCAGTTTTTTAAGTTGTTGAATTGATCAGTCTCTTTTTAATGGACCTCTTCTTCCTCTTCAGGATGATAAATTCTCCCAGGGTTGAAACTGGCGTATTGAGATACAAACCTTGGGTGCCCTCTGGGGTTCCCCCAAACCATCTCCTTCTCTCTCTTGGCTAGTGTCCCCACATACTATGGGGGCATCCTTCTATTTTTGGACTTGGAAGAAACATCGCAAGGAGAGATGTAAGACCTGGCTTCTTGAGCAGTTACTGAGGGACCAGGTAACGCTGTTTATAAGTTCAGGAGAGTTAGTGATCCACAGCGTGGACATTTCAGACAGGAAATGGGAGACAGGAGTGAGTGGGGTGGATAAACTTCTCTCGGGCAGGGTGTAGATCCTCCTCCAGGCAGAGAATCCCACAGTGAGGAGAACCAGCTGCCAAGAGGGCTGCTGGCCTCTTTAGGACTTCTTTGTAAGTGGCATCCAGTTGAGTAAGACAAGGCATCTGCTGGAATAGTACTGGCCTTTGCCCCTGCACCTCTTCCCCTCACTCTCACCCCTCTGGGCTTGCACCTCCACATAAGCAGGAATGCTCCAGTGTTTGTGCAAGTGTCTGCTTTCTAGAAGGCCCCGGCTAAGACAGCTCTGTTGTACTCCATTTCCAGCTGAGCTGGGACTGTAAGAGCCAGAGTAGATGTGCCAAGCAAGCACGGAGTGAATTATACCATCTCCTCACCAAATTCTCACAATAACCCTTGTGATGTTAGTACGATTGTCATCCCCCTTTTACAACAAGGAGACTGAAGTTCAAAGCCATTTGCTAGAGGCCACAAGCCACAGAGCTGGGCACATACCAGACTCAGTGTAATTCTAAAACCCGTCTGGCAAGCGCTGCACCCAGAGCCTCCTATGTAGGCCACGACCTACTTATCCCAGCGCCTGGGGTGGCAACTGTGCACTGTGTGGCTCATCCCAGATGGGAGCCTGTGGGGCCCACACCCCAGCCTGCAGCTCTGCCCCGCCCAGGGGGCACCTGGGAGGTAGGAACAGGGGACCTCGGAAGACATGGGGTGACGGTGTAAGGTACAAAGAAGCACAAAGCCTTACCAGCTCCTTTCTCAGCCACTCCAGGGTCTGCCTGAGACTCGAGGTTGGCTCCTCTGTTGTTTTCATCTCAGCTCCTCGGGAGAAACCTTGATGCCGAACAGCTCTGCTTATGGTCCTGAGGGACCTTAGACTTGGACAGTCCGGCTCTCTTCTTCGGGCCAGGATCGGGGTCTGGCTAAGTCACTGAGGATGGAGTTAATGAGAGCAGGAAGTGGCTCACGTTGAAAAATGTAAAGTTTTTTTTTTTTTTTTAAAGGGCTTCAGTACTTTGAACAGAGCAAGGAGGGAGGGAGGAGGAGGGAGATCATTGAGCTACAGATGTCTCAGTGCCGGTGGGCTCCAGAATCCAAATCTGATGCCCACAGGCTCATGGAAGCTTTAAATGACAAAATTAATAATTATTGTGGAAATAGGTGTCCATACTTTTTGGCCATATTGTTTTCTGAGGGCCTGTTTTGTTCTGAATTATACATACATATGTATATATACACACACATACATATATATATATAGAGATAGATAGATAGATAAATAAAATCTCATTTGGAGGGGATACCACATCTGTGTCCCCGTCACCTTCCTCCCTCCCTTACCCATCTGTTGAGTCCATAGATAAGGGAAATGCTCATTTTCCAGAAGAAAGAAAGTCCCCTTTCTTCTGGATGCCCACAGACCCCATTTCTAGCAAATGAGATCAAAACAGAAATTTGCTGTTAGGAAAATGTTACCTACCTGATAAGGAAAAATGTCAATGGTGTTCCTCCTTTACTCTTAATTTCTTCTACTTCCTTCTGCCTTGAATGTGGATGCGATGCCTGGAGCTACAGTAGCCATCTTGCAACCCTTAGATAAAGGCTCAAAAAACTGTAGAGGCACTGAAATCACTCAGTCACAGAATCACCAGTAGCATCTGCCTGTTTTATGAGAAGAACTCCAATTTTTAACTGGGCAAACACAGTCCTAATGGATACCCGTGAAGTGGGTATTCTTTAATTTTCTCTTTCAACATATACTTATGAGTGCCTTCTGCTGCCGCAGCAGCTTAGTTGCTTCAGTCGTGTCTGACTCTGTGCGACCCCATGAACTGCAGCGTGCCAGACTCCTCTGTCCATGGGATTCTCTAGGCAAGAGTACTAGAGTGGGTTGCGTTCCCTTCTCCAGGGGATCTTCCTCATTCAGGGATTGAACCCAGGTCTCCTGCATTGCAGGAGCCACCAGGGAAGCCCTATTGAATGCCTACTGTGTGCCAAATTCTGCTGTAGGCAGATGGAGGAACAGAGCCCAAAATCAGAGAGAAAAAGGCTCTTCTTTCCTGGAGCTGACATCCTAATCAATGGAAACAACCAAGATCAAGTTAATATTATGATGCCAGTGAATAGGATCTATTCTCACACAGGCTTTAATTTTATTCTATCCACTTGAACTAGGAACTCCAAACTAAGAATTAACACAGTGATCACAGATAAGAAGCTGAGGTGACCAGAAAAACAAACTCAACCCATTTGGGAGGGAGTTGCCTTCAACCTGGGCTTCACGAGTTGTTCATAGATAAAGCCCCACTGAAGATGAACGCATAGTCCCAGATTACAAACACACAAGGAAATCATCCACCATAAGTGAGAGTCAGCAGGATTAGACCTCACTTCCCCAAGAATTTCAGATGAGATAACAAAACAGTATTTTGAAAAGAATTAAAACCATACAAAAGAATTTAAAAACCTAAGGAAAAAGACACTATTTAAGAAGGGGTATTAAAAAAAAAACTAAATAGAATTAATAGAAGTGAAAATTACGGGAACTGTTTATAAGTTAAAGAAAAATCCTGTTTATTTAAGTGTAGTTCCAAAGGATAGTTAGAGTGGGGGTACAGGACATAGGGAGGCAGACTGACACTCAGTAGGAGGAAAGGGTTGCTAAGAATTCTTCCAAGAAGTGGGCACTCAGTCAGTGGCACGTGAAAGCATAGCCCAGACAATCAAGGAAGCTGGAAAGGGGCTCCACTGGCTCTGAGATGAGACCTGAAGCATCCTTCCAAGTGTGACACCGACTGGGCAGGGAAGGGGGCCAGGCCACTGTATAAAAAACCAGGACACCTGGGTTCTAAGCCCGGGTCCTGTCAAATTTTCTTTGTGAGCTTGAGCCTCATAGTTTGCATTTTAAGCATAAGGGGGCTCAAAATAGTTTCAAAAATGAGTTGTAAGAAACATCACATTTCTCATACCCTGCAGTTTACAGCTTGAGATGCATTCTGACTGCCACACACAGAAAATTTTATGGGTAATTTCTCCTAGCTGAGCTGTTACTCTTTAGAACCCAAGAGGATACAAGAAACTCTTGTTTGCCACATTCGCACCCCTTCTGAACACAGACAGAGGCCAGAAATGATTGCTTCCAGGCAGGTCACCAGGCTTTGTGGCACTGGACCCTGTAATTATGGGACAGCTGCCTGGATTAGAAATGGGTGTCCCAAACCAAGGCATTTACCTGTGGACTGGACAGGAGGGAGATCCTTGGCTCATGGGTGATGGTGTAAAAGCAGTCATGTTCTGGGTGATGACCACATGATCCAATCAGGCCTCCTCTCAGAGAATTTGAATTTGATACACTAAGTAGGGTTGGGTTGTCTCACAAGAATATTATGTAACAAAACTCTCCAAAACTCCATACCTTGAAACAACACTTGTTTATTTTTGCTCTTGAGTTTGTGGTGTGGCTGGGGTGGGCTACACTGGGATTCAGATCTGCAGACCTGAGCCTGTGCCCTGGGTCCCTTGTCCTCCTCCTGGAATCATCAGGCTACTGGGGCAAGTCCTTCTCTTGGCAATGGCAGAAAATAAGAGAGCAGGTGGAATCGTGTGAGGCCTCTGAAGACTTAGGCTCTGAAAATCACACTGTCACTTTTGCTGTGTAAGCAAAGTGAGCCACACGGCCAAGCTCCAAATTAAGAGTATATTCCACCTATGAAGAGGTCGTGCCACATGTGTGGTAGAGTTAGGGAGGAATGGCGAAGTGGAGGTGGGATTCTCTTCCAGAAGGAAGTTAGTTCAGAAAAGGGGCCACAGGCCCCAAGGGGCCCAGTGAATTGGCAGCAGCAAGAGACCAGGGAGGACTAAAGAGACTTGAAGGGCAACTGAGGACAACCAACGTTTATTGATCTCTGAAACCAGACCAAACATCATGATGAGCCCTTGACAACACAACCTCATTTCATCCTCAGAACCTTATAACTGCCGTTTCCAAACTGAGTGCCAGGGCCCCCAGAGGCACTGCAGAAAGGTCAGAGACACTGTAAAATATTTTAAAAATTTGAGGGAAGCACAATAATATCTGTTGGATACTGGACAAACTACTATTATTAAGTTGTGTGAACCTAATGTAACAAACAATCGTTAGACATTTCTTTGGGCCTGGGGCACTGTGCAAAAATTACAGAGATGCCAATGATGCCGTGAGCTGAGAATGTTTGGGAACCTCTGCCTACGAGGTGAGTACCCTTGTTATCTGCATTTTATAGTTGATTAGAAAGTGAAAGTGAAGTCTCTCAGTCGTGTGTTATCTGTGTTTTATAGTTGATTTCTGCTAAGTCACTTCAGTCGTGTCCGACTCTGTGCGACCCCATAGACAGCAGCCCACCAGGCTCCCCCATCCCTGGGATTGTCCAGGCAAGAACACTGGAGTTGGTTGCCATTTCCTTCTTCAATGCATGAAAGTGAAAGTGAAAGTGAAGTCGCTCAGTCGTGTCCGACTCCTAGCGACCCCATGGACTGCAGCCTACCAGGCCCCTCCACCCATGGGATTCTCCAGGCAAGAGTACTGGAGTGGGGTACCATTGCCTTCTCCATTATAGTTGATTAAGAACCTATTATTAACCCCGTTTTACAGGTGAGGAAACTAAAGCTCAAAGAGGCATAGATTTTCCTAGGGTTACTCTGGCAAGTAGGCAACAGGGTTGGAATTAGAATTCTCCTTGATCTGTGTGGGAGGGTCTTGCCTGTTGTGTTGCAGGGGTGGAGAGTCAGTGGGGGCTCGGGTTAGGCATCTGCTGCCGTGCTGGGCAGCCCAGTGGGCTCTCTGCCCAACACAGGAATGGTGTTGATAAGAGTGCTTGGCAGTTAGAGCCTCTAATGCTCTGACTTTGACTTCTAATGCCAACATTAGAATTACCCTGGGAAGCCATGTCTTGTGGTTAACTTGTTTTGATGCACTTCCATTTATTTTTAATCCCTCTCTCATGCTCCTGGCTCAGAAGACATTTTATTTCATAGGCTTCAAAAGGCTTGGCACGTGGGGAGAAAAGGATATGGAGCCAGGAGGCCTAGAAAGGAAAGAACTTCAACTCCTCAACGAGGGAAAATGTCCTCACCAGTTATCAAAGCCAGAATGGCCATCCACACGTCATCCATGGGCAGCTGGTAACATGGCTTCCATGTGCCAGACCCTGCCCTGTACACCGGGAGCATAGCGGTGAGTAAGAAAGACCTCACATCTCGCCTCACAGGACTCATGATCCAGCTAGCAACAGAGTTCACTAGCAATCAAGTGGTTCAAAAGTCACACCACAAGCCTGGCATAGTTATGTGAATGAATGAATGAAAAAATGTGCAGATGAAGAAACCACGGCTCAAATGGAGATGTGAGTTACCCAAGCAAGTCAGCAGCTCGGGCAAAATTGCAGGTTGTTCCTCTGTATCCTTTCACACGTGGCAAAAGTCTATTCCTAGATGCCCTTGCAGGCAAGTGTGGTCAGATGATTAAGTCCTGGTCAGTGGGATATGAATGGAAATGATGTGTGCAATTTCTGGGCTGTGCTCTGTAAAGGAGGGAGGAGGGTTCCTGCCCCTCCCCCGTTCCTCCTTCTGCTAACTGGAATATAATCGCAAGGACTAGAGGTGGAGCAGCCATCTTGGACCATCAGGTGGAGGATGTCAGAGCAACAGCATAAAAAGAACCAGGGTCGCTAGTGACTGTGAAGCCACTGTGTCAGCATTAACCACTGTGAATACTTTTGCATGAAAGAGAAATGAGCTCTGTTTTTTTTGCAGGAATTATCATTTTGGGTCTCCTTATTATAGGAGTCAAACCAATATCCTAAAAATACAGCCGCAGAGCTAGCGAGAGAAAGCAGGTTCCTTGATTTTTCCTACTCAGGTCCTTTCTATATATTTCATTCTCTTCCAAGTGTTTTCTTGTTCGTGACCTGATCTGCTTCTCACAACAGCTCTGTGAAGTCCATAGCAGGGAGAGGATTTTCGTGACGCTCGCTAGGCAGACAGGGAACCCACGATGCAAGAGTAGTAGCTGAGACACATGGGCAGAGTTATTTCCATCTCTTCGACGGGGCAAGTGGGCTCAGTGATGTCACTGAGCTGTGCTTCTATGTCTGACTCCTAATCTAAGGCCCTATCCACCCTTGAGGTGGTCCGTCATTTATCCTGGGCGCCTTAGCCCTCATTCCCACTTTGTGAAATACAAATGAGGTGGAAGTTTAGCAGAGAGAAGCTTCCACATTGTGAAAGCCCTTTAACCCACCTTTCCTGCCACACAAGCACATGCCATTACAGCGGCCAGCAGGAGCATGGGGATGGAAGACCAGCTGACTTGAGGAGTCCCGACACCACCTCTTCCTCTGCGTTGTTTATCACCTTCCAGCAGGCCTTCCCTTCAAGCCTGACAGCAAGGCTGGTAATCCAAGCATTTGTCTTATGCCTGTGCCCTTATCTGTGTATTCACGGGTCCTGAACACACGCCCTGCACCTCTTGAGTCCTATAGCAAATGCTGCCAGGGCCCCACCATATCCCCCTGATATTCCTCTTCTCCATATGCCCAGGGCTTCCGACTGCAAAGCACATCTGACTCTCTGCTTAAGGAACATGCTTGACCTGGGCAGAGGACTGTTGTTATAGATAAATATCTTGCCTCCCTTGACTCCCGGGTGGAACAAGACTCAGTCCAGCAGGCAGCAGGACTGAGTCCCCAGCGTCAGCAGCAGCCATGTGCTCATCAGTGTTCCGGCAGTACACTGGAAGCCTTCCCTTCCATGTCTAACTCACCTACTCCTCTACTGTGCTTCCTGGACCACCTCCCAGATAGACCACTTGCCCTAAAATTCTTGTCTTGGGTTTGCTTCTCGGGGAACTCAACCTACGACAGGTCCCATCCATGTATGCCCTGTACACAGCCCTGTGTACCTCTTCTGTGTGTGAGCGTCCTGTATAGAATATATGAATATCCTAGCCCTCCTGCCGTGTACACAGGCCCCCTGTGTACATGTATCCTACACACACCTCTCACATGCCCAGGTACCCAGGTCACAGCTCTGTGTCCACTTATATCAGGGAAGCAAGGCATTTGATCCTGATGAGGTGGTGGAGACTGAGAAAGCAGCGTGGAATGGTGGGAAAAGTGTAATTTCTCGGGCCCAACTAGCTTTGAGTGTGACTCTGAGGCAAGCTGCCCAGTTGATTTGAACCCCAGTTCCCTCCTCCAGTGGATGAGTAGGAGGTAAAACTGAAAGTGGTGGGGAGAATAGGCATGCAGTCAGTCAGCCTTGGGACTTTGAGATCCTCAAGTCCATCTGGAAGTCAGAGGCCCTTGGTCTGGTTGTACTTCTGTTAATACTATCCCTCAGGGTGGCCACAGAGCACTCTCTTCTGTCTTTGGCACTCAGTTTTCTTAGACATAAAAAAGGGGATTGGGATTCCCCTGGCTTTTTAGCTATTAGGACTTGGTGCTTTCACCGTGGTGTCCTGGGTTCAGTCCCTGGACAGGGAACTAAGATCCTGCAAACCATGAGGTGCAACCAGAAAAAAAAAAGGGGGGGGGGGCCGGTCAGGGGGAATAACAACAGCTCAGGAATTTTGCACATGCTTTGAAAATTATGACAGAATTCAGAACTGTGGTTATCAACACTGAGTCGGGGTCTGGATTTGAACCCCAGAAACATCATAAACTGGTTGTGTGACCTTGGGCAAGTTATTAATCATTCTTGCCTCCACTTCCTCATCTTAAAATAGAGAAAATAATAGCACCAGTGATCCATGCCTCTCAGAATTCATACACTTATGTAGACCTCCCCACCCTTGACTCTGGGCTGGCCTGTGAGCTTCCCTAAAGCAACAGAATGCAGCAGACGTGACATTGTGCCAATTTCTATGATTAACATCTTATATTAGTATGATAAGTTTGTTACAATTAATGAGCTGATATTGATCTATTATTATTAGCTAAAGTCCATATTTTATTCAGATTTCCTTAGTATTTGCCTAATGCTCTTTTTTTCTGTTCCAGGATCTCATCCAGGACACCATATTATGTTTAGTCATCATACATCTTTAAGGCTCCTCTAGGCTGTAACAGTTTCGCAAGACTCTTTGTTTTTGATGACCTTGACAGTTTTGAGGCCAGGTACTTTGTAAAATGTCCCTCAGTTGGGATTTGTCTGATGTTTATCTCATGGTTAGACGGGGGTTATGAGTTTGAAGAGAGAGATCACAGAAGTAAATTGCCACTCTGATCACATCATATCCAGGATACCTACGATCAACATAATTTGACTGCTGAGGCTGACCTTGTTCACTTGGCCAAGGTAATCAGGTTTGTCAGTTTCTCCTTTTCAAAGTTATTTTCCACCCACACTTCCACATTGTACTCTCGGAAAGTCACTCTGCTCAGCCCACGTTTAAGGATTGGGGAGTTACGCACAGATATAGAGAACAAACTAGTGGTTACCAAGAGGGAGAGGGGCAATACAGGAGTAGAGGACTGGGAGATACAAACTTTTGTGTGTAAGATAGGCTACAAGGATGTACTGCACAAACTGAGGGAATATAGTCAATATTTCTTAATAACTATAAATGGAAAGTCATGTTTACAAATTTTATTTAAAAAATCTCTACACAGAATTCTTAAAAAAAGAATTGGGAGTTATATTGCTCTTCCTTGAGGATGGAGTATTTGGAATTCTTCATCAGATTTATCTTTCCCCCATTTTTGCATGTATCATATTTTAGGTTAAAATTCAGTATTACTTTATTTACTTATTTTTGATCAGATTTTTCCAAGTTTGGCTATTAGGAGCTGTTTCAGTCAACTCCTATGTCTTTTGACATACCCCCATCATTTTGTGTGTGTGTGTGTGTTGTTGGTTCCTTCTTTATTTTATGGCACTATTAGATGCTCCAGGCTTGTCTTGTATGTTTTCGGCTCCAGTCCTAGCATCAACCATTTTCCCCTGGTTCCCTTTATTGGAGAGTGGTATTAGAAACCAAGATTTGGGCAGTAGATGTGCTTGTTACTATGTAGTATCATGCAGCCAGGTCCTCTTAGCTGGTAGAGAAAGGAAATACAGTGCATACTAACTTGTGTGTATACACAATTACAGTTGTATATAAAATGTATCGTAAGTATGTAATCATCTGTATCAATATTATGCTAAACATGAATTTATACTAATATCTCCAACTCAAATCCATTACCATATGGATCATTGGAGGCTCCTCCTTGGGGTCATATTTTATCATTGCAATGTTGCCAGGTAACGTAGTGACATATGTTTATCTGTTTCTAAGGAAACAGAGCTAGACAGTTAACCAAAGGTCAAATTCTCACACAGAAGAGGAAAAGTTTTCGTTAACCCTTTATTCACATTGATCAATGACTCCCCACTGCTTTGGGGACAAAGAACCAACTGCTTGGCTTACAAGTATTTGCAGTGACCTGGCTTACTGATAGCCCAGCCTCATCTCCCATGTTGCTTATTGAGCCCTTCAGGGCAACCATCCTGTCCTCCATCAAGCCACCCCACTCCCTTCTACCCCAGAGCCTTTGCCCATGCCATTCCCTCTGCTGGGCCTCATTTCCTTGCTGTCTTTTACCTGGCTGACTCCTATTCATCTTTCCAGTCTCAGCTCAGCCCTCAATTCTGCAGGAGAAGCTGGAGCCATCCTGTCTCCCAAACAAGGTCAGCAACTTGCTGAAAGCTTGCAGAGTACCTTTTCTTTGTGGCAATGTTACCTTTGCTTATCCTTTCCTCCCACTAGAATAAGAACTTCTAGAAGGTAGGATGGGGATGGAGTCATGTTAAGGAGCTCAATAAATGTTCATTTTCTCCATTCTTTATTTGTTAAACGTTTATCAAAGGCCCCCTTTGTGTTGGCTCCTTTTCTAGCATCTGGGGATACAGCAAGAGGGAATAAGGCAAAGCCTCTGCCTCCTAACATTTATATTTTAGTGGTGATGACAATAAGGAAAGAAATAAGCAAATGTCAGAAGCTGATAAATGCTGTGGAGAAAAATTCAGAGTTAAGGAGTAAAGGGTGCTGGGGTATTGCTAATCTTAAAAAGATGCCGTGGGAAGTTGTCTCTGAGAAGGTGACATTTGAGCAAGATGTGAAGGATATGAGGGCACATTCTGGGGGGGGTCTCAGGAAGAAGAGTGTCCCAGGCAGAAGAAACAGCAAAGGCAAAGGCTGAGGAAGGGAACTGTGAGCACTTTATAGGGAGTACTTCATCTGGTCCCATTACCCTTCAGTTCAGTTCAGTTCACTTCAGTCGCTCAGTCATGCTTGATTCTTTGCGACCCTATGGATTGCAGCATGCCAGGCTTCCCTGTCCATCACCAATTTTCGGAGCTTGCTCAAACTCATGTCCATCGAGTCGGACATGGTGGGATGTTTTATAGGGAATATGTCATCTAATCCCATTACCCTTATTGAGTCCATTACACAGATGAGGAAATAGCTCCAAGAGGGCCCCCTTCACACAAGAGTGGTGGAGCTGGGATTCCCTTGGGAGCCTGGTGCCACAGACAGCTCTCTTCTGAAGTCTCCCAACAATTGGCCTTTTCTGGTGGCTCAGATGGTAAAGAATCTGCCTGCAATGCAGGAAACCCATGTTCAATCCCTGGGTCAGGAAGATTCCCTGGAGAAGGGAATAGCAACCACTCAGGTATTCTTGCCTGGAAAATCCCAAAGCTACCGTCCTTGGGGTCGCGAAGAGTCGGATTTGACTGAGCAACTAAACAACAACAGGCCAGGCCTCTGGAAGGCAGGAAGAGACTGAAGCCCTCCCACTCCTCCCAGCACTGGAAGTCCTGCCCAGGTCTCCATCATCCTAGCCTTAAAGGCCTGGGCACCTGGCTTCTGGGGCCACCTCTGCTGTCCTACTTGTCAAGGATGGCACAGGCCTTTGGAGCAGGACAGGTCCAGCTCTACCATGATGCGGCTGAGGACATAGGACCGTGCCTCTACTTCTGGACGGTTTACCTCTGCTGACCCCTCCAAAGCTCCTGGAGTCTGCATTTTCATGATCCCATTGGCAGAGGCGAACATGGAGGCTCAGAGAGGTGGGAGGATTCCACCTGAGGCCACCAGAGTGAGCTGGTCACAGAGACTTCCAGTAAGCCGGTGATCTTCAGCTCCAACTCTTCTCTGGGCTTGGCCTGGGCTCCCAAAGAGGGAGTGTCTCCTTAATTTTAGTGCACTAGGCATTTCACTTAATTGAAGTGAAGTGAAATTTAATTCACCTTAGTCTGAGCCCCAGAAGGAAAGAAACGGTGGAATATGTCCCACTACCACCTGTCCACCCACTGCCACGCTGGGCTCTGGGAGCGTCGGTCTGGGGCCCTGGCCTCCAGGACCTGCCAGTCTGAGGAAGGAGGCTGGCACTCAGTGAAAAGCACAACTCCCAGAGATAAGGACAATAATGCAGGCCAAGAGAACACAGCTGGAAGGGCCCCTGGGGCGAGGGAGCCTGTGGGGTTGCCGGGTGGGCTTCCCAGGGGAGGGGGCACTACAGGGGTTGGTTCATCAGAAGCTTTCTTTCCGCCTTCAGGTGGCGCCCTCGAGTCACGGAGCCGCACGCGCCGGAGAAGAGCATCCCGCCCTAAGGACCTCGGAGAGGACCTCGAGTCCCTCCAGCGGGCTGCGTGTGTGGGAGGGGCTGAGAAGCGGAGTAAGCGTGGGGACCCGGCGCAGTAGGGACTCCCCAGCCGAGGGGCGAGGCCAGCGGCCGAGGGAGGGGTCTTCTTCAGCACCCACCCCGCGCCCCGCCCCTGCGCCCGGGCCGGCTGGAGGCTTCGGTTCTGGGTACCCAGGTGCTGGGAAACCAGACCTGCCCCAAGGGGAAGCGGAGGAGGATGGAGCTGCGTCCCCCCACCCTCGCCCCAGTCTGTTACCCGCCTCCCAGTGCCTCCCGGAGCTGACTCCCGGCGCCCTCGCCGGCCGCGGGCGGAGCTCGAGCCGCGGCGCTCGGCGATCCCCGGCTCCCGCCCCTTCCCCGTGCCTCCCTCCCCGGAGCCTCCCTGGCGGTCCCAGCCGCCGCCGTACGGCCCCGCGAGGCGCGAGCAGGTACGTGCGCCTCGGCCGCGGCTCCGCGCCGGGCCCGGCTAGGAAGGGGGCGGGAGCCGAGGGCGAGAAGAGGAGGCGGCGGCCGGGCCCGCTCTCCCCCTGAGCTGCGCCGCAGCACCAACACCGGCTGCTGGAAGAAGGCGGGCGGGCGCCCGGGGAGGACGCGCCCTCCCGGTTGCCCGGAGGCGGCTCGGCGCCCTTGCCTCCCGCGTGGGGAGGTGGGGAGGTGAGGAGGGAGGATCGGCACAGGTAGGCACGCCAAGAGGGAACTGCTGCGGGCAGCGGGAGGCCGAGGACCCGAGGCGGAGAGGGGCGGCCGAGGAGAGCTAGCCTGACCTCGCGGCCGGGCCGAAGGACACGCGGCGAGGGAACCTGGGCGCACGCGGGTCCTCGCAGATTCCGGCCTCCCTGGGCCGCCTGGCCGCCTGGCTCCCGGCGCCGCTCGGCCCGGTCCGGCCTGGCCCGGCCCAACGGCGTTTGTGGTCAAGGGCAGGAGCAGGGGGGTGTGAGCTGCGGGATGGCGGGCGCGTGGGTACAGCGGGCAGCCGGGGTGCTGGAGCTTTCTGCTCGGAACTTTGGGTATCACAGCGTGGACGTATCTGAGCGCCCGAGGCTTTGTGTACAACTCGTGCGTGTGTCTGTCGACTGGGTTTTGTGAAGCTTACCCACGCCCGCTGTGCGTCTGTTTTCCCCGCGTGTTAGTGCACGCCACTGCGCGAGGTGCTGGACTTGGGCGGATCTTGGTGGATCTTAGCAGTCCTGAGAGTAGTGAACTCTGTGTGTGTGTGTGTGTGTGTGTGACCAACTCTATCATTTCTTGGGGTGCTCGTGTGTGTGTGTTTGTGTGTGTGTGACCAGCTTTGTCCTTTCTTGGGGCGTGGATACCAATGTGGTGTATGGATCTCTGGTTATATTGTGTGCCTTCCAGTGTCTGTGGATGCTGCATATGGAAAAGGCCCCTGGGGGTCTGAGTGTGGGACCAAGGTGTACCTTTCAGGTCCTGTTGGACTGCAAATGACATTGGAGTGTAACTGGTACAGCTGTGGGGTGTGAGCAGTGGACAACCAGCATCATTGTCAGCTTGTCTGTTTCTGCTTATGTTTTGAGTAATTGGGCATGCCCTTGTAACTGGTAGGTATCTCTGAACCTGTGTGTCAGAGACATAGCAACTCTGTGTAAGAAGGAATCTTCTTTTCCTCCACTCTCTTCCTAACTCTGCTGGCATCCTAAGGAAAAAGTTTTGGCTTCCTGCCAGGTGAAAGAGCCCTACTCCAAGAATCTGAGTGTCCTGGGTTTCTTCTGGGATATGGAGGCATCAATATGCTGGTCTGGGAAGAGAGTTCCTGGGCTCCTCCAGGGGCTGAGTTCTAGAGAAGATGCTGAAGATCTAGGTAGGGGACCACTTCTGGACACCAACTGGGCAGGAGTGGTCACTGCCAGTCCCTGTTACTGGCTGGGCACTCAGGAAAATGCGTTTGGTGCCAAAAGTAAAAAAAAAGAAAAGCCAATGAACACACCTCTCCTCTTGGTTTACTGGAAAGTGGGAGCAGTTTGGCCAGAGCCTGTCCGGGAATAGGACTCCCCATCCTGTTGTATGGGAAGGATTGTCTGCCTGAGCAGGTTGTGAAACCATTCCTGAGAACTGGCTGTGTTCCAAGCCTTGTGCAGGGGGCTGTGGACCCAGATGTATCCCTGACCTCAAGCTGCTCATGGTTGCTGTTCAACAGTAGTATAAAGTAGAGAGTCTACAAGTGTGGCCTGGAAGACCAGGGAAGGATGGCCAGATGATGCCACTGGCATGAGAGTGTGTGGGTTTTTAGGCTTTTAGGTGATAACAATTCTTGGGGAACCTGTATTCAACTCCTGACCCCCACATGTATGCCATAGGATCTTGGCTACATTTTGTAAAATGGAGATAGTAACACCTGCTCATGGGGCTCGTGAGGGTTACACAAGATACTCCCGAGTGAAGTGTCCACAGTAGGGCCCAGTAGAGAGTGTAGGTGCTCAGTAAACATTTTTAAAATTGGAACTCAGGCAGAAGGGACGTGGTGATCGAGATGGGTTGTAAGTGGAAACAGGCTTTGTACTCAGATGAAAGGCCCTGTGTGTGCTAAGAGGAGGTGTCTGATGCAAGTCCATGTTGGATGGAAGATCAGAAAGATCGAAAAACGTGCCTTCCCGCTGAGGGTCTTTAAATTTCATTCATTCATTCATTTCATTCATTTTCACTTCATTCATTTGCTCATATCCTCTCTCTTTCCCGCATACACACACACTGAACCAGGGAACTTTGGAGAATAAACTCGGGCACAGGGAAGCAGAGAAAGGTCTAGAATCCTGTGTATGTGTGTGTAGACACCGTAGGGCATGTAAGGCAATCTGCATCTGGGGGTCTCTGTGCTGTGTGTGGACTTGGGTCTGGGATGTCTGTACCCACAGGGTGTGGGTGTGCCTGGGCACATGGTGGTCAGGAGTTTTACATGCCAGGGGGGCCTGCTGGGGGCACACCAGAGCTGCTGGAGGGAGACTCCATCATCAGCTCCCGCTGTGTGGCTGTGAGGGAAAGAGGGCTAGGGTCGTCAGGTTCATCCATTTTGCAAGAGAAGCCAGGCATCTAAGGTTTAAAGTGTAGAATCTTTTGCTTTTTATATATTGGCAACTGCTTCACAAAAAAAAAAAAAAAACAAAAAAACAAAAACAAAACACCAGACCAGAAACATGAAAAAGCAAAACTCCTATGAGCCAAACATGGCCCATGGGCTGTAAGCTGGTTTCCTTTGGCACGTGTGCTGTCTGTCTGTGTGGGCAGGTGCTCAGGTACTTGGGTGGGATGTCTGTTCTGTGAGCAGAGAGCCCACTTCCCTGTCCTTTCCCAGCTCCCCTTCTGCCACCCTCATCCAGGTCCTCCCATCTCTATTTATATAAAGGCATTTGGCCTTGACCTCAGTCATGGCTCTCAAATATGCTCTTCCTTCCTCTTTGCCTTCTCAGCCTCTATGCTTCCCCTACTCTACTGGGTTCCTCTCTGGACCCCTGGCCTCCAACTGTCCTCCTTCCCATCCTGACTGTCCTCCATGCAGCAGCCAGAGAGAGCTTTCCGAAACCCAGGGGGATGTTAACCCTCCCAGCCCAACGCCTTGCCTCCCTGGCTCCTTGGCTTGGTTTTCAGAAAATTTAGAAAGCTAGTCCCAGCTGACCTCCAAGGCAACCCCTCTTCCTCTCCAAAATGCCCTTGTCCCGTCTTGCTGCTGGGGGATTTCCCACTTATCCTCTGAGATTTGGCTCAAATGCTACCAACTCCTAGAAGCTACCCTAACTTTCTCCTCTTTGTTCTTACAACCACCTTCATCTCCCCTTCCCCTGCCCCCAGATATCCTCATTTCATCACAACAGTGTCCATTAATTGAACTGGTGGGGGCCTTACATACCTTATTTTATGAAACAGAATCCTCACATCAACCCTATGAGGGAAGCACTTTTGCTTATTCCCACTTAGCAGATCACAAAATTGAGTCTGGAAAGATCACCTCACTTGCCCAAGCTCAAGTGGTGATGCTGGGATTAGAACCTGATATCTACCCTATTTAAATTCCCTCCATCATAGTAATAGCTCATTGCCAGTACTTACTGAGAATTTACTATTCTGAGGACATTAGTGGATTATCTCAACCCTCACATCAGCCCTTTTAAGTAGGAAGTAGTACTATTGCTATCATTCAATAAACAGGGAAGCTGAGGCCCAGAGAGGATACGGGCATTGCCCAAAACCCACATGCCTAGTAGCAGGCCTTGTGTGATGTCTGGGGCCCGCAGGCTGTCAGTAGTAGAGGCTTGCTAAATTCCACTCTTCTGTTTTCTCTTCTAGCTACCAAGGGGCCAAGGGATGAGCTGGGGTCCGCCTTCCCAATGGCATCTCCCCCTGGTCTGGAACTGAAGACACTGAGCAATGGTCCCCAGGCCCCAAGGAGACCTGCATCTCTGGGTCCAGCAGCCTCACCCAGGGAGGGTGTGGAGAATGCCTGCTTCTCTTCAGAGGAACACGAGACCCATTTCCAGGACCCTGGGGATGCCAGACCAGGCCGCTCCCCCAGCCCTCCTGGGGGCCTTGGCCCCTTGCAGCCCCGACCCCAGAGAGACGACACGTCCCTGCATTCAGAAGAGGGGCCAGGCCTGGAGCCTGTGAGCCGCCCTGTGGATTACGGCTTCGTCTCTGCTCTGGTTTTCCTGGTGAGCGGGATCCTCCTGGTAGTGACTGCGTATGCCATCCCCCGCGAGGCTCGCGTGAACCCGGACACAGTGTCAGCGCGGGAGATGGAACGGCTGGAGATGTACTATGCACGCCTGGGCTCGCACTTGGACAAGTGCATCATCGCAGGCTTGGGGCTGCTCACAGTGGGCGGCATGCTCTTGTCTGTGCTGCTGACGGTCTCCCTGTGCAAGGGCGAGCTGTACCGCCGGCCCGCCTTTGTCCCAGGCAGGGGCTCCAGGAAGACCTATGGCTCTATCAACCTGCGCATGAGACAGCTCCATGGGGACGGAGGCCAGGCCCTGGTGGAGAACGAGGTTGTCCAGGTCTCAGAGACCAGCCACGCTCTCCAGGGGTCTTAAGTAAGAGCTCACTCTGTCTGGCTGCTTCAGCTTCGGGGTGACCAGGCCCCCAAGGCTGGGGTTTTAGACCGAGCTCCACCGAGGGCCCTGTGGAAGGAGTCGTGGGTGCAGAAAGGGGAGCTTGGGGCCTGGTCCAGGCTTCGCTTAGGAGAGCGGCCCCTCTGTCTGTTTTGTAGCCTGAGGTTTTGCATAAGGTTTTGGTTGAAGGAT
This sequence comes from Ovis aries, assembly GCF_016772045.2. Taxonomy (NCBI): domain Eukaryota; kingdom Metazoa; phylum Chordata; class Mammalia; order Artiodactyla; family Bovidae; genus Ovis; species Ovis aries. Next base: position 59,610,081 of record NC_056066.1, read on the forward strand.
GGCTTCTGCTGCTAAAAATACAAAAGTCTGGAAACCGCTGCCCTTGGAGGATGAGGTTTCTTGGCATTTCTGTGGATTGAGAGCTGTTTGAAAGGCTGCCCATCCTGTTCCCCGTGCCTTGGGGAATTCCGGGATCTGTGCTGTCCTCATCAGCCACCTATGGGTGTTGGGTGACCTCGGAAGGACCCCTTGCAGCCCTGACCGTTGAAGGTGGGAGGTGGCTTCATGATGAGGGGAGAAGTCATCCCTGGGATGACCTCTCCTCTCTAGGCCTCAGTCCCCCTGACTGCGATGTGAGAGGGGTGGCCCCTCCAGTTCTGCCCTAGGAATTCCCGTCTGGAACAGGAGCCCAGTGTCTGCATGTGGCCACTCCTTCCGGGGAGGAGAGTGTCAGCGTGTGCTGACCATTCTCCGTGCCATTTTTCTGACCAGGGCTGCCACCACTTACACAAGCCAGCATCTCCCACGGTCCTGCTAAAGGAGCCCTTAAGTCCTCAGGTTAGGCTGGGCTAAATACAGTTTGTGACAGCCTGGTTTTGGTCTTGGTATCGAATTACCTGCAGTGACTAGCACAAGTTTTACAGTCATGTGCGCAGTTTTCACTAACTCCCTGGACAAGGGGCAGGGGGTCTTTCAAATAAGAAAGGGTGAGGGCTTTGCTATATTTCTGTGGACACAGTGTGGCCCTTCATTACCGCCCCTTCCCCAATAGTATGTCTCTTAGGCATCACCTTATTCTGGAAACGGGAAAGAAACTTTTTTTTTTTTAATGTTGAATTCGTAACCTTCCTTTCCCAACACCCCTAAGCAGCAAAGTGCAGCCCCAATTTACTTGGGGAAGAAATCAGGTACGCATTCTGGTGGCCTGGAAATTCTAGCCACCTTAATCACCATTTGTTCTGTTTCTCTTGTCAAATGTTTTCTAGGCTCCACCTAGACTGTCTTTAAACTACTGACAAGGAAAGGAAGTGGGTCCTAGTGGGCAAGGAGATAAAGGTGTTTGAGGACTAGGGGAGGGCATCATGCATTCTGAAAGGCTCTAGAGGGCTTTGAGAATATATACCTTCTAGGTCACTGGTTTGAAGACTCTAATGGGGTCATTTCAGTGAGCCCCCAAACCCCTGCAGGTTCTGTGTACTCCATCTCAGTTGGCCATGTGGGTCGCTCATCCTGATTCTTGGGGGTGGGAGAGTGGGGTGGGCATGAGGCTAGAGCAGCCCTGACTATCTGTAACCTGAGCCCTCAGTCCGGTGAGCTGAACATCTGGATGGTGTAACATTATCGCTTCTATGACGGATCAAATATCTGCTCTGCTGGCAGGATTTTCCAGGAGCAGGGGGCTGAGGGAGGGCTAGAGAGGACAAAGGCTATGCATCTTGGCCTGTCAGATTCTGTTTCTGCTGTTGAAGAGGTGTGGTTTGAAAAGGACAAAGCCTCGAGATAGTGAAAGGTTCACAAGTCAAGGCTCCAAGCGAGGAGTGGATGCACAAAGTGACAGGAGCCACGCTAGGTAGATGAACTGAACATCCAAAGTGATGGGCTCAGGCCTTTCAAATCTATAATGATAATAAAAAAAATATCAATCCAAGCCAAATAGATTATTGTGATAATGGGGGACTCTTTTTGAGACTAAACCTGTTGAGTGGATACATCCAGGACCATCAATTCCTATCAGTTTAAATGCCGTGAATCGTGTTTAGGGAGTAAATCTGTTAGAAGGTAAAATTCCAGGAACCTCAGGTTTTCTCTAAAGCAGAGAAGCCTGCTTTGCATCCTCATGTACTCTTTAGAAAATGTGTAAAATGGATGGAGGCAGTCATTTCTTTATCAGTGAGTTAAGAAAACTTAAGTGATGCCAAAAACATTTCCCCAAGATTGCAGCTGAGATGGCCCAGCCAGTGGATGAGAAACGGGGTCAGGAGGGAGCAGGGTGTAGGATGCTGAGAACTCTCTTTGCAGGTTTTTTTTTGGGTGTAGCTATGAAGTGGCCCCCGGGGACCCTGTGGTGGCTGGAAGGTGCCCACCTGTAGGAACTGCAACTCCTACTTGAGAAGCTACTAGGGTCCCCAGACCTTGCTTTTCCTGGTATAAGAGAACAGATATTGATTTTGGAGTCAGTAAAACCTGGGCTTCAGGGTCTACCATTTCCTGGCTGTGTGACCTTGAGCAAGGTATTGTACCTCTCTAAGTATCCTGAGTACTGTTGTCTCTGTGAAGTGGGAGGAATGAAAGTTCATCCTCGGCCTCTTTTCAGAGAGAGGGAGGTTGGGAAAAATCAGAGATAAGCTGTAGGCCTGAGTGTATGAGGTTGTCTCCATGATCACTCTCCTTCCTCACCCTGGTTGGAGATGACTGGATTAGGCCTAAAACTTCAGAGTCAACCCTTCTGACTTTCTTCTCTCACCTCCCACCCTACTGATCAGCAGATTTCATTGGTTCCATCTCTGGAATCTGAGTCCTCAGTCGCAACTGCCCAGTCCAGGTTGCTCATTTGAGTCCTAATTCCTCTCCTGCCCACTCTCCACCTCACCTCTTGTTCCACTCTGCAGCAAGGAGGATCCTTGTTGTTCAGTCTCTCAGTTGTGTCTGACTTGTTGTGACCCCATTGACTGCAGCACTCCAGGCTTCCCTGTCCTTCACCATCTCCTGGAGTTCGCTCAGACTCATATCTGTTGAGTCGGTGATGCCATCCAACCATCTCATCCGCTGTCATCCCCTTTCCTCCTGCCATCAATCTTTCCTAGCATCAGGGTCTTTTCCATTGAGTTGGCTCTTTTCATCAGGTGACCTGAGTAATGGAACTTCAGCTTCAGCATCAGTCCTTCCAGTGAATATTCAGGGTTGATTTCCTTTCAGATTGACTGGTTTGATCTACTTTGAGGGTCCTATTCAAAAGTTAATTAAGTCAGGTTGCTCCTGCTCCAAACTGTCCTATGGCTCCCTCTTACTCTAGGCAAAAGCTACCATTCTCGCCAGTCAAGGATGCATTTACAAGGCCTCTCACTTGTGCAAGCTCCTTCCAAGGCCCTAAATCACAATTATTTATAATTCTGATTTTTCCAAAAAGGATGACTCCCTAAATTTCATAGGCTTCAGGTCTAACCTTCATGGTGGCCTATGAAAGCACTACACAGTCTGGCCCCTGTGCTGCTCTGACCTTCTGTCCCATCCTAGCCTCTGCTCACTTCACTGCAGCTAGGCTCACTCCCTGCGGGCACATGCCCACCTCAGGGCCTTTGCACTTGCTGCTCCTTCTGCCTGGAAGGCAACCCTTCCTTGTGGGCCTTTGGGCGAATCATCCCACCTCTCTGGTGCTCCAGAGAGAGACTGGAAACATTCCCAACCAATCACCTTCTCTGGGGACTGAGGGGATCAGGAAACACAGAAGAGGGCTTTTCAAAGTTAAGACAGTGGTGCTGAGTCTAGAGAGTTTTGGAGGGGCAAGAGGAGGGAAAGGAAAGGAGGCATTATGAAGCCGCAGGAGGCAGGTTCTGTCTAAGGGATCTGTCTTGGAGGAAAGGGGAGCATCACTGGCACTGACAGAGTTAAGGAGATGCCCTCGGGTTGGGTATGTTGGTTTCTCCCAAAAGACTGGGCTCCTCCTGATATCCATGAGGAGGTGAGTTTCAGCTAAGGGAAGGAGAAGCTTGAGATCTTGCCTGGGTTGGAATGGTAGGGAGCTTCTTGTCAGTGGAGGTATGTTAGCATTTACTGGTTGGGTGTTGGGTGTCTTCAGGGAGAAACATAGTGGAATTTGGGTAGGATTAGTCTTGAGGCTTCCAACCCCCTCTCCTTGGAGGAGAACCTGCGCCCCCGTGGCCAGAGCCTGGCTAAAGAGAGTAGCAATGATGGTCTTGCTGCATCCTCTTTTCTTTGGTCCCAGCACCCTCTTCCCCAGATCAACCCTCTTCCTAGGTTGGGTTGGGTCCTGGAGCAGATGGGCAGGCCCAAGAGATATGTATGGTACAGAGGGTAGCAGGATTACTGCCTTCCTCCTCCCAGGGGACCAAGTCCTTCTGGGCTTTCTCCCTACTCCAGTCTTAGAGAGATTAGGGGGCAGAAGCCCTTATGGAGGGATGTCACTGAGGACCACCCATCACTTGAAGCATAAGGGCACTGGCTCTGGAGTCTGATTGCCTGGAGGCTTGTGTGCATGTGTGCCCAGTCGCTCAGCCTTGTCCAGCTCTTGGTGACCCCATGACCTGTAGCTGGGCAAGAATACTGGAGTGGGTTTCCATTTCCTGCTCCAGGAGATCTTCCTGACCCAGGACTTGAACCATGTCTCCTGCATTGCAGGTGGATTCTTTTACCGCTGAGCCACTGGGGAAGCCCGCCTGGATGCTTAGCTGATGCCTGATACCCCTGAGCCACAGTTTCCTCATCTGTTAAATGAAAGCACCTTCCCCATAAGGCATAGTGAGCAGTAAATGAGATATCTATAAAGCACTGAACATAGAGCCCGGCACTTAGTAATTCACTCAATAATGTTAACTATTCATTTGCTTGTTCATTTACACCTACTCTGTATTCTTCCCTGGGGGAGGTCCTATGGCCCCACGTGGACCCTGCCCTTGAGCTGGTCACAGATTGTCTGGAGAAACAGGACAGTGCACAGGGAGCTGTGTATGTGTGGCCAGGGGTGGAGAGTGTTGGCAGAGGAGGGATCTGATTAAGTTGAGATCAAGCCAACTTAATCTCCGGGTTCTGGGGGAAGGTTAGTGAGTGGAACGATCTTCTGGCAAGAAAGCTGGCCCCAGAGGAGCAGGGAGGACAGGGGAAGAAGGTGCCTGCCATGCCAACCTCTTCCTGGGTGGCAGGCATCTGAGACAATAATGACTTAGGGTAAAGGGTACTCAGGAAAGGCCATCTCTCTCCCCTTCCTGATTCTTCATTTCATCCCATCTCTCCCTATCTTCCTCTTTTTTTTTTTTTTTAATTCTTCTGTGTTTACACCTCCTTTCACTAAAGCCACTCCTGGGGGTTACACCCACAGGTGTGTTACTACTATTGCTGACTCACCTGCCAGCCATCTGACTCTCCTCTTGAGAGTGTCTTCCCTCCTGTATCAAAGATGAAAGCAGGGGCCCAAATGCAAATGTCCATAGAATTTGGCAGGTGACATTCACTAATGAAGCAGGTGGCAATCTACAGCAGTGGCAGGATTAAAGGGGTGTCTGTTTCAGCTGATTGGCTGTTGCCCTGATGGATGGGCTCAGGGTTGTCAGAGCTCCTGCTTTTTAAGAGCAGCTGGACATCTGGACATTTGCATGGGTAAAAAGGATTATCCCACTGCCTGAGAATTCTGACAGACCAGAACTGAGGACAAAGGAGTGTCCAATGAGATGCCACCTGCTAGGGTCAGTCATCCACCCCCTCCTTGGCCCAGGGCTTACCAAGTCACTCAGAGAGATGGGGGCACCCTCAAGAAGCACTCTAGACTGTCTCCCAGTTGGAGGCTCACTGAAATACAGTACCTGCAGACCACTTGAGTGTTTCTCATCTAAGATTCTTCATTCTTTCACAAAGGACTTACTTACCATTCTGTGCTAGGTTTTGAGGTATAGCACCAAACAGATGAAAGAAGTAAGGAGAGTATTCTTGAGTGGGCTTGACAAGTATATTCTGGGGCTCAGAATTAGTGTGAATGCGGAGATGAGGTCTGCTTCTGACCTGGAGAATTTCTGATGTGGGAGACCCATGGGAACAGCCCATGCTGGCTTGAAGGGTAGTGGGACTCAGGGAGGAAGAAGGGCAGCCCTGCAATCCCTCCCAGTGTTCTGAGGCTCTTGAAGGCAGGTGGAAGGACCCTAGTGTTCCAGGGCTCCAAGAGTTGATGTAGGCAGGTGAGGGGAGGCTGGAGCTGTGGGATGGTGCAGGTGGCTATGCAGCCCAGGATATTACCTCAAGGAGCAGATGGGCTGAGAACCTCTTATGGACTGAGAGAGACCCTCACTACTGAGAGTCCTGGGTAAAGTTCTCAATGGCACCCCCCCACCCCAATTTTGCATGTTGTCTACCAAAGACTCTAGCATCAAAAAGCAAAACCCCAATATGAATTAGAGTAAGAGCACACCCCCCCACCCCATCACCATGGCTAGTGAAGAGACTCTTCATTTTTCTCCCTTCCTCCTCCCATCCCACCACAGAGGAGCAGCAAGTGTTCAAAAGAGGTCAGAGGAGAGACCTCTTGGAACTGGATGTAAGTTTAAATAGGACTGGACTGAGTTTGAAAATCAAAGTGACCATTCAGCTTTTGGTTGGATACTAGATGTTGAGATGAGAAAGGGGGATCTGACAGAGGTTAGTTGGATAAAACAAAACACTTCAAGTTTCTACATTTCAGTGAACCCATTATGTATTATACACATTAGATGATCAAATTTTAAATGAAATACAGTGTTCTTTCTGTGCCAGGCACTCTTCTAAGTCTTTGCATCTGCTAGTTCATTTAAACCTCACAACCATCTTGGAGAGTGGGTGCTATCATTAATTCCCTTTTACAGATGAGTAAGCTGAGGCACAGGCAGGCAAAGTGACTTTCCCAAGGTCAAAAACTAGTAAATAGCAGACTCAACTATAATAGTGTGCAGGCCGGCCAGGGCATGTTTGCAGATCTGGGCTGTAGGCTGCCACTGAGGCTTGTCGTTTAGGTGCCAAGTGGGAAGCTCTGGGTGGGGTAAGAGGGGACAGTTGGGGCAGCAGCAAACTTGGACAGGCCCATGTCCTACTTAAATCATGGAATCTCATAGGTCAGCGGGATCTTTGAGGATCCTTGGAAGATCAAGTCCACCTTTACCCCCATTTTACTACTGGGGAAAACCAAGGGGAGAAGTGGGACTTGCCCAGGGGCCCCATGGCTCAGGCCCCCTCTCTTCTTCTTAGGGTTCTTATGTGAATTTATGTCATAGACATCAAGAAGCCTAGAGGATGACGCTGTGCTCCTGTGGTTCTAATCTGGAGGCGGGGAGGGCAGGGCTCCATCTTGTAGGCATAATACCTAGGATCATCCTTCCTGGGATGCCTGCCTGTCCCAGAGGAGGGCCATCCTGGACTGGGGAGCAGTCGACACTGGCCTACCCTGGCCCAAAGGCTTCCTCTGGCAGCTGTGCCAAGGTGGGCGCTGACCAGGGTGCTGATCCTGCATGGCCCCTTTCTCTTACAGCCTGGCTGAGGGGAGCAAAGGAAGAGGGAGGGACAATTTTTTTGGGGTCATATTTTTGTCACTCAAAGAGACCAACATGACTGTTGGGGGTAATGTTTGATACGTAAGTTTGGGGCTAGAATTTCTTTGTGGTCTTTGTGGCAGAGTGGGGGTCACTCAACTGCTCTGGATATGCTTTTTCATCTGTCCAATGGGGATAGTAGCTCCTAACCTACCAAAGTCAAAAGGCTGGGGTGAGCATCATTTGGGGTCAGATGACAGAGCCCTGCACGGAGCCCAAGGCCAGAACTAGGCCAGTGAAGCCTCTCAGGAGGTCACCCTGACAGGCTTTGGGGCCTGTTCCTTCCTCTGTGGGATGGGGGTTGGGCTGGGTGCTTTCAGGTACTCCCAACCTGGGTGCTTGGGTGCTGTGGCTGTAGGTGGAAGTGCTCAGAGACATGAGATACACTTTGCAATAGGTCTAACCTCGGAGTCTTAGGCCATCTTGGGAATTATGCAGCATTGTTCCTTTCTCATATCAGTCCTGACTTGTTTTCTGGCTTCAGGAGTGGATTTTGTCCATGTTCCTCCTCTGGACAAGATGTGGGGTCTAGGTATAGCAGTTCTACTAAAAAGAGCACCAGTTTTAGAACTAGGCTGTCTAGGGTCCTCATCACGGCTCTGCCACCCCTGACAGAACAAACCCAGCACCACTTCAACTAAGCTGCTACCAGTGTTTACCTTGGGAATAGCCAGGTGTACTACACGAGACTAGGAGGAGTTTGGCACACTGAAGCCATCAGATAGTTATTCTCTTCATTGAATAGCAGCCCAAGGTTTCCTTCCTCTTGTTCATGAAGTGAAAGTCATTCAGTCATGTCTGACTCTTTGTAACCCCATGGACTGTAGCCTACCAGGCTCCTCTGTCCTTGGAATTATCCAGGCCAGAATATTGGAGTGGGTAGCTGCTCCCTTCTCCAGGGGATCTTCCCAACCCAGGAACTGAATCCAAGTCTCCTGCATTGCAGGTGGATTCTTTACCATCTGAGCCACCAGGGAAGCTCTCTTGTCCATGAACCCGCAGTCTTATCTACTCATATGGCTTCAGTAATGATAGCTGGTACCCACGGAGCTCCTGCTATCTGTTTGTAAGACACATTATTTGGTTGGGTCCTGCAACAATCCTGAAGGTAGATGTGATGCTCATTTTGCAGATAAAGACACACACCAGCAAAGGGAGGACTGGGAGTCATAACTACTCCTGCTTGATTCCAAGAACCCTGCTTGCCTTCTTGAGCAAATTACTGAAACTTCCCAAACCCTCTTTTTCTGGCATGGAAAAAATGGGGATAGTATTTCCTTATATTAGATATGATGTATGCTATTTTACAAGGGTACACCCATATTTTAAAACATATGAAAAAAAAAAACACATTTTGAGTGATATGGGAGAAAGGAATGGAGAGGTTACAGGAGGTAACACAGAAAACAGTTAAAATGAGGAGGTTCTTGTATTAGTCATAGTATGTCATCAACCAAGACTGACAATTCTTTTCACCTGCTATCCAGGTAAAGGGAGAAGATATAAGGTTTGTACACTAGAGAGTTTCAGACTTTAAAGTGCACACAAACCACTTGGACAACTTGATAAAGTGCAGATTCTCATTTAATAGGCCTGGGTGGGGCCCGAGATTCCACATTTCTAACAAGTTTCTAGGTGATGCTGCTGGTTTGAGTAGCAAGGATGTGTATAGCCTTCCCTTCCCTTCTCAGGAATTCTCAAACAGGTCGGCCAGATGAATCACCTGAGGAACTTACAAAAAATGGACTTAAGGGCCCTTCCTAGTGATCTGGATCCAGGTCTGGGTTGGGGCCCAAGATATACTGTGTCCTTCAAGCAAGCATTTCAGGAGACTGGGAGGCTTGGGCAAGCTGGAGAAGCCTGGCTGTGGTGCTCATCTCTATCAAGGCCCATGCTATAGGGATGTTAATACACAGGAGACTGGCTTGTCAGATCTCTGTTCCAAACGTGCCTTCCTGGGACAGGCAGGAAAAGGGAAAAAGACCATTTCCCAGGCTCCTTTGCAGCTATGGTTTAAAAGTTGATGTAGGTTCCGACTATCAGATGCATGCAACCAAGCCTTGCACTTGGAACTGAGGTGAGAGGAAGTCGGGGAGGGGGGTCAAGGTGGCAGTACAAGGTGCATTTACTTTCTGGCACAGACCCAGGCAGTTGCTGGGTGGCTCTGGAGTTTCCTGATCCCCAGATCAAGACAATGATGCGATCTTGCTGCTGCTGCATCCAAACCTTCTTGTTTCAAAAAGCTAAAGTAGTTTCTGTTTCCTGCAGCCCTCCCTGTCTCTCCTCTTTCAGAACCCCGTCACCCAACACTCACCTTATGTGGCTAGTATGGAACCTGGCCTTTCCCACGGTCACCCAACGTCCGAGGCTGGGCCTTCCACCTCGTACCTGCCACTAGCAGGGCAAACCTCATGTTCAAAGCCCTGTCAGGGCTGCTCTCTGCACCCTAGTATCCTTGGTCGCCTGGGTCTTGCCACTCCTCTATAGCCACCATCCTCACTGCCTGCCACACTCCTACTTGTGACCTACCCTCTGGGTGAGGCTCAGGGCTCAGCACAGCTGGAGACTTAGGGTAGCCCAAGGACAAACGGGCTGGGGGCTTGAATGCCTGCCTTTGAATCTCTCTTTTGGTGCAAAAAGTCAACAGCAGGCCTTAAGAATGTAAGTTTTATATCAGACAAAGCTGAGGGTATTTATGTGAGGGATCTTTCATCTCCTTGGTGGTGGGACCTGTCTCATCGGAACTGCCCAAAGCAGTCAAGAGTACACGGTGACAGACAGTAACTGCTCCACAGGCTCTAAGTTTTCTTCTGTGAAGAGGCAAGGATCAGTAATAGAATGTCATTAATGAGTAGAAAAGGAAGCTATGAAGGAATCTGGATTTCAAAGAATGAGGTTCTCATAAGGCTTGCTACCCGATTTCTAACTGCATGTCAACAGGTACTAGCCATCCAGCACGGGAATATAAAATGTTTTGAACGTAATACCTGCTTGGAGTCAGGGTCTTGACACCAGTGACTTCACCATGGAGGCTGACAGCTCACGACGAGCAGATAAATGCAATGCAGGGAAAAACACAGCTAGCTCTAAGAATCAGGAACGACACAAGGCAAGGAAGAAGAGATGGGGATGAGGAGACTGCCAGAGATGGTACACGTGGTCTGCGTCACTTCAAAAAACAAAGATTTAGAACTAGATGTTAATTTTACTTGTAAGCCGCTGGGTCAATACAAATTATTTCAAAACAAGCAAAAGTGGTACCATGAATCTCACCAGACCTGGAAAGGTCATGGTAACTTCCCTACAGACAGGACCTTTCTCCTAAATCATATCCAGCCCTGAAACTTCCCCAAAAGTCAAAATTTAACTCCTCTGCATCTCACCAGTCAGTCACCCCCGGGTGGCTATCACCAAAGCCAGAGTCTGCGGCCTCTGTCTTGTTTGACCTAGGTCAGAATTCCTTGTTTTTTTAAAATAGAGGACACCACCACAATGAGGTACCACTTCACACCCACTAGGATACTTATACACAAGAAGACTAACAAGTACTGGTGAGGAGATGGGAGGAACCAGGCCCCTTACACTCTGCTAATGGGAATGTCAATGGCACGGTCACTTTGGGAAACAGTCTGGCAATTCCTCATAAATTAAACAGAGCTACCGTATGATCCCACAATTCCACTTCAAGAGAACGGAACACATATGACCAAACAAAAACTTGTACATAAATGTTCATAGCAGCCTTATTCATAATAGCCATGAAGTTGGAACAACCTGTCCATCAACTGATAAATGGATAAGGGAAATGTGGAATATTTTTCAGCCATTAAAAAAAATGAATCACTGATACACGCTACAGCATGGATGGACCCTGCCAACGTTAACCGGAAAGAAACCAAACGTGAAAGACCACATATTGTGTGATTCCACGTGTAAGGACTGTCCACAATAGGCATATCTTTAGAGACAGAAAGAGACGAGTGGTTACTTGGGGCTGGGAGAAGGGAATGGAGAGTGACTGTTAATGGGTATGAGGTTTCTTTTTTGGATGATGAAATGTGCAGAACTCAGATATGGTGATGGATGCACAACACTGTGAATGTACTAAAAACACTGAATTGTACACTTTAAAATACATGGACTTTATGCATATGTGAACTGTCTCTCAATAAAGCTGTTATTTTTAAAAAGGAGGAACAGGTTATTAAGCACTGGTATTTCTAGGTTCCACAAAACATACACCTGAATCAATCCCTCTGGCTGCTTGGTGGTTACTCATGGCTGGAAGGAGGGAAGTGGCCTAGATACACATGTACTGACAGGCTGACTCGGGAGTTCCTAAAGGTCCCATTCACCTCCCCACACATAACTAAGGCACAGTCTGCGTTCCTCAGTGTCCTTGATGCAAGGAGTCCCACTCAAAAAATGACTGATTCTGCAGATGAATCACTGAAGTTTCTGTTTTCAGAAAACAGTATTATGCTTATGACTGTCCTTTCCACTTTCACTATTAGAAAATCTAAGTGGTGAATTTATTGTTTTAATCTTGTCCTTCCCCTGAATCAGGGTCCTAAAAGTTATCCACTTCCCCTGCTTGTCTGATGTTCCTTTAAATGCTTCTTTTTATAATAAAGGATGCTTTTATGAGCAAACTGCCTCAAGTTCTTTTGGTAGAAGGTATGATCCAGCTTCCAAACAAAAACATCTCACCCATTTGCTGGCTCTTGGGGAAGATGTCCATTGATGACTGCATTTGCAGCTCTGCCTGACCTCTGGGTCTTTTTCCAGAGCAGAGCTGTTCTAAAAGCTTTACAGTGGTCTTGTACTAAATCAGTGCTTGAAATGCGGCCTGCCAGAAATGCCCAGGAAGCCCTAGCCTCCCCAACTACACCCAGGTGGCATCTTGGATTGACCCTGCGCATATATGCCTTTCTAGTTTACTTGTAACCCACTCTTGGGCACAGCAGACAGGCACTTCCAGGCTATACAGCACGTTAGCAGATGCCTTAGGAAGGCTCTGGTAGCTCTCTGCTGCTGCTGCTGCTACGTCGCTTCAGTCATGTCCGATTCTGTGTGACCCCATAGACGGCAGCCCACCAGGCTCCCCTGTCCCTCCTCTGCCCACAAATAAATACTATCTCCTAATTTAGAGAAAGGAATCCAAGGAGCTGAAAAATGAAAGGCACCACCCATGGCTGAAATGGTAACGGTGGAGTGAAAACGACTAGTGCCTTCATCTCTTGCCTCTGAGTCTGGTGCTCTAGGGTGCTCTTTCCACTCCAGCACAGGGGTTCATCACTGACCACGTCTGTCAGGCCTCGGGCTGAAAAGGATCCGGAGAACACCAAAGGTCAGGTGGGCCTGGACACAGGGCACAGGCTTCCAGAGGCTGGGGCTCCCCGGGGGTGGAATGCCTTCCTGGGTTGTTTCCTGTATCACCAACTCCTCCATTCACCCTTCTCACACACTGGCTTCCAGAGGCCAGGCTCCCTGCTTGTCCCTAAGTCCAGCACTGCGTTGCTATGCTCATGTCGGGGCCTCACGGTGGGCGAGAGGCACAGAGTTGGAGACTCTGTAGGTAAGCACTACACAAAGCCTTTACCCTTCACTCTTTACCTTTTGCCCCAGTTACTAGGGATCATCGTGCATAGAAGCCGACACCAGGATGTTTTAGAGCAAGAAAGGCACCTCGGATTTCGCAGGTGGGCACAATGGCCCTGGGAGGGGAAGGGACTTGCATAGGGTCACTCAGTTAAGTTAGTGGTAAAAAAGAGATTAGCCTTTAGGTCTGCCCTGTTTATTCCTCTGTTCGTAGGCGGCCACTGCCCAGGCACGACAGACCCAGAGGACAGGCTCAGACAAGCAGAGCTGGAACGTCTTGCCCTTTCCAGAGATGCAGTCGTTCTGCAGTGCGCCTGGCCTTGTGGAGGTCATCCCTGCGGCCTATGGGGGTTCCAGCCACTCATTTTCATCCATGCAGCCAGCCCATCTCAGTGGTATCAGGAGCGAGAGCAAGTCACGAAAGGAAGATGCCTAAGAGAGTCCTTTAGCCCCTCAAAGATCCAAACTCTCAAGTCTCATACATGGAAGGAGTTGTGCAGTAAAGAAGAGTGGGAGACCGGCAACATGATTTCTGTATTGACATTTGGTTCTTAATAATAACATCCAAAATGGGTTCTGTTCTTATAGTGATGCAGCTGGAACTGCATCGGGTCAAGGGCATATGTTGCCGGAGTCTCCCCTGGGAAGTGGAGAGGAGCTGGTGGTGAGACACACACTGATTTCTCTTTGGGACCTATATGCAGCCAGGTGGAGAACTGCAGCAGGTGCCCTGGCTCTGGTAGGGGGTGGGGAGGCAATCCCAGCCGGCCTCCAAACACATGGACAGAGTCCTTTGTCCCCAGCCCGCAAGAAAATGGGTGCTGATGGGGCCCGCGATGGCAGCTCCAGGACAGTGGAGGGAAGGCTGGGACGTTACATTCTTGAGGCCTTCACAGGTACATGTCATCGTAGCCCGGCGGGGGCAGATGGTCTGGGTTAGGTCTGGAATGGAAAGAGGGGCTGGTGAGTTGGGGTGATGAAGAGTCAGGGGCACACAGGTAGACAGGATCCTGCATGGAGGGAGCCTGCCTCCAGAATGATGTGGTGATTTGTGGAGTTAAAGACCATGTGCTCCAGAGTTGGTCTGAATTCTGATTTTCCCATGTTGGACAAGTTACTTCATCACTATGGGCCTCAATTTCTGTCTCTGTGAAATATCTATCCACAAGTGCTGACATAAGAATTCACCAAGTTTCGGGCACATACAAGAAGTCCAGTAAATGTGAGTAGCAACCCCTCCTCTGAGTCCTCCTGGAGGGAAGCTGGGGAAGGGAGCCACTGAGGAATGGGAAGCTCGTGGAAGGCTTCAGGGAGCACCAGACAGGGGCCTGGAGGAGGCTCCACTCTCTCGGTGGCAAGGCCTGGGACTACTGGCAATTCTGTGCTTGGTGTCAGATGCCTTTATCCCTGCAATGCTGAGTTGAGCCGCTATCGGGTCCTACCTCTCAGCATCCCTGAGTGAATACCTACCCAGATGGGCTGGTCCCAATGGGTCCAAAGGGGTCAAAGCGTGCTCCTGGGGGCACAGCGCCTGGAGGAAGCCGGTTTGGGAGTCCTGATGATGGGTCAATAAGTGCTCTTGGGAAGCCAGATCTCAGGGGATCCACAATCATGCCACCTCTCCGACACCTGAGGCAAGAAGGAATGATGGGTAAGCAGGTGTGGCAAGCAGCTGTTGGAGAAGAAGTGAAGGTGATGAGAATGTAGGTAAAAATGATTCAGATACCAACTCTGGATGGCTCACACAGATGTGCGTGGATGGTTGCCTGAGTGCCAGCAGGAAGTGGGCAAGAGCAAGAACACACCTTTTCTGGCCATCATGGCCTGCGCTTTCAGCTCTACAAGCTCCAGGACCCCACAACACTGAGACCCCCGCCATGCCCTGCAGCCAAGCAGGGGGCCGCGATTTGATCAAGAACACATGCCAGAACTTGTCAAGGCGAATGCAGAACCAAAACAAGGCTCTTCCAGGCACAGCTTTAGGTCTAAGGGCTAATGAACTGAGACAATTTATAATACTAGCTTTTTGTGTGTGTGTGGTTTTCTTGAAGGGTCTCTGGGCATTCTATGACTTGATTGTCCAAGTCTGACTCTTGACAGTACCCATCCCTCATGGAGTTCTATGGATCTGACCTTATAGCGCAAACTAGGATGAATAAGAAGGTGATGTTACCCCAAACTTTGAGGTCAAAGTTTGAGCTTAACTTCAGCTCAAGCAAAAGTATTAAGTTAAAAAGTTAAGTTAAGCTTACTTTTTCAAGCTTAAGATTTACTTTCCCCCACTGTCTAAAAATGAAACACTCAAGTTGGGGACACCATTTGCAGCAGAGCTTAAAATCTAGAAGCACTGAGCAAAGACAGTGCAGTGCATAGCTGAGGCTATAACTCTGTTGGGGACTTCACAAGAACTACCCCAGAGTCTAGTGGGGATGAGTGACCTTCCCTTATCAAGTGAGGTCATGACCTCTGAAGAGCCCACAACTGACCTCAGGTCTGTAACCCACTTGTGTGTTTTCCAGTCTTCACCTGATAGACCTCCCCCCGGGGGTATCGTTCCACCAGGGCAAGCGGGGCCAGAAAACAACAGTGGAACTGCCCACTGGGCTTGCTCAGTTGCTCCCAACATTGAGAGCCCTCTTGCACTGCTCCAGGCATGGCAGAACAGAACAGTGGCAGTGCTTCCTCAGCCACTCGGCAACAAATGCCTCCTTCACCCCAAAGGAAGACTGACAGAAAGTTCTAAAATTGGAAGATGAGCTGGGGCTGAAAGGCCACGAGACCAAGTCGTGTTGCTGCCACCTCCCCAGCAGTACTCACCCAAAGGGGTCTAGGTCCTCTCCCCCGACAGCAAATGGGCCCAGGGGATCACACCTGAAACAAACAAGGGACAATTACTGAAAGTCGCAGAGCAGCTTGGCGCCTGGGCTCCCAGAGGTCCAAAGCCGATGCCTGTGGGGGACACATGTGTACTTCCAGGCATGGAGGTGGGGAAGTCCCTGCCTAAGACCATAACACAAGGGGTATTTCAACATGGTCCTTGGCACAGACTACCACTGAAAACATTACATATCACAGTAACGTGAAAAGAGCTGGACACAAAGCTAGAAACACGGAGGATTCCTAATGATGTAGAAAGATAAAAATATGAACAGTGGGAAACACATACATTTTATTTTATTCAAACCTTTCTCAGGTTCCTAAAGTCTGTACAAAGAATTAAGAACATTTAGACCAGAAAAATACTGTTCTAATCCCAAACCAAAAACTCAAATTTAAAAGCTTCCAAGGATGGAGTGAGATGGGTGCTCATATACAGCTAGAACTGTTTCTCAACCTTTTTCTCATTATGGCCTCTGCATGAAATGTTAAAAGCAGATACTGTATATCAGTTTATGCTCTGGAAACCACTGGATAGCCACAAAATTTCTAAGGTTTTTTCCACCCCCCACCAAGAACCAATTTTTCCCCACACTGAGACTGCAGGAGCCAGAAGCATAAATTAGTGCATGCTTTGTGGAAACCAAGTTTATACTAATACACACACACAGACATACACACACACACACAATGTAACTGCCTCTCAAGAGCCTTTTGTATCTTTACATTTCATGGTCTGATAATGTTATGCCTAGGTATCCATCATAAGGGATTCCATGTGGCTCAATGGTCAAGAATCTGCGGCCAATGTACGAGGATGGGGAAGATCCCCTAGAGAAGGAAATGGCAACCCACTCCAGTATTCTCGTCTGGGAAATCCCAGGACAGAGGAGTCTGGTGGGCTACAGGCCATGGGGTCACAAAAGAGTCACACATGGCTTAGTGACTCAACAACAAATCCATCTTAAAGAAATTCAAATATCGTCATACAGACTTTAACCAAGGGCACTGGATTGGTCACAAATGGGGACCAGTCAGGTAGATCGTGGAGCCATGGGAACAAATGTTCTTAGAATGTTTAAAAATGATGTGGAAAAGTGCTTATGTTCTAGCATTCTAGTGTAGAGAAAATGGGATTATCAATAGCCTAGGAAAAATGTGTGTGCATAAAAAAAATAAGAAGCATAACTGAAAATAAAAAGTGACAGTTATACCTGGGTGACATTTCCTCTTTATACTTTCCTACTTTTTCTATGAAGGATCTGGCTATGGATATAATGAAACAAAAAAGATCTGGTATTTGAAAGTATGCTTTGGAATCTACTTGGAGCCCTGGCAAGCAATACAAACCTGACAGTTCTAGGGCATGGCAGACCTCAGAAAAGCTTTGTAAATAGCAGCTAATCGAAGCTTATAGTAAGAAGCCATTAATTAAAGACCTGGGAAAAAATCCAAAAGTAGGTGCTTCTCCAGTCAGTTCTACCAATGAGCTGGAAAAGACATAGTGATTAGGCAGACATGGTTTCCAAGGGAAGCAATTTTTCCTGATGGAGGTTATTGTTTCCAAGCCATGGTCCACGGAGCTGGCAGTCAAACTTTCAGGTGGCCTCCCAATAACTTGCCTCACTGGCGAGACCAGGTGGTGCGGAGGGCAGGAAGCATTTTATCTGTCTCCACAAGCTGCCCCCTTACAGAGAACAAACAGAACCAACTGTAACAATGACTTGGAGAAATGAGCCTTGATGCCTCCTGAAACATGGAGCCATCTCTATTTTTCTCTCTGAGGCCACAGAGCGTGAGGAGAGAAGAAATAACAACAGATAAGAAAGGCAGTTGCCAAGCCAACCCCAACAATTTGGGTACTTCAAATGGTCATGGTATATCCCTTAGGCTCGTACTCAACATAGTCTAACTGCAACACAAGCACCCTTCTGTGAGCTCTTCATATACAACACACCCAGAATCTATTATAATATAGTCTCAGTCCTGAATGTGCTGAATGAGGCTCTCAGGATTAAAAAAAAAAAAAAAGGTAATTTTGGTACAGTCTCTAGAATCAAGTCCCTAAAACTTCATCTGGTAATCAACTGAAGCAGAGTGTGAGTATGCTAAGTCACCTCAGTCACATTTGACTCTTAGCTTGCCAGGCTCCTCTGTCCATGGGATTTTCCAGGCAGGAATACTGGAGTGGGGTGCATGCCCTCTTCTAAGGGATCTTCCTGACCCAGGGACTGAACCCACGTCTCTTACGTCTTCTGCACCAGCAGGCAGGTTCTTAAAGCTGAGCCACCTGGGAAACCCCTGATGGAGAATGCTGGTACACTAAATGCTATAGGCACATCTGCCTGGCTGGGCCCACGGGACTGTCTAATGGGATTTGGGGGTGATCCTGACCACACATAATTTCCTCATTCTCTCCTTTGGTCTTAGATAAAAACAACTTGGCTCTCTTGGGCACACAAATCCTGCTGATGCCATTCTTGTGGCTGAGGTGGTCTAGTTAATAGAAAAAACCTCGGGACCCTAGGTGCGGGGCTGCCTGGCTGGTTGGCAGGCATCTGTCACAAAATCTTTGCACCTCAGTCTTTAAAAATGTAAAATCTAAGCAGTAACAGTCACAGGGTCTGCTGTGATGGTGAAACGTTGTATTGGACATGAACAGATTTGTTGACAGGGAAAGCCTGGAAGAATGGAATAACAGCAGCTGCTGATATTTACTGACAGCTTGCTTTGTGTCAGGCACCATGCTAAATTTAGTTTTTAAGATTTAATTTTGTGAATAGGTAATGCCTTCACCAGTTTCAAAATTCAAGACAATACATAGATTGAATTCAAAATTCAAAGGCTACATAGATCCATAATCTTGTGCTGAATGTGTTTTTGAATTCAGAATTTTTCATATTTTAGAAATATGTGTATACCAAATATTACTATGTAGCACCCTGTAAACAAAACCCTAAAATTTCTGCAAAATGAATAAGAATTCACATAAAATGAATATATAAGGAACTTCATGCCACTTCAGGTCACGTTGTGCTACCAAAAAAGGTTTGGCACTAATCTTATGAAAAAAACAAAACAAAACAGCAACACTTTTTTTCAGTGCTCTTTTGATTTCAGAGCTGTAGATAAAAGATTCTGGACCTGTACAAGTTAAAAAAAAAATCTCCCTCTTAGCTCTGTCCTCCAGCCTACCAGGTCTTCCCACAGACAACTACTAACATCAGCTTCTTGTATGTTCTTCCAAAGATACTTTGCATATATGAGCAAATATGCATCTCCTCTACTTTTCAAACAGATGGATGTGCAGAGTTCTTTATATACATTACCTTATTTCATCTTTGTAACAGCCCTCTGAGGCCATATACTTATTTTACAAATGAGGAAACTGAGGCTCAAAGTAGCAAGTGTTTTTACACAAGCCACATAGGTGTAAGTAGCCAAGAATGTAAATTTTACACCCGGTTTGCCCAACATCAAAAGCCATGTTCCTTTAATTTGTATGTTGAGACCATTTACATTTAATGTGATATGTTTATATTTAGGTCTGCCATTTACACTATTGCTTTTCCAACTGTTCCCTTTTTTCTTTCTTCTGTTTTCTCTCTTCATAATTCAACAGAAGGGGTAAAGAGTAGAAACAGTGACAGATTTTATTTTCTTGGGCTCCAAAATCACTGCGGATGGTGACTGCAGTCATGAAATTAGAAGGCACTTGCTCCTTAGAAGGAAAGCTATGAAAACCTAGACAATGTATTAAAAAGCAGAGACAATACTTTACACTTACAAAGACCCACAGAGTTAAAATTATGGTTTTTCCATTAGTCATGAACAGATGTGAGAGCTGGACCATAAAGGCTAAGCACCAAAGAATTTATGCTTGTGAACTGTGGTGTCGGAGAAGACTCTTGAGAATCCCTTGGACTGCAAGGAGATCAAAACCGTCAATCCTAAAGGAAATCAACCCTGAATATTCACTGGAACGACAGATACTGAAGTTGAAGCTCTAATACTTCGGCTATCTGATGGGAAGAGCCAACTCTTTGGAAGAAACTGATGCTAGGAAAGATTGAAGATGAGGATGACAGAGGATGAAATGGTTGGATGGCATCACTGACTCAATGCACAAGAGTTTGAGGAAACCCCAGGAGATAGTCGAGGACATAGGAGCCTGGCATGGCGCAGTCCATGGGGTTGCAAAGAGTCGGACACAACTTAGTGACTGAACAACAACAAATTAAACATATTCTAATTCTCTTGAACTAGAGAACAGCCTATTATAGTTATCTAAATATTTACTATTTTTATTGCTCTTCCTTTATTCCTGATGTTCCAAGTTTCTATTTGATTTCCCTTCCTTTTTGTCTGAAGAACTTTTATTAGCAATTTCTTCTGAGAAAATCTGTTGACTATGAATTCTCTTAGTATCCTTTATACTAAGAATATCTTAAAATCCTTCAGAAGTAAGATGATGTATTTGTTGGATACGGAATTCTTGTTCTGACACTTCTTTTTTTCTCCATTTAATGATCAACTTATTTCTGGTTTTCTGATGAGAAACCACAATCATTCAAATTCTTTTTTAAAAAATATACATTTATTTATTTTAATTGGAGGTTACTTTACAATATTCTATTGGTTTTGCCATACATCAACATGAATCCGCCAGAGGTATATACGTGTTCCCCATCCTGAACCCCCCTCCCTCCTCCCTCCCCATACCACCCCTCTGGGTCATCCCAGTGCACCAGCCCCAAGCATCCAGTATCATGAATCAAACCTGGACTGGTGATTTGTTTCATGTATGATATTATACATGTTTCAATGCCATTCTCCCAAATCATCCCACCCTCTCCCTCTCCCACAGAGTCCAAAAGACTGTTCTATATATCTGTGTCTCTTTTGCAAATTCTTATTCTGTTCTATAAGCAACACATGTTTCTCTCTAGTTGCTTTCATGACTTTTTTTTTCATTTTTAGCAATGTGATTATGTATGAGCATGAACTTCTTTGGGTTTATCCTGTTTAAGCTTTGCTGAGGTTTTAAAATCTGTACGTTTATGTCTTTTGCCAAATCTGGGAAGTTTTTAGCCATTATTTTCTTCAAATAATTTTTCTGTACTACACTCTTTCTCTTCTCCTTCTAAGACTTTCATGGTCCCAGTGTTAGACCTTTCATAATTGTTTCAGGTTTCTGAAATTGTTTAAAACATTTTTTCTCTCTGTTGTTCAGATAGGATAATTTCTATTGATCTATTTCCATACTTATATTTCCTCTGTTTTCTCTACTCTGCTACTGATTCATCCAGTGAAGTTATTTTGATTATTTTATTTTTCATTTCTAAAATTCCTATTTGGTTATTCTTTGAATCTTGTTTTCAAGCTGAGATCTTCTATCATTCCATTTGTTTCAAGACTATTTGCCCTTACTTCTCTGAGCATTTTGTAACAGCTGCTTTATCTGTCAGCTAATTATTCCAACATTTGTGTCACCTTGGAATACTGGCGTCTGTTTTGTCTTTTTATGAGCTGAAATTTTCTTGATTCTTTGTAGTCCCCAAAACTTTTAATATTTTGTTATGAGATTTTAGGAGAATCCTGATATTGTTGTCTTAGCAGGCAATCAACCAGCTGGGTTTGGGATTCAAGCTCAGGTTTCAATGTCAGTTGTGTTTGCAAAGCCATTGTAGTGCTATCTAGTTCTGTACCACATATGTGCTATCCAGTGGTCAGTCTGAGACCTGGCAGTGGGCGATACTACAGTTCTGTTCCCAAAGTTTTTGGTGTGCTATTTAAGAATCACATCCACTTATGTACATTGTGCAGAGAAGGCCTGGAGTCCACAAACTTTACAGAGTTGCCTTCTGAACCCTTCCCTTTCTATGATCTATCACCTTGGTGGAGAAGGAAATGGTAACCCACTCCAGTACTCTTGCTTGGAGAATTCCATGGACAGAGGAGTCCATGGGGTCACAAAGAGTCGGACACGACTGAGCGACTAACATATCTCCTTGGTACCTTCTAGGTCCTTGGGGCTTTTCTTTTGGTCCTCTGGCCAGAAAGCTGAGGCACTACTTACCTTGCTCTGCCATGTACCTCCCCTGACAGTGCCTATGTCCACATACCTGTATCAAGTGGAGGAAGAACAAAGAGAGGATAAAAAGCAGCAGTGGTTCACTTCATACTCTTGAGACAAGTCTTATTGGAAAGGAAGGGTCTTTTCCTTCAGTTTTAAGTGTTTCTGGACTGTCACATGTTGGAATTTTTGGGAAAAAGGAAGAAAATACATGGGAGATTTTCTTCCCACCCTCTCTAAGCACTAGACCCCATTCTCAGTACTTTAGCCAGAATGGAGGACTCTCCTGGAGTGCTCTCTTTCCATGCCAAGATCTAACTCTTCGTTTTGGGCTTCCTTGAGTTCATACCAGAGGCCAGTTTATTGGTATTTCGGCCTTTGATCTTCTCTCCCAATGTACCTGCTACTATTTTTCAGCATCCTCAAATAACTGCTCCATGCATTCTGTATAGCTGCAATCAATGGGAAAGTCAGGATGGAGTGTGCTTACTCTAGGACCAGAAGTTTCCAAACCCAGGCTTTTAACTGGTACATACCAGTTGTCTGCTTACCATACCAATATATTTGCTTTGAACACAGCTGCTGGTCTGCACTCATTGGTGACTATTGTGACTACCAGGCGTGAACACAAACTCTCCATCTGCACATCACACTTCTCTGGGAGTGCCGGCTGTGTTTTCACAGTACTTCCGGCAGCAGTTACCTGAAGATTTCTCGCCCCTGACCCCTGATTTGGTTTTCATGGCATTGTTTGAACCACCTAGGCCAGTTCTGTTCAAGTTGTTATGTGCACCTGAATCGGAGGGTGAATCTTGCTAAAATGC
Organism: Ovis aries; assembly: GCF_016772045.2. Taxonomy (NCBI): domain Eukaryota; kingdom Metazoa; phylum Chordata; class Mammalia; order Artiodactyla; family Bovidae; genus Ovis; species Ovis aries. Next base: position 59,632,682 of record NC_056066.1, read on the forward strand.
AGGTTTTAATTCAGAAGATCAGGAATGGGATCTGAGATGCTTCATTTTGTAAAAGCTCCCATGTGATCTGACATTGCTGGTCTGGGGACCTCAAATAGCTAGGCTGCTTCCCAGTAAGGATACAAGTTCAGCTGGGGAATCATGGTGATCGAGGTTTCTGTACTTTGTCCTGCCAAATGTGGAAACTCAGGACTGGGAGATGCTGATAACTGTAGACAAGAAAGTGTTTACAAGTAGAGCACCAGCTATGTGTTCTGAGCAAGCAGAGCACCACACCTTTCCCTTTCCTAATCCCAAGGATATCCTATGAGTTCAAAGGTGAATGGGAGATTGAGAATGGTTGGAAAATACTGCATTTAAGCTATGTGAACTAGATGGGGAAACAGTGGAAACAGTGTCAGACTTTATGGGCTCCAAAATCACTGCAGATGGTGATTGCAGCCATGAAATTAAAAGACGCTTACTCCTTGGAAGGACAGTTATGACCAACCTACACAGCATATTCAAAAGCAAAGACATTACTTTGCCAACAAAGGTCCGTCTAGTCAAGGCTATGGTTTTCCAGTGGTCATGTATGGATGTGAGAGTTGGACTGTGAAGAAAGCTGAGCGCCGAAGAATTGATGCTTTTGAACTGTGGTGTTGGAGATGACTCTTGAGAGTCCCTTGGACTGCAAGGAGATCCAACCAGTCCATTCTAAAGGAGATCAGTCCTGGGTGTTCTTTGGAAGGACTGATGCTAAAGCTGAAACTCCAATACTTTGGCCACCTCATGTGAAGAGTTGACTCACTGGAAAAGACTCTGATGCTGGGAGGGACTGGGGGCAGGAGGAGAAGGGGACGACAGAGGATGAGATTGGCTGGATGGCATCACTGACTCGATGGATGTGAGTTTGTGCGACAGAGTTAGTGATGGACAGGGAGGCCTGGTGTGCTGCAATTCATGGGGTCACAAAGAGTTGGACACGACTGAGTGACTGAACTGAAGAAAGATTTTTAAAAGAAAAATATGCATATTTCATACTAAAAAATTGTAAGAAAAATGTTACCCATCATCTGACTCTAACACAATGATTATTTTTGCTATTTCTTTCTAGTCTTCTTATGAGCATATTTTTATATGCTTACGTGAAAATTGTAAGTACAATTATATCTGTTTTCCTCCATTTGCATCCTATATTTCTCATGTTGTTTGTCCTTGCTACTAAAATTTTTAATGACCAAACAATATTCACTGAAGTGAAGAAAATCTTTAAAATTCTTCTAATGTAGGTATTAGTATTGCTTCTGGTGTGTGTAATTATAAATAATGCTGTAATTAGTAACTTTCATGTTCATGTTTTTTCCATGTTAGAAAAAAGTTAAGTGTTATCCTTCGCCCATCCAACCAGTGTATGATGGGAACAGACAATTTGTTTCTCTGGACAAGAGACAGAAAGCAGTTGTACCCAGGGGCTTCCACTATACCCAATTTAGATGATTTAGAAGGTGAGATCTGGGTCCTTTAAGTAGAAGAGATTTAGACAATATTTTCAGGCTGAGCTGACACAGTAATGGCACAAGAGTCCTCAGAACTCTAGGGAAGGGGTATTGTATTTTGCGTTTGGTAAAAATGGCCCCTTCTCAATCTTCCATAACTTCTTAATCCCCAGAATCTGTGTGTGTGATAAGAAATCACCCCACATTTGTTTTATGGCACAGAGGTCCTCAGAAATGGGGGATTATCTGGGTGAGCTAATCTAATCATATGGACCTTTAAAAGCAGAGAACTTTCTCTGGCTGGTGGCAGAAGAAAAGGTGGAAGGGAAGACTTGAAGCATGAGAACAATCTGACACACTGCTGTTGGCTTTAAATATGCAGGCAGCCATGTGAGGAGAAATGCAAGAAGTTTAAGGAGATGAGAGAGAGGTCTCCAGTCAACAGCCAGCAAGGAATGAAGTAACAACAAAAACTGAATTTGGGTTCAGTTAAGTTTACAAATGTTATAAGGATGATGCCTTTCTAAATAATTTAAAAGAAAAAGGAGACTAACTCCAGCAATGAAAAGGATAGGCAAATGACATCAAAATAGAGGGAGAATGCTAATTAATACCATTTAGGAAGGCAACTGGGCAATGTGTATCAAAATCTTTAAAAAGAGGCTTAGTCCTTCAGCTCAGCTGAGTTCTGACTCAGTCGTGTCTGACTCCTTGCAACCCCATGGACTGCAGCATACCAGGCTTCCCTGGCCATCACCATCTCCTGGAGTTTGCTCAAACTCATGTTCATCTAATTGGTGATGCCATCCAACCATCTCATGTTCTGTTGTCCCCTTCTCCCGCCTTCAATCTTTCCCAGCATCAGGGTCTTTTCCAGTGAGTCAGCTCTTCCCATCAGGTGGCCAAAGTATTGGAGTTTCAGCTTCAACATCAGTCCTTCCATTGAACACTCAGGACTGATTTCCTTTAGGATGGACTGGTTGGATCTCCTTGCAGTCCAAGGGACTTTCAAGAGTCTTCTCCAGCACCACAGTTCAAAAGCATCAATTCTTTGGCACTCAGCTTTCATTATAATCCAACTCTCACATCCATACGTGACTACTGGAAAAACCATAGCCTTGACTAGATGGACCTTTGTTGGCAAAGTGATGTCTCTGCTTTTTAATATGCTGTCTAGGTTGGGTCACAGTTTTTCTTCCAAGGAGCAAGTGTCTTTTAATTTCATAGCTGCAGTCACAATCTGCAGTGATTTTGGAGCTCCAAAATATAAAGTCTGTCACTGTTTCCACTGTTTCCATGGCATGGGACTGCATGCCATGATCTTCGTTTTTTGAATGTTGAGTTTTAAGCCAACTTTTTCACTCTCGTCTTTCACTTTCATCAAAAGGCTCTTTAGTTCTTCTTCACTTTCTGCCATAAGGGTGGTATCATCTGCATATATGAGGTTATTGATGTTTCTCCCAGCCATCTTCATTCCAGCTTGTACTTCATCTAGCCCAGCATTTCGCATGATGTACTCTGCATATAAGTTAAATAAGCAAGGTGACAATATATAGCCTTGATGTACTCCTTTTCCAATTTGGAACCAGTCTGCTGTTCCATGTCCAGTTTTAACTGTTACTTCTTGACCTGCATACAGACTTCTCAGGAGGCAGGTCAGGTGGTCTGGTATTCCCATCTCTTGAAGACTTTTCCACAGTTTGTTGTCATCCACACAGTCAAAGGCTTTGGCATAGTCAATAAAGCAGATGTTTTTCGGGAATTCTGTTGCTTTTTCGATGATCCAACGGATGTTGGCAATTTGATCTCTGGTTCCTCTGGTTTTTCTAAATCCATCTTGAACCTCTGGAAGTTCAAGGTTCATGCACTGTTGAAACCTGGCTTGGAGAATTTTGAGCATTACTTGGCTAGCATGTGAAATGAGTGCAATTGTGCAGTAGCTTGAACATTCTTAGGTACTGCCTTTCTTTGGGATGAAAACTGACCTTTTCCAGTCCTGTGGCCACTGCTGAATTTTCCAAATTTGCTGGCATATTGAGTGCAGCACTTTCACAGCATCATCTTTTAGGATTTGAAATAGCTCAACTGGAATTCCATCACCTACACTAGCTTTGTTCATAGTGATGTTTCCTAAGGCCCACTTAACTTCACATTCTAGGATGTCTGGCTCTAGGTGAGTGATCACACCATTGTGGTTATCTTGGTCATGAAGATCTTTTTGTATAGTTCTTCTGTGTATTCTGGGACTTCCCTGGCGGCTTAGATGGTAAAGCATCTGCCTACAATGTAGGAGACCTGAGTTCGATCCCTGGGTCGGGAAGATCCTTTGGAGAAGGGAATGGCAGCCCACTCCAGTACTCTTGCCTGGAAAATCCCATGGATGGAGGAGCTGGGAGGCTACAGTCCATGGGGTCACAAACAGCTGGACATGACTGAACAACTTCACTATCACTTTCTGTGTATTCTTGCCACCTCTTCTTAATATTTTCTCCTTCTGTTAGATCCATATCATTTCTGTCCTTTAGTGTGCCCATCTTTGCATGAAATGTTCCCTTGGTATCTCTAATTTTCTTGAAGAGATCTCTAGTATTTCCCATTCTATTGTTTTCCCTATTTCTTTGCATTGATCACTGAGGAAGGCTTTCTTATCTCTCCTTGCTATTCTTTGGAACTCTGCATTCAGATGGGTGTATCTTTCCTTTTCTCCTTTGCCTTTAGCTTCTCTTCTTTTCTCAGATATCTGTAAGGCCTCCTCAAATAACCATTTTGCCTTTCTGCATTTCTTTTTCTTGGGGATGGTATTGATCCCTGTCTCCTGTACAATGTCATGCATCTCTGTCCACAGTTCTTCAGGCAGTCTGTCTATCAGATCTAATCCCTTGAATCTATTTGTCACTTCCACTGTATAATCATAAGGGATGTGATTTAGGTCATGCCTGAATGGTCTAGTGGTCTTCCCTACTTTCTTCAATTTCAGTCTGAATTTGGCAATAAGGAGTTCATGATCTGAGCAATAGCCAGCTCTTGGTCTTGTTTTTGTTGACTGCATAGAGTTCTCTATCTTTGGCTGCAAAGAATATAATCAATCTGATTTCAGTATTGACCATCTGGTGATGTCCATGTGTAGAGTCATCTCTTGTGTTGTTCGAAGAGGGTGTTTGCTAAGACCAGTGCATTCTCTTGGCAAAACTCTGTTAGCCTTTGCCTTGCTTCATTCTGTACTCCAAGGCCAAATTTGCCTGTTATTCCAGGCATCTCTTGACTTCCTACTTTTGCATTCCAGTTCCCTATGATGAAAAGGACATCTTTTTTTGCTATCAGTTCCAGAAGGTCTTTTAGGTCTTCATAGAACCATTCATCTTCAGCTTCTTCAGCCTTACTGGTTGGGGCATAGACTTGGATTACTATGATATTGAATGGTTTGCCTTGGAAATGAACAAGAGATCATTCTGTCATTTCTGAGATTGCACTCAAGTACTGCCTTCTGGACTCTTTTGTTGATAGTGAGGGATACTCCATTTCTTCTAAGGGATTCTTGACCACAGTAGTAGATATAACCATCATCTGAATTAAGTTCTCCCATTCCAGTCCATTTTAATTCTCTGATTCCGAAAATGTCAATGTTCATTCTTGCCATCTCCTGTTTGACCACTTCCAAATTTGCCTTGATTCATGGACCTAACATTCCAGGTTCCTATGCAATATTGCTCTTTACAGGTTAGTCCTTAATGTAGTTAATTCTACTGCTGGGAATGCATGCTAAGAAAATTCAGAGCTGTGTTCTAAGTTGCATGAAAAGCATGTTCCATAAAGCTATGGTAGCCTCAAATTAGAAATGACTTAGGCTAAAAAAAAGCCTCCTTGCATCATCCTGGTTTTTTCTTCCCATCATTAAGCAACCCATAAGCAAGTCCTGTAAAGTGTACTTCTAAATATATCCCAGATTGTCCTTGTATCTGCCACCATCTACCACCATTATTTCTTGCCAGAGTGACTGTGTCAGCTCCTTACCTGATCTTATTTTTTCTATTCTTGTCCCTCTCTAATCCATTCTCTACAAAGGAGCCAGAGGAATTAAAAGAAAAAAAAGGAAATGATATCAAGTCTCTCTCTTGCTAAACACACCTAGTGGCTTCCCACTGCTCCTGACTTTGACCCCAAGGTTCTACACAAACTGTCCTGTGCTTATCTCTACAGAGTCATCTCCTATCCCCATATCTCACCATGTTCCAACCATACCAGCTTTCTCTTTGTTCTTGGAATAATTCAAGCCAAGATAGTTTTTCTGAAGCAATGGCTGATATAAGTGTCAAAAGGAGAAAATACTAAGGGCTGAATCCCACACCAATATTTATGAGCTGTTTCTTTGGGCAAGTTGATTAACCTGTGTCTGTTTTTTTTTTTTTTTCCCCCAAAAAATGGGATAACAAGAGCAGGTACCTCTCATTCTCTTGCTAACAAAGATTAAGAGAGACTATATTCTATACGTAGTGTAATAATAGCTTGGCACACAGTAAAGGCTTAATAAATATTAACTATGTAAGTTGACTTCCCTGGTGGCTCAGACAGTAAAGCGTCTGTCTATAATGCGGGAGACCTAGGTTCGATCCCTGGGTTGGGAAGATCCCCTGGAGAAGGAAATGGCAATCCACTCCAGGACTACTGCCTGGAAAATCCCATGGACAGAGGAGCCTGGTAGGCTACAGCCCATGGGGTCGCAAAGAGTTGGACACGACTGAGCGACTTCACTTTGATGTAAGTTGACATTCTAAGTGGGATTCCCTGGGCGGGGGAGGGGAATGGTTAAAAAGGTCCCAAATGAATCACTTTCTATCCAAAACATTTTGATGGCACCCATTACCCCAGGATCAAAACCAGCTCCTTAGCACATAAGGTCCCTTGTGATGTGGTTCCCACATTCACCTATTCTCCCTTCACACACCAACACAAGTAACATATAACCTCTTGGTCACTCCCCTGCCTACACACACACACACACACACACACACACACACACACAATGACAAGATGATTTCATAGCCCCATTTGAATCCATTTTTCTCGTGGCCACAAATACCAACTACTCCCAGTACTACAGAACTTTTATTAGTCCCTTAAAATTTAGTTCATCATGCATTATCTCAGTGAAGCCCTTCCTTCTATATCCTGTCCCAACTCAACCCTTCAAAATAATCACCCTTCTGTGAGCTTCAACAGACCTGAGACATACTTCTTTAATTGTTTTAGAAACACTTACGGTCTGGAATAAAAAGAGCAATCAGCCCTAATCAACTGTGAACTCCTTGAAGGTTGAGTCCCTATCCAATATTCTATTATTATAACACAACTTCTGTTCATGAATGACTGTGGTCAAGTTACTTACACATGAACATCAGTTTCATGTAAACTGTAAAAGGGGGGTAGCCCTTACCAATCTCATGGGGTTGAGAGAATTAAATAAGAGAATATGGATGAAATGCCTAGCAATTTCTGTAATAGTTGGCATTCTATATAGCAGTCATATAAATATTACTGAACCAGCTTTGCCATCCATGGGGGGGAAAACCAAAAGGATCAAGATTACTTCCATTACAATGAAAAGAATGAGGGCAACTATTATTGTATCACAAGTAATGAAAAATGAAAATTATTAAGGTGGCACAGGTAGGGGATAATTCTTTTCCAAATATGGTGCTAGATCAACTGGATATCAATATGGTAAAACATGTATCTATCTCACAATACACATAAAAGTAATTTCAAATGGATTATCTTAATATAAAAGGTAAAACAACAAAGCTTCTAGAGTATATGAGAAATTCTACATGACCATAGATAGGGCAAAATTTTCTCAAACAGGTCAAAAAAGCACCACATATAAAGGGAAGGTATTGATAAATCGAATTACATAAAATATTAAGAATGTTTTAATTAAAACAAACACCCTTAACAGAGTGAAAAGGCAAGCTACAGAGGGAAGACACTTGTAGTACATATGTCTGACAAAGGACTAAATCCAGACTATATAAGCAATGTCTACAAATCATAAGACGACAAGACAATCCAACAGAAAAACAAGCAAAAGATTTGAATAGACTCTTCACAAAGGAGTAAATTCAAATGGGCTTGTAAACATTAAAAAAAAAAAGATGTTAAAAATGTGGTCCATGGACCCCTGGTGGGTTCCTGAGACACTTCAGAGGGTCCATGAGGTCAAAACTATTTAATCTTAAAAACTATCTGCTTTCTTCACTGTGTTGATATTTTTACTAATGGTACAAAAGCAACGATGAGGACTTCCCTGATGGTCCAGTGGTTGAGAATCCACATGTCTGTGCAGGAGACAGGGGTTCGATCCCTGATCTAGGAAGATTCCACGTCCCTCAGGGCAACTAAACCGGTATGCTTCAACTCCTGAGCCTGTATGCCACAACCACTGAAGCCTGCACACTCTAGAGCCCGTACTCTGCAACAAGAGATGCCACTGCAATGAGAAGCCTGTGCATAGCAAGGAAGAGCAGACCTCGCCACAACTAGAGAAAGCCCACTCGCAGCAACTAAAACCCAGTGCAGCCAAAAATAAACAAAAACACAAAATCAAAAGCATCAGTGAGTAGGAGTCATGGTAATCTGACTCACCAGCCACTCCAACTACACCCACCCCATCCATTTTCCCATCAAAATGTCCTTAAAGAAGTGGTAAAAAATTACCAAGGGTTCTAAAGTCTCAATCTTTGAGTACACTTCTTTTTAATATTCTGTGTGATGAAACAGGAAATATTCATAAAGCACTTTTGTTGCATGTAGAAATACAATGGCTGTCTCAAAGAGAAACTTGTGCAGTTTAAGCTGCTAGTTAAAGTAGCCATTTTTTTCATGGAAAACTATTTTTACATAAAATGGCAAACCAAAGTTATTCAGACTGAGCTACACAGTAGATACTTTCCTGAAAACCATGGAACCTATTACTTCAAGGAAAATAACTGATAGTATATGTTGCCAATGATAAAATTCAAGCTTTCAAGAAAATCTGCAATTTGGAAATTTGTTTTTACCACTAGGAGAAGGAAACTGCAACCTACTCCAGTGTTCTTGCCTGGAGAATCCCATAGACAGAGGAGTCTGGCAGGCTACAGTTCGTGGGGTCGCAAGAGCTGGACATGACTTAGCGACTACACCACCACAACCATTCATCACTAACTTGATGGGTTCCCCATACAGATGCTGAGATTAGTAATACTCATGAATATGATATTTTAGATATTGTGTAATAAAATGTGTCAATGTTTAGTGGATCAGCACATACCAGTGAACCAGCATTTTCCAAACAACCAATACATGATCTTCCAACAGCATGCACTGGTAAAAGATCCATTAAAAGGGCATGATAGACCAGTGGATTTTAATGTAATAACATACAAAAAGTTCACTGATATGAATTCAAATTTTACACTGGAACTAACCCTTTGTGAAAATTAATGAAGAGAAACCTAACTAAAATAGAATGAGGAGGCCACAAGGGAGAGCTTTCAAGTAGGTATCGCTGGACATCAACAAAGACTCCAGCAAGAAGAGAGTATCTTCCATTTCCTGCAGGAAGTAACACTTATCTTACTACTTTCAGTGGAGGAAGAAAGATTTCCTCAGTGATGGTAATAGCTCAGCTAATGAGAGAGTGGCACAACTCAGCCAATGGAAAGCCATCACACTGTAAACTTCCAGTTTCTTCCAACAGACTTCTGATTTATAACAGCCCCGTGGAAGTGACAATTAGATTTAAGAGACTAGATCTGATAGACAGAGTGCCTGGTGAACTTTGGACGGAGGTTCGTGACATTGTACAGGAGACAGGGATCAAGACCATCCCTAAGAAAAAGAAATGCAAAAAAGCAAAATGGCTGTCTGAGGAGGCTTTACAAATAGCTGTGAAAAAGAAGACAAGCCAAAAGCAAAGGAGAAAAAGAAAGATATACCCATTTGAGTGCAGAGTTCCAAAAAATAGCAAGGAGAGATAAGAAAGCATTCCAGTGATCAGTGCAAAGAAATGGAGGAAAAGAAAAGAATGGGAAAGACTAGAGATCTCTTCAAGAAAATTAGAGATACCAAGGGAACATTTCATGCAAAGATGGGCTCGATAAAGGACAGAAATAGTATGAACTTAACAGAAGCAGAAGATACTAAGAAGTGGCAAGAATACACAGAAGAATTGTACAAAAAAGATCTTCGTGACCCAGACAATCACAATGGTGTGATCACTCACCTAGAGCCAGACATCCTGGAATGTGAAGTCAAGAGGGCCTTAGGAAGCATCACTATGAGCAAAGCTAGTGGAGGTGATGGAATTCCAGTGGACCTACTTTAAATCCTAAAAGATGACGCTGTGAAAGTGCTGCACTCAACATGCCAGAAGATCTGGAAAACTGACTGGAAAAGGTCAGTTTTCATTCTAATCCCAAAGAAAGGCAATGCCAAAGAATGCTCAAACTACCACACAACTGCACTCATCGCACACGCTAGTAAAGTAATGCTCAAAATTTTCTCCAATCCAGGATTCAATACTATGTGAACCATGAACTTCCAGATGTTCAAGCTGGTTTTAGAAAAGGCAGAGGAACCAGAGATAAAACTGCCAACATCCACTGGATCATCAAAAAAGCAACAGAATTCAAGAAAAACATCTATTTCTGCTTAATTGACTATGCCAAAGCCTTTGACTGTGCAGATCACAACAAACTGTGGAAAATTCTTCAAGAGATGGGAGTATCAGACCACCTGACCTGCCTCTTGAGAAATCTGTATGCAGGTCAAGAAGCAACAGTTAGAACTGGACATGGAACAACAGACTGGTTCCAAATAGGAAAAGGAGAAGGCTGTATATTGTTACTCTGCTTATTTAACTTCTGTGCTGAGTACATCATGAAAAATGCTGGGCTGGATGAAGCTGGAATCAAGATTGCCGGGAGAAATACCAGTAACCTCAGATATGCAGATGACACCACTGTTATGGCAGAAAGCAAAGAAGAACTAAAGAGCCTCTTGATGAAAGTGAGGAGAGTGAAAAAGCTGGCTTAAAGCTCAACATTTGGAAAACTAAGATCGTGGCATCTGGTCCTATCACTTCATGGCAAGTAGATGGGGAAACAGTGTAAACAGTGGCAGACTTTATTTTTGGGGGCTCCAAAATCACTGAAGATGGTGACTGCAGCCATGAAATTAAAAGACGCTTACTCCTTGGAAGAAAAGCGATGACCAACCTAGACAGCACATTAAAAAGCAGAGATATTACTTTGCCAAAAAAGGTCCGTCTAATCAAGGCTATGGTTCTTCCAGTAGTCATGTATGGATGTGAGAGTTTGACTGTAAAGAAAGCTGAGCACCGAAGAATTGATTCTTTTGAACTGTGGTGCTGGAGACGACTCTTGAGAGTCCCTTGGACTGCAAGGAGATCCAACCAGTCCATCCTAAAGGAAATCAGTCCTGAGTGTTCAATGGAAGGACTGATGTTGAAGCTGAAACTCCAATACTTTGGCTACCTGATGGGAAGAGCTAACTCACTGGAAAAGACCCTGATGCTGGGAAAGATTGAAGGCGGTTGAAGGGGACAACAGAACATGAGATGGTTGGAAGGCATCACCGACTCAATGGACATGAGTCTGGGTAAACTCCAGGAGTTAGGGATGGACAGGGAGGCCTGGCGTACTGCAGTCCATGGGATCTCAAAGAGTTCAACAGAACTGAAAGACTGAACTGAACTACCAACTTCCCCTTATTCTCTACAAATGGGTCTGCCAGGCGGCTCAGCGGTAAAGAATTTGCCTTCAAAGCAGGAGACCTGGGTTCGATCCCTGGGTCAGGAAGATCCCCTGAAGAAGGGAATGGCTACCCACTCCAGTATTCTTGCCTGGAGAATTCCACGAACAGCAAAGCCTGGCAGGCGACGGTTCACGGGGTCACAAAAAGTCGACACAACCGAGCAATTAACACTTTCACTTATTGTTTTAGGTTAACACCTTAAAGAAACTATCACTTACCAAGTTTTGGTGTAATACAAAATAGAAGATGCACAATTATTTGAAAATTACTAAACTACTCCTCTCTTTTCCAACAACTTGTCTATGTTAAGGCTTAAACATAATCAGCTACAGACTAAATGCAGAAGCAGAAATGAGGATCTAGCTGACTTCTAGCCAGATATTAAGAAGATCTGCAACAATGAAAACAATGTCACTCTTCTCACTAAGTTTTTGATTTGAAAAGTATTTTCATAAAATTTGTTATTTAAGTTAACACACAAGAGGTTTATTATTTTTAGTGAATAAATGTATATTTAAATTTTAATTTATAATTAAAATAGTTTGGCTTTAATTTATAATGTAGTAAATACTGACAGATATCACTCAAACAAACAGATCTTTTGGGTTCCTAAGTAATTTGGGGGCATGCAAGGGAGTTCCTGAGACAAAAAAATTTGAGATCTGCCAGCATAGGAAATGTAACTTCAGGAAATAAAATTTTATTATACAGATGTTCATAGTTTAGTATTTAAAACAAAAAATTGGACATTCTTCAAATACCCAATGGAGACGAGGTATAGTATAGCATGTATCAGCAGAACAAAATATCAGATACTAAAAAAAATACGTTTATTACTTTAGTAAATAAAACAAAATTTTAAAAAATGTGGAACACAAATATTGGGAATATTTTAAAAATATATAAAGATACAGACTGACTGGGATTAAGAAATGAATTTTGAATGACATAAGAGCTTTATATGCAAGGGTTTAGTTTTAGCAAAGCTGGTTAAACACAGGAAAAATTGATTTTTCAAAACAGAGAACAAGATTTGGGGCATACAGTTTCCTGACTGAGGACAGATGGAGCAAAGGGAAATGGGTTAGAATCATAATGACAACAAAAAAAGTTAGGCTTAGAGTAAAAAAAAATTTCCCTCACAGATGGGCTGTTTTCAGTAATTCTTCCCAAGAGATCTCAGCAGAACAGACCTACTTTGCATCCTCAATTCTCCATTGTAATGGAATGTCGTCTCCCTCTATGCCAGCATCACACCAGCAAACCAGTATCCTCTGACAAGCTCTGGACACACGTGTCACCACACACTTACTGAAGCAAGACATCTCAACTTCAGTTTGGATTTGGAGGTTTCCAGGTGTGGGATAGGCAACATGGTACGGAAGTTCAGGGTGAGACACAAAACTGTATGCTACACAAAGGGGCAGAGGCTATTGTTTCCTGCTCAGAACATAACACAAGGCTGTTCAGTGATAGGGTTAACTAACATCCTGCAGCAGTCCTCTGCTGACCCATTCTTTCCCTTCTTCCTGCCCTCAGGCCCTACCCTTAAATCTGGCATTCGTGGAAAAAAAACAAAAAGGTGACAGTGTGAGCACCTAGCTGCCCAAAAACACGGCAGTGATGGGGCTCTCACAAAGAAGTCGTCTTTATAGCCATCTGCGCTGTCAGCGGAAGGTGGCTTGCAATGGGTGGGCGTAGAGGCAGAAGGGGACTACAGAGCCAAGATCTGTCAATTCCCTAGTGGCTGACAGAAAGCCTCCTAAACATCCGCCTCCCCTTCCAGTTCAGTGTCCTGGTCCTGGAAGCGTAGCTTGCTTGAGAAAGATCTCACTGGCGGGAGAGGTAGGGGATACATTTTTCTCCATAATCAGTGTGCAGTCACTACACTGAACTTGTACACAAACCGATTACATGAACTAAAATGGAAGCATGCAATGTGGAAAGCATAAGCTTCTGAGTCCCACGTAGGGGCAAAGCCCAGTCCTCACCATCTCGGTTAGAATATTCTGGCAAGCTATGCTGCCTCTCCTCATCCATTGTCTCCCTCTCTGTAAAAGCAGGGATGCTGCTGATTTCTACGTACGACTGTCTGGAAGGTGAGCAACCATAAATGAAAACACTTGGGATGGCAGTCAACACATGGTGGACAGCCAAGAAACAGCAGTTTTTCCTACCCTAGGTTAAGCGGTGGCCACCATAAGGAACGTGTCCTCATGATGGAAACAATGTCCATAGAGGTCCTGGGCTTAAATGCAGTTGCCCAGCACACCCTCTGCGTCAATATTCTCACACCTAAGTGGCTCTACAAGCATCAAATCCTTTTCTCAGAGGAGTAGGCTATGTTATTTTAAAAACAATAAAAGAAAGTTCTCTCTTCTAGGGGACCATCTAGTCATTACACCTTCAGTATTGTTCTCATCTCTGCTTGCTACCTGAATAAGATCCATGGAGTATTTCTTGAACATCTACTATATTCTGAGCAATGAGCTCAATATGACATCTATCATCATATTCCTGAGACAAGTACAATAATTCCCAAGTTGCTCATGAGAAAACCAAGGCTACCTGTCCTCACTGAGACATGCAAAGCTACAAGGCCAGGGTTTGAAGCCAGCTGATCAAGCTGCAAAGCCTGTACTCCTAACTGCCATATGATACTCTCTCCTTGACAGGGGAGGTGGGTGAGGTGGCAGAAAGAAGGGAAAAAAGTCCCGCCTGCTAAAAGTGGTACACAGGAGTGATAAGCCTTGGCCCTCCGCCTCATCCCTTCCAATCCACCACGATCCTTAGCAAGGACATCACCTCCCTCTATCAGTATTCTTCCAATGATTTCCAACTGTCCACTGGGGAGATTCAGGTACATCAGGTACACCTGGCATCAGGATCCTTGCAAAACCTAGTCTTATCCTTCAGAGCTGTTATATCCCAGGTTTCTGACATGAACTCTTTCTCAAACCAAAATTCAAAGACAACCGCATGCTTTCAGATCTTGATGCCACTGGACTGCTGGTCTCAGAGCCTGGAACAACCTCCCCAGAAAGGAATCTGAGGAAATAATCCAGGCACATGAAAAGGAAAAATGAAAAGGAGCCTGAGGAAAACTTCTCCTCTTCCCCATGAACACACAGCTCAGGCAGCAACCCCCAAGAAGCCTTTCCTAGGCCACCAATGGAGGATCTCTGTGCTAATCCCTGATAACCTGGCAGTTATATAAACTCTTATTCACCTGTCTCCCATACCAGAGGGACAGCACACGCCTCAAAAGTACGGGCCCAGGCCCAGGGATCTCTGAATCCAGAGGGAAACATTTGCTGGATAGAGAACTCATCAAAAATGTGCAAGATATAGGTCCAGGTGATAGAGATACAAAGGGTTGAAAAAGGAGGGTAAAGGGGATATGCACTTAAAAAACACCAATAATCTTGGAATTAGAGAAATATAACCACATGGTATGGACCTAACAGAAGCAGAAGATGTTAAGAAGAGGTAGCAAGAATACACAGAAGAACTATACAAAAGAGATCTTAAGACCCAGATAATCACGATGGTGTGATCACTCACCTAGAGCCAGACATCCTGGAATGGAAAGTCAAGTGGGCCTTAGGAAGCATCACTACAAACAAAGCTTATGGAGGTGATGGAATTCCAGTGGACCTACTTCAAATCCTAAAAGATGATGCCGTGAAAGTGTTGCACTCAATATGCCAGCAAAGTTGGAAAACTCAGCAGTGGTCACAGGACTGGCAAAGGTCAGTTTTCATTCCATTCCCAAAGAAAGGCAATGCTAAAGAATGCTCAAACTACCACACAATTGCGCTCATCTCACACGTCAGCAAAGTAATGCTCAAAATCCTCCAAGCCAGGCTTCAACAGTACATGAACCAAGAACTTCCATGGGTTCAAGCTGGTTTTAGAAAAGGCAGAGGAACCAGAGATCAAATTGCCAATATCCACTGGATCATCAAAAGAGCAAGAGAGTTCCAGAAAACATCTATTTCTGCTTTATTGACTATGCGAAAGCCTTTGACTGTGTGGATCACAACAAACTGAAAAATTCTTCAAGAGATGGGAATACCAGACCACCTGACCTGTGTCTTGATAAATCTGTATGCAGGTCAAGAAGCAACGGTTAGAACTGGAAATGGAACAACAGACTGGTTCCAAATAGGAAAAGGAGAAGGCTGTATATTGTTACTCTGCTTATTTAACTTCTGTGCAGAGTACATCATGAAAAATGCTGGAAGAAATGAAGCACAAGCTGGAATCAAGATTGCTGGGAGAAACATCAATAACCTCAGATATGCAGATGACACCACCGTTATGGCAGAAAGCAAAGAAGAACTAAAGAGCCTCTTGATGAAAGTGAAAGAGGAGAGGGAAAAGTTGGCTTAAAACTCAACATTCAGAAAACTAAGATCATGGCATCTGGTCCTATCACTTCATGGCAAATAGATGGGGAAACAGTGGAAACAGGGACAGACTTTGGTTTTTTGGGCTCCCAAATCACTGCAGATGGTGATCTCAGCCATGAAATTAAAAAAGACACTTGCTCCTTGGAAGGAAAGTTATGACCAACCTAGACTGTTTATTAAAAAGCAGAGACATTACTTTGTCCGTCTAGTCAAAGCTATGGTTTTTCCAGCAGTTATGGATGGATGTGAGAGTTGGACTATAAAGAAAGCTGAACACCAAAGAATTGATGCTTTTGAACTTTGGTGTTGGAGAAGACTCTTGAGAGTCCCTTGGATTGCAAGGAGATCCAACTAGTCCATCCTAAAGGAAATCAGTCCTGAATGTTCATTGGAAGGACTGATGCTGAAGCTGAAATTCCAATACTTTGGCCACCTGGTGCAAAGAGCTGACCCATTGGAAAAGACCCTGATGCTGGGAAAGATTGAAGGCGGGAGAAGGGGACGAGAGCATGAGATGGTTGGATGGCATCACCGACTCAATGGACATGAGTTTGGGTAAACTCTGGGAGTTGGTGATGGACAGGGAGGCCTGGCGTGCTTCAGTCCATGGAGTCGCAAAGAGTCAGACACGACTGAGCGACTGAACTGAACTGAACTGAACTGCATGGTAGTATCTTCAAGGATAGGGTGAATGCCAGTGCTAGCGGGCCAGGAGTTTTAGCCAACCAAAAAGAACATGAAGAGCAGGATGGGGCAGGGCTGGCTCTGTCTGCAGCAGGCCTGTGCTTGGCTGGCACTATTCCCAGCCTCTATCCCCACCTTCTAGGCGTAGAACAATGCCTACATATTTCCAAATGCCTTTCGCAGCCCAAAGACTTAAAATGCACAGACATCACTGCTGACAAAGGTCTTTACAGTCAAAGCTATGGTTTTTCCAGTAGTCATGTACGGACCTGAGAGCTGGACCATAAAGAAAGCTGAGTACCAAAGAACAGATATTTTCAAATCATAGTGCCAGAGAAAAGACTCTTGAGGGTCCCTTGATTGCAAGGACATCAAAACAGTCAATCCTAAAGGAAATCAACCCTGATTATTCACTGGAAGGACTGTTGCTGAAGCTCCAATACTTTGACCACCTGATATGAAGAGTCAACTCACTAGAAGACCTTGATACTGGCAAAGACTGAAGGCAAAAAAAGGAGGTGATGGCAGAGGATGTGATGGTTAGACAGCATCACCGACTCAATGGACATGAATTTGAGCAAACCCCAGGAGATAGTGGAGAACAGAGAAGCCTGGCATGGTGTAGTCCATGGGGTCGCAAAGAGTCAGACACAACTCAAATGACTGAACAACAACAACATTGTTCTATTGACCTATGAGTCTGTCCATCTAATGTAGGTATATAATAAGCCTGAATACTGGGTATAGTGATTTTTTCATCTTTATTTATTTTCAAAATTATTTTTAACTACTCCAAACTCCTTTGCCTTTCCATATAAATTATGGAATAATCTTGCTCTATCTTCAGAAGTTTTTGTTGGGATTTTGACAGGAATTGCACTAAACTACTGTATCAATTTGTGGAGTATTTGACATCTTTGGTGCAGTGGGAAAGAATCCACCTGCCAATGCAGGAGACACAAGAGATGTGGTTTCAATCCCCAGGTCGAGAAGATCCTCTGGAGTAGAAAATGGCAATCCACTCCAGTATTCTTGCCTGGAAAATTCCATAGATGGAAGAGCCTGGAGGGCTACAATCCATGGGGTGGCAAAGAGTCGGACACGACTGAGCCACTAACACACAGAGTGTATCAATTTGTGGAGTATCTGACACTTTTACTGTGTTGTCTTCCATTCAGGAACATGTGATGTTTCTCCATTTATTTAGGTCTTCTTTGATTACAGTTTTCAGCATAAAAATCTGAAATGTTTTGTTAGATTTACACCTAAGTATTTTTTCAGTAGTTCTAAATGGTGGCCTGTGCTGTGCTTCAGCTGTGTCCGACTCTGCGACCCTATGGACTGCAGCCCCGCCAGGCTCCTCTGTCCATAGGGATTCTCCAGGCAAGAGTACTGGAGTGGGTTGCCATGCCCTCCTCCAGGGAATCTTCTAAACCCACGGATCAAGCCCAGGTCTCCTACACTGTAGGTGGATTCTTTACCAGCTGAGCTAAAAGCTATTATATTGTATCTTAAACGTCTATTTCCATGTGTTTATTGCTAATACAGTGAAACATAGTTGACTTTTGGATATTGAGCTGGTATCCTACAACCTTACTAGGCTCATAGTATTCTTTTTCTGGTAGATTCCTTGAGATTTTCCATGTAGACCATTATGTCAACTATGAATGTAAACTTTTATTTCTTCCTTTCTTATCTGTATGCCTTTTCTTTTTCTTGTCTTAATGTGGTGGCAACACTTTCAGTACTATGCTAAGTAAGACTTGTGAGAGAGGATATCCTTGCCTTGTTTCTTAGGGGGAAAGACTTCAGTTACTAATTTTAAATAAATTCCTTTTGCTAGTATAATGTTGGTCTCAAAAAATATTGTTTAGGGTATTATCAAACCACTCTCCAGTTGAAGGGAAAATACAAAATCTCAATCATGGGCTATTACTATCAGTTCTCTTATAGTCTGATCCTAGGAGCCTTATTTCAATTGTTATATATTCATGCTTCCAAATAAGACAAAGCTAGGACCTTTTAAAATTTTTTTGCAGCTTTACTGAGATATTTCATGTACCACAAAATTCAGCCAGTTAACATAGTGGTTTTCAGATTTTACAGAAAGTGCAACTACTCTAATTTTTGAATATTTTCTACACCCTAAAAACACACCCTGTACTCATCAGCAGTCATCCCCCATTCATGCTCTTTAATCCTTCCATCTCACCTCCTGGCAACCAAATAATCTTTCTGTTTCTGTGGATCTGCCTATTATTGACATTTCACATAAATGGCTTTTTGCACTTAGCACAATGTTTTCAAGGTTCATATATGATGTGATGTGTATCAGTATCAGTACTTCATTTTCTATTGCTGAAATATTTCCCTGTATGCATATATCACATTTATCCATTCATCAGCTGATGGACATTTAGGTTGTTTCCACTTTTAGGCTATTACGAGTAACGCTGCTATGAACATTCTTGTACAAAAGTTGTACATGAAGACGTGCACAAACCAGTAGTTTATCACGGTAGTTTTGACTTCCGTTTTTTTCACATGTTTATGGGCCACCTGTACATCTTCCTTGAGGAAATGTCTATTCAAATCCTTTAACATTTTTGAAATTGGGTTGTCTTTTTATTACTGAAATGTAAAGTTCTCTACGTATCTATGTGTCTCTAGATACAAGTCTCTTGTCAGATATATGATTTGTAAATGCTGTCAAATTCAAGATAACCCCACATACAAGTGCATATCTTTTCTGGTTAATTATGCTCAGGCATCTACACAATGAAACAAACATTATCTTATTATTTACTATTTATTTCTCATTTATATTATATTTAATACTACCCCTTTTGAAATTGTGCATTTGGTAAGTTAGATTATCTATGAACTCCATTTTCAGAGAGTAAAGGAGATTTCAGAGAATATTTGTTTTGATATGGGAAGTAAATCTGAGAGAACTGAGAATTACTATCCACTTAATAAGATCTAAAAGTCTTCCCCAATTTGACTGCTGTCTAGGGCTTATCCTTCAACCTTGTCAACATATTCTGGTTACATCACAGCAGAGCACTGGGCTAGAGTGAGGACACCTGAACCCCCAGCTCCGGCTCTGGCTCTTTATTACTGGCTGGTGACCTTAGGCAAGTCATCTTAAATAAGGGGTTTAGATCAGACAAGCTGTTCCCAACCTTTCAAGACTTTTTATCAATTTCCATTCTGCCCACAGAAACCAGTATTTCCAAAAACTGTCAAAGAGACTTGCCAATTACTACTTATTATAGTAATAGAGTTCCCATTTAATTAATCAAAGGTATACAACTGTAACACAGTAGTATTAACAATGGCAGTTAATACTTATTGAGTACTTATTATGGCTGCACAGTGAGCCCTCTCTTTCAACCCTGCCAAGCCCACCACTACTACCGCACTGTGGACTCCAAATTGGGAAGTGCCATCTCAGCTAGAGACTACGGCATCCCTGCTCCTTGTCTTCTCTCAGAGCAGAAGTCTCCAGTCTTAAATACTGCCATCCTAATCTGCAAAGATCTTAGATGTGACTTCTTCAGACCTCATGCTGTTTTGGAAAAGTTTTCACATTGTCAAAGAGATTGGGGGCTACAATGAAGTAAAATGTAAAGAAAGGGAACACTGAGACAACATCCCCTCCAGGAACCTCCAGTAATTCTGCATCTTTGCATTTTGCCCAAAAGCCTGATTCAGAGTCCTGTACAAACAGCTCTGGAATGAATAACTGAACCAGCTGGGCAGCAGCTCTGGAGTACTACACGCATGCCTCAGAGGCACTGACCCTTTGGGGAGTGAGAGGCTCTGTGCAGCCTCTAAAATAAAGATGCAGGCAGCCTTAAGATACTGGGGTGACTAGCAGCAGTATAAGAACTCACTGCTCCACTCAGATCTCCACTTCCTATCTCCAAGACTCTTGACAATTCTGTTGAAGAGATTTGGGGGGTCCAGAGAGGGGTCAAGCAGCAGGATGGTCACGGATAGAATCCTTCTAGAGAAGCTGGGGCTGCCCTCTGTGGGCTGTGCACTCACCAAGTAGGCTGTCGGCTGGTATGTGGGTGTTGTGGGTGAATCCGGAGTGGGTCCACCTCTCTGGCAGTGGCAGGGGGAAACTCCCGGTGGGGACTTAGATTGGCTTTTTCCCACTGCTCATGAATAGGTGTAATAATCCCAGACACAATACGAGACCGAAGTTCCTCGCTGTTCTTGTAGACCCTGAAGAAAGGAGACGAGGCGTCAGCTGCTTTCTGCTGGTTGGCAACCCTGCGCACAGTATTTTGGTGGCGGTGGTGGCGGTGGTGGCGGCAGCGGCGACAATGGCGGCGACGGCCCTGATAGCGTTTGGACTGTTCGCAAGGGTGGGAACAGGCCGCCCGGCGGACCTGGGTAAGGGGGGCAATGGCCCGGCGTTGTCTCCGCGATTTGGGCCTAAGCTTCTTAGGCATCTGAGTTGCCCCTTTTCGTTTACCACCCCATTAGAAAGAGGTGAGGGTGTAGGGGCACAGGGCCTTGACTCCTCTGGGCCCACCCCACCCCACCCTGCCCTCAGCCTCATTGTGTGTTCATCACATGTCATGGGAAGAGTCATGGAAGGCAAAGGCTCCAATGGGAAGGATAACCAGGTTCCTGGTCCAAGTAGGCAGGGCTCTGGGGCTTAATGTCCAATCCTGTCACTAACTCAGGGGCCTTGGAAGGCTGTTCTAGGCCTCTTTTTCTCTGTCTGTGAGAGAAAAGCAATGTGAGCTATCACTGAAGCGTTAAGGCAGACTGAGGTAGCAGGGAGTGAGCAGGACTCTATGGAGTTCCTAAAAATCTGTCATTTTAAAATGAGTCATATCCTGAGTCAAAAAACAAATCTTATAAACCAGGGACACAGAAAATAGACTGGTGGTTGCCAATGGGAGGGTGGAAGAGGACCAAACTGGGAGTTTGGGATGAGCAGATGCAAACTGGTATATACAGAATGAATAAACAAGAAGGTCCTACTGTGTAGCACAAGGAACTACATCCAATGCCTTGTGATAAACCGTATGGGAAAGAATATGATACAGAATGTCTACATTGTATAACTGAGTCACTCTGCTGTACAGCAATAATCAACACAATACTGTATATCAACTATATTTCAATAAAAAATAAATTAAAAAAAAGCAAACTTCATAAATGTAAATCAAAATCTGAAGGAAATCAGACGTCTTTACTGGAGAGAAAGGTGGCAAATACTGTCATAATCAAGCGACCAAACTGAACAAAATCTATAAGACAGATGTCATGAGCCTGACATGAAACACTTTGAAGAACCTAGCCTCACTTACATAGAATTCTTGTTGAAAATGTCCAACCTGAATCAAATGATAAGGAAACAATCTGAATGTTCTATACAACAACTGACCTCAAGTCTTCAAAAATAGCAATGCTAAGAAAAATAAAAGTCTAGGAAACGTCTAGATTAAAGGTAATTGAAAAAACATGAAAATAAACACAATGTGTGATATTTGGCTGGGTTAAAAAAAACAAAAACCTCAACTTGAAAACTAAAAGACTACCCAGAAAGGACACTACTTGGATGACTGCAGAAACCTGGACACTGACTCTGTACAAAATGACATTAATCTGTCAAAACCAAGTTTCCCGAGTGTGATGACTGCCTTAAGGTTATACAGGAGGACATCTACGTAAGAACGAGGAGATACATGCTGAAATATTTAGGGCTTCAGGTTCATAAAGTCTGGAAATAATTCTCAGATGGCTCAAGAACAAAAAAGCATACAGAAGAAGTAAATGCAGCAAAACATTAAAAACTGGTCAACTTAGGTGGTGGGTATATGGGTGTTCACTGTATTTTTTTGCAAACCCTCTTTTCTGAGGGGTTGCAAATTTCAAAATTAAGAGTCAAGATAATGAAAAGACAAGTTAGCCTCCAGGAAAATATTTGCAAAACACATGTATGATTAATGACTGTTATCCAAAGTATACAAAGAACTCCTAAAACTCAACCTTAAGAAAGCAACTCAATTAAAAAATGGATCAAAGACCTGAACAGATACCTCACCAAAGAAAATGCAAAGACAACAGAAAAGCATATAAAAAGATATTCAACATCATATGTCATCAGGGAACTGCAAATGAAAACAAAAATGAGATACCACTACACAGCTGTTAGAACAACCAAAATCTCAAACACTGACAAGGAAGCAGACCAACAGGAACTCTTGTTTACTGTTGGTGGGAAAGCAGAATAGTATAGCTACCAAGGAAGATAGTGCAGCAGTTTCTTACAAAAGTAAACATACCCCAACACCACCAAGAAGGGAATCTGGGTGATAATGTGTGTCAGCACAGGTTCTCAACTATAACAAACGCACCACTCTGTTGCAGGATGCTGAGAGTACGGGGCAAGAGGGAGGTCCCAGGGAACTCACTACACTTACTGCTCAATTTTGCTGTGAACCTAAAACTGCTGTAAAAAATAAAGTCCATGAAAACAAAAAACTGGGGAATGGAGTGTACCAGAGTAGGTATACTTTATCCTAAGAGGTCACTGGCCTGGCCCCATCTCTACCCTGCAGACTTGTGGTCTATTGACTGCATCATTTAATTTCATGGGGCATTTTCCACATGAATCTTCTCTTAAAATAAATTAAAAACAGAAAGAACAGAGTGCCCAGGAGAGAAGGATCCTTCCGTTAACCTTCCTCCATTCTCTAACACCTCAAGTCCATTCCTTATGTTTGGCCATTGGTTCTCTCTTCTTTTTTCCCAGGCAAAAGCCATCGCTTAGAAATACCTGTGGAAGTCAACCAGATGTTCTGAATCGATATAATCATTCAAGTTCAGGGTCAAATCTGACACTTGCTGTGAGCCATGTTCCTAGAAAAATGAAAACAGAAAATGAGAGACTGGGGTATTTCTGGTCTAATGAGTGAGTAAGTGGGCGACTAGGGGGGAGAAGAACAATTTTATATCCAACCTAAAGAAACACACATGGGCACCAAGAGACATATACAGGGACCGTTTGTAACAGAAGAAATACACGTTGAGCATTTGGGGACAACTCTTGATTTAGGAATAATGCCTTTCTGAGGCAGAGCCCAGAAATACCTCCTTCCCAAGCCCTTTTGCAGCTTAAAATCAAACATGTGAATGCAGTCCCAAACAGATGCACAACTTCAACTTGGTGGTGAGTAACGTGGATAAACAGGCTGAGGAAGGAGCAGACATCTTGCCATTATGGGCAGCAGCAGAGACACAGGGGCTACAACATCAGTGGCTCATGAGAAGGGGGCCCCTGGGTTGGCAGCCAGCCAGTACCTAATACCCTGGGCTGACGGCAGCAGCACTGGTTTCCACAGCATGGTTTGGAGCAATGCCCTGGAAGCTCAGCCTTCGAACTGCCTCTCCAGCCCTTCTGACAACTCAGTTATCCCAGTTCTTTTAATAAACCCGACTATTCAAATGAACCTAAAGGGAGTCCGTTGTTTCAAACTAAGAACCTTGAGTGATATACGATATAAGTGATCATCAAAAGGAAGAAGGGTAAATAAATTATTGTATTATGGAATACTACATCGTGGTTAAAATGAATAAGGCATAGTCATTTGCATTGCCATGTAAAGACCTTCAAGACATATCAAGGTAAAAATGCAAAGTGCAGAACACTACAGACTGCCTGATATCTTTATATGAATCCAGACAACCAGGCCAAATTTAGAGAGTCACTGCCCTCAGGGTGCTCACAGCGCATGTTATATAGACTACAGAACATTCTGCTATAGTGGCAGAATACAAAATATTACACCAAAGCATAAATGTAATTAACTAATTGCAAACCGTGTCAAGTACCAGGCAGGAAACTAAAATGACCAAGCAGAGGCATAATTTAGATCTTTCTGACAGACAAGAGGAAGCAGTAAGGACTGACTGAACTTCCTGAGTAAGTGAAAAGAAAACAAGAGGGAGTCAGTCAGGCTAAAGGGCTGTACCTGTGTGAGGCAGCAAAGGTGGAGAGGAAGAGCTTTCCAGGAGGGAAAAACGAGAAGGATAAAGGCTTCGAGGCAGCAGAAAGCCGTGAGCCATGAAAGTCTAAAGAACTAAAAGCAGTCCCCTAGGGCTACAATAAGCTTTTTTTGTTTTCTCCCAAGTTGTCCCTGAATGAATCTACCTTAATTTACTTCACTGTTCCTTTGTGATGGCAAGCACTTCCTTTTACAATAATAAGGAGTAGGAGTAGACATCTTTGAACACAAAGCATCTCTACATTTAGGGTCGTGGCCTCAGAATAAAGTTCCAGAAGTAGGATCACTAGGTAAAGGCTTCACATACACCAAGGGCTCTTAATGGGTTTCAAAAAGGCGATCCCAAGGTCCATTCCCAACATCAGACTCTTTGTGACTAGTCTCACCAGCACATTGATGATCATGCTGTTCTCCACGGTGACAGCCTTCACGAGGAGCTTTCTGGACCCATCCTTGGACTCATACCGGAGGACATACAGGTCTTTATTACTGTTCCATTCCACTGGGAGCAGTTCTGATTTCTTATCACTGGGACCCGGCTGAGAAGACACCAGAGAGGAGAAAGATCATGACTTCAGATCTGAAAAAAGGAAATTACAGATAATCTAATCCTGTTCCCTCACTTTACAGATGAGGACATGGAGGTCGGGAGAAGTAAAACGCCCAAGGTCCAACAGCAAGTGAGAGATCTGTGGTCTCTGGACTCCAGCTCCAGTGTTTCTCCCTCACTGCTGACTGCCTTTGTGACACAGCACTGGAACCTGTTAAGAAGCTACAGTCTTGGTTGAATAATTTTCTCTCCATCTCCCTGCCAAGAATAAAGACAGTCATCTCAAGCAATACCGTGAAATTCTAAAGACAGTGTCTCTCAAAGTTTGGAATTTCGGCCAACTGCAAAGGCATCATGAAAGTAGTGACTAAAAGTAGATTCTAATGACACCTCTCCAGACTACTGTAGTGGTTTAACAAAAATTATGAACAACTTTCATACAAACACAAAATCTAGCATATGTACAAGATAAAAAAAGAATTATAAAATGGACAACTAGGTATCTACAACCAGCTGAAGACAAAGAACATGGCTTGAGTAGTGTACCCCTAATGAATCTCCCTCCTCTTCCCTTGTGGGTAGTCACTAGTCTGTATTTTTAAAAATTTCCTTCCTTTTCCTTAGAGTTATGTTACTATATACAAATCCGAAAAATAAGTTGTTTCAAGTGTTTTTGAATTTTATCTAAATGGCATCATTTTTGTCATTTTCATTCAATACTGTTTTGAGAGTCATCCGTAACTATAGTTGACGCACAGTGCGTTCCATTGCTACGTAGTTCACAGCCACATAATGCACCATTGCATGAACACGCTGCAAGTTACACTCACTTGATGGATATGAGGGGTGTTTCCAACTTATTTGTTATGCTATTAAAAATAACGCTGCTATGAACATTCTTGTACACAGAGTAGCTCACATCCAGTAACACAGAAATGAACTTCTATAAAATATATCTAGGGGAAGAATGTTTAATTTATAAGATAAAGTCAAATTGTTTCCCAAAGTATGGATTTACACTCTCATGAGCAATGTATCAAAGTTCTTGTTTCAAGTGGTCAGCAACATTGCTACTGTCCAAGTTAAAATATTTTTGCCAACCAAATAGATGTAAAAATGCATCACTGGGAGTTGTGATGTCCTCCTTTCTTAAAAGAAAAACAAACAAACCCGAGGACTTTCCTTTTACACACTAATGTTTGTGACACAGTTCTCAAACTATTTCTATAGAAAAACCCAAAACCTGATTTCCAGGTGGGAAAAGATTTCTTAAACAAGGTCCACAAAAGAAAAAAAAATGCTATCTTTGACACTGCTCATAATTTAAAGCTTCCGATCAATAACCGCTACTACTAACGAAGTGAACAGGCAGCCACAGGCTAGGATGAGCTATGCGCCGTGGCTGCAAATGAAAAGGAATGAATAACTAGTACAAAAAGGGAATGCCTGAAAAGTGAACAATAAAAATTGGCAATTCACTTGAAAACCAGGCAAAAGGTTAGAGCAGCTAACCCTGTATAAAGGGCTGTTCAACTTGACTAATGTTCAGAGATACCGGGATCCACCCACCCGACTGCTGTTATCCATTTTTCTATTTTTTGCCAGGCGTTTGTGTGGGTGTAAGGAGAATGGCAACCTCTAAGTCCTGCTGGAGACTGCTGACATTCACACAACCCCCTTTGGAGAGCAATTTGGTAATATTTAATGCCATCAGATAAGCCAATTACCCCATGACCCCAAACCTCCACTTCTAAAAGAAATTCTGTACACAGAGGCACAGGGAATATGACAAGGGCTTGTTGGGGTCACCAAAGCGGAGGCAAATTGCACAATATGCCCACAGTACAGCAGTGAGAAGAAACAACTAGATCTAATTGCAGTATTATAGGTAAAAATAAACAACATGACAAAGAAACTTTTTAAAAAAATGAGATTTACAGCTGGGTAGCACTTGTGTAAAAAGAATAATTAAAACACATGAAAAAAAACCCCCACTATATTATTTTCATGGATGCATACGTCTATAGCTAAACACAGAGCAAGTGGACTGGGAAGATCTGTATTCATGAGACTATAGTGGGAAGGAGTGGGACCAAAGACGAAAAACAACAACAAAACACAAATGTCTAGGAACACAAACCTCACAGGTATCAAGGACAACAGGAAGCCAAGAATAGAGACTGTGGGCCTCTCCTCTTTGGTAACCTCTAGGCCTCAGAAATCAAACGAGGAAAGCATTGCCGAGTAAAATTCAAGATGTTGCAACTGGCCTGGTTTCAAAACTGGCTGAATGACAAGGAAACTCACAGGCCTGAAGCAGGGAAATGAAAGTGATAGAAAACAAAAGTGAAACTTATCAGCCAACTCCGCTTAAGAAAGAGAAATTATCCCCTCACCCCTAGCTGGGTAAATTTCCTGTAACACGTGTAGTGTCCTGGATTTATGGTTTACTTTGGAAGCCAAGAATTTGATAATATGACTTGTCTTTGTTGTATCAAGGGCCTCTGAATTTATATTTATACTCTCCATGTACAGCATTCAACCCACCAGAATTTCTTCTTGGAATATATATAACTGGGCCTGCTCACTGCCCTGTAACATCTGGCTTCCAGAGCAAGAGACACTACTGGGGTCTGGCGCGGCTGATACCTCTCACTGCAGCAGAACCAGTGTTCCCCAGCTCAGTGCCTGCCCTGATACTGGAAAAAAGGTGGGACTGAAAAGAGACTGGCCTTGGTGATATCAAATCAAACATGGCATTCAACTGCCTTCTAGACCAGGACATCAATATCAGACCTCCCAAAGAGCTACAACTGGAAAGTAGCCAAAGTACATAGTTGTGTAGTTTAACTGGCTTGGATGAAAACAATCTAAGAGCTAAGAGGGGGCTATGGCAACCCACTCCAGTATTCTTGCCTGGGGTATCCCATGGACAGAGGGGCCCAGCAGGCTACAGTCCATGGGGTAGCTGAGTCGGACATGACTTAACAACTAAACAACAAGAGGGAGCTGACACTTGCCCAAGGTCATGGTAAGTCAGGTGCAGAGCTGGGTTTGGCATTCAGAGCTCCTGGTTGCCTGTGTTATGGCTAAAGATGCCCACCTCACAAAGTAAAAATAGCTGTCCCCTTAGGCAAAATCCTGGGGCTGGAAGTATTCTTTAATGGAGGTGAGTCCATCCCAGTATCCCTCGGCTAAAATGTGTCTCAAAAAGATCGTTTCAGGCATTTTCCTCTTTTGTCATAATCTTTAGATTCCTACAACAAAACACTAAATCCTCGAACTCAAGCCTATGGCCATCTCTATTCCCTGGCCACCTAAACCACCTGACAGAGCTGTAAAGTTCTTACGAGGTGTGGTGCTGACTTCAAGAGAGAAATCCAAACTCCATACTGAATTTTTGATTGAAAATGCATTGTTCTTCTAATCAAGTTTTATGTACACAATTTTCCTGAACGAGAGAATACAGAACCAAAGACAAAAGGAGACAATTTAGCTTTCTATTTAACTGTCAACATAGTAAATGATCAAGTAGACAATTTTAGGACCTTCCTCTCTCTCTTATCACCCCTAGAAGGGTGGAGCTTCAGACAAACAGTCTCTGAACTCTGCAAACACTGCTGGTGTCAGCTGAGTCTGCTGGCCCCATGCTGGAAAACTAAAACCTCTCCTGAATAAACTAATAGGAAAGATACTCCTCCAAAAGGCTTCTATTCTGAATGAAAGTAAACACAGAAGTGAGAGGAGGACAAGCACAACCTGAGCCCCAGAAGCATTTAAGGGCAGAGAGAAGCAGAAATACACCATGCTCTAGTGTACAACACAAACACCCATCCCCCAGGGGCACATGCTTGACCTAACACTGGGGTGGACAGATGGACAGTGGGCAATGCTTTCCAGAGCCCCATCTGCACTCTCCTGGGGCCTCCCCCAAGAGGTCTGGAGCCAGCAACTTTTTGTTTTGCATTAACTCAACACGTGGCAAGGTAAACAGTGTGCACCTCTGAGATTCAGTCAGGGATCTTTTTTTTAGACCAAATCATGTTCTTTCTTAAAACCTGGAAGCCTGGAGTACACGACAGGGGAAAGGTGGCGGTTAAGAGCAGGCAATGATCCACACGGACTGAGGTCTCTAAGCTGTCAAAGTGTCTCCGCTGACAGGATCTGTGCAGGAAGGGGTCCAAGTCAGTGCTCACAGGAAGCTGATGTGTACCATGACAGTGCGAGGGAGAGTCGCAGGGAAGGGGCAGGGAAGATGGGAGAATGCTACAGCAAAGAATCAAGTGAGGCAGGCTGGCCCCGGCAGTCCTGGGGCTCTGTGGGGCCTGCAACAAGGCCCCCAGCTGTAAGAGGCAGAGTCTGAGAATGAGCAGGAGAGGCTGCTACTGTAGGGACAGCTATGGTGAAGGAAAGTTTACTTGGCCTTCACACCCAGGATGCATGTGGGTGCATGTTGGGGAGGCGGTTGTTGGCCTGGAGCCTGAGTTCAAGACGACAACGGTGAGTGGGCAGCACAGGGCCCTGCAGTATAGAGTGAAGGGTGTCGAGCCCTCTGCTCTTGATTGGAGCTGAGTCCAAGCGCTCCCCTATACTGGTGTCCCTCTATATGGTGCTTGGATCCAGGTGAACGCTCCAGTACAGTAGGAGGGTGGTACTGAATACAGCCCTCTCCCCACCCAGCTGCTTGTGAAGGAGTTCGGTGGGGTTCGGGTAGGTGAGGAGTGCTCAAGGGAGCTCATTATCCCCGTCTCGGTGCCAGAGGGCACAATCTCAGCCTGGGAGAACGCCAGCCGGTGCTGGAGGGCGTTTCTGACCAAGGGTTTTCAAATCATGTTGTGCCAGCTAGAATGCAACAGTAGAGCACCTCCCTGAGCCGCAGACTACAGGTATCAAAGGTGTCATGAGCCTCAGGGCCCGGACCTGCGAAGGGGGAAGGTCGGGCACTCTGGACCAGGCCTCTGTTCTCCGGATTCGGGCAGAAGACGCCTCCCGCCTCCACAATGGTCCCATGCCACCCTGGCTCCGTGGCGTACCTGGTCGCCGGCACCCAAGCCGTAGTAGCCGTGCGTGACCACCTCCCAGTGCAGGAAGCAGACAAGCGCGTCCTGCGCGCAGGTGATGGCCGGCGCAGCCGACGCGAACAGTACCTCCAAGCCAGCCATGGGCGACCCTGGCTTCTGCGGGCGGAGGAAGGGAGGAAGAAAGTGCGGTGAGCCGACAGGGCCCTCACAATACTCCTGACTCTTCTCCGCTACTCCGCAGGTCGTGGTCTAATGTCAACCTGCGCGACCAAAATGGAGACACCCAGGGGCGGAGGTGTGGCCACCGGAAGTAACTTCCAACTCCCGCGCTCCCTTACGAGAGCGCCCGGCTGGAAACAGAAGGAAGACTCTTAAAGGTTCCGCCAGGCAGAACATGGGCAGGGCAGGACCCCTGGGAGCGAGGTCTTTCAAAGCTGGGATCTCCATCTTCTCTGTAGGTGGTAGGTGTGCTATACGTAGGTTGTGGCATCGTTGAAGAGAGGCTACCTTTGTTTTGAGTCACAGACTTCTGCAAAATAGGGTGGGTGTATGCTGGTAGGAGAAGAGATTATGAAATAAGATTAAAACATATTCATAGAAATAGTCGGCACTTAATGCAGTGCTTGCTCCATGGAACGTTATTGTAAATGTTTTGCTTGTATTAATTTATTTAATCCTCAAGACTCAACCCTATAAAGTTGGTATTTGATAGCTCCATTTGGCAAATGGGTAAACAGACACATGGGGCTTCCCAGGTGGCTCAGTGGTGAAGAATTTGCCTACCAAGCAGGAGAGGCAGGTTCTATCCCTCGGTCCGGAATATTCCCTGGAGAAGGAAATGGTAACCCACTCCAGTATTCTTGCCTGGGAAATCCCATGGACACAGGTGTCTGGTAGGCTACAGTCCATGGGTTCGCAAAAGAGTAGAACACAATTTAGGGACTACACAACAGCAACAAACACACACAGAAGAGTGTATTTGACCAAGATGAGTGAACAGTAGAGATGGTACTGCAATCTAGCAGTCTGGCTCTTTGAATATTAATTATTTATTGTGTGCTGGATCCTGGGTGAAAAACTTCATATCACTCTATCAAATGTTTTATGAAATATGTTCCATTATCATTCCCATTTTGCAAATTTAGCTCAGATGGAAAAGAATCTGCCTGCAATGCGGGAAGCCTGGGTTCCATCCCTGGGTTGAGAATGTCCCTTGGAGAAAGGAATGGCAACCCACTCCAGTGTTCCTGCCTGAAAAATCCCATGGACAGAGGAGCCTGGCGAGCCACAGTCCACAGGGGTCTCGAAGAGTTGGACACAACTGAGAGACTAACACTTTCACTTTTCACTTGGAGAATGGAAGCTGCTTCCCCCAAGAAGACGCAACAGCTGACTGCAGAGCTGATCTACTTCCAAATGTCAGTCATTTATTTGACTGTCTTCTTCCTGATTTGTACCACTTACTGTTTTTACTCAGATAAATTTAGTTTTCCGGTCCCAGTCACCACCCTCCTGCAAGCCACCATCATCCCCCACTTGAATGTCTGCACCAACCACTAAATTGCCTTACTCCATCTCTGACTCCTGAAAGTCTGTTCTGCACTCTGCAACTAGAGATCCTGTTAAAATACACACCAGATCACATCTCTCCTCTGCTTGAAACCTCCTGGGATTCCCATCACACTCAAAAGAAAAGTAAGTCCTTCCCATTGGTCTGCAGGAACCATCATCTGGTCTGCATTCCCCACCCTCACCTCTCTCTCAGACATTAACTCCTTCAACTCCCCTCTCATCCTCTGCACTCCTGACTGTAGTAACCTTGACTTCCCTCACCTTTCACACCCACATCTGATCCGACTTCACCCTCAGAATGTATTCTGAATCTAATCCCTTTCTCCCACCTCCACTGCCTCCCCCTGGACTGCTCTTTCCCCAAACAGCTACATGGTTTATGCCTTCATTTTAGGTGACTCCTTCCCTCACCTCCTCTCAGCCTCAGCAGAGGGCTTCCCTGACATCCCAGCTAAATAACATCCTATCTCAACCCCTTTATTGTTCAGTCACTCAGTCATATCTGACTCTTTGCGACCCCATGGCGACTGCAACATGCCAGGCTTCCCTGTCCATCACCATCTCTTGGAGCTTGCTGAAACTCATGTCCATTAACTTGGTGATGCCATCCAACCATCTTGTCTTCTGTTGTCCCCTTCTCCTCCTGCCTTCTATCTTTTCCAGCATCAAAGTCTTTTCCAATGAGTCAGCTCTTCATATCAGGTGGCCAAAATACTGGAGCTTTAGCTTCAGCATCAGTTCTTCCAATGAATATTCAGGGTTGATTTCCTTTAGAATTGACTGGTTTGATCTCCTTGCAGTCCAAGGGACACTTAAGTCTTCTTCAATACCACAGTTGAAAAGCATCGATTGTTTGGCATTCAGCCATCTTTATGGTCCAACTCTCACATCCATTCATGACTACTGGAAAAACCATAGCTTTGACTATACAGAACTTTGTCAGCAAAGTAATGTCTCTGCTTTTTAGTATGCTGTCTAGTTTTGTCATAGCTTTATCTTAATCCCTTACCTCACTGTCTTTCCTGCAAAGCATTAATCATAACCTGACACTATGCTAAATATTTATTTCCTTAATAATTTGACTACTGGCTTACCACTAAACTGTGACAAGGGAGAAGGGACCACGTCTGTCTAGTGCACAGGTGTACTTTAATGTTTCCCTGGTTCAATATATACTTATTGTAATGAATGAATGAATGAATGGTGAATGAATGAAATATTGGCCTGGGCTCAGCCTAGTGGGGCCAATTTCACCCTTTTGAAATCCACTACCCATTTTGTTAGCTGGCCCAGTACTTCTCCAAATTTTGTGTTCTTGGGGTTCCCCTGGGATGCCCAGGTTCTTGAATCCCATTTGCAGAGATTCTGGTTGAACATGTCTGAGGCAGAGAGCAGGTAGGTCAAACACACATTGGGTGGTGCTAAAATCACTGCAGATGGTGATTGCAGCCATGAAAGTAAAAGACGCTTACTCCTTGGAAGGAAAGTTATGACCAACCTAGATAGCATGTTGAAAAGCAGAGACATTACTTTGCCAACAAAGGTCCATCTAGTCAAGGGTATGGTTTTTCCAGTAGTCATGTATGGATGTGAGAGTTGGACTGTGAAGAAAGCTGAGCACTGAAGAATTGATGCTTTTGAACTGTGGTGTTGGAGAAGACTCTTGAGAGTCCCTTGGACTGCAAGGAGATCCAACCAGTCCATTCTAAAGGAGATCAGCCCTGGGATTTCTTTGGAAGGAATGATGCTAAAGCTGAAACTTCAGTACTTTGGCCACTTCATTCAAAGAGTTGACTCATTGGAAAAGACTGATGCTGGGAGGGATTGGGGGCAGGAGGAGAAGGGGACGACAGAGGATGAGATGGCTGGATGGCATCACCGACTCAATGGATGTGAGTCTGAGTGAACTCCGGGAGTTGGTGATGGACAGGGAGGCCTGGCATGCTGCAGTTCATGCGGTCACAAAGAGTCGGACACGACTGAGTGACTGAGCTGAACTAAACTGAAAGCTGATGACCATGGAACTCCTGACGTGTATTGGTGGTGCTGCCAGTGACGCAAGCTACTTGCCCTCTGCACTGAGAAAGTTTGCACTTGCAAGCTTCCTACTTTTGCTTACTGTATCCCTTCTGCAGTGTCCTTCCCCATTACTGAAAATTCTCACCTATTCATTCATTCACTGATTCACAAAACCTCCATAGGCTGGATCACCATGAATAGTGATGGAAGCTGTGCACTGCACAAAAGTAGCAGCCCCGTTCCTAAGTGTCTACTACGAGTCAGGCCCAGATAACCAAGCCTTAATTCCTGCCTTTATGGAGCTCACTGTCTAGTGGTTAAAAAAATGACAGAGATAACCCAGTGTGAAAACTACCATGAGAGGGACACTTGGAGGACTGTACCAGGCAGCTGGTACTGTGTGATTGGCGGGTCACTTTTGCATGAGTAAGATCTTCCCCCATCTCCTCTGCTCACAGTCAGTTACTCTCTGTTAGTGCAGGTAGCCTCAGTGGGGTGCCAAAGGGTGGGCATGGACAGTGAGATCTATTATGTTCAGTGGGGAAGAGAATTTTATCACTGAAGTTGGTTAGAGTGACTGGTTCATGGTGATAAGAAAAGTAGACTGCTTGTTGGTCCATTATATTACTGCTTTCAAGTGTTTTAAAGGTAAAGTCCCCACCACCTCCACCATTGCCTGAACCTGGGCAGGTGGCTCCCCTTGGTTTAGCCATTGCTTTGCATACAATTGGTTACAGCTCACAGAAGTTTGTTTCCTTGTGATACATCATCCCTGTTAGCTTGGGTTCCCACAGAAGCCAGCCTGAGATGAGGATTTGAGTGGTTTATTGGGGAGCTGATTCCAGGAAATAGCAGTTAGGGAGTAGAGAAGTGAGACAGGGAATGGAAGGGAGCCAATGTATGCTATGTGCTCATGCCAGGATGCTACCTGTGGGCACCTGAAGCTCAGTCCTGCCAGGCAACTCTGGGAAGCAGTGTAGGACATGTCTCAGAGTTGTTTCAGTTGAAGGCGAGGCACCCGGGGTGTTTTGTTCACTCACTCCGGTCTGCCACAGTTCAAGGTCTGTGGGCCAGCAGCCAGCATGGAGTAGGCACTAGCATCTGGATACCGAAAGAATGAAGTGAGCTCTGTCTCTTGCACTAGGCTCGGAATCCCTTGAGACCAGAATTGTCTTCCATTCACACTGGATCCTGGGGTCCTCCAGGGTCCTCCATGAATGGGAGCAAATGGGGGAATCCTCTGGGGCTGAAGGTTGTCTGTGCCATGCCCCCAGTCCATCTAGCGTTCTGTGGACTTACCGCCATCAACAAGAGTCTCAGTTGTCTCTGTGAGGCTTGTGAGTGCCTGAGGAGGAAGGCTGGTAGAAGGTGCCTCCCTGGCTGGGCCCCCACTGCCTGGGCTGTTCAGAGTCCATGCCAGAGATCAGAACCCAGGATGATGGAAGAACATGGCAAGCTGATGCACCCACCAGTTCTTAGTTGCCAAGTGACAGCAATGTGCATATTCCAAGTTCCTTGGAAACTATCTCCCTGGAAACTGTGAAAAAGTGAGCTGAGAAGCCGGATCCAGATGAACAGTGAGGTGGAATCATTCACCACTGGAATCCTGCCCCTTTAGCCTAACATCAGTCCAACCACTACCCCTCCTCCAGGAAGCCCTCCATGATTGATACTATTCAGTAGTATCTGAACTTCCCATTTGCCTTGTCAATGGGGTGCCCAGCATATTTGACACCCAGAGGCGATAATTTTTTTAAGAATATATGTATTATATAATTTTAATATAACTCTGTTAGTTTTTTGAAAGTTTTTTATTGTGGTAAAATACATATAACAAAATTTAGTTATCTTAATGATTTAGAACTATATGGTTCAGTGGTATTAAATATATACATACGGTTGTGCAATCACCAACATTCATCTTCAGAACTCATTTCATTTTGCAAAACTTAAAACTTTGTACCCATTAAACATGAACTCCCCATCTTCCCCTCTTGCTAGTCCCTGGCAACCACCGTTCTACTTTCTGTCTCAAAGGATTTGACTACTCTAGATACCTCATTTAAGTGGAATCATATAGTATTGTCTTTTTGTAACTGGCTTATTTCACAGCTAAGTATCTTCAAGACTGATCCATATTATAGCATGTGTCAGAATTTCCTTCCTTTTAAAGGCTGAATAAAATTCCATATGTATATATATATATATATATGTATATATCTATTAATATGTCACATATATGGAATTCCAGGTTACTTAGTGGTAAAGAATCTGCCTGCCAAGTGGGAGATGCTAATTCAATCCCTGGGTTGGGAAAATCCCCTGGAGAAATAAATGGCAACCTGCTCTAATAGTCTTGCCTGGAAAATCCCATGGACAGAGGAGCCTGGCAGCCTACAGTCTGTGAGTTTGCAAAGAGTCAGACACAACTTAGCAACTAAACAACAACAAATGACAGATGTATATCTATATATCTGTTTACATGTCTATCTATCTATACAATGGAATGTCTATATCTATTACATTTTGCTTATCTACTCCTCTGTTGGTGGACAATTGGGTTGCTTCCACCTTTTGGCTATTATGAACCATGTTTCTATGAACATGTGTGTACAATTATTTCTTCAAGACCTTGATTTCAGTTGTTTTGAATATATACTCAGAAGTAGAATTCTTGAACCAATGGTAATTTTATTTCTCATTTTATGAGGAATCACCATACTGTTTTCCACCGGGGCTGTAACATTTCACATTCCCACCAACAGTACACAACGGTTTACATTTCTCCACATTTTCGCCAACATTTGTTATTTTCTGTTTTGTTGTTGATAGTGGCCACGCTAATGGGTATGAACTGATATCCGTTTATGGTTTTGATTTTCCCTGGATGTGAGAGTTGGACTGTGAAGAAGGCTGAGTGCCGAAGAATTGATGATTTTGAACTGTGATGTTGGAGAAGACTCTTGGGAGTCCCTTGGACTGCAAGGAGATCCAACCAGTCCATTCTAAAGGAGATCAGCCCTGGGATTTCTTCGGAAGGAATGATGCTAGGGCTGAAACTCCAGTACTTTGGCCACCTCATGCGAAGAGTTGACTCATTGGAAAAGACTCTGATGCTGGGAGGGATTGGGGCAGGAGGAGAAGGGGACGACAGAGGGTGAGATGGCTGGATGGCATCACTGACTCGATGGACGTGAGTCTGAGTGAACTCCGGGAGTTGGTGATGGACAGGGAGGCCTGGTGTGCTGTGATTCATGGGGTCGCAAAGAATTGGACATGACTGAGCGACTGAACTGACCTGAATGATTAGCGATGTTGAGCATCAGTTCATGTGCTCATAGGCCATTTGTATATCTCCTTTGAAGAACTGTCTGTGCAAGTCCTTTGCCCATTTTGGGATTAGATTGTTTTGGGATAGACTTTATTGTTTAGAGCAGTTTCAGATTCACATCAGAAATTGAAAGGATGTTATAGAAATTTCCTATATACTCTCTTCCTCAACACATGCATAGCCCCTCCCTTTATCAATATCCCCCAAAGAATGGTACATTTTTTACAGTTGGTGAACTTACATTGACACATCATTATCACCACAGTTCTTAGTTTACATCAGGGTTCATTCTTGGTGTTGTACATTCTGTAGGTTTGAACAAACGAATAATGACATGTTTCTGCCATCATGGATTCATACAGAGTAATTTCACTGCCTTAAAAATCCTTTCCCCTCCACCTATTTATCCCTCCCTCCTTCTTAATCCTTGGTAACCACCATTCTTTTTACTTCTTCATAGTTTGCCTTTTCCAAACTGTTACACATACAGTATGTAGTCTTTTCAGACTGGCTTCTTTCACTTAGTAATACACATTTACAGTTCTCTCCATGTATTTTCATGGCTGAGAGCTTGGTGGTTTTTTTTTTTTTTGGTTCATTTTTTTGTTTGTCTGTTTTTGTTCTTAGCATTGCATTACATCCCACTCCTAGAGGGTTAAATGGCAACCCACTCCAGTATTCTTGCCAGGAAAATCCTATGGACAGAGGAGCCTGGTGGGCAAAGTCTGTAGGGTTGCAAAGAGTCAGATGTGACTGAGCAACTGAGCATACACATAACATTCCACTATCCGGATGCGCCTGTTTACCCATTCACTGACTGAAGGACATCTTGGTTGTTTCCGAGTTTAAGCAAATGTAAGTAAAGCTGCTATCAACATACATGTGCAGGCATTTGTGTGACCGTAAGTTTTCAACTTCTTTGGGTAAATACCATGGACCATAATTCCTGGATTTGTGTGATAAGAGTATGTTCAGTTTTGTAAGAAGCTGCCAAAGTGTCTTCCAAAATAACTGTACCATTTTGCATCCCCACCAGGAATGAGTCCGTGTTGCTTCATATTCTCACCAGCATTTATGTTGTCAGTGTTTGGACTTTTGGCCATTCTAATAGGTGTGTAGTAATAGCTCATTGTTTTCATTTGCATTTCTCTGATCACGTATGATGTGTAGTATCTTTCCATATGCTAATTTGCCATTTGTATATCTTCTATGATGAGGTATCTGTTCAGGTCTTTGGCTCAATTTTTAATTACATTGGTTGTTTTCTTATTGTTGAACAACTCATTGTTAAGAATTCTGCTTATTTTGGATTAAAGTCCTTTATCAGATAGGACTTTTGCAAATTCTTTCCCCGTTTATGGCTTGTCATTTTATTCTCTTGACTGTGTTTAGCAGAGCAGACTTCTAAAATTTTAATGAAG
Organism: Ovis aries; assembly: GCF_016772045.2. Classification (NCBI taxonomy): domain Eukaryota; kingdom Metazoa; phylum Chordata; class Mammalia; order Artiodactyla; family Bovidae; genus Ovis; species Ovis aries. The sequence continues at coordinate 59,671,022 of NC_056066.1, forward strand.
TTCAGCTTATTGGTTCTTTCTTTCATGAATTGTGCCTTTGGTGTTGTATCTAAAAAGTCATCACCAGACCCCAGGTTGTCTACATAACATCTCCTACATTGTCTTCTAGAAGTTTTATAGTTTTGTGTTTTATGTTTAGGTCTGTGATTCCTTTTGAGTTAATTTTTGTGAAAGATGTAAGGCCTGCGTCCAGATCCTTTTGTTTGTTTGCATGTGCGTATCTAAGTGTTCCAGCACTGTTTGTTAAAAAGACTATCATTCTTCCATTATATCACCTTTACTTCTTTGTGAAAGATCAGCTGACTGTATCTATTTGGATTCATTTCTAGGCTCTCTGCTATGTTCCATTGATCTCTTTGTCAGTTCTTTCACCAGTACCACACTGTCCTGATTACTGTAGCTTTATAGTAAGTCTTGAAGTCAGGTAATTGATCTCCTTCAATATCGTGTTCACTATTCTGGATTTTTTGCCTCTCTACATAAACTTTGGAATAAGTTGATATCCACAAAATAACTTGTTGTGGTTTTGATTGGGACTGCACTGAATCCATAGATCAAGTTTGAAAGACCTGACATCTTAATACTATTGAGTCTTCCTAATCTGTGAATATGGAATATCTCGCTATTTAGTTCTTTGATTTCTTTCATCAGAGTTGTTTGTAGTTTCCCTCACATAGATCTTGAATTGAGATTTTGTGTCTGTGGGGTGTGTGTGTGTGTGTGTGTGTGTGTGTGTCTAGTAGAGTTTTAAAAGTTCTTTATGTATTCTGGGTATTAATCCCTTATCAGATACATAATTTGCAAATATTTTTCTCTCATTCTGTGGGTTGCTTTTTACTCTGTTGATCGAGTTTTAGGATGTACAAAAGTTTTAAATTTTCATCAAGCCCAATTTGTTTATTTATTTTTTGTCATTGCCTGTGCTTTTGGTATCAGATCCAGGAAATCACTGCCAAATTTAATATCATGTAGCTTTTACCCTGTTTTATTCTAAGAGTTTCATAGTTTTAGATCTCACATTTAGGGCTTTGGTCCATTTTGAGTTAAGTTTGGTGTTTGGTGTGAGATAGGGATTCATCTTCATTCTTCTGCATATGGGTATCCAATTTTCTTGGCACCATCATTTGTTGTAAAGAGTGTCCTTTCCCTGTGAATGGTCTTGGCACCCTTGTCAAAAATCATTTAACTATATATGCAAGGGTTAATTTCTGGGCTCTTATTCCTGTTCCATTGGTCTATGTGTTTGTCCTTTATACCAGTACTACACTCTTTTGATTACTGTGGTAGCTTTGTGGTAATTTTTGAAACAGAAGTGTGAGTTCTGCAGTGAAGCATTAAAGTAATAATCACTTGAGATAACCAGTAAAAATTACTTTCCTGATTCGTTCTTTTTTTCATGAAAGTACAACTTGTATCTAACAGGTCTTCTCTGATAGCTCAGTGGGAAAGAATCTACCTGCAATGCAAGAGATGTGGGTTTAATCCCTGGGTTGGGAAGATCCCCTGGAGAAGAAAATGGCCTCTCACTCCAGTATTCTTGCCTGGAAAATGCCATGGACAGGAACCTTGTGGCTACAGTCAACGGGGTTGCAAAACAGGGGGACACAACTTAGCAACTAAACAACAACAACAAAACTTACCATAGTACAAATCCTTCTTTTTAGTGTATAGTTCTATGTTTTGACAAATGTATACAATCCTGTAACCACCACATGGTCTAGATATTTCTAGAAAGCAGAGATTAAAAAAAAAATCTTTATGGAAGTATAATTTGCATACAATAAAATTACCAATTCAATTGTACACTTCAATAGGTTTTGAAAAATGTATAAACCAATGTAACCACCGTGATAGTCAAGATATAGCACATTCGTGTTACTCCAAAAAGTTTGCTCATGCCCCTCTGCAATTGATCTCTCCAACCTCTTGCTCATTTGGCTACTGATCTGTTTTCTATCTCTACAGATTAATTTGGCCCTTCTTAAAATTTCATCGAAAAGAATGTGAGTTAGGGATCCTGGGAAGCAGCTCTCAGGATGGAGTTAGCAGTGCTAGAGATTTATTGCAGAGAAGGCTTATGAAAGAGAAAGGGGAGCAAAAGCAGGAGTAGCTGAGAAGGATTTTCATTCCATGATGCAGGTCTGACACCTGTGAAAGAAGAGGGGGAAGAAATGAAAATTGTGCAGGAAGAGCCTCAGGTTTTGGTGCAGTTCTGAGTAAATCTCAGCCGGCTCAGAACACAGATTCCCGTAGAGTCCCACATGGGGCAGGAGCAGTCAAGCACCCCTTTGCACTCCCTCAGCGACCTGTCACTGGGAGACCTGCCATGAAGAGCGTGGCCTCAGCATTATCCCAAGGGAGCTACAGCTATGGGCTGTCAGAGAACTTCACAGGTGATTGGCAATTTCTTTCTTGAAGAGAGACTGGCACCCTTCCATGGCTGACGCATAAAACATACACTCTTTTTTGCCTGGTTTTTAATCTGTCATCCTAGTGTCTGAGGTTCATCTGTGTGTGTCAGTTCCTTCCTTTTTATTTCTGAATAATATTCAGATCTATGGCTGTATCACAGTTTATCTTACTGAGGGACATTTGGGTTATTTCCAGTTCGGGGTAATTGTGAATAATGCTGCTATTAACGTTCATGTACTTGGGGCAACTCCAGGAGACAGTAAGGGACAGGGAGGCCTGGTGCCCTGCAGTCCGTGGGGTCAGAAAGAGTCAGACACAACTTAGTGACTGAACAGCAATAACAATGCAGGTCTTGGTTGGACATATGTTTTCATTTGTCTTGGGTACATTGTTAGAGTGGGATTGCTGGGTCATATGGTAGTAGTGTATGTTATAAGAAACTGCCAAGGTAGCTGTGCTATAGTTGACTCCAAGGACCATGAATGAGAGCCCTAGTTACTCCACATCCAGCTGGAATGGATCTGATATGAAAAATTGGGGGCTTACAAAGCCATTGGGTGCATTGAGATGTAAAGATCAGGCTGGAGGTAGCTTTCAGAGAGTCTGGAAGTGGCAGCTGCCTCCTGTCCTGAGGCTGTGTTCAGAGAAAAGCCTGCAGAGGTGTCTGCAAAATCGAATCCTAGAACTCTTGATTCTGCTGCTACTGTTGGAGAAGCAGTAACGTGCCTTTGCTGCCTCTCATTGTCTGAAGCTAACCTAGAACTCTGATGGCAAGTCAGCACAGAATTTTTGTGTATGCATGTGTGTGTGTGAGTGTGTGTAGAACAGGAATGGTACTGAGGCTTTAACAGATAAATTGGCCAATGAGTATTATCTCATTTAATTCTCATAGCTCTTTAAGGTAGAAACTATTATGATCTTCATTTTTTAAAAGAAAAGTAAGGCTAAGCAGGGCTTCTCTGGTGGTTCAGTGGGTAAAGAATCCATCTGCAATGCAGTAGATGCAAGAGGCACACACATTCTATCCCCAGGTTGGGAAGATCCCCTGGAGGAGGGCATGGCAACCCACTCCAGTATTCTTGCCTGGAGAATCCCATGGACAGGGGAGCCTGGCGGGCTACAGTCCATAGAGTTGCAAAGAGTCAGACACGACTGAAGCAATTGAACACACATGCACAAGGCGCAGCAAGTTTGTACAGTTGCTTCTAAGTGTGGACACAGTCAGGATTTGCACCAAAGGTATGTCTGCGTGGTACACCAGCACATGGCTGTGCCTGCGGATAGCATCACAAGGGCTTGCAAGCAAGTTTGTGTTCCAAGGTCTACACAGTAAAGTGTGAGAAAACTGTGACTAAGTTTTTCAGGCCTCAGCTGAAGGCAGGAAAGGCTGAGAATAGGGGAAAGGGGTTCAAACTGGGAGCAGAGAAATGGCCTAGGCCCTCCAACCAAGGGACACATGGAGGGTCCATGCACAGACAAGGGAAGCCACAAGGGGGCGCCTGGGCCTACCCAAAAGTCCACCAAAGACAGCCATGCAGAGTAAGGTATACATCTTCATCCTGATTCTTTGTACTTGGAGGTTCAGAGGAGCCCTAGATCGGAGACACCAAAGCAGGCTTTGTCTACAGTGTAGTCAGAGTTTTCTTGTATGGAAATACATGCTTTTAGCTGTAGGCATTGCTGACTTCAGAGAGACATAGTCCTCAGGGACCCAAGTCCCGGGGGCGCAGAGAATCTGCTCTGCTGTTTCTGAAGCCATCCCCCACTTCTCTTAGCAGACATATTCACATTCATCTTTTCATAGATTTGGCCCTTGATCCTTCCCCCTACTCACTACCCAACCGTGTCCAGCTCCATCCCCAAAGTCCCATCAGGTACTTGCCACACCTTGGTCAGGCAGGTGGGGATGGGTGACCAGCCTCACCCCGAAAGGCCAAAGCTTTTCTTGATATTTCTGTAGCTAGAACATCAGTTTTTGGAGCACAGGGATTTGTGTCTGTTTGATTCACTGCTGTATCTCTACCTCTTAGAATGTTACCTTGCATACATAGTAGATGTCCTACTTGTTGAATTGAGTGAATTAATGAATGCATAGAGTAGGGGAAAGTGTCCAGGTCTTGGAGTCAGGCAACTTGGTTTATATCTCAACCTCACTGCTCACTCTGTGCAATTTTGGGCAAATGACTTCTCAAATTGTCAGATAGTGGCTACAGTGGTCTCTCCCCAAGGGTCGTTGGGAGGATTCCTGGAGATGATGTCACCAAAGTGCCTCCCACAGTGGCACGTGGCAGGGGCTCCTAAGTGATGGCTCATTATTTGAGATAATGAGGCCTTGGGAAATAGCACTGTTTATTGAGGACTTACCATGTGTCTGGCACTTGGCTTACATTATCTAATTATCTTAACTACTTCATGAGAGGTTAACTAGCTGAGAGAGAGGTTAAATAACTTGCCCAGGTCACACGCTGGTTGAGAAGAAAACCTTGGGCTTGAGTCTAGGTCTTGGAGACCTAGTATGAAGCCTGCAGCATGCAAAGTTGGACTTCCTGGGTTCCAGCACTTGCAAACTGTTTGACCATGGGTGGTCTTCTCAGGGGAGATTAGGAAGGGACAGAGTGGGCCACCACATAGGCCTGGACTGTTCTTTAGGATCTGGAAGGGCCGAAGGCACAGCCAGCTGTAGTGGTGCAGCCTCATTCCCTAGAGTGACCTGCCGCAGGCTCTGAGAGCTGCCCTGTTTCCACAGCACCGCCTGGCCCCTGTCACATGCGCCAGAACATTTCCAAATACATCTCTTGGACTCTACCTGGAGCTGGATTCACAGTCTAGTCAAGGAGGCAGGACACACAAACAGCTCTAGAAGGAGAAATTGTTGGCCTTAGCCATGTGAAGTGAAAAGTGAAAGTGTTAGTCGCTCAGGCGTGTCCGACTCTTTGTGACCCCATGGACTATAGCCTGCCAGGCTCCTCTGTGCATAAGATTCTCCAGGCAAGAATACTGGAGTGGATTGCCATTCCCTTCTCCAGAGGATTTTTCCAACCCAGGGATCAAACCTGGGTCTCCTGCATTACAGGTAAATTCTCTACCCTCTCAGCCATCAGGGAAGCCCCTGACTGTGTAACCTTGGCTAAGCTGCTTTGCCTGTCTGAGCCCTAATTTCCTCATTCATAAACTGCAGAGTGACAAGTAGCATCCTGTATGACGATTATCTAGAAAATATACTTGATTATCTTGAAAATACACTTGAACTGTGGTGTTGGAGAAGACTCTTGAGAGTTCCTTGGACAGCAAGGAGATCAAACCAGTCAATTGTAACGGAAATCAACCCTGAATATTCATTGGAAGGACTAGTGCTGAAGCTGAAGCTCCAATACTTTGTCCACCTGGTGTGAAGAACTAACTCACTGGAAAAGATTGATGCTGGGAAAGATTGAAGGCAGGAGGAGAATGGGGCAACAGAGGATGAGATGGTAGGATGGCATCACTGACTCAATGGGCATGAGTTTGAGCAAACTTGGGGAGATAGTGAAGGACAGGGAAGCCTGGTGTGTTGCAGTTCATGGGGTTGCAAAGAGTCAGACATGACTTAGTGACTGAACAACAAGGGCTCCAGAGCTGTTCTTTGGGGGAGTTAACCACCTGCCGAGGGACTGTTTGGGTCAAGCCCCTGCTATTCGTTGTGCTCCTCATTTCATCCTACTGACAACCCAATACAAGAGAAACCATTCTAACCTTTGATTAAGGAACCACAAAGGTGTTGGTACTTGCCCAAAATCACCCTGAAATTAAGTGAAGCCTGGGTTAAAACCCAGTTACTCTGGTCTTGCAAGCCCTGGGGTTTTGTTGAATGTCTATGTGACTCTGGGTGGGTCTCCTCCCCTTGCTGGCCTCAGTCTGCCCATCTTTCCAGGACAGTTGCATCAGATGACCTCTGAATGACATCTCACATTCCCTCTACTGTCTGGAGCACTCCACAGCTGTTGAGCTGGCCAGGCCAGAGCAAATCTGGGAATGGCCTGGTGGGCAGGTGGCGTGGGTGTGGCAGGTCAGAGAGACTGGCTGTCAGGAACATGGCAGGGATAAGGTCCAGCTTCCAGCCACAAACCTCAGCCTGTCCGGAACCACCATAGTTTCCACCTTGCTCTCAAGGCCTGGTGGAAAGGGCTGGCCCAGCTTAACAAGGAAAAAAGAAAAGATATTTCCCAATGGCTGGGTTAAACCCCAGATGGTAGGGATGGGAAAGATGGGGCATAGGCCATTTCCTTCTGAATGAGGGTGTTCCCTCTGCCTTATCCAAGGCCCCGCGGCCATCCTGCACACAGCATCTTTGTGTGTGCAAAGATCTTAGAGCATCTTTGTGTCAACTGCAGCTACAAGGCAGGTTGTCCTGCTTTGGGTCATGGCTCCAGTTCATTGGACTCTATAGCAAGTGCTTCCGTGGGGCTAAGGGAGGGGCCCTTACCTTTGAAGAGTTCAGCTGTCAAGTCTTCATCAAAGGCTGTAATGCTTAGGAATGCTTAATTTGCAAAGGATGGAAAACTCAAATTAGTTGAGACAAAAAAAAACCCCAAACAAAACAATTTCTTGGCTTATGTAACAAAATCATCTGTCCAGGGGCGGGGGAGGGGAATGAAATGGGGAGGGGGAAAGTTGGATAAGAGTGAGGCTGGCATATTTTAACTACAGAGGACAGGGAAAGGTCTCACTGACAAGGGATATTTGAGCACAGACCTGAAGGAGGTGAGAGAGTAGGCCAGGGGGATAGATCAGACAGATGGAACAGCAAGTGCAAAGGCCTTGAGGTGGGAATGTGCCTAACATGTGTGTTCAGAGCCCAGGGAGGGAAGGGAGAGATGGGAGGTGAGGTCAGAGGCATTGCCTAAAGCCAAATATTAGGAAGAGACTTCAAAAATTTTTTAAAAAGAGAGTTCTTTATTCCATGGCCTAACAGAAGAGTCTTCCCTGGCGAGAAAGCTTTTCCTGCGGTCACCTAAAGCCCCTCGGCAACTAGGCTGGGCCAGAGAAGTCTTGTGACAGCTGCGCACACTGTCTATAGCAGGAGCACCCAGGCCTGCCTCCCAACTAGGGCTCATAGCTTCAGCTGAGTGTCTAGCGGGCACCCCAGGCTTGGGGAAAACCTCAAATCTTGAGAGAGAATATAGAAGACAATCAGCCAACCACTTCATTTTATATACGGGGAAACTGAGACACACAGAAAGCAACTGGTGCACACAGGGTCACACAATGGAACAGAAGCAAAACTGGGACTTGAAATCAGCCTTCCTAACTCCATATCTCAATTCTAACTCCTAACGTCTCAATCCTGGGGGGTACGAAATAGCTTTGTGGGCTTGCCAGCCCTAGAGTTAACCTCTGCATTCGGATCCTGGCTCCGCCAGTTGTCTGTGTGGCCTGGGGCTAGTGGCTTTACCTCTCTGTGCCTCAGATTTCTCATTTGTAAAATGGAGGTAATGATAATAACAATACCTGCCTCTTAGGATTGGGGCAAAAGATAAGGCGATATCTGCCAAAGGTTTAGAGAAGTGAAAATGATGGAGTAGGGCTTCCAAAAATTCTTCTATAAAAGAAGGCGAGAAAATTGTCAAAATCAATGTTTTCCAGGATTCTTGAAACTAAATACCTGCAGCAATCAAGAAATAATTGATTCAAAATAGGGCAAAATCTTATCAAAAACACTGATATTTGCGGCATTTTAACCTGCCCTATTCCCATTTTTCCACCCCCAACTCTGTGGTTGACTTGAAATCCAGCAACCTAGCAGCCACCAGAGGGAAGAGAGTAGAGGGAACTTCTTTTCAAAGCCTCATTCCAGGCTGTTTCATTAGTTGGCCTGTCTGGTGTTTCCCTGGAAGACCGCACTTGCAAGACTGTTTTTATTTGAATTGACTAGGAGCTCACCCAACACAAAAAGTCTTTTCCTTGGAGGCGTTTCTCAAAAATATTTAGAGGCAATTGTTTAACTCTGGGACTGCCTAAGGTTATGGATAGCATTTGGGGAAAACAATCAGCTAACCAAAAGCCCTTAAAGGAAAAGCTGGAGAATGAAATGTCCATAGGGGCTATGAAAAGCTCTGATATATTCCAGGAAATCTAGACGGTCATGTGAATGTGTAGACTGTGTGTATGCCCAGAGCTGTGCAAATGCACAGGAAAAAAAATCAGCTTTAAAAAGGACAACACACACAAACGAACATCTCACAAGAGAATATTCAAGTGGTAAATACGGCACATGAAAAGATGCTCAGGGAAGCAAAATTTTCAGCCTCAATGAGATACCTCTACACGCTCACCAAGATGGTTAAAAAGGAAAGATCTGACACTGCCAAGAACAGACAAGGATGTGGAACGACTGAATCTTTTACACATATTGGTTTAAAATCAGTACATCTGCTTTTGAAAACTGACAGTGTCTAGTAAGCCAGATATATGCCCACCTTATGGCCAGCAATTTTACTGTCAGGTTTATACTCTATAGAAATTAGTCCAAATGAGCACCAGAAAATATACAGAAAGGGTTTGTATAATTACCTGTAATAGCCTCAAACTGGGAACAATTCAACGTCCGTTGCCAGTGGAATGAATATGTAAATTGTGGTATGTTTTTAAGTAGAAAGCTAAAGAGCTATAAAAATGAATAGTTTTTACTTTATGTGACAAGATGGATGAGTCTCACAACATAATTTTTAGTGAAAGAAGACAGACACAATAGATACATACTGCATGATCCTGTGTATAAATATAAACCAGGCAAAGCAAATCCATGTTGTTTGAAGTTATGATGAAGGATACTGTTTGGAGCAGGGAAGGGAGAATGACTGGGAGGGACCATGGGGGTGACAGTTGATTACATGTTACGTTCACTTTGTATGTGTCATACTGTATGTAAGTTATACTTGAATAAAAGGGCTTATTTTCAAAAGTGGGTAAATGATAGTACCTGATATTATGGGGAATGAATTATAACAATAACAATAAACTGGCCAACACTATTGAACTCTATTTCAGCCAGGCACTGAGGAAATGCCTGGCCAAAGTGTCTTAAGGATTAAAATGTTGAAACATTTCCAAGTACTTTTCCCCTTTCCCTTTTGTTGTACCTAAACTTCCCCACAGGCAGCCAGAGGCATTCATTTGCCTTCAGGGGTCAGAATTGTAACGGCAGAAGCTCAAGGGGAAAAGTTGATGTTCAGCCTTGGACTCTCAAAATAGGAATTCTCTCCCTCAAAACAGGAATAGATTCCCTCTTAAGAAAGGAGAGTCTTGAAAGCCCGAGTTATTTAAGGAGAAACAAGTTGTTCTCAGTTCCTAGGTTTCATCAATATGTGAAAAGCCTAACCTTGACCTGATGGGTAGGAAGATGGATCTTGACCATCTTAGATAAATTGTTTAGGGATGACCCTTCTGCCTAGGAAGGAAGACCAGGAAAGAGAGAGAAGTCAGGGAGAAAGAAGTAGAGAGAGGAAGCAAGATTCCTGGGAGCTTCTTTTATTCACACCACACACACACACACACACACACACACACGATGGGCTGCTGCAAGGTGGGCTGCTGTCAAATGTCCAGAGTGGCAAAGAAATCAGTTAGAGAAAGCAAAGACTCCATTGTTTGTGTGTATATGCTCCCTGTGGTAGTGTAACAACCTGCACACATGCTCTTGTTTCATCCTCATATCAAACTGATTGCTGCTGCTGCTGCTAAGTCCCTTCAGTCATGTCCGACTCTGTGCGACCCCATAGATGGCAGCCCACCAGGCTCCGCCGTCCCTGGGATTCTCCAGGCAAGAACACTGGAGTGGGTTGCCATTTCCTTCTCCAATGCATGAAAGTGAAAAGTGAAAGTGAAGTCGCTCAGTCGTATCCGACTCTTAGCGACCCCATGGACTGCAGCCTACCAGGCTCCTCCTTCCATGGGATTTTCCAGGCAAGAGTACTGGATTGGGGTGCCATTGCCTTCTCCAGTCAAACTGATTAGGTAGGCACTATTATCACCCCATTGAACACATGTGGAAACTGAGATAGAAAGAGTGATGTGCTTGCTCAAGGCCATAACCTGACTGCAGAATGTTGTTCTTTGCTGTGATGCTGCGCTATTCCTACAACACTGAAGGCAATAACTAATATGTTAAAAGGTATTATTGTTACTATCTTCCCAGTCCTTCTTCCCAAATGAATTACAGAGGCTGCTGCAATTAGAAATCAGGAGACTTGAGGTCTAGAAAAGCATAATTCAACTGCTAGCTAACTATAAGCCCTTGAGTGAAGGGACAACTATATTGCTGATAGCCCAGCGTTTCCTGCCTGCTATCCTGTCTGCTCCTTGCAGGGGCTTCTTTGGAAAGGATGGGTTGGGAGGTGTCACTACCGTCCTGCCTGGAAGAAAAGGAAACTGAGGGACTCAAATGGTTTGTCACAGGCTACTTAGCAGGTCAGTGAAAATGTTTGCGATGTTGTCACTGCTCCTTCCTGGGCCTCAATGTCTCCATCTCTAAAGAAAGGAGAGAAAGGCACTCAGATTGGATAATTTCAAAATTCTGACACCTGGCTTGAAGTTTCTGGAGTGCAAAAAAAAGAGAAAGGATGGGGGAGAAAAACAGAGGAATGAAAGAGGACGAAATACAGAGTGTTAAAGGGGTGGCTTAGATTTCAGCTTTTATTTTTTTAGGTCATAACGAGCAAAGATTCAAACCAGATGTTGTCCTGGTGACTCGCAGTAGCCGAGAGTGGAGCTGTGCTGTGATAATACCACATTAGCTTGAAGCCACATATCTATCAACAGCCCCAGTCAGAGCAAAGCCATTGGCATTTGCAAGCACCGTGTCCCCCACACTTGAGTTCCGTGTTTGGAAGAACCTCAGACCCCAAATGGGTTGTCTGAACTGTTCCAGGAAGAGCCTGTTCTTCAGAGGCTGTCCAGCCCCCATCTCCCATCACACCTCTGAGGAGAGCCTCACTCAGAGGGCAAGGCTGGGACCCCAGTCACTCACTTGGCAGCACATTTGAAGCAGGCTGGGAGGCAGGGGCAGCAGAGAGGAGCCAGGCTCCGCAGGGGCTGATGGAGCATGGCCCAACAGCCCACAGGATCACAGGCCACATTGTTATTACTTTTTAATTAAAATGGCGTCTTTCCCCCTTATTACAAAAGCCGTGTTTGTTTACTTTAGCAAAATTAGACAGGCCAGACCAGGAAAGGAGAAAAAAAATGAAAAACAACCTATGACCTAGAGAAAGCCATTGTTCATGCCCTGGTGTATTCAGGGGTCACAAAATAAATGCACAGGGGGCCAGGCAGTTAATGTAAATGTGAATCATATGGTATTAAAATGAATAGAGATGTTTGAATCAAGTGGTATTGAAATCGGTATAAAGATATGAGGGTGAAATCAATTTATATGGGAATTAATATAAGGATTTCCCTGGTGGTCCAGTGGTTAAGATTCTATGCTCCCAATGCAGTGCACACGGGTTCAATCCCTGGTCAGGGAACTAAGATCCCACATACTGCACTGGTGGCCTAAAAACAAAACAGAAAATTCACATAAATATGTGAATTGTGATGTTAAGAATATCGGCAATGTTTGAACCTGTGGAGTAGTTGAGAGTATGCGGCCAGTCTGAGGACATTCAAAAGTCAAAGAAATTTTTAAATACTGACTGAGGTTTCAGGAGTCACCAGTTTAAAACTCCTGCTGTGAATCTTTCTAGATCTTCCTCTCTCTCAAATACATATATATGTATGTCTATATAAATATGTAGATAGGAGGAAAGGGTCAAGGTGGCAGAGTTGTAGGATGTGGGGCTCACCTCCTCTTATGAATAAATATGTAGATATATGAAGATATACAATATATACACATACACCCCTATGCACAAGAAACACACATACCTCCACGTACATCTAGTAGAATTTCATGTGGATACTCACGGTAATATTCAGACAAAAGTGGAAATGATTGGGCTGAAGGACTAGCAATTCCACCCTTCTCCCCACCTTCTCACCCTAACAGAAGCCCCTAAATAATTCCGGGCAACACAGGAATCTGATTTGAAAACTATTCCCGTGGTTCCTAGTCTTCAGTATTCAGTGAACTAGGAAATCTCACCTTTGAAAAATCAGGGAAGCCTGATCTCAGGTTGCCAACTTTCTTTCCATCAAGTGCAGCAGGCATGGCTAGCTCTCAGCAGTCATTTCCTGCCACCCAACCCCCCTTGTTTCTTGGTTTTCTTTAAGGAAGCTGTGTACCCTGTCCTGGCAGTTAATCATCATTAGTAAATCCAACATGGAATTCCATTTCCTTTCGCCAGATTCTTGATTTCCTAGACCCTCTTGCAACTAAGGGTGACCCTGGGACCTAATTTAGCCAATGAAACATAAGAGGAAGTCTGCTGGGGCTTCCCAGGTGGTGCTAGTGGTAAGAACCCACCTGCCAATGCAGGAGATGTAGGAGATATGGGTTCAATCCCTGGGTTGGGAAGATTCCCTTGGAGGAGGGCATGGCAACCTGCTCCAGTATTCTTGCCTGGAGAATCCCATGGACAGAGGAGCCTTGTGAGCTATAGTCCACAGGGTCTCAAAGAACTGGACATGGCTAAAGCAACTTAGAACACATACGAATGCTGAAGACTTCTAGGAAATTTTTGCTTTCGTGTGGAAGGGAAAATGTCATGACACTATCTCATACCCAACTCTTCCTACCTTTGAACATGAATACCTTGCCAAGAGTAGTGGCAGCCTTCTTGGAATCATGAGGGAAAGGGTAAGAAAATCAGAGATCCCTACTTGCCCAGCGTTGGTAAGCACTTCCCCAGTGGTTGCTACTTTTAGATTTCTTTTTCACATTGAAAAAAAACGCCCCTACATGTTTATGCCTCCGTTAATTGGATTTTTTTGTTATGCGCAGCTTAGAAAGAAAAAAGTTAATATCCCTTCTCATCATTAAGCCAAAGAAGTAGAACGGAGATAATGTTACACACACAAAAAAAGTTTAATGAACATCTTGTTGTTGTCTCTGTTTTTCTGATTTTGCCATAGACTAGTAACTACTTTTTCACGGAGCAGCCTTGGCCCGTGGACAGATGTCTGGCAATTGTTGATCTTTACCACAGCAGCAAGTCGAATGACTAAAGAAGTATCCATCATCAGACTTCCAGTCATTAGATATACCACCCTCCTATTTTTGGATATTCAGTTCATTTCCAGTTATTTCCTATCTAAAGAGTGTTGCAATAAGCATCCTTGAAGCTCAATCTTCCCTCACCTTTACTGGTTTTCTTAGGATAAGTCCCTAGAAGCAGAACTTCCAGGTTAAAGAATATGCATGTTTTAGGCTTTTGCTCATATCGCCCAGCTGTCTTCAAGAAAGAAAACAAGTTTTATGGTTACTTCTCCACAGATGTTTCACAAAACTTAATAGAATGAGTCACCCCAAGATCCTTCCTGAGCTGCTCTTTGGGTCAAGGTGGTTTGAGTTAGCCACGTTCTGCCCCTACAACCTGTGCCACCTCCATCCCTCTTGAGATCAAAGTCACTTGTTTCTTTACAAGTTGTCACTGCCCATCTTACATCCTCCCAAGTTCTCCCTCAGCTCCCCAGAGCTAGAGAAATAAAGGCAGGGCTCTGGTCAGTTTCAGACATGGGGCTGTGCCATCAGGGCCTGCGGGTCCCCCCCCCCCCGCCGCCGCCCCCCAGCCTCACCACTTACCTTTCTCTGGCACATCAGCATGCAGAGCTATTTGCTATTCTGCAACCACATTGTGAGGAGCTCCCCTGGTGGCTCAGCGGTAAAGAATCCACTTGCAAAGCAGGAGATGCAGGTTTGATCCCTGGGTTGGGAGGATCCCTTGGAGAAGAGCATGGCAACCCACTCCAGCCTTCTTGCCTGGGAAGCCCCAGAGGAGCCTGGCAGGCTACAGTCCATGGGGTCACAAGGGTCAGACATGATTTAGCAACTAAACCACCACCAAAAATCATGTTATGAGCTATTGCACTTCTATGCTTTGCACATGACATTCCATCACTGGAAAAGCCTTTCTAGCTAACTTATGCTCTTCTGTCAAAATTCAGCTCAAACATCCCTGCTATCAGGAAGCCTCGTTGACCTCCTCCTTCTGGACAAAGGCCAGTGCTGGGACTCCCACACTCCCTATAATGCTTTCTCCTGTAATGTCCTGGTAACACTCTGTAGCTACAGCTGGTCCCCCTAGCTACAGCATTTCCTCACCAGATGGTTAGGTCCCTAGAGGAAGAGAAAGAGAGAACCCCTTTAGGGGGAAGCCTGGTCCTCTTCTCTGCTGTCTGTGCACAGAAACCCTGACCACTCTACAAGGCCTTGCTGAAAGACCTCAACACCCCCCACCCCCCAGCGCTGCCATAAATCTTCCCAGGTAGCCTCAGAGCCCCTTTGGCTCCCTCAGTACCTGGCTCATCTGGCCTTGCCCCTGAGGAGACAGTTGCCAGAGAGCAAGGCCCTGAATCAGGCCTGGCTTTTGACACTGTCTCAATCCACTTGGACTCCAGTAACAAAACCCCATGGACTGGGCAGCTACTGTATCTCTCACAGTTCTGGAAGCTGGAAAGTTCAAGATCAAGGTACTAACAGATTCGGTGTGTGGTGAGGGCCCTGTTCTAGGCTTGCAGACGGCTGCCTTCTTGCTGTACTCTCACATGGTGGGGCGGTGAGGTGTCTCTGGTCTCTTTCTCTTTTTACAAGAGCACTGTTCCCTTCCTGCAGTCTCTCCCATCATGACCTCACCTAAACCTACCTCCTCCCAAAGGCCCCACCTTCAAATACTGTCACACTGGGGATTAGGGCTTCAACATATGAATTTCAGAGGCATATGCAAACATTCAGTACACAGCACCACTGACAAGTTGTGTGACCACAGGCACATCCTTCTCTCACAGTACGATCGCCCCTTTTGCACAAGGAAGGGAATGGAAAGGAAATTTTCAATCAGTAAACTTTAAAGGAGACACAGTTTGGGACTCTATCCTGCCCTGAACCTAAAACTTTCCCTTTCTTCTGGCTGGTTTCCTCTTCTTCCAATCCAGGAGGGCTGGGGTAGAGCACTGGACCCAAGCCAGTCTGACTTGGACATTTCCTGGACACAATGATTGGTTACAGTATGCGGGCATGTGACCTGAGAGCCAATTAGAGTGGATCCCAAACCTCTGCTGGGATTGCTACTGTCGCTGCTTTGTGCGGCTGTAGAATCCACAAGTTGGAGCTGCCTGGGTTGCTAGAGAATGGAATTTACACAGATGGATCAAGAGAGAGGCAAGATTCTGGTGACACCGTGTGAGCCCTGTATCCAAACTCTTCTGGATGATTCGATTCTCTCTCCCCTGCCCTTTTCTCCATTTTCTCCTCCCCTTCTTTATTTTCCTGCCCTCTGCCTCTCTTCTCCCACCTCCCCAGCTCCTGAGCACCTTGCGCTAGTTACTGCCCCCACATACCACACTTGTAGACCTTTGTGTTTCAGGCTCAGGTTGGTCCCAGGTTGTACCCAGCTGCAGCTTTGACTCCAGCAGGGAACTGGGTGCTCAGAGGCACTGTGAGGAACAGGCTGCAGAGGGCACATGGAAGGTGCAGAGAGACTGGACAAGAGGCAGTGTTCTTAGAACCCTCCATAAGAGTTTCTTTGTCCTGGGTTCAAGGTTCAGCCTTATTAGCAGCTGAGGAGCTTGCCCCATGCCAGCTCTGCACACTCTTCACAGCACTTGGGGAGGGAGAAGCCTTCCTCCCTATCTGTCCCCTTTGTTTGTTCTTGAGACAGTTCAAGGTCAGCAGCAGACAGTGCAGGGAGAATGAAAGGGCATGGTCTCCATTATGGTTGTAATATCATTATTGTGATGTTGACTGGCAGGAAGAACAAAGGCCATCTGTGTCATCTCCTCGTCCAAGCCTGGGCTCATTGTCTCTTCCTGGGACCATTGTCCCTCGATGCTTGTGCTGCGTGCAGCTTCTAATCTGGCCTCCAAAGCACCAACAGTGTGCTTTGCCTGAAATGTGCGGTGTTCAGGTCACTTCACAAATTGAAGTCGTGCGTTAGTTGTATACTGCCACATAACCAATTGCAAAAGAAATAGGCTTAAAGTAAAGATTTACTAACTGTGGTCCTCAGACCAAGTCTGGCCCACTGCTTGTTTTGGTAAATCAAGTTTTATTGGAACACAGCCACACTCATTCATTTATGTATGATTTATGTATGACCTGCTGCTACTGCTGCTAAGTTGCTTCAGTCATATCTGACTCTATGCGACCCCATAGATGGCCTTCTACCAGGCTCTCCTGTCTCTGGGATTCTCCAGGCAAGAACACTGGAGTGGGTTGCCATTTCCTTCTACAATGCATGAAAGTGAAAAGTGAAAGTGAAGTCGCTCAGTCGTCTGTATGACCTAGGGGTACTTTTTTCAGACTTGAATAGTTTTAACAGAGATTATATGGTCTGTACAGATTGAAATATTTACTGTGAAAGTGAAAGTGTTAGTCGCTCAGTCGTGTCCAACTCTTTGCAACCCTGTGGATGGCAGCCCGCCAGTTTCTCCTCTGTCCGTGGAGTTCTCCAGGCTAGAATACTGGAATGGGTGGCCATTCCCTTCTCCAGGGGATCTTCCTGACCCAGGGATCAAACCCAGGTCTCCTGCATTAGTGAAAGTGAAAGTTGCTCAGTCATGTCCGACTCTTTGTGACCCCCTATACAGTCCATGGAATTCTCCAGCCCAGAATACTAGAGTGGGTAGCCTTTCCCTTCTCTAGGGGATCTTCCCAACCCAGGGATCAAACCCAGGCCTCCCACATTGCAGGCGGATTCTTTACCAGCTGAGCCACACGGGAAGCATTACCTGGTCCTTTATAGATAAAGTTTGTCAACCCTTGGGTTACACAACAACAGTCACAACAATAATCATCTATGATCTCTCATGGTTTCTATGGGTCAGGAATTTTGGAGCAGGCCGGCCAGCTCTGTCTTACAGTCTTTCATGAGGGTCCAGCTGGGTATTGGCAGGAGCTTCACTCACCTGAAGCTTGACCAGGGCTGAAGGACTCTCTTCCAAGCAGTTTTCCTTCTGTGGCTGTCCAGTGGCTGGAGGCTGAGAGCCTCAGTACCATGGGTCTCAAAGGAGGATGGCTTGAGTGTCCTCATGGCTTGGCTGCTGCCCCCAGAGTGAGTGATTCAAGTGAGCAAGATGGAATCTCAGTGCTTTTGTGAGCTAGCTTCAGAAACCACACACTGTCAGGTCTACCATTTCCTACTGATTGCAGAGGCCAGCCCTGATTCAATGGAGGAAAGATGACACAAGAGAATAAATACCAGAAGCTGGGACCACTGGGGTCATCTTAGAGGTTGGCTATTGTATGGAGGATGCAAACTCATGCTCTTTACATCAATACTTTTAAATTTGAAGGTTTCATAAAATATCTAAAGTATCCCACATTTCCCCATGAAACAATAGGATAGCAGTGACCAACAACTGCCCTCTTTGCATAAAATGTGATTCTTTCGAGTTTGTCACTTTCCCCTCTATTCTTTATTAATCCCTGACAGGGAAATTAAATTTTAATTAATGATTGCCCTTTGACTGTTTCCTTACTGGAAATAAAGTCTTCTCTTCAACCTTATATGTATTAAAAGATGGCAAAGGAAAAGATGTATTAAGAAGGTGTCCTAGTTTAAGAATTAGAGGGACTGACTCTGTGATACCAGGGAAGTCCCTCCTCAAGGTGGCCTTCCCCAACTCCCCACAGCGAAGACACTTCTTCCATTCTTCATTGAGTGAACATTATTTAGTTCTTGGTGCTCTATTCTCAGGCTTCCCAGGTGGCTCAGTGGTAAAGAATCTGCCTGCCAATGCTGGAGACCTAGGTTTGATCCCTAGATCAGGAAGATCCCCTGGAGAAGGGAATGGCAACCCACTCCAGTAATCTTGCCTGAGAAATACTATGGACAAATGAGCCTGGCGGGCTACAGTCCATGGGGTCGTAAAAGAGTCCGATATGGCTAAGCAACTGAGGTCACACACACTCTATTCTCAAAGCCATTCGTTTTATTTATTTACCTGTTTATGGTGTGCCTCCTCCACTGAATAACAAGCTTAGGACCATGGGGCCCAGCTTGGTGTCTGACATGGAGATATTAAAAATGAACGAATGACCAATGAAATTTGCATATCCCATGCTTAGCAATGGTGCCTGGTGCAGAGCATGAGCCTGCATGAATGAATGAGTAAACAGCCCTTGGACAACTCATCCATCTCTGACCGTATTCACAAATATCCTCTCCCAAGCCACAGCACAACTCAAGAGGAGGCAGAAGGCCCAATGCAAGGAGCTTTTGCTGCTGCTTTTTTGTTTTTCCTCCCTGATGCAAAATCTCCTGTGACCATTTAAAGCCAGGAAGCAAAATCAAAGGGCCCTGAATTCAAAGGACACTAATTACCTTTCAAAGAGTTCCCCTTGGCTTTAGCCACACAATTCCCGTCAGAGGCTGTGGGAGTTTGTGGTTCCTGTGCTGGGCTTTGATACTTAGAGGGATTAATGGGGCTTGATTAAACCACAAATGTCAGGAAGTGTGGAGGGCAGCTCAGGATGCTGGCCACCTCCATCCTGGGAGGGGGATAGTCACTGACCTCCCCTCCTCCCACTGGACTTGAGCTGCTGATGAAGGTGCTGAGGGGGTAGGCACCTTCTTCCCCCTATACTCAAAGGTACCACTGTCATGCTTAGGATGATGGTCATTTACACAGAAAGGACTGATATGCTAATAAGAATTTCGTTCTGCATTTCATTAAAGCATTCCTCAAAGGAGGTGCAATAAGAATCCTGTCCACTGATTTTCTGTGGCCCGATGTTTAAAAAGCAATGTCTTCAACTCCACAACAGCAGGATTGATAATAATTGATAATTGATAATAGTGACAATAGAAACCAGTTCACTGAGCACCTACCTTAGTACGAGTGGAGCTTGTTGTTTTATTAGAGACTTCCCTGGTGGCTCAGACGGTAAAGCGTCTGTCTACAATGCGAGAGACCTGGGTTCGATCCCTGGGTTGGGAAGATTGCCTGAAGAAGGAAATGGCAACCCACTCCAGTACTCTTGCCTCAAAAATCCCATGGACGGAGGAGCTTGGTGCAGGCTACTATCCATGGGGTCCCAAAGAGTCGGGCAGAATGGAGCTTGTTGTTTTATTAATATGCTGTTGATCTCATTTAATCCTCATACCTCACTGAGGGGAGGCAGGGGCTCTCATTAGCTCCATTTTACAGATGAAGAAACTGACGCTCAGAGAGGTGGAGCCACCTGCCTAAGGTCACACAGCATAGAAATGACAGGCCAGAAATTAGCCCTAGGTCTTTCCCACCTTGTGGCTCAGCTAGTAAAGAATCTTCCTGTAATGTGGGAGACCTGGCTTCGATCCCTGGGTTGGGAAGATCCCCTGGAGAAGGGAAAGGCTACCCACTCCAGTATTCTGGCCTGGAGAATTCCATGGACTGTATAGTCCATGGGACTGCAAAGAATTAGACATGACTGAAATATCAATAACCTCAGATATGCAGATGACACCACCCTTATGGCAGAAAGTGAAGAGGAACTAAAAAGCCTTTTGATGAAAGTGAAAGAGGAGAGTGAAAAAGTTGGCTTAAAGCTCAACATTCAGAAAACGAAGATCATGGCATCCGGCCTCATCACTTCATGAGAAATAGATGGGGAAACAGTGGAAACAGCATCAGACTTTATTTTTGGGGGCTCTAAGATCACTGCAGATGGTGACTGCAGCCATGAAATTAAAAGATGCTTGCTCCTTGGAAGAAAAGCTATGACCAATCTAGATAGCATATGCAAAAGCAGAGACATTACTTTGCTGACTAAGGTCCATCTAGTCAAGGCTATGGTTTTTCCAGTAGTCATGTATGCATGTGAGAGTTGGACTGTGAAGAAGGCTGAGTGCCAAAGAATTGATGCTTTTGAACTGTGATGTTGGAGAAGACTCTTGACTGTCCCTTGGACTGCAAGGAGATCCAACCAGTCCATTCTGAAGATCAGCCCTGGGATTTCTTTGGAAGGACTGATGCTAAAGCTAAAACTCCAATACTTTGGCTGCCTCATGCGAAGAGTTGACTCATTGGAAAAGACTCTGATGCTGGGAGGTATTGGGGGCAGGAGGAGAAGGGGACGACAGAGGATGAGATGGCTGGATGGCATCACCGACTCGATGGATGTGAATCTGAGTGAACTCTGGGAGTTGGTGATGGACACGGAGGCCTGGCATGCTGCGATTCATGGGGTCACAAAGAGTTAGACACGACTGAGCGACTGAACTGAACTGAGTGACTGAACTGAACTGAGTGACTTTCACTTTCCCACCTCGGAACCCAAATTCCTCTACCCTGTCTGCATCTTTTGGTAAATTCCGAGGGTGCATTCCTCTGATATTCTAGGAGGAATGATTTTGTGGAAAACAAAGGCAGTAAGACAGAAGAAATATTGGAGAAATCTGTGGTAGAGCCTCATTAGTTTGTGCACTGACCCTGGGCCTGACTTCCACACCATTTTAATAGGATGACCATTTTATTAAGGTTGATGAAATTTCCCAGAAGCCTCCTCCCTAACAGAGTCATCTCGCATCTCCAGAATTTTGTCTGATCCCTTGCCTTAACTGGTACTACTTTCTGTCAGAAAGTTTTTCAGCTGGGAGTAGCTAGATCTCACTTCAGCAAGGAAGACACTGTGGGTTTGCTCACCCCACATCATCCCCAACCCTTCTTTTCCTTCCTTCACTAAAGAGGTTCAGTTCAGTTCAGTTCAGTCGCTCAGTTGTATCTGATTTTTTGCGACCCCATGAACCACAGCACGCCAGGCCTCCCTGTCCATCACCAACTGTTGGTGTCTACCCAAACCCATGTCCACTGAGTTGGTGATGCCATCCAACCAGCTCATCATCTGTCGTCCCCTTCTCCTCCTGCCCTCAATCTTTCCTAACATCAGGTCTTTTCAAATAAGTCAGCTTTTTGCATCAGGTGGCCAAAGTATTGGAGTTTCAGCTCAACATCAGTCCTGCCAATGAACACCCAGGACTGATCTCCTTTAGAATAGACTGGTTGGATCTCCTTGCAGTCCAAGGGACTCTCAAGAGTGTTTTCCAACACCACAGTTCAAAAGCATCAGTTCTTCGGTGCTCAGCTTTCTTTATAGTCCAACTCTCACATCCATACATGACCACTAGATAAACCATAGCCTTGACTAGATGGACCTTTGTTGACAAAAATGTCTCTGCTTTTTAACATGCTGTCTAGGTTGGTCATAACTTTCCTTCCAAGGAGTAAGCGTCTTTTAATTTCATGGCTGCAATCACCATCTGCAGTGATTGTGGAGCCAGAAAAATAAAGTCAGCCACTGTTTCCGCATCTATTTGCTTGAAGGGACGGGACCAGATGCCATGATCTTTGTTTTCTGAATGTTGAGCTTTAAGCCAACTTTTTCACTCTCCTCTTTCTCTTTTATCAAGAGGCCCTTTAGTTGGAAAACCCAAATAACCGCTTAGCTAATCTCCCTTCCTGCCAGAGGTGCCCCCATGACCTATTCTGGCCAGTGAGACATATGCGGAAACCTCCTGGGGGCTTCTGGGAAATCTCTACTTTCCCCTAGAGGAGGGGCAGACATGGCTTGTAGCAGCCTTCCCCACTTCTTCCTCCTGCCTGGAATATGATGTGACACCTAATCTGTGGCAGCCATTCTGTGTTCAGAGGCAAAGGCCAAGAGAATCACAGACATTGCTAAGCCATCAAACCAACGCTAGGCACTGCTTAGCTCTAGACTTTTTGAAAGTGAGAATAATAAAACTCCTGTTTACTTAAGCTCCTGTTAACTAGATTTTCTGTGGCTTGAAACCAAAAACATCTTAATGAGTAGAGTCTTTCATCCTATTAAGGATGATGAAATTTCCCAGAAGCCCCCTCCCTAACAGATTCATCTCACATCTCCAGAATTTCATCCAGTGTCTCCTCCTATACTAAATGCTGGTCAGGAGAAAGGAACCAAAGCTGTCAACTTAGATTAGTGGTTCTTACACTTGAAAATACATCTGTATCTTACTAGGAAGACTTGCTGACACTGAGACAGGTGGACCCTGTCCCTGGAGTCTTTGATTCTGTATGTCTAAGGGTGTGTGAGACTTTACATCTTAGGAAAATATTCTACTCCACTAACTATTCATATAAAGTCAGAGAGAGTTCACTATGAAGAAAAGTAGTCAAAGGAAGGCTTTCTGGAGGACAGACCATGAGCTAAGCCTCAAAGAAGGCTTAAAGATGGAGAGGAGATGGAAGGCTATGAGGAGCATGAAGGGGCATGGTCAGGAGTAAGGTGGAGAGGACAGGATTCAGTGGATACTGAAGCATCACCAAATAGCTCCAGAGCTGGGAGATAAGTTTGGAGCCAGGAAGAAGTTAGTTGGTTAAAAGCTCAGTCTTTGTTTCCAGACCTAGATACAAGCCTTGCTTCCACCATTTTTTCTTTTTTTTCCACCGTGGTTTCTCCGAGCAAGTCAGTTTGTCTCTCTAAGCCTTTGCTTTCTCAGCTATAGAATGGGAATAATGTTGCCTCTCTCAAAGAGGCTGTTATAGCATTTAAATGATATCATACATGTAAAGCACCTCATGCTTACTACCTAATAGCAAACAGAAAAAAATCAATTTGAGAATAACCTGTGTCGCAGACTCTCATGATACATTAAATGGCAGGTTCTATCATGAAGTGATTTTGGGAAACACTGAGTTAATGAAGTTTTCCTTATTGCTGGACTTTACAGTCTTTAGTATCCTAAAACAAGGGATGGGCCATTGTGGAAGACGATGACATTTCTTCAAACTTGTTTAAAAATAAAAGATTGGTTCGAGATGGTGCAGTAGAAGGACGTGCGCTCATCTCCTGTGAGAGCTCTGCAATCGCAGCTAGTGAACAGCCATCAACAGCAGGAGGACGCCGGAACCCACCGAAAAAGATTGCGCATGTCCAAAGACAAAGGAGAAGCCACAATAAGACGGCAGAAGGGGCGCAATCATGATAAAATCGAATCCCAAACCCGCCGGGTGGGTGATCCAAAAACTGGACAAAAGTAACACCAAAGAGGTTCTCCCACTGCTGTGAAAGTTCTGAGGCCCACATCAGGCTTTCCAGCCTGGGGATCTGGCAAAGTGACAGAAATCTCCAGGGAATCTGACTTGGAAGGGCAGCGAGATTTGATAGCAGGACTTCCACAGGACTGGGAGATATAGAGACCCCACTCTTGGAGGGCACAGACAAAATCTTTTGTGCACTAGGACCCAGGGGAAAGGAGCAGTGGCCTGTCAGGAGACCGAACCAGACTTACATGCATGTGATAGAAGGACGCCTGCGGAGGCCTGGAGCCACAGTGGCTAACTGCAGAGACAAGGGCACTGGCAGCAGCAGTCCTGCGCTTGGTGAGAGCCCTTTTGGAGGTCATCATTAGCCCTACCATCAGTCAGTCAGTTGCTCAGTCGTGTCCGACTCTTTGCGACCCTATGGACTGTAGCATGCCAGGCCTCCCTGTCCATCACCAACTCCCAGGGCTTGCTGTAACTCATGTCCATCGAGTTGGTGATGCAATCCAACTATCTCATCCTCTGTTGTTCCCTTCTCCTCTCACCTTCAATCCTTCCCAGCATCAGGGTCTTTTCCAATGAGTCAGTTCTTCGCATCAGGTGACCAAAGTATTGGAGTTTCAGCTTCAGCATCAGTCCTTCCAATGAATATTCAGGACTGATTTCCTTTAGGATGGACTGGTTGGATCTCCTTGCAGTCCAAGGGACTCTCAAGAGTCTTCTCCAACACCACAGTTCAAAAGCATCAATTCTTCAATGCTCAGCCTTCTCTGTGGTCCAACTCTCACATCCATACATGACTACTGGAAAAACAATAGCCCTGACTAGATGGACCTTTGTTGGCAACATGTCTCTGCTTCCTAATATGCTGTCTATGTTGGTCATAGCTTTTCTTCCAAGGAGCAAGCATCTTTTAATTTCATGGCTGTAGTCACCATCTGTAGTGATTTTGGAGCCCCTCAAAATAAAGTCTCTCACTGTTTCCACTGTTTCCCCATTTATTTGTCATGAAGTGATTGGATGTCACGATCTTAGTTTTCCGAATGTTGAGCTTTAAGCCAACTTTTTCACTCTCCTCTTTCACTTTCATCAAGAGACTCCTTAGTTCTTCTTTACTTTCTGCCATAAGGTGGTGTCATTTGCATATCTGAGGTTATTGATATTTCTCCCAGCAATGTTGATTCCAGCTTGTGCTACATCCAGCCCAGAATTTCACATGATGTATTCTGCATATAAGTTAAATTAGCAGGGTGATAGTACACAGTCTTGACGTATTCCTTTCCCTATTTGGAACTAGTCTGTTGTTCCATGTCCAGTTCTAACTGTTGCTTCTTGACCTGCATACAGATTTCTCAGGAGGTGGGTCGGTGGTCTGATATTACCATCTCTTTCAGAATTTTCCACAATTTCTTGTGATCCACACAGTCAAAGGCTTTGGCCTAGTCAATAAAGCAGAAGTAGATATTTTTCTGGAATTATCTTGCCTTTTTGATGATCCAGTGGATGTTGGCAATTTGATATCTGGTTCCTCTGCCTTTTCTAAATCCAGCTTAAACATCAGGGAGTTCATGGTTCATATTGCTGAAGCCTGGGTTGGAGAATTTTGAGCATTACTTTACTAGCATGTGAGATGAGTGCAATTGTGTGGTAGGTTGAACATTCTTTAGCATTGCCTTTCTTTGGGATTGGAATGAAAACTGACTTTTCCAGTCCTGTGGCCACTGCTGAGTTTTCCAAATTTGCTGGCATATTGAGTGCAGCACTTTCACAGCATCATCTTTCAGGATTTGAAATAGCTCCACTGGAATTCCAGCACCTCCACTAGGATGTTCTTAGGATGCTTCCTAAGGCCCACTTGACTTCACATTCCAGGATGTTTGGCTCCAGGTGAGTGATCACACCACTGTGGTTATCTGCGTCATGAAAATCTCTTTTGTATAGTTTTTCTGTGTATTCTTGCCACCTCTTCTTAATATCTTCTACTTCTGTTAGATCCATGCCATTTCTGTCCTTTAGTGTGCCCATCTTTGCATGAAATGTTCCCTTGGTATCTCTAATTTTCTTGAAGAGATCTCTAGTCTTTCCCATTCTCTTGTTTTCCTCTATTTCTTTGCACTGATCACTGAGGAAGGCTTTCTCCTTGCTATTCTTTGGAACTCTGCATTCAGAAGGGTATATCTTTTCTTTTCTCCTTTGTCTTTAGCTTCTCTTCTTTTCTCAGCTATTTGAAAGGCCTCTCAGACAACCATTTTGCCTTTCTGCGTTTCTTTTCTCTGGGGATGGTCTTGATCCCTGCCTCCTGTACAATGTCACAAACCTCTGTCCATGGTTCTTCACGTACTCTATCAGATCTAATCCTTTGAATCTCTTTGTCACTTCCACTGTATAATCATACGGGATTTGATTTAGGTCATACTTGAATGGTCTAGTGGTTTTCCCTACTTTCTTCAATTTAAGTCTGAATTTGGCAATAGGGAGTTCATGATCTGAGTCACAGTCAGCTCCCGATCTTGTTTTTGCTGACTGTATAGAGCTTCTCCATCTTTGGCTGCAAAGAATATAATCAATCTGATTTTGGTATTGACTATCTGGTGATATCCATGTGTAGAGTTGTCTCTTGTGTTGTTGGAAGAGGGTGTTTGCTATGACCAGTGTGTTCTGTTGGCAAAACTGTTAGCCTTTGCCCTGCTTCATTTTGTACTCCAATGCCCAATTTGCCTGTTATTCAGGTATCTCTTGACTTCCTACTTTTGCATTCCAGTCCCCTATAATGAAAAGGACATCTTTAGTGGGTGTTAGTTCCAGAAGGTCTTGTGCGTTTTCATAGAACTGTTCAACTTTAGCTTTTTCAGCATTACTGGTTGGGGCATAGAGTTGGATTACTGTGACATTGAATGGTTTGCCTTGGAAACAAACAGATCATTCCGTCGTTTTTGAGATTGCATCCAAGTATCGTATTTCAGACTCTTTTGTTGACTATGAAGGCTACTCCATTTCTTCTAAGGGATTCAGTTCACTGATTCCTAAAATGTCAATGTTCACTCTTGCCATCTCCTGTTTGACCACTTCCAATTTACCTTGATTCATGAACTTAACACTCCAGGTTCCTATGCAATGTTGTTCTTTACAGCATCGGACTTTACTTCCATCACCAGTCACATCCACAACTGGGTGTTGTTTTTGCTCTGGCTCCATCTCTTCATTCTCTCTGGAGCTATTTCTCCGCTGTTCTTCAGTAGCATATTGGGCACCTACCAACCCGGGGAATTATCTTTCAGTTTCCTATCTTTTTGCCTTTTTTTATACTGTTCTCAAGACAAAAATACTGAAGTGGTTTGTCATTCCCTTCTCCAGTGGACCACGTTTTGTCAGAACTCTCCACCATGACTGGTCTGTCTTGGGTGGCCCTACACAGCATGGCTCATAGTTTCATTGAGTTAGACAAGGCTGTGGTCCTTGTGATCAGATTGGTTAGTTTTCTGTGATTGTGGTTTTCATTTCTGTCTGCCCTGTGATGGAGAAGGATAAGAGGCTTATGGAAGCTTCCTGATGGGAGAGACTGAGGGGGGAACTGGGTCTTGTTCTGATGGTGCCCGCTCAGTAAATCTTTAATCCAGTTTTCTGTTGATGGGCGGAGCTGTGTTCCCTCCCTATTGTTTGACCTGAGGCCAAACTATGGTGGAGGTAATGAAGATAATGGTGACCTTCAAAAGGTCCTGTGCCCTGCCCCACTCCGTGCTCCTGACCCTGCAACAGGCTGCTGCTGACCTACGCCTCTGCTGGAGACTCCTGGACACTCATGGGCAGGTTGAGTCAGTCTCTTGTGCCGCCACTGCTCGTTTCTCCTGGGTCCTGGTGCGCACAAGGTTTTATTTGCACTTCCAAGTGTCTGTTTCCCCAGTCTTGTGTAAGTTCTGGTGGTTCTATGGTGGGATTAATGGCGACCTCCACCAAGAGGGCTTATGCCATAATCAGGTCTGCCGTACCCAGAGCCTGTGCCCTGCGGCAGGCCACTGCCGACCCATACCTCTGCAAGAGACACTCAAACACTCAAAGGCAGGTCTGGCTTAGTCTCTGTGGGTTCTCCTGGTGTGCACAAGGTTTTAACTGAGCCCTCCAAGTGTCTCTGGCAGGTATAGGGTTTGATTCTAAATGGGATTTCGCCCTTCCTACCATCTTGTTGGGGCTTCTCCTTTCCCCTTGGACGTGGGGGTATCTTTTTTAGGTGAGATCCAACATTCTCCTGTCAATGGTTGTTCAGCAGTGAGTTGTAATTTTGGAGTTTTTGAAGAAGATGAGCGCACATCCTTCTATTCCACCATCCTCAGTGTTGGGCTATTAGCCTACCGTAACAATGGCACCCCACTCCAGTACTCTTGCCTGGAAAATCCCATGGATGGAGAAGCCTGGTGGGCTGCAGTCCATGGGGTCGCTAAGAGTCAGACACGACTGAGCGACTTCACTTTCACTTTCCACTTCCATGCATTGGAGAAGGAAATGGCAACCCACTCCAGTATTCTTGCCTGGAGAATCCCAGGGACGGGGGAGCCTGGTGGGCTGCTGTCTATGGGGTCACACAGAGTTGGACACGACTGAAGCGACTTAGCAGCAGCAGCCCTGCTCTCCAGAGCAAGACCCAGTTTTTCCTACAGCCAATCTCTCCCATCAGGAAGCTTACACTAGCCTCTTAGCCTCATCCACCAGAGGGCAGACTGAAGAAGCAAGAAGAACTGCAATCCCACAGCCTCCAGAAAGAAAACCACAATCACCAAAACTTAATCAAAATGAACAGGCAGAGAGGGTTATCTGCCAGGTGAAGGAAAAAGATAAAACTCCAGAAAAACAACTAAAGGAAGTGAAGATAGGCAACCTTCCAGAAAAAGAATTCAAAATAATGATGGTGAAGATAGGACTAGTGGTAAAGAACCTGCAGGAGATATAAGGGGTGCAGGTTCAACCCCTGGGTTGGGAAGATCCCCTGGAGGAAGAAATAGCAACCCACCGCAGTATTCTTGCCTGCAGAATCCTGTGGACAGGGGAGCCTGCTGGGCAATGGTCCGTAGGGTCACAAAGAGTCAGACACGATTGAAGTGACTTAACACACAAGCACACACAAAGATGATCCAGGATCTCAGAAAAAGAATGGGGAAGATGCAAGAAATATTTGCCAGACTTGTTTAAAAATATAAACCTTGTAAATATTTGGGGGGGGGGGTGGGAAATGCTTCTGTTTATTAGAATAATGAGAAACTAATGTAAAGCATCAATGTACTACTTATAAAAGATAAGTATACTACTTATAAAATTTATACTACTTATAAAATTTATACTCCTACAAAGAATGAAAAATTTTTTATTAATTCATTGGTCATATTTCTGTATCAGTCAGCTTCTCTAAGTTGTGCTGCAGTAACAAATGTCACATCTCACAGGTTTACAACAACCCATGTTTATTTCTTGTGCATCCTACACCCAGGATTGGCTGCAGCTCTCTCCACATCATCTTCCTTCTAGGACCCAGCTGGGTCCTTTCTGGGACCCAGTGACCCTATTGGGATACCTGGTGGAAGGGGGGAAAACCTATGGTGGAAACATGGGTGGTTCTTAAAGCGCCTGCTCGGAAGTGCCATGACATCACTCAAGGTCACAGATCTTTGGCCAGAGTAAGTCATGCGGCCAGGCCTGATGTCAATGGCACAGAAAGTATAATCCTCTTACCGGAGAGAGAACTTTGTGAGGCTAAAGCATACCATGCCAGGCAGCTGCCACCTGGCTCTCATGAAGTGCCCACTCTCTGGATACTCTGGGAACCTGAGCACATGCTGTGAGAAGCCTGGGCCACATGGAGAAGCCACGTGGAGGCACTTGCTCCAGTGGACAGTCCCAGCCTTTGAGTCACCCCTGCCCAGGCAGCAGCAGAGAAGCCTCCAGATGATTGTAGCCCTGGCTGTTTGAATCTTCCCAGCTGAAGCCCCAGACACTGTGGAGCAGAGTCAAGCTGTCCCTGCAGTGCCCTGTCTAGACTTTCGACACAAAGAATCCATGAAAGTAATAAAATGGTGGCTTTACGTCACTCAATTTGGAATTACTTGTTACGTGGAAATATTAACTAGAAAATGGTGCTTTAAAATTTTTTTTGATTCCGTTACCAACATTTAAAATGGGAAGATTACACGTACAAACTTGGGATTTGGCTTTTAAAGGGAACTCAGAAAATCTGGCCACATTGACATGCCTGATGGGGAAAAAATTGGTCAGAGTTGCCCTCTTGAGAAGGGGTATAGGTATCCTGTCTACCTTGGCCTCTGCCTGGCTGTATTTGCTTGTTTAGGTCCCTTGCCTGGTCCCAGCAAGCCTGTGGGTGTGCTGGCCCTGGGACTGAATTATCTTATCGCCTTGGTTGGGGGAGGGGGAGCACTGCCATCATTTCAGGACCTTTACCTTTCCTTGATGGCTGGGACATCCCTGACCTCTGTGGGCATTCCCTTTTTGTCTCATAAATCCACCAAACCAGGCAGGGTTCTGCCCTTTTGTCTGCTCAGAAAACCATTTATGTGAAATAAAAACCAGGCAGGGGCTGGGGGTGGTGATGGCTGTGTCTGGAGTTCGCCTGTCCTGTAAACAATTTCCTGGTGATAATCTTTCCAATTATCCCTCCAAGCTGGAACCGCTATGTGAAATCAAGCTGGGTGCCCTTGGTTTATCCTGTACATCTTGGAATCATTAAGATCCAGCTTTATATTTCAGGGTGAGCTGTCCAGAGCCACCAAGGCCAGAATTTCCAAGATCCTTGATACAGACACAGAGAATCACAGCCTCTATAATAGAGACTTAGAAACAAATGGAGGGCAGATTATAGAATCTTATACCCATCAAGACTCTAAAAAGTCTATCTTAACACCAATGATAGAAAAGTCAGGTACAAATTCCAGGAACTATAACTTTATTTTTCCTTGCACAAACTTAATTTATTATTAATAGCTTCCATTCATACATGTGGGAGAGAATTAATTATTATTTATTCAACAAATGTTTATCAAGGGCCTCTATGTACTAGGTATTTTCTTTTTTTTAACAGGGTGAGAATATAGCCATGACACATCAGATTAAAACTCCTTATACCATGAAGTTTCATCTGCATCCCAGTGGGCGAGAGAGATGAAAAATGAAACAAAAAAACCAAATATATGATAGAATGTCATAAGTGTTGTTAAGTGCTCTAATGAAAAATTCAGCAGAGGGAAGGCAAAAGTAGTGATGGAGAAGGAGTGTTATTTTATCGAGGGTGGCCAGAGAAAGTGTCCTGATGAGGTGACCTTCATTCAGAGACCTGGAAGACGTGAGGGAGTGAGGTTTATGAAGACTCAGAGAAGAAGGGTCCATCTGGGTGAGGAAATGGAGAGTGCAAAGGCCCTGAGGCTGGACTGGAGTATGCTTGGCCTGTCCTGGGAGAAACAGTGGGGCAAAAGGGATGTCTGGGCAGAGGTAGGAGAAAGGAGGAAGAGCAGAGACAGAGGTTGAAATCTCCATTTAATAGTCTTCTTCCCTGCTGGGTTATGTCTAGATCTACAGGGCATCACACACTCCCTGGATGGAGGGGGCATCTTGTATATCTCGGCCTGCAATCAGGACTAGCTGCCTGCTCCTGCTATGCCTTCCTCATTTGATTTTTAGCTGAGCCTATTGGCTTCTGTTGCCTCACAGCTGCCACCGTCAGGTGTCTGGCTCACCTGGATTCTCTGACCTGCAGAAATCTGCAGGAGGTTACTCAGCGGTGTCTACCTAGGCGCCTCATGCAGAATTTTTCAGCTCCTGAACAGGCCCAAGAAGGAGGAATCTAGCTGGGGACTCAGCCACTGTCTGTCTTTTTTTTTCTCACCTTGACATCTCCTTGAAGGGATCGAAGGCACATGCAGAGGGCGGAAGCAGGACAGGATCTAGTTTTTGTGAAGTCTAAAGTTTATGTCATTTTGGATGATCCTCTTTAAGAAAAAGAAAAGAAAATTATGAATATACATTTAGGTATAAATGTGAATGTTTATTTGGAATGAGAGATGAAAATGAAAATAAACCACAAAATTTGAAAAGCTGACAAATACCACAAGCAATACAAGATCAAGAAAAATAACACACTATGGGCTTCCCTGGTAGCTTAGATGGTAAAGAATCCACTTGCAATGCAGAAGATCTGAGTTCGATCCCTGGGTTGGGAAGGTGACCCTGGAGAAGGGAACAGCTACCCACTCTAGTATTCTGGCCTGGAGAATTCCATGGACTGTATAATCCATGGGGTCGCAAAGAGTCGGACACAACTGAGCGCCTTTCGCTCACTCACTCATCTTTATTAACTGTCTGATGTCCCCTATAATACTTTTCTAATTCATTTTTGGAGAAGATTTTTATAGCAGAAGCCAAGAGAATAAGAAGGAAGTGGGTAACATATTTAAAATGCTGAAAGAAAAGAACTGTCAACTCAGAATTCTGTATATAGCAAAAATGCCCTTCAGGAATGAAGGTGAAATTAAAAGGTCAGCGTCAGGTGAAAGAAAACTAAGAGAACTCATAGCCAGCAAGCCACCTACTCTAAGAGAAGTGCTAAAGGACCTTCTCCTGATAGAAGATACAGAAGGGAACTTGGAAGATCAGACAGGAAGAAGGAGCAACACAGCTGCTAATAATGGGTCATAGAATGGCAAACGTGAGTAAAATACAAGGGACTATTCTTTTTCTCTTGCATTCTTTAAAATATATTTGAAAGCTACAAGTGAAAATTTGCCTGAACACTATCTGGTGGAAATTTCAATATATGTAGATGTAATACATAAGACAATTACAACATAAAGAGAGGAGAGTGAACAGACATATCTGAAGGTGAACTGTCTACATTTCCCTTGAAGTCATAAAATATGAACTCCACATGATTGTGACAAGTATCAACGTCAGCTGCAATCAGTGGAGCAGCCTCTAAACGTAATTATACAATGGGAGATAGTAAATACACAATAGGTAAATTAAAGTGGAATACTAAAACATGTTCAAATAACCCCTCAAAAATAGGAAAGGAAGAACAGTAGAATGAAATGGAATGGAAAATAGAGGGAACAACCAGAAAACAATAAAAACTTTAAAAACCCAAATATATCAATAACAAGTACATTAAATATAAATGGTCTAAATTTACTATTAATAATCAAAAGTAAAAAAAGGTCAAAATAGATTTTTTAAAATGACCCAACTATGTGTTGTCTAAAAGAAATTTACTTTAAATATGATTACATAGGCAGGTTAAAATTGAAAGGATGAAAATTGTATACATACTAGCACTAGTTACAGAGTGACTCCATTAACATCAAAGTGAATTTCTGAGCCAAGAAAATCACTAGGGGTAAAAAGAAACATTAAATAATGATAAATAGATCTATCCACTAAGAAGGACAAACAATTTTAAAGTGTGCATGTATGCATCCAGAAAAATAGCTTTAAAATATAGAAAGCATACAGACAGAAGAACTGAAAGATGAAATAGACAAATCCATTATTGTTGTTGAAGGCTTCAATATAGCTTCCTCAGTAATCTGTAGAATTTGTAAACATAAAATCAACAAGGGTATAGAATGAACACCATTAAACAACTATAATTAACTGGCTTTTATAGACTACTTTAACCAATAGCAGTAACAAATGCATATTCTTTTCAAGTGCATATGGAACTTTCCCTAAAACAGACTTTGTCCTGCATGAGCAAACAGGACAAATATAAAATGCATGGGAAAGCCATCAGTTATTGTTTTAAGATGTGCTGGCACATAAAGCCTTTGAATCTTAGAAACACAAACACAGACTCTTTGAAAATAAAGTTTCATTGACTAGCATTTGAACCCTAAAAGTATGTAACAAAAAAATCTAGATTCTTAACAATTTTAAAAGCATACAATCAGAATAATTGCTTAATAAATTTGTAGAATCTTGGAAAAACTGGAATGTTAGATACTAAAGGAAATCTAATCTAGTGATTTCAAAATTGAGGTCCCAGAAGATAGTACTATTTCAAAAAGCTGAAAAGATATTTCACCTTATTAAATTCAGTTTAATTAAGAAATAAAAATCTTTCAGGATTTGGACCTGTAGAGAAAAAAATAAAAAGAGTCCCTCAGGGTGAAAAGGCTGAAGAGTTGATAACTGTAGTCTGACAACATCATTATCTTACAAGCGGCAAAAGGGACAAAAATGATGCAAGCAATTTCATTACTGTGGAAGGTGGCATTACTGGTCCCAGTCCCTAACCTCTCCCTGTATTTATGCCATTTGCCTTTCCTCCTACAAAAGAGGAGGTTAGCTACACTAAGCTATGTAACAAACACATGAGCTACAGTAATCAGTCATTCAAGCAACTGAGGTTTGGGGTGGTTGTTATATACCAACTACTGTGAGTGCCGAAGAACTGATGCTTTTGAACTGTGGTGTTGGAGAAGACTCTTGAGAGTCCCTTGGACTGCAAGGAGACCCAACCAGTCCATTCTGAAAGAGATCAGCCCTGGGCTTTCTTTGGAAGGACTAATGCTAAAGCTGAAACTCCAATACTTTGGCCACCTCATGCAAAGAGTTGACTCATTGGAAAAGACTCTGATGCTGGGAGGGATTGGGGGCAGGAGGAGAAGGGGACGACAGAGGATGAGATGGCTGGATGGCATCACCCGCTTGATGGACACGAGTTTGGGTGAACTCTGGGAGTTGCTGATGGACAGGGAGTCCTGGCGTGCTGCAATTCATGCGGTTGCAAAGAGTCGGACATGACTGAGCAACTGAACTGAACTGAACTGACTGAAACAGGGAAAGGAGTTAATGGCACCAGTGAATTCCTTCTCTAGTTCTTTCCCCACTGTGTCAATTCCCATTCAAGTGTGGATGCAACACCATGGGTGTACCCAAGGGGATCTAGGCAGGATTCAGGCAGAACTCTGAAGCATTGAATCACACAGGGGGAGTGTTATTCCATTTCTAAGTCTTCATTAGTCCTTCCGATACCTTTAAAAGAGAAAGTCTCAGGAGGCAGTATGTCTCCAGCACCTCTCTAACACTTGCTGATCATTTTCTAAACAAAGAGAGAACATGCCTTAGGTTCACATTTTTCAAGTAGGCAAGAATATCTAGCAAGAATTTAATATGTTATTCAGTTACACTGTTTACTTTTATAGATACTTTCTAGTCATAACAAGGGATGAAATTGAAAATGTTAGTCGCTCAGTCATGTACGACTCTTTGTGACCACGTGGGCTGTAGTCTACCAGGTTCCTCTGTCCATGGAATTCTCCAGGCAAGAATAATGGAACAGGTAGCCACTTCCTTCTCCAGGGGATCTTCCCAACCCAGGGATGAAACCTGGGTCTCCTGCATTGCAGATGGATTCTTTACCATCTGAGCCACCAGGGAAATGTAACAAGGGATAGATGCTTGCTTTTCTATTTATAGTTGTGATGTGATTAGAACTGCCTTATGACCCAGCAATCCCACTGCTGGGCATACACACCAAGGAAACCAGAATTGAAAGAGACACGTGTACCCCAGTGTTCACTGCAGCACTGTCTATAATAGCCAGGACATGGAAGCAACCTAGATGTCCATCAGCAGATGAATGGATAAGAAAGCTGTGGTACATATACACAATGGGAGTATTACTCAGCCATTAAAATGAATACATTTGAATCAGTTCTAATGAGGTGGATGAAACTGGAGCCAATTATACAGAGTGAAGTAAGCCAGAAAGAAAAACACCAATACAGTATCCTAATGCATATGGAATTTAGAAAGATGGTAATGATAACCCTGTATGTGAGACAGCAAAAGAGACACAGATGTATAGAACAGTTTTTTGGACTCTGTGGGAGAGGGAAAGGGTGGGATGATTTCAGAGTGGCATTGAAACATGTATAATTTCAAATATGAAATGAATCACCAGTCCAGGTTCGATGCATGATACAGGATGCTTGGGGCTGGTGCACTGGGATGACCCAGAGGGATGGTACGGGGACGGGGGTGGGAGAGGGGTTCAGGATGGGGAACACATGTACACCCACGGCAGATTCATGTTGATGTATGGCAAAACCAATACAATATTGTAAAGTAATTAGCATCCAGTTAAAATAAATTCATATATTTTTAAAAGTAAATAAATAAATAAATTTAAAGTATATCTTCAGTATATCTTCTTACGTGCATTTTAAGATATTTATTTACACAAAGAAAAGTGGAATCTAAAGAAAAATATTGAGTCAATGGAAGTGCAGATGTTGTGGATCTGGCCAAAATCATACCATGGTGATAGAAAACCTCAGAATTGTGTCCCACTGTGGCAGAAGGCACATCTGGGCAGTTCAGTGGGATGATGAACTTGGCGAAGTAGGAATTGTTTGAAACAAACATCATAAGGTCATGGGTCTGTCTAGGATGGCCCTGCCAAAGCTCTCTTCTAGAATTCATATTTTGATGCTGATTCATTTTATGTGATGACTCTGATCTGTGACTTGGATGCAGGGGCGGGGAGCGGAGGGCAGCTCTCCTCAACTCTCGGTGTGACCTTGGCTGGATCCCTTGCCCTTTCTGGGTTTGATTCAGTGGGCCAATACCTGCATCTAAGAAAAGTAAGTGACATGAAATTAATTTGCAGTGTGGGCTCAAACTTCACTGGGAAAAAAACTTACTCATGTCAACTTGCTCTCCCTCTCTTCCCAGTTTCATTTGGAGATTTCTCCCCATCTGGTTTTGAAACAGGCTGATAAGGGGCTCTCAAAACAGTCGTGAAAGTCAAAGAAACTTTCTTGAAGTAAAAAAATATTTTTTGAAATTATATAATGAAAGAGAACATAAATACTTGACAATATTGACCTCAACTGACCAAGACATGTTCCAGGAAAATTCCTAGACTTTAAAGAAAAATAAAGAAAACTTGGATACCTATGCAAAAAAAAAAAAGGAGTCATTACATAAAGAAATAACATAGGCTTGTCATCATAATTTTTTTAAACACCACTTTATGGTCAAATGAAACAGAGCAACATATTTAAGATACCAGATAATGCTGATAATGATAAATAAGGTTTTTATATCCATCAAAACTGATTTCCAAATACAAAGGACACAACTGTTATCAACACGCAGGAACTTGGGAGATATTGTTTCCATGAGTCTTTCCTGAAGAATCTATTAGACAATGAGCTTCAGACAGCAAAAATGAACATGCTATCTTTGTATGCCTAAAGTCTTCTTTTCCCTTTGATTCCTGGAGGAGATTTGCTGGGTCAAAGGGTATGCAAGTGAAAATACTGGTAATGTTACTGCTACATTTTTCTTCAGTGATGCTATATCAATTTTCATTCCTATTAACAAGGTATGAGATGCTCATTTCCCCATACCATTGCCAGACTTAGCTGGTTAACCATTTCTGAAATGATTAAGTTTTCTTTTCAACTTTTATTGGTAGCCAATTTCTTTAAGGCCTTGTCTTTTTTTTTTAATTTTTACTTTATTTTGCTTTATAATACTATATTGGTTTTGCCATACATTGACATGAATCAGCCACTGGTGTACATGAGTTCCCAATCCTGAACCCCCCTCCAATAAGCCCTTGTCTTTGCAATCCTAGTTTTCTTTTCTTTAAATATAAGAAACTTTATATGGAAATAAAAATGATTATGGTAAAGAGATGTCAAAATAAAGACTGGTGGTGAGCATTAATATATACTTTTTTGCAGAACCAAGATTAGGTGATGGTTGAAAAGGGGAGAATAAATTATTAAAAAGATTTAAGACATTCTAGGAATCAGCGAACTAAAATGGACTGGAATCGGTGAATTTAACTCAGATGACCATTATATCTACTACTGGGGGCAGGAACCCCTTAGAAGAAATGGAGTAGCCATCATGGTCAACAAAAGAGTCCAAAATGCAGTACTTGGATGCAGTCTCAAAAATGGCAGAATGATCTCTGTTGGTTTCCAAGGCAAACGATTCTATATCCCAGTAATCCAAGTCTATGCCCCAACCAGTAATGCTGAAGTAGCTGAAGTTGGACGATTCTATGAAGACCAACAAGACCTTTTAGAACTAACACCCAAAAAAGATGTCCTTTTCATTATAGCAGACTAGAATGCAAAAGTAGGAAGTCAAGAAACTCCTGGAGTAACAGGCAAATTTGGCCTTGGAATACAGAGTGAAGCAGGGCAAAGGCTAATAGAGTTTTGCCAAGAGAACGCACATAGCAAACACCTTCTTCCAACAATACAAGAGAAGACTCTACACATGGACATCACCAGATAGTCAATACCGAAATCAGGTTGATTATATTCTTTGCAGCCAAAGATGGAGAAGCTCTATACAGTCAGCAAAAACAAGACCGGGAGCTGACTGTGGCTCAGATCATGAGCTCCTTATTGCCAAATTCAGACTTAAATTGAAGAAAGTAGGGAAAACCACTAGACCATTCAGGTATGACCTAAATCAAATCCCTTGTGATTATACAGTGGAAGTGAGAAATAGATTTAAGGGACTAGATCTGATAGATAGAGTGCCTGATGAACTATGGAATGAGGTTCGTGACATTGTACAGGAGACAGGGATCAAGACCATCCCTATGGAAAAGAAATGCAAAAAAAGCAAAATGGCTGTCTGGGGAGGCCTTACAAATAGCTGTGAAAACAGAAGCGAAAAGCAAAGGAGAAAAGGAAAGATATAAGCATCTGAATGCAGAGTTCCAAAGAATAGCAAGAAGAGATAAGAAAGCCTTCTTCAGCGATCAATGCAAAGAAACAGAGAAAAACAACAGAATGGGAAAGACTAGAGATCTCTTCAAGAAAATTAGAGATACCAAGGGAACGTTTCATGCAAAGATGGGCTCAATAAAGGACAGAAATGGTCTGGACCTAACAGAAGCAGAAGATATTAAGAAGAGGTGGCAAGAATACACAAAACAACTGTACAAAAAAGATCTTCAAGACCCAGATAATCACGATGGTGTGATCACTCACCTAGAGCCAGACATCCTGCAATGTGAAGTCAAGTGGGCCTTAGAAAGTATCACTATGAACAAAGCTAGTGGAGGTGATGGAATTCCAATTGAGCTATTTCAAATCCTAAAAGATGATGCTGTGAAAGTGCTGCACTCAATATGCCAGCAAATTTGGGAAACTCAGCAGTGGCCACAGGACTGGAAAAGGTCAGTTTTTATTCCAGTTCCAAAGAAAGGCAATGCCAAAGAATGCTCAAATGACTGCACAATTGCACTCATCTCACACGCTAGTAAAGTAATGCTCAAAATTCTCCAAGCCAGGCTTCAGCAATACGTGAACCGTGAACTTCCAGATGTTCAAGCTGGTTTTAGAAAAGGCAGAGGAACCAGAGATCAAATTGCCAACATCCGCTGGATCATGGAAAAAGCAAGAGAGTCCCAGAAAAACATCTATTTCTGCTTTATTGACTATGCCAAAGCCTTTGACTGTGTGGATCACAACAAACTGTGGAAAATTCCTAAAGAGATGGGAATACCAGACCACTTGACCTGCCTCTTGAGAAACCTATATGCAGGTCAGGAAGCAACAGTTAGAACTGGACATGGAACAACAGACTGGTTCCAAATAGGAAAAGGAGAAGGCTGTATATTGTTACTCTGCTTATTTAACTTATATGCAGAATACATCATGAGAAACGCTGGGCTGGAAGAAGCACAGGCTGGAATCAAGATTGCCGGGAGAAATATCAATAACCTCAGATATGCAGATGACACCACCCTTATGGCAGAAAGTGAAGAGGAACTAAGAAGCCTCTTGATGAAAGTGAAAGAGGAGAGTGAAAAAGTTGGCTTAAAGCTCAACATTCAAAAAACAAAGATCATGGCATCTGGTCCCATCACTTCATGAGAAATAGATGAAACAGTGAAAACAGTGTCAGATTTTATTTTTCTGGGCTCCAAAATCACTGCAGATGGTGATTGCAGCCATGAAATTAAAAGACGCTTACTCCTTGGAAGGAAAGTTATGACCAACCTAGATAGCATATTCAAAAGCAGAGACATTACTTTGCCAACAAAGGTCCGTCTAGCCAAGGCTATGGTTTTTCCAGTAGTCATGTATGCATGTGAGAGTTGGACTGTGAAGAAGGCTGAGCGCTGAAGAATTGATGCTTTTGAACTGTGGTGTTGGAGAAGACTCTTGAGAGTCCCTTGGACTGCAAGGAGATCCAACCAGTCCATTCTGAAGGAGATCAATCCTGGGTGTTCTTTGGAAGGAATGATGCTAAAGCTGAAACTCCAGTACTTTGGCCACCTCATGCAAAGAGTTGACTCATTGGAAAAGACTCTGATGCTGGGAGGGATTGGGGGCAGGAGGAGAAGGGGACGACAGAAGATGAGATGGCTGGATGGCATCACTGACTCAATGGACATGAGTTTGGGTGAACTCTGGGTGATGGTGTTGGACAGGGAGGCCTGGGGTGCTTCGATTCATGGGGTTGCAAAGAGTCGGACACAACTGAGCGACTGAACTGAACTGAACTGAAATTAAACTTAAAAATGAGACAAGAAATGAGATCATCTATGGAAAAATTTTAAATCTCTTCTCAGTAATCATAATTAATAGTAATAGTGTTAGTATTATTAATCTAAGATTGTGTGTATAGCATGGGATCAAGAAAATGACTAATTATGGACTATTGCTATCATCCTCTGTGACATTAAGAGCTAGCATTCTCGGTGCATAAGAAAAAAGATACAAATATATTATAAAGAAGTTGAATAAACAACCTGAGTTTTAACTCAGAATTGAAAGTTCCAGTATTAACTCATGAGCTACTATACATATTAATACATATATTACAGCTCTGACCACTGACAAGGTCTAGAAATAACGACCAGCTCAGTAGCACTGAGCGTTCCTAGCATTCTGATTGAGATTTTAAACTACCATTTTCCATGGAAAGGAACTAGGACTCCTTGGTGAGATGGCTGTTCTGGATGTGAGGTCAGAATGAGGACAAGAAAAGCCAGGAATATTTTGTCATATACATAGACGTTTTACTACATATAAAACTAAGGGATATATGTCAAAATGACCCAAGGGCCAACTTGAAGAGGTTCTTACTGACCAAAAATGAGACAATCTGAGGGTCAATTAGGATAAAAATACAATGGATGGAAAATCATAAACCATATGGTGACTGCAGCCTTAAAATTAAAAGACGGTCTCTCCGTGGAAGAAAAGCTATGACAAACTTAATGCTTTAAAAAGCAGATACATTACTGTGCCAACAAAAGTCCATATAGTCAAAGCTATGGTTTTCCAGTAGTCATGTACGGATATGAAAGTTGAACCATAAAGAAGGGTGAGTGCCGAAGAAATAGATGCTTTCGAACTGTGGTGCTGGAGAAGACTCTTGAGAGTCCCTTGGACAGCAAAGAGATCAAACCAGTCAATCCTAAAGGAAATCAACCTGGAATATTTACTGGAAAGGCTGATGCTGAAGCTGAAGCTCCAATCCTTTCGCCACCTGATGCAAAGAGCTGACTCATTGGAAAAGACCCTGATGTTGGGGAAAGATTGAAGGCAGGATGAGAAAGGGAGGACAGATGATGAGATGGTTGGATGGCATCATCGACTCAATGGACATGAGTTTGAGCAATTTCTGAGAGATGGTGAAGGACAGGGAAGACTGGTGTGCTGGTCCATGGGGTCACAAAGAGTTGGATATGACTGAACAACTGAACAACAACAGCAACAACAAATACTTAAATCCACAACATAAGTGCAAAGGCCCTGTGGCAGGAGCATATTTGTGCGTTTCAAATATTTCCCATAAGTTTCTCAGAACCACCCAGCAGATCTACTGGGTATTGTCTCGAGCCCCAGCAACTCATTTGGTTCCAATTTTGATGATCTGCAGCACCTGGTGCTGGGGCAGGGCTGCCCTCTGGAGTTGTTGACACCTTGTAAATCTGTCCCTTTTAAGCAGCACCATGTGGATATGCTTTAGCACAGCTACGATTGCGGTTTTGTTTTTAATTAGAGGAAGCCCCCTGGGGGATTAACTATGTGCAAGCAAAGGCAGTTAGACATCTTTCTGCAGAGTGCTTGTAACTAAGGATACACTCAAGCTGCTGGGAGAGGCTGGTGCAACTAGAGTCACCTAGGAAGGGCAGGGTTGCTGATGTAGCCAGGGCATATGAAGATCCCCATCAACTGGAAGTGACTGCCAGTTCTTTCTTCCAGGATGAAGTTCCAAGGTTGGCAGCAGTCCTATGGAAGGAAGGGGATATCAGAACTGCTTACCTCAGTCAATGGGGAGACCAAGACAAGACAATCTTAGAGTACCTTTAGGTAAGTAAATGTTAGTCTTTCATGGACTGAGGAGCCTGGTGTGCTGTGCTTAGTCGCTCAGTCGTATCTGACTCTTTGCGACCCTATGAACCGTAGCCTGCCAGGCTCCTCTGTCCAAGGAATTCTCCAGGCAAGAATACTGGAGTGGGTTGCCGTTCCCTTCTCCAGGGTATCTTCCCAACCCAGGGATTGAACCTGGGTCTCCTGCATTGTAGGCAGATTCTTTTCTGTCTGGGCTACCAGGGAAGCCTTCAAATCATTCTTGGAACATGTATTGAATTCCCACTCAGAGTCAGTGTCTGTGCACACACCAGAACACCAGTGGAAAGAGTATATAAACTATGGACACTGCTCTCAAGGAACTTATAGGCATTTATACATTTTGTTTGTATATTCTATTTCTCTAGTAAAAGTAATTCTGAGCTACCAAGATGGAGACTTGAGATCTAATCTCTGATTCAGATCGTTTCTTGGGTGGAAGAATGGGAAATGATCCTGGGTAGTTCAAGGGCTCTAAGAATTGCCAGACCTTCCTTTCTCCTTCCCCTCATTTCTCTCTCTCTGTCCTCCCATCTTCCCCTTCAGTATTCCTTTCTCGAATATTTTTAGAGCAGCCACTAAGTATCATTCCCTCTTCTGGACACTGAGCCTCTAGTCTTGAACAACACAGACATGGTTCCTGCCCTCACAGAGATCATAGACTAGCTGGAAAAACTATGAACCAGTAAATTTACAAATCAAACAAGTGCAGACTTACAGGGTCTAAGAAAGATATGAAGTATGATGGGGAAGGTATGGCCAAGATGGTGGAGTAGGAAGACCATGAGCTTACCTCCTCCAACAGTTGCACCAATATTACAACTATTTACAGAGCAACTATTGATAAGAATGACCTGGAGGCCTGCAGAAAAGATTTCCCACAGCTAAAGACATGAAAAGAAAGGCAAAAGAGCAAAATGGCTGTCTGGGGAGGCCTTACAAATAGCTGTGAAAAGAAGAGAGGCGAAAAGCAAAGGAGAAAAGGAAAGATATAAGCATCTGAATGCAGAGTTCCAAAGAATAGCAAGGAGAGATAAGAAAGCCTTCTTCAGCAATCAATGCAAAGAAATAGAGAAAAACAACAGAATGGGAAAGACTAGAGATCTCTTCAAGAAAATTAGAGATACCAAGGGAACATTTCATGCAAAGATGGGCTCGATAAAGGACAGAAATGGTCTGGACCTAACAGAAGCAGAAGATATTAAGAAGAGGTGGCAAGAATACACAAAAGAACTATACAAAAAAGATCTCCATGACCCAGATAATCATGATGATGTGATCACTAATCTAGAGCCAGACATCTTGGAATGTGAAGTCAAGTGGGCCTTAGAAAGCATCACTATGAACAAAGCTAGTGGAGGTGATGGAATTCCAGTTGAACTGTTTCAAATCCTGAAAGATGATGCTGTGAAAGTGCTGCACTCAATATGCCAGCAAATTTGGGAAACTCAGCAGTGGCCACAGGACTGGAAAAGGTCAGTTTTCATTCCAGTTCCAAAGAAAGGCAATGCCAAAGAATGCTCAAACGACTGCACAATTGCACTCATCTCACACGCTAGTAAAGTAATGCTCAAAATTCTCCAAGCCAGGCTTCGGCAATATGTGAACCGTGAACTCCCTGATGTTCAAGCTGGTTTTAGGAAAGGCAGAGGAACCAGAGATCAAATTGCCAACATCCGCTGGATCATGGAAAAACCAAGAGAATTCCAGGAAAACATCTATTTCTGCTTTATTGACTATGCCAAAGCCTTTGTGTGGATCACAATAAACTGTGGGAAATTCTT
This sequence comes from Ovis aries, assembly GCF_016772045.2. Classification (NCBI taxonomy): domain Eukaryota; kingdom Metazoa; phylum Chordata; class Mammalia; order Artiodactyla; family Bovidae; genus Ovis; species Ovis aries. Next base: position 59,714,754 of record NC_056066.1, read on the forward strand.
CAAGAGATGGGAATACCAGACCACCTAACCTGTCTCTTGAGAAATCTGTATGCAGGTCAGGAAGCAATAGTTAGAAATGGACATGGAACAACAGACTGGTTCCAAATAGGAAAAGGAGTACATCAAGGCTGTATATTGTCAACCTGCTTATTTAACTTCTATGCAGGGTACATCATGAGAAACGCTGGACTGGAAGAAACACAAGCTGGAATCAAGATTGCTGGGAGAAATATCAATCACCTCAGATAAGCAGATGACACCACCCTTATGGCAGAAAGTGAAGAGGAACTAAAAAGCCTCTTGATGAAAGTGAAAGTGGAGAGTGAAAAAGTTGGCTTAAAGCTCAATATTCAGAAAACAAAGATCATGGCATCCGGTCCCATCACTTCATGGGAAATAGATGGGGAAACAGTGGAAACAGTGTCAGACTTTATTTTTGGGGGCTCCAAAATCACTGCAGATGGTGACTGCAGCCATGAAATTAAAAGACGCTCACTCCTTGGAAGGAAAGTTATGACCAACCTAGATAGTATGTACAAAAGGAGAGACATAACTTTGCCGACTAAGGTCTGTCTAGTCAAGGCTATGGTTTTTCCAGTAGTCATGTATGGATGTGAGAGTTGGACTGTGAAGAAGGCTGAGCGCTGAAGAATTGATGCTTTTGAACTGTGGTGTTGGAGAAGACTCTTGAGAGTCCCTTGGACTGCAAGGAGATCCAACCAGTCCATTCTAAAGGAGATCAACCCTGGGATTTCTTTGGAAGGAATGATGCTAAAGCTGAAGCTCCAATACTTTGGCCACCTCATGCAAAGAGCTGACTCATTGGAAAAGACTCTGATGCTGGGAGGGATTGGCGGCAGGAGGAGAAGGGGACGACCGAGGATGAGATGGCTGGATGGCATCACGGACTCGATGGACGTAGTCTGAGTGAACTCCGGGAGCTGGTGATGGACAGGGAGGCCTGGCATGCTGCGATTCATGGGGTTGCAAAGAGTCGGACACGACTGAGTGACTGAACTGAACTGAACTGAAAGACATGAAAAAGGAACCACAACAAGACAGGTGGTAGAGGCAGAGATGTGGTATAGTTCAGTTCAGTTCAGTCACTCAGTCATGTCCGACTCTTTGCGACCCCATGAATCTCAGGCCCAGGCCTCCCTGTCCATCACCAACTCCCGGAGTCCACCCAAACCCATGTCCATTGAGTTGGTGATGCCATCCAACCATCTCATCCTCTGTCATCCCCTTCTCCTCCTGCCTTCAATCTTTCCAGCGTCAGGGTCTTTTCAAATGATCAGCCCTTCGCATCAGGTGACCAAAGTATTGGAGTTTCAGGTTCAACATCAGTCCTTCCAATGAACACTCAGGACTGATTTCCTTTAGGATAGACTGGTTGGATCTCCTTGCAGTCCAAGGGACTCTCAAGAGTCGTCTTCAACACCACAGTTCAAAAGCGTCAATTCTTTGGCACTCAGCTTTCTTTATAGTCCAACTCTCAAGGCAATGGCACCCCAGTCCAGTACTCTTGCCTGGAAAATCCCACGGACGGAGGAGCCTGGTGGGCTGCAGTCCATGAGGTGGCTAAGGGTCGGGCACGACTGAGTGACTTCACTTTCCCTTTTCACTTTCATGCATTGGAGAAGGAAATGGCAACCCACTCCAGTGTTCTTGCCTGGAGAATCCCAGGGAAGAGGGAGCCTGGTGGGCTGCTGTCTATGGGGTCACACAGAGTCGGACACGACTTAAGTGACTTAGCAGCAGCAGCACATCCATACATGACTACTGGAAAAACCATAGCATTGACTAGATGGACTTTTGTTGTCAAAGTAATGTCTCTGCTTTTTAATATGCTGTCTAGGTTGGACATAACTTTCCTTCCACGAGTAAGCGTCTTTTAACTTCATGGCTGCAGTCACCATCTGCAGTGATTTTGGAGCCCCAGAAAAATAAAGTCAGCCATTCTTTCTACTGTTTCCCCATCTATTTGCCATGAAGTGATGGGACCGGATACCATGATCTTTGTTTTCTGAATGTTGAGCTTTAAGCCAACTTTTTCGCTCTCCTCTTTCACTTTCATCAAGAGGCTTTTAGTTCCTCTTCACTTTCTGCCATAGGGTGGTGTCATCTGCATATCTGAGGTTATTGATATTTCTCCCAGCAATCTTGATTCCAGCTTGTGCTTCTTCCAGCCCAGCGTTTCTCATGCTGTACTCTGCATAGAAGTTTAAGCAGGTTGACAATATACAGCCTTGACATACTCCTTTTCCTATTTGGAACCAGTCTGTTGTTCCATGTCCAGTTCTAACTGTTGCTTATGGTTAAGACCCACAATCTTGGTAGGCAACTCAAAACTGGGAGGATAATCACAGTTGCAATGTTTTCCCAAAGGAGCAAGGGGTCCAAGTCCCTTTTAGAGCTGCTGACCTAGACCATGCACTAGGAAGATGAGCCCCTCATAATGTCTTGATTTGAAGGCCAGTAGGAATCCCAGGGACAGAGGAGCCTGGTAGGAGGCCATCCATGTGGTCGCACAGAGTCAGACACGACTTAAGTGACTTAGCAGCAGCAGCAGCAGAAGCAGCAGAAGCAGGGCTTGTGTGGGGCTTCCCAGGTTGCCCTAGTGGTAAAGAACCTGCCCACCAAAGGAGACCTAAGAGATGACGGTTTGATCCCTGGAGGATCAAACCAGGAAGATCCCCTGGAGGAGGGCATGGCAACCCACTCCAGTATTCTTGCCTGGAGAGTCCCTATGGACAGAGGAGAGTAGCCTGGTAGGCTATAATCCATAGGGTCACACAGAGTCGGACACGACTGAAGTGACTTGATATGCAAGCATACAAAGATTGTGTATAGGGAAGTCACAGGGCTTTAGGAAGCAGAGACTCCATTCTTAGAGGGTGCATGCAAAATCTCACCTGCTCTGAGACCCTGTACAGAGGCAGTAATTTAAAAGGAGCCGAGACCAGACTCACTGGCTGATCTTAGAGACGCACCTGGAGAGGCAGGAAGCATCTGAGACTCCCCGTGGGGACATAGACACTGGTGGTAGCTGTTTGGGGGAGCTCGTTCTACCATGACGACACTGGTGCTTGGAAGCACCATTTTGGAGTCCTCCCTTTAGCCTATTGGTGCCAGGGGCTTACCTGCTCACCACTCTGACCAGCCAGCCATGCAGGGACACTTCCCTGTTCATAACTACCTGACAACAGCTGTGGAGACCCCACGGGTAACCCAGCCAACCACCCAGGGACTTGGCCCTGCCCACCAGTAGTCAAGTAGCCTCCACACGAGGCAGGGCCTGGCCGCCAACCAGGCCAACAGATAGCCCTACCTACTCCGTGACCAGAGTAGTCAGCCCTGCCACAACAGAAGGGCCCATGCAGCCCATGTGGGGGCACCTCTACAGCATATAGCTCTGGTGACTAGGTGGAGAATGCTATTGGGCCGCGTAAGAGGTCTTCAAACAAGTCCACTCCTGCACAACCGGGAAACGTAACCAACCTACCTAAAGCACCGAAATAAAACGAGAGAAAAAGGAAAGATGAGGCAACAGAATATGTTTCAAATGAAGGAACAGGATAAAATCCCAGAAGAAGAGCAACACAAAGTGTGCCTAAGCAGTCTATTTGATAAAGAGTTCAAGCTAATTAGCACTTCCCGTGTAGCTCAGTCGGTGAAGAATCTGCCTGCCTTATTAAAGACCTACTGTATAGCATAAGAAACTCTACTGAATATTTTGTAATAACCTATATGGGAAAAGAATCTGAAAAAGAATGGATATATGTATAAAAAAATGAAAGTGAAATCGCTCAGTTGTGTCCGACTCTTTGTGACCCCATGGACTGTAGCCTGCAGGCTCCTCCATCCATGGGATTTTCCAGGCAAGAATATTGGAGTGGGTTGCCATTTCCTACTCCAGAGGATCTTCCTAACCCAGGGATCAGACCCAGGTCTCCCGCATTGCAGGCAGACTTTACCATCTGAGCCACCAGGGAGATATATGTACAACTGAATCCCTTTGCTATACACCTGAAACTAATACAACATTGTAAATCAACTATAATATAAAATAAACATTAAATTTAAAAAGTGGGCAGAGGACATTTTCTCAAAGAAGGCATACAGGTAACCAACAGCACATGAAAAGATGCTCACCATCACTAATCATCAAGGAAATGCAAGTCAAAACCACAGTGAGATATCATCTCACACCTGTTGGAATGGCTGTTACCAATAGGAAAACAAATATATGTTGGTGAGCATGTGGGAAAAAAGGGAACCCTTGCGCTTTGTTGGTGGGAATGTAAATGGGTACAGCCACTCTGGAAAACACTGTGGCATTTAATTAAAAAAAATTAAAAATAGAACTACCATATGATCTAGTAATTCCACTTTTGGATATTTTCCCAAAGAAAACCAAAACATTAATTCCAAAAGATACATGCACCCCTATGTTCATTGTAGCACTATTTACAATGGCCGAGATATGGAAACAATGTAAGTGTCCATCCACAGATGAATAGAGATGTAGTATATATACACAAGGTAATATTATCAGCCATAAAAGTTATGAAATCTTGCTATTTGTGACAAAATAGATGGACCCTGAGGTATTATGCTGACAAATAAGACAGAGAAAGACAAATACTGTTTGATTTCACATAGAGGTGAAATCTAAAATGCAAAAACAAATGAGCAAACACAAAACAGAAAGAGACTCACAGATATACAGGACAAATGGGATTGTCTGGGGGGGAGTATGGAGGGAGGATTAAAAGATGGGAAGAGGCAATTATGTGTGGTAGTGAATGACAATTAACTTGATTATGGTGATCATGTCCCAATATATATTTATATGAAATCCTCACATTGCACACCTTAAATATACAGTTTTTGTCAGTTATACCTCAATAAAGCCAAAAAAGACTTCAAAAAGGAAAATAATAACTGACAGGTCAGGGCTATTCCTTCTGGAGATGTGATGCCTAGACCTGAATAATGAGAAGAAGCTGGCTAAACAGAGACCCAGGGAAATCCAAGCCCAGGTGAATGGAACCACAAATGCAAGAAATGACCGTATGTGTTTAAGGAACAGAAGGAAGGCCAGTATAGTTGGAGCCCCTAAGCCAGGGAAAGAATAGTTGAGAAGGGTACAGGAGCTGATATTTTATGTCAAAGGAAAGGGAAGTTTTGCAGGACTATAAATAGGGAATGTCTCGTGGTCTGGTTTATGATTTTCAGAGATTATTCTGATTGCTATGGGGAGAGTGCATTGGTGAGGGAGTAAAGAGAAGTAGGATACTGCAAAGATCACTCAGGGAAGAGTTGATAGCATCCTGACCGAGGTGTTAGCAGTCAGGTGGAGAAAGAGGAGAATTGAAGATGAAAGGTAAAACCAGCAGGGTATGCTGAAAGATTGCCCTTAGGGACCTGGAGGGGAAAGAGATATTGAGGGTAACTTGAACATTTTTAGCCTGAACAATTAGAGAGATACAGTTGCCATCTGCTGAGACCGAGAAGACAGAAAAGTAGCATATTTGGAAGTAAAGATTTAGACTTCCACTTTGGATGTGTTACACTGAGACATCTGTGACTCAACCAAGTGGAGATTTTGCATGAGTAATTGTGTCGGTTGGGCTGAAACTCAAGGACAAGTCTGGGAAAGGGAAATGAATCTGGGAGTCATCCGCATTTAGGTAGTATTCAGATCAACAGTTCTCAACTTTGGGTGCACCCAAGGAGGTTTACACACTCCAGATGCCCAAAATATAATACAGTCCACTAAAATCAGAATCTCTATGGGGTTGGGACCCTGGAATCAGTATTTTCAGGCTCCCCAGGTGATTCCAATATGAAGCCAAGGCTGAGAACCAAGGCTCTGAACACTGGCTGAGACAAAATGGTTCTCCAGGTGTGGTCCCAGGATCAGCATCATCACCATCACCTGGAACTCAGAAATACAAACACTTAGGTTTCACCCCAGACCTACAGAATCTGTGAGGGGAGAGACCCAGTGACCTGTGTGTTGACAAGCCCATCAGGTGAGGCTGATCCAAGCTAGGATTTGAGAAGCCCTGGGACAGACGGGGAGGAGATTGGGTGGAGGTGGGGGTAAAAGGAGAAGAGCTCGCATGTGAGTCCTGAGTCAGTCTGCATTTAGAAGCCAGGTGGAGGAGAAGCAGCCAGGCCTGCCAGACTACAGAAGCCTAGGTGGGATCATATATCAAGGAGAGAGCAATCAACTGGTCAATAAAATACCATGAATGCTGAGGCAGATTCAAATAAATGTAACAGCAAGAAAATGAGCATGAAACTTGGCAGCATGGCGACCCTGGGTGGTTTAGCAGAGGCTGTTTTGGCTGAATTGAAGAGGTCACCAGAGGAGGAGACAGGCTCTCAGGTCAGGCACTCGCCATGGTCTTGGGGACCTGGGCTGTGCTTGTGTGTATGCTCGGTTGCTTACTCGTGTCCAGCTGCTTACAACCCCCTGGACTGTAGCCTGCCATGCTTGTCTATGGAGTTTTTCAGGTAAGAATGCTGGAGTGGGTTGTCATTTTCCTCCTCCAGGAGATCTTCCCAACCCAGCGATCAAACCCATGTCTCCTGAGCCTCCTGCATTGGCAGGCAGAGTCTTTACCACTAGTGCCACTTGGGAAGGGCTGTACTTAGTATTAGCTTTTCTCTCCATCTTTGAAACGTCTGTTGTCAAACAAAGGGAAAGTATTATTGTTCTCTTCCATTACTGCTTTCTCTTAATAGGTCATGAATAGCATCAGAAGTAGATTGTGTCCTCCGGACTTCTCTGGCAGTCTAGTGGTTAAGATTCCAAGCTTCCAGTGTAAGGGGTGCAAGTTCAATCCCTGGTCAGGGAACTAAGATGCCACATACTATGTGGTATGGCCAGAAGGTACTTATTTTTAAAGTAGGCTGTGCCCTTCAGAGTGCTACCAGCAAATCTAAGGTTTCACAAAAACCCTGAGGTAGGAAGATATACATTGTGGATTGATTCCAGGAACCAGTTCTTACCTCCTCTTCCTTTGCTGCCTCCCATGAGGGAGGCTGAAGATGAAAGTCTGATGCTGGTATACCCGCTTCCCTTACCTACTAGAGTGGTCATGTGGTCCGTGCCTGCCCCATGGGTTCTAAGGGTAAGCTGCTGAGTGGGTTCTGGCAAGGCTGTTTTGTTTCCTGATGAGATAGACAAGCATGTGAACAGAATTCACAGATGCCAACCCTCCTTTCAAAGCTTTCTTCTAAATGCTTAGAGCCATGGCAGTCATCTTGCCACCATGAGGCAACAGCTTGTGGACAACAGGCAAATGGTTGATAGACGATGGACTGGAAATAGAATGGACAGAGTGAGAAGGGGAGAGGAGAGTGGAGCGAGTGTGAATGAGCACTTGGGTCCTTAATCACATTACTGTGTGGGGTAACTGACCCTGGAGCTTCCTGCTTCTGGGCTTTTTGTTTGTCAGGTATTGCTTAAGCAACTATTACTTGGGGTTTCTGATGTTTGCAGCTGAGAGAATTCTCACCTGATAGAGTAAAGTATTTTTATCTGTTTTCAGCAGAAGGGAAAATGGAGGAATGAAAAGCAGACAGGGTTTCCCAGGAATGAAAAGGAGAGCTCAGGCTACATGTAGCTTCCTGGCCTCACCTAACCATGCCTGTTCCCAGAGTCAAGGCTGGTGTCCATGCAGATCTCTTGGCACAGATCCAATAACTCTTTAAAGAAGCAATTTCTCAGTTGAGATCTGAGTGGGTTGGGGGAAGAAAGAGTACTTCAGGTAAAAGGTACAGTGTGTTGAAAAGGCTGAAAGGCTGCGAAGGGCTGAAGGTTAGAGCAGTTGACCTTGAGCATGGTGGGCCAGTGAGGAAGGGTCATGGGATGAAGTTGGAGGGGTTGTCATTCACCAGAAAGATGTCATGGTAGATTATATTATTGTTCCTAATTTCTCACCTTTTCCAATACCCATCCCTTTCCCACATGACCAAAAAATGTCACATGAGCGCACACAGTGGCTCCTCGTTCTTTTTGACTGCACTGGGGCATCAGCAATCATTATGCGCTTTCCTTGACTATGGAGTTTTCTATCAAAGGTCTCTCAGGCAGTCTCAAACTTAAAGACTTAGCTTCACATTTCAAAGAGCTAACCAAGCAAAACAACTTTTTTCAAGGACTCCTACTCTCTAGACCTTAGTTTTGGCCATTCTGACCTCCCCCTCTTAATGGTGGTCACTGAGACTAATCCTAGAAGGCCTAAAGAAGGCAGAGTGCCTCGGTGTCAACCCCATCAGGGTGGCTTCTTGGACAGAAGTCAAGCCTTGTTGGAGTAGCTTGCATTTGGTGAATGAGTGGGACAGGGGTAAAGGTCCAGACGCCTGGACCTCTTTGGGGCAGTTGGAAGGGCCATTCTTGCTCCCAATTTCCTCACCAGGCTGCTGAAGGCTCTGCTGGACCTGCTGCTCTGCCCTGCTTCCTCCTCTTGCCTTCCATAGATGATGACTCTTAAAAAAAAAAATCACCTTCTACTCCAAAATCTTACCCTCTGCCTGCATAGACCACCTCTGCCCGCATAGACCACCTCTGCCCATGCAGCACTAGTGCTAATTCCTGGAGGTCAGGTGTTGCTTTCTCCACCTCTCCTTCCCATCAGATCCATGTCTCTTTACACAAGCATGAGCTTGGCCAATCTAGTAAGGCAAAGGGTCACCTTGGTCAGGGCACAAAGGCACCCACTGCACCAACCCCTGGAAATGGTGCCAAATTGTCTGACATCTAAGTCAGGGCAGTCTAGGGAATCTCATTGTTCTTCCTAGTCAGAGTGATGGGAAGTAGCTTCTGTCATTCCATTAAACATTTTACTAATTTATTCTGAGTCTGTTTGTCCCACCAGCTGGAGAGTTCCCTCTTTCTCTGAGGATAAGGAATATTTTACTCAACCTCTGTACCCTGGGAACTGGCTTGGAGAAGGCTCTAAAAATTGTGTATTGAATGATCACCTATGAGGCTTGCTTCTCTCTCTGGACTATGACATCCTCGAGGATGGGAAACATGTCTCCTTCTTTCTTGGTACCCCAAGGTCAGGGGGTGGCCACAGAAGTTGCTAATCAATGATGAGTGGGTAGGTGGTTATGTGCCATGAAGACTGGCCATTCAGGACCATGGGTAGACCATACATGCCCCATGAGGCACCAACAAAGGAGAAGGAATAACTTCAGATGGGCTCTGGGGAGAGCTTCCAGTGAAGGAAGCTGTGAGTTGCACTAGGATGAGTGTGTAGGGTGGTGAGGGGCGGGGGTGGGAGCGGGAGAGGATGATAAGATGCTTCACGCAGAAGGAACAGTGTGAGTATGAAACCCAGCTGTCATTTCTGCCTTCCCAGCAGTCAGGGTCCCTCTGGGAAAAACCTTCCTGGTCCTCCTCTGAGGAGTAGTCCCCACTCTCGGTCCTTGGGGGATTTGACTCCTTTGTACCCCTAAGACACAAGGGTAGGTGGGCACATGACTGGTTTGAGGATGGGCTCTTGGCCTAGCCAGACCAACCAATGCCAGTGAACCTCTGCTTAGGACATTTGCTAGAGTGTTTAGGAAAGAGAAAAAAAATCTGTTAGGATGCCTTCAACTGTAATTACAGATAACAACAAAACAGCTAAATGGGCTTAAAAAGAGAAAATGTATTATTTCACATAATGGGAATTTTATGGTCAGGGCACCTTCAGGAATGGTTGCTTTAGCTGAACAATATGATTAATTTCTTAGGCTCTGTCTCCTATTTCTGTCCACCAGAAGCACATCAACCTTGTCCTTACAGTCACAAGATGGCTGCTGCAGATCCAGGCATCACATTCAGCCATGATAAAGACCAAAGGTTGAAAAGAAACTGTTTCTTCTTTAGAGGTTTTCACATTTATTGTCTACATTGGCCTCACCAGCCCATGTTCTAATCAATCACAGGCCAGGGCAATTGCCTCTGTTGATGCAGTCTCAACAGGGACAAATGGCTTCCCTGGTGGCTCAGTGGTAAAGAACCCATCTGCCAATGCAGGAGACATGGGTTCAACCCCTGGGTCAGGAAGATCCCTGAAGAAGGAAATGGCAACCTACTCTAGTATTCTTGCCTGGGAAATCCCACAGATAGAGGAGCCTGCAGGGCTACAGTCTACAGGGTCACAAAGAGTCAGACATGACTTAGCAACTGAGCATGTTTGCACGCATGCAATTGAAGCAATATCTCCTCTGAGGTGAAAATGTGTTCACAGAAAGGTGATGAAAAAAATCTTAGTTATTACAATGGTTTGTGGCTCTCCAAAGAGCCATACTATATAAACAAATATATCATCTGTGGTAATAAAATTTCATGGGGGTACAATTAGGAGAAAGAATGTCTAAGAAGTCTGTGTGCTGCTGCTAAGTCGCATCAGTCGTGTCCAACTCTGTGCGACCCCATAGACGGAAGCCCACCAGGCTCCTCTGTCCCTGGGATTCTCCAGGCAAGAACACTGGAGTGGGTTGCCATTTCCTTCTCCAACACATGAAAGTGAAAAGTGCAAGTGAAGTCGCTCAGTCGTGTCCGACTCTTAGCGACCCCATGGACTGTAGCCTACGAGGCTCCTCCGTCCATGGGATTTCCCAGGCAAGAGTACTGGAGTGGGGTGCCATTGCCTTCTCCGAAGAAGTCTGTGTAGGCGGATAATAATGGGAAAAAATGATTGAGAAACACTGCCTTACAGAAAGATTCACCTCCTGAGCCTGAAGTCCATCTCCTCTGAAACATGTGCATCTGGGGAGGGAACTGAAGACAGGACAAAACCAGGCCCTACTGACAAGGAGGAGGGCACGAGCTGTGGTCCTGGCAGTTACCTGCTGCCACTTTGCAGGAGCCCTCCTTCCCTTGGAGTTGCTAGAGGTGGGAGTGTTGGGGTGTGGAAATTCTAAGATGAAAAGTAGCATTTAATTAGCAGCAGCTGGTAATGAACATTTAAATCTACACTCCGTCCTTTGTTTAAATCAGCTTGTTAGGTACCTGCCACTTATTATTAGACAATGAAGGGCTTATGCAATAATCAGAAGCTGTTAAGTCCTCTTGCATGACAAGCGGTCCAGAGGTTTCTTGTGGGGAGTTAGGCCTTCAACATCAGGGAATCGGCAGGTAAGGCATGGAGGGTGCCCACCGTGATAGACCATGCAGGAGTTAGAAATGATGGTTGCGCACACACACAGAGCCTAGATCTTAAAACAGTGTTGAGGGGAAAAGGTAAGAAATGATTTTAATAGGATTTATGTAAATTAAAAACATGCACATAGAAAACAACAACGTATATTCTCCAAGGGCACACGCATATTTAAAGACATACACCACACACATTAGAGAGGGTGCCGAGGTGAAGAAGGATGGTTAACAGGACTCAGGCGTGAAAGGGGCAAATAATAAAACAAGGGAAGGTCTCACTCTGACCAGTAACAAAGTGTGACTGGAGTGAAGGCACATGATTAACTTAACTCTCAGAGCCTGACTTCCAGTTGAGGTGAAAGGAAGAGAAGGTCTTTTCTGGGGGGGACCCAGGGCCAGCTCTGTGTGTCTAGAGACCAGAGGGTGGGAGGAAGGGAGAGGAAAATGAACTTTCAAACCCTCTCTGCCCTCTATGCTGGGGAGCTCCAAGGCTGAAGGTTTGAACTGTGTTTTGTAGACAGTGGGGAGCTTTGGAAACTTTTGGAGTTGGAGGATCATATGATCTGAGTTAAGGTTTTGGAAGGTGACTCTCAGCTGTGAACAGCTGGATCAGAGTAGGGAAGGGCATAGAAAGGTGCTGTTGAAGTTGCACCCACTGACAAGTGACACCGGATGGTGTGTTTTCAAACCGCTCTCGACTGGGAAGTGTCATTGGAGGACTTTGGGTCTCTTGACACTCTCTCCACATGATCATCGCAAAATCCACAGCATCAAGTCTGCCTAGCAACCTCAGACGTTATGAACAGAGATGTTCTGTGCAAAGTGCGTCACGCGCTCTGTCATCCAGTCTCCACAGCACCCAGTCCTCTCACGCCCCGTCCTGTGACCGCCCTTCTTCCACCTCGGCACCCTGACTGACAGTGGATGCTGGGATCGCCACTTCCTCTTCTCTTAGAAGACAGGCTAATACTCAACCCACCTCACTTCTATTTATTTTCTGTTTTCCAGTTTAATTCTGGGCACATTTTTCCTATTTGACGTTATTTGCTGGCAATAAAATTCAGCACTCAAAGAGACAAAAATACCCAGGGTCTCCTTAATGAAGAACAGGGGACACTCCATTAGGGAGAGAGCTCTAGGCAGACAGAGCAAAGAGGAGGAGAAAGAAAGACCCTTGGGCTAAAGGAGGAGATTGCTGCTTATACCACTCAAGCAGGAGAGTCCTCGTGACCCTCCTGGGGATCCTCAGACTTCTCATCTGGAAGACAGAGACAAAGTGGAGGAGGAAGCTTGTTTCTAACACAGTTCTCAGCATCCACCCTGTCAGCTTAAAACACAGACCCCAGGTCCCAGCCCAGAGATGCTGGGTTATTAGGACTAGGGCCACCCTGGGTACCATATTTACCTTCAAGTGCCCTAGGTCATTCAGGTGTGTGTGGCAGGGCTAAACTGACATTCCAGGGTTCTAGCATGCAATGAAACTTTTATTGTATCCTCTATTTTCTTTTACAAATAAATGTTATCTAATACAAATGATGGAGAAGGCAATGGCACCCCACTCCAGTACTCTTGCCTGGGAAGTCCCATGGACAGAGGAGCCTGGTAGGCTACAGTCCATGGGATCGCTAAGAGTCAGACACGACTGAGCGACTTCACTTTCATTTTTCACTTTCATGCATTGGAGAAGGAAATGGCAACCCACTCCTGTCCTTGCCTGGAAAATCCCAGGGACAGGGGGAGCCTGGTGGGCTGCCATCTACGGGGTGGCACAGAGTTGGACACAACTGACGCGACTTAGCAGCAGCAGCAGCAATACAAATGAACTTATTTCCAAAACAGAAACAGGCTTATAGCCATAGGAAACAAACTTATGGTTACCAAAGATAAATTAGGAGTATGCGATTAACAGAAAAATAGATAAACAGCAAGGATTTACTGTATAGCCAGGGAAGTATATTCACTATCTTGTAATAACCTATAATGGAAAAAATCTGAAAAAGAATATATATCCAGGTAAATATATCTGTATATATTTAAATGTATATGTATCTATATATGTATTTAAATGTATATGTATATATTTAAATTTATATGTATGCGTATATGTGTTTTAATATATATTGTACATATTTAACTGAATCACTTTGCTGCACACCTGAAACTAACACAATATTGTAAATCAACTATATTATATCAATAAAAATGCAAAATCAAAAATAAATTTTATCCTCTTCTGTAGACCACCACCTTGACTACCTGAATACAAACATATTTCCTTGATTCAAAGGTACTTTCCCCCATAGACTTTAACTTTTATAAAACTGAGAGATGTTTTACAATTCCGTATAGTAGGATTTTCATTTTTCCTCTGAAAAAATGCTGTTGACAATGCACCTCATAGCTTATAATGTCATAGAATTAGGGAAACACAGTATAATACTCTTCAAGCTGAGAGTTTGGGGAGAAAATCACCAAGATAACAACAAAATCACCCATAATCTCACTTCCAGAGGGATCTATTACCAGAATTTTGTAATATTTCTAGTCCCTTGATTTTGTTGTTCTAAGTCTTCCTTTCACATCAGTGAGTAATTCTCCAGCACCTATATTTCATACCCCACTTAGGGACTTAGAAGTAAAATAAGAATTCTAGCCACTCTGGGATAGCACTTTGGGTACATGATTGCTTCATTCCATCACTAACCCTAAAAGGTAAGGGGGTAGTATTTCTACTGAACATGGGAGGAAACAGAAGCTGAGGAGGTGAAGGACTTACCCCAGTTGCCACGGTTAGTGAGTGAATGAGCTGGGATTTGAACCCAGGCACCTGAACTTGATGCTGCCTCTCAGGGCAAAGGCCAGTCTGGTCCAAGGAGAGAGGTTCATGGACTATGGGTCAGGGCTGTGGGAAGGTGTTATTTTCTGGTGGGGCCAGGGGCTTCCTGGAAAATCATGTGGAGGCCGCATTAGCACAAATACGACTCTGCAGCTGGAACCTGGGTTCAAATCCAGCTCACGGATCTTACAGACCATTAAGTACTTTATGCTTCAATTGCCTCATCTTCAAAATGGAGATAAATGATACCTCCCCCAAGGGGCTGTAAAAAGGATGAGAAATTATTATATATGCAAAGTGCCTGGCTCACAAATAATATAGAGCTAAAACCACTGGGGTTTGTATCAAGAGTGTAGAGGAAGTATTAGAAGTCTTTATGACATATTCATATCAATATAAATATTTTAAGAACAGGTAGTTATTTTAGCCAAACTCTATTTGGGATATTTAAATTCTAGGAGCTATATTGGGGGTTTCTACAATAAAGTAACCTACATTTTTTGTAAAGAAAAAAAAATTAGTTTGCCAAAAAAAAAAATCATTTACGCAAAAACCAAAACAGTCTTCAAGTTTGAGGTCTGGAAAAATAATGTATCTCTTTCTGGCTTGGGACTTCACATTCAGTTCAGGTTCCATTCAGAACCTCTACTTCTTCAAGCCCAGAGATGGGGCCCAGGTGATTCTGATGAGCAGCCAGAGTAGAGCTGGGATGGCCTGAGTCAGCCAAGCATGGGCCATGGGCCCCGGCCTACCCTCCTGATGACCACAGCCTAGCAATGAAGAGGTGGAGGTAGTGGGGGAAGACTTAGCAGGGCTGCCAATTCCCGGTTCCCAGGTTCAAGGCCAAGAGAGAAGGAAAGACCAAGGTGAAGCTGGGTAGGAGGGAGGCCAGCACTTATGGAGCACTTCTAGAAGGCCAGCACCAGGATGGATCCTGAAGGTGCAGGGGCTGGGGTCAGGAAACCTACCCAGGTTAGAATCCAGCTCCTCCACCTCCACGCTGCTTGTCTTCAGAGGAGATTCACAATCTCTCAGGCCCTCTGTTCTCTGCAAAGTGGGTTGTGGTGCAGATGAAATGAGGGGATGCTGGTAGGGGCCTGGCTCAGTGCCTGGCATGAAGCAGGGCTCACTGGATATTGCTTATGGTGTTCTTGACTCCTCATCACAACACCAAGAAGTTGGTGCTATTGTTTCTGCCATTTTACAGTTGAGGAAACTGAGGCTCAGAGAGGTTAAGTGACTGGCCCAAGGGTGCACAGCTGGTATAAACAACAGAGCTGGATTTGAATTCAGACCTGTCTGCTTTAGAATTCATGTTTTTTCCTTTTCTGGGCCTGAGCTAGACAAAACAAACAAAGAAAAAATGAGTGTTGATAATGGGATTTGAACCGTGATTGGCCCAATCCTTAGGTCTGTTCTTATTGGGGATGTAAGAGAACCTCCATCCCTTACTTCTGACTCAGGCCACATCAACCAGACAGGACCCCCAGGAGGCAGGGCTGTGGAGGATCCAAGACTGAGGGGTTTTGATAACTGGGTTTTGTTTGCTGTTAGCTATTTTGGAAAAGCAGAGGGGAGCACAGGAGGAATGGTCTCACTCCCAGGCATATGGGAGCCGGCTGTCAGCTAATATGGAAAATGATTAAGACAGCTTAATTTTTAAATATTTTATATATACTAATAATGAAGCAGGAGGAATTTGAAGGAGGAAGTCTATGAGGAGAAAGGAAAGTATTACAGATGTTGGAGTCACGCATGGGGGATAGCTCTGGCCCCAGTGGAACTGCAGTTTCTGCAGCCAGGAGAGGTGGTAGAGGGGAGGGTCTGGTGGCATCTGACCGTTCCTCAGCAATGTGGAAAATCTCTGTGGTCTGTCCAGGCACAGGAGTGTATCTGGGGTGGGGTTAGGGGTGGACAGGGAACCAGGAGTTCCTCTCTGAGCTGGTTCTGCTCAACGGCCCCCTCTAAGACCTAGCATGCCACACATGCTGGGCAGGAGGCTCAGGGCACAAGGTGAGGGTCTGCTCAACTGGAAGCATGACACATGATAACTGGGCTCAGGTGGTCAGTGGAGAATTGGCCCGGGCTGGCTAGGACCCAAGGCAATCAGAGGATACCCTGGGGCCCAGGAGGGCTTCCTGGAGCAAGTGGGAATGGAGTTGGAAGGATGAAGAAGCTGATAGAGGTGAGGAGGACCAACAAGTCTTGAGCACTTGTTGTGTGCCAAGCATGGAACTAAAAACTAGAGTAGAAATGCATTCATTTAACAATAAATATTTGTTAAATGCCACGTACTGGGCACTGTTCTGGGCTCTGGGGATAAAGCAGAGAATGAAAGAGAATCTCTGACCTCATGGTGCTCATATTCTGGTGGAGGACATGACAACAACCCTGTAAGCAGATAAATACGATGCTGAGTGGTGATACATGACACAGGGTGAGAGAAAGCGAAGAACGTTTCCTACCATTTCCTGAGTACCTACTGCGTGCCAAGCCCGTTCATTGGTCGACTCTGCAGTTGTTCATAACTAGCTCACCTTACCTGGTCACTGTTCTAAGGGCTTAAATGGATTAACTCATGTGATCCTGACAAAACAGGACAGAGGTACTATTACTGTCATCTTCCCTTTACAGATAAAGAAATGAGGTGAAAGAACTCATGAAGCGTCATGGATTTGAACCCAGTTATACTCCAGGACCTGCACACTTAACCTGGGCTTTGCTGTCAGCCTGATCATCTATATCTGACTTCTTGGGACCTGGGCTTCCTCACAGTGTGGAAGACTGGATTCCAAGAGTGTGTCCCAACACCGAGCCAGGGTGAAGCTCTATCATCTTTCCTGTCTCATCCTTGGAAGTTTGACAGTGTCACCTCCGCTACACTGTATTTAATGTCAGTCTCAAGTTCTTCCTGGGTTCCAGGGGAGGTGAAATCGACTCTCCTGTTGAAAGAGAGTGCTGAGGTTCTTGAAGAGCATTTGGGAATGGAAATACTGTGCATTTTTGGAAAGCATAATCTACCCCACTCAGCCACCTGACAGATGGGGAGGAAATATGTGGACAGATCCCAGTGGTCATGCCTCCCATTCTGGGGCACAGGATCTGGCCTGCCTCACCTGTCTTCTGTCCTGGGAGACCCTCTCCTGCCCTGCCAGTTTAGGGCTCTGCAATCTACTACCGCCAGGCCAAGCAAGCCTCTCCTCATTTGGGCAAGTGGTGATTCCAGCTGTGGTTGAGAGGGGTTGATTCCATTTGCAGTTACAAACTTCCTCAGCCCTGGGAGGGCTTATTCTTCCTCCACTTCTAGGACCATCTCCCTGGGGTCTCTGTCAAGGAGAAAGCCCTGAACCTGGTCCAATTCCCATTTCAGCCTCACTTCTGATGGCCAGGATGAGCTGATCGACTGATCCGCAATTTGGAGTCCACTGCTGGTCCATTCAGTAACAACGGAGGGGATGGGTTATGAGCTAATCAGAGTACCGATGGGTGGAAGGTTCTCCCGGGAGGCAGTTGTGAGCTGGAAAGATACTCCAAAAGTCTAACGAATGTGAAAGTGTTAGTCATTCAGTCCTGTCTGACACTTTGTGAACCCATGGACTGTAGCCTGCCAGGCTCCTCTATCCATGGAATTCACCAAGCAAGAATACTGGAGAGGATTGCCTTTCCCTTTTTCAGGGGATCTTCCCAACCTAGGGATCGACCCAGGCCTCCCACATTGCAAGCAGACTGTTAACCATCTGAGCCACCAGGGAAGCCCTATAGGTCTATTACTAAGTCTATTATATGTATTGGCTCTTGCAGTAGATTTTCTTTGGATTATTTCATTTCTCCCACCCTCCACAACCAATCCATCAGTAAGCCCTCCAAAATATACCCTGAATCTGTTCACTTTATTCCCCTCTCTCTTACCCCTCAGCCTCATTCAGACCACCATCACCTCCTGCCAGGATGAATCCACCAGCCCCTCCTGGTCCCACATCCAGTCCCGCCTCCTCCAGCTCATCTCTGCTCAGTGGCCAGAGGGACGTTTCCAAAATGTGAACCAGTTTTTCGTATTTTTCCCCTGCTTGTGGCCCAACCCACAGACAATTCAGTTCAGTTCAGTTGCTCAGTCGTGTCCAACTCTTTGTGACCCCATGGAATAAGCACGCAAGGCCTCCCTGCCCATCACCAAAACCCAGAACTTGCTCAAACTCATGTCCATTGAATTGGTGATGCCATTCAACCATCTCATCCTCTGTCGTTCCCTTCCCCTTTTGCCTTCAATCTTTCCCAGCATCAGGGTCTTTTCAAATGAGTCAAAGTATTGGAGTTTCAGTTCAGAGTCAATCCTTCCAATGAATATTCAGGACTGTTTTCCTTTAGGATGGACTGGTTGGATCTCCTTGCAGTCCAAGGGACTCTCAAGGGTCTTCTCCAACACCACAGTTCAAAAGCATCAATTCTTTGGCACTCAGCTTTCTTTATAGTTCAACTCTCACATCCGTACTTGACTACTGGAAAAACCATAGCTTTGACTAGATGGACCTTTGTTGGCAAAGTAATGTCTCTGCCTTTTAATATGCTGTCTAGGTTGGTCATAGCTTTTCTTCCAAGGAGCAAGCATCTTTTAATTTCATGGCTGCAGTCACCATCTGCAGTGATTTTGGAGCCCAAGAAAATAAAGTCTCTCACTGTTTCCACTGTTTCCCCATCTATTTGCCATGAAATGGTGGGACCGGATGCCATGATCTTAGTTTTTTGAATGTTGAGTTTTAAGTCAACTTTTTCACTCTCCTCTTTTACTTTCATCAAGAGTTTCCTTAGTTTTTCTTCGCTTTCTGTCATAAGGGTAGTGTCATCTGCATATCTGAGGTTAGTGATATTTCTCGAGGCAATCTTTCTCCCCACTTGTGCTTCATCCAGCCTGGCATTTCGTATGATGTACTCTGCATAAAAGTTAAATAAGCAGGGTGACAATATACAGCCTTGACACACTCTTTTCCCAGTTTGGAACCAATTCATTGTTCCATGCCTGGTTCAACCCACAGTTCAGTTCAGTTCAGTTCAGTCACTCAGTTGTGTCCAACTCTTTGCGACCCCATGAATCACAGCACGCCAGGCCTCCTTGTCCATCACCAACTCTTGGAGTTCACTCAGACTCACATCCATCGAGTCAGTGATGCCATCCAGCCATCTCATCCTCTGTTGTCCCCTTCTCCTCCTGCCCCCAATCCCTCCCAGCATCAGGGTCTTTTCCAATGAGTCAACTCTTCGCATGAGGTGGCCAAAGTATTGGAGTTTCAGCTTTAGCATCATTCCTTCCAAAGAAATCCCAGGGCTGATCTCCTTTAGAATGGATTGGTTGGATCTCCTTGCAGTCCAAGGGACTGTCAAGAGTCTTCTCCAACACCACAGTTCAAAAGCATCAATTCTTCGGCGCTCAGCCTTCTTCACAGTCCAACTCTCACATCCATACATGACCAAAGGAAAAACCATAGCCTTGACTAGATGGACCTGTCGACAAAGTAACATCTCTGCTTTTGAATATACTATCTAGGTTAGTCATAACTTTTCTTCCAAGGAGTAAGTGTCTTTTAATTTCATGGCTGCAGTCACCCTCTGCAGTGATTTTGGAGCCCAGAAAAATAAAGTCTGACACTGTTTCCACTGTTTCCCCATCTATTTCCCATGGAGTGATGGGACCAGATGCCATGATCTTCATTTTCTGAATGCTGAGCTTTAAGCCAACTTTTTCACTCTCCACTTTCACTTTCATCAAGAGGCTTTTAGTTCCTCTTCACTTTCTGCCATAAGGGTGGTGTCATCTGCATATCTGAGGTTATTGATATTTCTCCCGGCAATCTTGATTCCAGCTTGTGTTTCTTCCAGTCCAGCATTTCTCATGATGTACTCTGCATATAAATTAAATAAGCAGGGTGACAATATACAGCCTTGCCGTACTCCTTTTCCTATTTGGAACCAGTCTGTTGTTCCATGTCCAGTTCTAACTGGTGCTTCCTTACCTGCATACAGATTTCTCAAGAGGCAGGTCAAGTGGTCTGGTATTCCCAACCCACAGTGGCCTCCCCTAAAGTAAGCACTCCTGACTGAGGCCCTGCCTGTGTTTAGGGTCTTGTGCCATTCATTTTTACCACACTGATGTGCATTCTATTCCTTTGATATGCCAAGCTCAGTCCATTTCCTCTGCCTGTGATGCCATAATCCAGCTCATCACATGCCTACAGGTCTCAGTTTGAACATCATGGTATGCCTCAGCTCAGCTAAAGGGCCTAAACAAAAAGTCCCCAGAAGGTGCAATGGCTCAAACACAGCAAAAGTGCGTCTCTCACTCATGTAATGGTTGTGCCAATACAGTAGGTGGCTCTTTTCCACATGGTGATACAGGAATTCAGCCTCTTCCATCCTGGGGTCGTGCTGTCACTTGTACTCCGCCAGTGGAAAAGGCAAAAGTATGAAGCAAGCACACCCACTTCTGAAAGCCTAGGTTTAGAAGTGGCACTCATCAATTCTGTTCCCATCCCAGTGGCAAGAGCTGGTCACATGGCCACAGCTGGATGTCCAAGGAGGGCTGGGAAACATTGATGCTGCCCAGGTAGCCAGCCGCTTGTCAGCTCCAGCTATATAACTGCAAAGGAGAGCATAGATTTGATGGACAGTTGGTCACCTTCCCAGAGAGGCACTCCCACCCTAATCATCCCACCAAACGAGTGTCCATACATTACCATACATCTCATATCCCTATTTGATTCTCTTCATAGTACATTTTATTTGCCTGCTAGTTTATTGTCTCTATCCCTTTCTAAAAGGTAAGGGATGCATCTGTGAGGGCAGAAATCTTGTTTCGCTAGTTAATGCCATATTCCTAGCACCTCGATCAGTGCTTGGCCCATAGTAGGCATTTAATAAGTAGTTATTGAATCAATGAAAGAGCAAATAAGTCCCATTTTACCAGTAGAGAGACAGAGGAAACCAGTAGCTTCAAGGACAGAGAATGCTTGACCCCTTGGGGGCCAACAACATATGTAGGGGCCCCCAACATATGTAGGGGCCCCCAATCATGTTAATTCCTTTCCTTCTCCAATGTGGACGTTAAGGCTGCAGATTTCAAGGAAAGGCTAGCATGCCATCTATGAGTCAGGAGGCCTGGGTTTAAGTCTGACATTGTGCTGACCTCTGTGTGGGCCCTTCATCTCTCCTGGACTGGCCTTGGTTTCCCAGCCTGCAACTTGGGGGTGGAGCAGGTTGGGTCGGGCAAACTTTCACATTCCTCAGGGCTTGAGACTAGACGACCACCCCCAGAGTACATCTGTACCTTCTTTTTCCAGCAGCTGACCTTTGGGAGAAAAGCCTCCTCCCCTTCATCCTCCCCTCTGTGGGTTTAATAAGACTTAATGAGGGGCCTGGGTGGGCCCAGACCCTCAGTGGCCACCAGCTCATACTTTCACTGAAGGACGGGGTAGGGGAGAGTGGCTAATGACAGGGTCTTGGTAGGGGGTGGCCTTTCAGCCTCAGCTGGCCTTTCTGGGCGTCTATTAACAGACCACACAGGGAAATATCTTCCCAGGGCCCGTGATTTTCAATTTTCCACTGGAAAAGGCAGCCAGGAGGAGGTAGCCAGGAGGCCAGAGACACTTGCCTATGTTTCTGTCAGCATTATTCTATTTGTCCTCCCATCTAGCTACCTGCTTGTCCTTCCTTCTGTCCTATTTACCCATCCATCTACTCATCCAAGTATTCAAGCGTCTGCCCACCCACGTCCATCCTTCCACCTAACCATCTACCAAGTTACTCTTCCATCTGGTCAGTAATCCAGCATCCGTGCAACCTTCACCTTATCCATCCATCCTTTCACCTACCCACTCATCTACCCCCTATCCAATTCACTCTCCTCTTAGGACATCCCTTCATCCATTTACACACAGAACCATCTATCTGTTCTTCCAATGCAGGGTGATCCAAGATCTATCTGGCACTAATTTTGTGCCTTTGACTAAAACAGTGATTATTAAATTATTCATTCTATTCCCTCCAGCCTTTATGTCATATGATGAAAAGTACATAGTGAAAAGTAATACTTTGCTGGCTATCAGACTTAGGATTGAATCTGAGCTCTGCTTTTATTGACTTTAGTGACCTTAGACAATTTCATGTCAGTCATGATCTTTATTTTTGAGAACACACCCCACAAGTCTAAGTACAGAATGATCCTTGTCCAAACTCTGGCCTTTAAGTGGAGAAAGGGAAGGAGAAGAAGGAAATAGGACATTCTGGTCCCATGATGTGGTAGAAACAGGCTCTTTGAGAGATGCAAATGGGGAAACTGTAAGAGCTGCAGATGGGAAAACTGAGTCCTGGAGAAACCCAGAGAATCCAAGGTTAAATAAAGATCCTCTGATGTAACAATAAACACACTTTCTGAGCACCTTCTCTGAGCTGAGGCCACTGGGTGCCTCAGTTTCCATAAGTCAACAATGGAAATTGGTAAGAGCACCAACTTCACAGAGTTGCTGAAAAGATTAAAGAAGTTAAGACATATAAAGGACCTATAATTTTGCTAGCCATGAGGAAAAAATGCTCATTAAGTATTCAGAATAACCCCACAGAGCCCTGTGAGGGTAGAGCCTCTTCTTCCTCCAGGCCTGGCTGGTCTGAGCTCATGCACACAAGCCCTGGCTACCACATCCCAGCTCTTCTGTCCCCTCAGATAGTCCCAGATGGGTTTGCTCTGTGTGGTTTAATTAAAGCCACTGCTGCCAGGTGTCAGACTGTCTGAGAGGGGGTCCTGGAAGACCTCCTGGGAGTGTCCCCCTCCTCCTAACTACCTGCATCAAGCCTGAGTTCTAGCAGATGTTGCCTAGAAACAAGATCCTGGAATGCTCAAGAGTTCAGGTTCTGGTGCCAGATAGAAGCCTGCCTTTGACCCTACGGAACTGCGAGTGTGACTTCATCTCTCTCAGGCTGTTTCCTCAACTATAAATAGCAAAGCACATAGTAGCTACTTATTACTTAGGTAGCTGTGTGTCAAGTCACTTCAGTTGTGTCTGACTCTTTGAGACCCTATGGACTATCGCCTGCCAAGCTCCTCTGTCCATGGGATTCTCCAGGCAAGAATGCTGGAGCGAGTTGCCACGCCCTCCTGCAGGGCATCTTCCCAGGGATTTCTCCTGCATTGGCAGGCGGGTTCTTTACCACTAGCGCCACCTGGGAAGCCCACCTAGTGTATAGCAAATCTTATGGAAAACGTTGGTTACTTACTCGGTAGAGTCCATTCCCCTTTCTTCTCATTTCTGAGAGCCCCTTCCTGCTCTTTGGTCAGTGTAATGGGGGGCATCTCCCAGGCTTTGACCACAGCAATTGGTTCAGGGTCTGTGACCAAAATAGTCCAAGCAGGCACTCCTAATGCCATTATGCCTCCACAGTGACCTGGGCATGAAGCCAACACTAAAGGATGCGGAGCAAAAAACAATGGAAATTCACCTTGATGACATCATTGGGGTCCTTAAATCCTGCCTACCTGGAGCTCCAGCCTGGGCTTTCCAGTCCAGTCGATCTCCTTTTTGTGTGATCCAGTTTGCGAGCAACCAAAGGAGTCAGCTGATACAGACATAGACGTGAGGGTGGTGCGCCCCTCACATGGGCTGCATGCCTTTTATTTCTCAGGCCTCACTTGATTTTGTGGTGCACAGAATCAGGCCTGGTTCCCTGTACTAGGGGCTCTGATGGAGTCCAGACTCTTATTTCAGAGAGTTTTTGTTCTGATGTGCTATGTCGCTTTAGTCGTGTCCAACTCTTTGCCTATGGACCCTGTGGACGGTAGCCTGCCAGCCTCCTCTGTCCATGGGATTTCCCAGGCAAGAATACTGGAATGGGGTGCCATTTCCTCCTCCAGGGGGTCTTCCTGACCCAGGGAGCGAATCCACATCTCTTATGTCTCCTTCGTTGGCAGGTTGGTACCTTTTAATTATGGGCTTTTGCAAGCCCCTCTGCAAAAAGTGCTTTCTGCTCTATGAGAATTTAGGGCCCATCCTCAATGATGTTCCTATTTTCAATGATCCAGATTCCGATACCTATCTTCACATGTTGCCTCTAGAGAGCTAATGAGCAGGCAGTACTGGAGCAGGGAGATCCCACTGTGCTGGACATGTGTCTCCGTGCTCCTCATCCCACCCCACTGTTCGGAGTTCCCCACTGGTCTGCCCTTCAAGTGATGCAGAGCTGAGACCTGAAAACAGATTTCTCCAAACGGAAGGTTAAACTGTGAGGGGAAAGGCAGGTGTTCTGCAAGGTGAGTGAGGGAGAGCTGCAGTGTTGGGGAGTCTTCCCAGAGGAAGCAGAGCAGGAGGCAGCTGGGAAATGGGCAACACAGCACGGAAAGGGAAGGGATTTGGCACAGCATAGGGCATGGAGACAGGAACGTGGGTAGGATTTTGAGCAACCATGCAGAGAGAGGCTCTAGAGAATCCAGTAGAGTCCACCTCCCGCCTCTCTCACTGCCCCATTCCCACATTCCCTGCAGGGTTAGGTCCCACTCCCTCTCACCTGGACAGCTGCTCTAGACACCTCAGGGGACTCCCTGCCTCCTGTCTGGTCTTCTAGCCCATACTCTATCAGCAGCAATCCATTCACCCATCTGACCATTCATGCATTCATTCACTCATCAAATATTCCCGAGGGGCAGAGTCTGTGTCATGTAGGGCCTTGTGGCTGGAGCTTCTCCACCTGGCTGACCTTGTCTCTCTTCTCAGGCATTCTGGGTGGGATGGTCCCATCCCCCACCCCGAGGTTGCATTTCCTCCCAACATTTATTACAAGACACCAGATGTCTGGACTATAAGTTTCTGGGAAATATTCTTACAAGGTACAAAAGCGGGATCCTGAGGTTAGTACCGCAGCTACAGCATTCTCCAGTCACATAATTCCAGGAATGATCTTCATCTCACTGAGCCTCAATTTCCACACCCGTAAAGTGGGGATAATAGCATCCCCCTTCAAGGATGAAGTGAGGGAATCCACAGAACATACACAGGGAGGCTCTTTGAGAGGTGGAGTGCACCTGGTCAGTGGGATCCCCAGTATTTCGCTCATTCTTAGATAATGATGGGCAGGTGGAGTGGATCCTGGGACCTCCACCTGGATCCCTTCGGCCACCCATTCTGGCT
Source organism: Ovis aries (assembly GCF_016772045.2). NCBI lineage: Eukaryota > Metazoa > Chordata > Mammalia > Artiodactyla > Bovidae > Ovis > Ovis aries. The sequence goes on from NC_056066.1 coordinate 59,739,925, forward strand.
GATGGGAATCAGCTCCTGATGACTCGCAGCTGGGAACTGCCCTGCCCACCTTTTCCTGGGGCAGCCCCTGGCAATGTGTAATACAAATATTCGATTCTTCCCTTAGCTGGGGGGCAACTCTGAAGGGGTCATCTCTGCGCCAGAGCTCCTTGTGGGATCAGTTGAAATTTTTATCACTGCCACCATGCATCAGATTTTCTGTCACCCAGTCCTGTCTTCCTTGCTGTCTCAAGGTAGTAAGTATCCTGAGAGCTCTCGTGAATAAACCCTTGCACACTGATACTCACCTCGGGAACCAGTGGAAAGTGCAGCTGTGGCAGGGGTTCCTAGGCAGGAACCTGGGAGGGTGGGAGATAGAAGGGAAGGCCAGAAGAGGAGGGTGGGCCCCTGGCCAGGGCAAAGCCAGATGGTCCAGTTCTGGGTCTCTAGAATGTTCTAACCTTCTGCCCTGTCTTCATGGCCCACTTTGTTCCTTGGTGATTGATCACAGCGGTTGGGGTGTGGGCTTTGGGGCCCTGCCTTGAGTCTGAGTCCCAATTCTGTTTCTGACCCTCTGTGGGATTTGGGGAAAGTCCTTTCACCTCTTCAGGCCTCAGTGGTGCCAACTGTATAGTGGGACTGGAGGGGGAGAATCAACAAGGGACACTACGGAGCTCTTAGCACAGTGCCTGGGAAACAGGGAGCATAAATGCTATGTCTTATGCAATCCCTCCTAAAGTAGTTCACAAATCAGCCTGCCTGGGCAAGGTCACCATTTTCACATTCCCCTCTAAGGCTTTCTTCTCTGCAACTTCCATAACTGACAAGTTTCCCAAGACTTTCCAGAAATCACAGAAGGTTTGTCCATTTGGGAAGTTTCATTCTATGCCCTTTTGTTCCATAATAGCTGATAGAATATCCAATGAGAATGGCTCATTGGAACTGAGATGTTACTGTGTGCCAGGCAGGGCTCTAAGAGCTCTGTAGGAATTGAACTTTCATAGCCACCTTGTGACATGGGTATTACATTAAAAGATAAAGATACTGAGGCTCAGGGAGGTTAAGTAATGGGATCACATAGCAAGCAAGTGGAGGCCTGGGTAATGGCTAAGATGAAGCCAGACTGGACTGGATTAGAATCCATGGTCTCTGGCTCCGACCTTTATTAGTGGTGTGTTCTTGGGTAAATTAAATTTGCTCTGCCCCAGTTTCTTTATTTATCAAATAAAGATGATAACATCCCTATTTCACTGATCTTTGAGATTAAATAAGATAATACCTATATAGTGCGTGGTCCATATTATACATGTATTATTTTTATTCACCCTACACCATATGCTGACCACCTACCATGGGATAGGTACTGTTTTAGGTGCTTGGGGAAGAGCAGTGAATAAACAGACACAGCTCCTGCCCCATAGTGTAGACGTTCTGGAAGTGAGTGTTAGTCGCTCAGTCATGACTGACTCTTTACACCCCCATGGACTGTACCCCTCCAGGCTCCTCTGTCCTCAAGATTTACCCAGGCAAGAATACCAGAGTGGATTGCCATCTCCTTCTCTAGGGGATCTTCCCAACTCCAGGGATCGAACCTGGGGCATTATAGGCAGATGCTTTACCAACTGAGCCACGAGGGAAGCTGTAGCAAAGGCCTAGAGGTTTGTATTCAAGCCCCAGCGCATCCAAGCCATAGCTGATCTTTCCAGGCAGTCTGATCTCTCTTTCCTCCCACTTGATTAATGCCGAGAGGCAAACAGGTAACACTTAATACTTTAACACACACCATCCAGCATTGGTTACTGATGTTTCCAGCAATCTGTGTTGCACTGGGCTTCAGGCCTGGGTGACGTGGGTGAGTGCCAGGGCATCGGCGGGCAACTGGTTTCACCACTTACTTACTTAATTTGCTTGTTTGTTCATTCATAATGAACTTATTTGCTGAACAAGTATTTCTCAAGCCCCATCCCAGGTGCTAGGTCAGGTACTGGGATTCACCATCAGGATGGGCTTCCTGGACTGGAGGTGCTCATGGTCTCATGGGGAGAACAGATGAGAACAATCCATGCCATCAAATAAAGGTAAAATAGGTGGTGGCAACATCAGTGAAGGAAACAAACAAGGGGATGAGAGATGACAGGGAGATGTTAGAGAAATCCTGTTTTCTCAGGGGGAGTCAGGGAAGGTTCCCTGGAGGAAGTGGCTGTCAAGTTAAAGAAGATGAAGGAGCAGCTATGTGGAAGAGAGAATAGAAGGGTGTTCCAGGCATGGGGAACATTAGGTGCAAAGCCCTGAGATGGGCTTGACATGCCTGGACCTGAAGACAGAGTGGTGATAGTGGGGCCAGTTAGGGGCAGGAGAGGGAGGTGGGGCCAGGGCGCCTCATCGGCCATATTGATGACATTGGTTTTCGCTTAGAGTGTGAAAGGAAACTGCTGGGAGGTGTCAAGTGGGAAAATGAGAAGATCCTTTGGCTACCAGGAGCCATGGAGAAGCTGGAGGCCACACGCTCCAGGCAAGTGCTCTAGGCATCTAGGCAAGAGATCCTGGACACGGTCTGGTTTCCCCAGACCTGATGCGTTAATCACTGCGTTTGCAAACACCTTGCGATGGGAACTCATTACCTTGGAACATAATCCCTTTCATTTTTGGATAGCTTGAGCTGAAGGAACATGGTCCCTTCGACCAGTGATTCTCAAACAATGAGATGGTCTTGAGATCCCTTTATACCCTTAAAAACTGAGGACCCCAAAAGAGCGTGGATTATTCATATGGATTATATCTAGAGCCAGGACAAGGGGTAGTCAAATGAGTATAAACTTTAAGGGATGCTAAAAATCTCAGTAATCACGATAAATATTTTAATGCAATAATTTGAAAAATTCATATTGGAGCCTGAATCAAAAGGAAAAGTCAATAATATTGATCTTTATTGAAAATTGGTATTTTTTTCCATGACTTTTTGCATCAGTCTTTTTTGTTTGTTTTTGAAGTTATGATGCTATCACATGCCACATCAACTTCGAAGAATTCCACTAACAGTGATAAGGATAAATGATGTCTCAGTGTGGCGAAAATAATTTTGACCTTATAGACCCCCTGGAATGGTCTCAGGACCCCAGAGAGTCCAGACTATACTTTGAGAACTGCTGCTGTTGATAGAACCAAAATTTCCAGATGGTTTCTACCTTGGTCTTAGGTCTACTCCCAAGAATTCTCTCTGCCTTCAAGGGGGCAGAACCTGAGAGGCTAAGATACAGAATTCAGGCTTCCTCTCCATCTACTCTGGGCATCCCCAGTGGCTCAGCTGTGAAGAATCTGCCTGCAATTCAGGAGACACAGGAGATGTGGTTCAGTCCCTGAATTAGGAAGATCCCCTGGAGAAGGAAATGACAGCCCATTCCAGTATTCTCACCTGGAGAATCCCATGGAATGAGGAACCTGGTGGGCTACAGTCCACAGAGTCACAAAGAGTCGGACGTGGCTGAGCAAAGCACGCACTCCACCTGCTTTAGGCTAAAGATCTCCCAGAGCTTTCCACTCACCTCTCCCCACCCCTCCACTGGACAAGTCCCATTTGGTTGATGGCACTGAAAGATCAAGGGCCTCCAGCTATGTTCCCAGGGATGACCAGAGCAGCATGGAACCTGGGAAGGCCTATCACTCCCTGCCTTGGGACACTCCATCTCTATCTCGGCCCCTCGGGTCTATCCATGGATCCCACCCCTCCTTTATCCTGCTTTGGTGATATTTGAGTGTTCAATATCTCTTTGGGTTCCCTCTGGGCTTCTGGAGAGCAGGCAACCCACCAAGAAACAGAATGCAGGCAAAGAAAACTTCTAACATATTAAGTTGGCTTCTAGGAGGCCAACTTCTGAAAATTCAATTTGTCAGCAGTATAAACAGGATATCAAGCCTGGCGAAGGCAGGCTCCCAGGGAAACATCTGATGGGGAGGAAAGCGGGCAGCAACCTGCAGGGTAAGTTGTACCGTGGGCACATTCCTCGGCAGCACTGAAACCCACAGCTAATCACAAACAGATCGCTGCCCGCCCTGGGCCCTGCTTTGTTCACTCAGATTTCTCTCTCTAACCACCAACACTCAGTCCACCAGACTCTTTCTCCTGGATACCTCCATTTTCCTCTGTGGACCTCAGTATCCCTGTCTGCCATGGAAGAGGGTCTACAACCCAGGGTCCTCTCTGTTGGTCTGATACACCAGAATCCAAACCTCTCTGATTCAAAGCCCCCAAGAGCCTAGAATTCCAGGCTTATAAAATGCCTGAATTTTCTGACCCCAGAATTTGACAAGTCAACTATGGTAGATTCTCCAATGCTACAGTTCTAAGATTCAGTGGCTGTACAAGTCTGCCCATGTAGCTTTCTATGATTCTGAGTCTCAGTGATTTTAAGTGCAGTGGGCTCTACAGCCTGATGGCCTTGGTTCATCCATTGCCAGCCCCACCCCTACTAACTGAGTGACCTTGGGCAAAATTCACGACCTTCTGGTATTTCAGTTTCCACATTGGTAAAGTAAGGAGTACAGTAGCTATGATCTCATGGAGGGGTTGTGAGGACTAAATGAACCAATAGTTGTAAACAGTGCCTGGAGCATGGTAAGAACTCAGCTTTGCTCCTACAATTATTCTAGACTCAACAGCTTTTACAGCCTCAATCTGAGATGGGTGTTTCTGGGTCTCCAAGCCTCCAAGTTTGAAATTCAAAAAATCCATTGTTCAAAAATTCAATGATACACTGATTCTGGAGGCTGGCTCTGGACATATGTTTCAGTGTCCCTGCCTCAGGGATCGAGGGATTTACCAGGGCAAGCTAAAGACCTGGATGGTTGGCCTGACCCTGGTACTCTCAGACACCAACCCAAAGTGCGTGACAAGCTTGGGACTTGCAAACTCTGAGACGTGCCCTCTTCTGCCCTCAATACACATGTAGCCCTGGAGATAACCTGCCTTCTGGCCAAAGATTCATTGACCTTGACTAATTTCCTGAAATCCATGGGACACAGAAAGACAGTTTTCCCCACCTCAACTCCCATAACTTGGAAATTCTTTTCTCAAAAATCTACTATAGCTCCCTGCTGTCTTTCAAATCAAGTTCTACCTCTCAGCTTGGCTTCTTGAGCCCCTTTATACCTGTCTGCTTCAAGGTAAGTTGAGGTCATCTGGGTGGAGAAGGGAGAACTGGGATGGTTCTTTTGGAAGTTACTTCCAGGTCCATATACCTTCATTCATTTGTTCACTCCACAAATATTTATTAGACATTTACTATATGCTAAACTCTGTTCTAGACCCTGGGAACACAAAATGAATAAAACTGATAAGCTATCTGCTCTTGGGAGATAAAAACTCACTTCCGTCCCCACTCACTGTAGAGCATTACACGTAGGCCATTTCCTGATTGCAGAACTCTGGACCAGCTCTCTGTGCCACATTTGTAAAATGGGCCAATAACACCTCCTACCATGTAAGATTTCTGTAAAGATTAAAAAAGATAGTGATGGTGAAAACTCAGCACAGTGTCCAGCACAGAGTAAGTCCACAATCCATGGAAGCTGCTGCTGCTGTTTGATTTCTACCCCCAGCTCCCTTCAGAGCACTTAACTTGTGGGTTAAAAACCAGACAGGCCTGGGCTCATGTCCTGAGATGTAAAAAGAGGATATCACAGAGCCTGTTTCCCAGGACTAGCTGCCTGGTATGCTGGGCATACCCAGCCAGAGTGCAAACTTTAATAAGGATGTATTTTCACTTCCCTCCAGCTCTCTCTGAGAAGTCATGGCAACCAACCTCACTATCTGCGTAGCTCTCACATGCACACACCTGACAACTTTCCTCTCTGGGCCCATGTCCTCCCTGGAGGGGCCTGAAGAAAGTCTGCTGTAATGATAGGCTGAGACATTTGGGTATGATAAAAAGGCAATAGGGAGCCAAGGCTGGTGATGGAGAGAGAAAGAGGCTCCAGATGAAGGGCATCCCTTATCTTCCAGCAGCTACTCTGGACCTTTTGCGTCTTGTCCTCACAGCTAGCTGCCAGGGGCTCCAGCCAACTGCCATGAGTTCCTGCTGTGTTTGGGGTGAGGTTATTTTTTCATTAAGTTTGCAATTATTAAAAAGAAAAAAAATGCAAGTCAAATTGTGACGTGCTGAGCTGAGCAGGCTGGAGGTTAAAGCTTTTTCCCTGCCTGCGGCCCGCTGGGCCCCCACCCTATTCTGGGTAAAGGGGAACATTTTGGGGAAAATAAACAAGGAGACCTTGCTCCTTTGGGGACTTTATGAACCTGCCCTTACCCCACCCCATACCCCACTCCATTAGCAGGCTTGGTCGCTCTCCCTGATAATTAAAGAGGAAACTAGTTTCCAGGGCAATTTCAGCTCTGGCCCGGCCTGTGCCCACATCCTTGAGAGGGAGGCTATGGTGATGGGCTGGCTGGGCAGCTGGTGGCCTCAGAGGTAACAATTTGCCTCGAGATGGAATCCATTCCCCTGAATAAAGGGACTTTGTGTTCTTTCTCATAGTCCCCTGGCTTCTAAGGAGGGAGTTATTAGAGAGGCAGCAGTTGTGTTCCCCAAGAGCAGGGACCACCATGGCAAACAGCTCAGGACCCACCACCTGGACCACCAGACTCTCTCATTGCCCCTCGGCCTCTATGTGTGTCCTCTGAGCTGTGGGCTTCAGATAAAAACCTGGAACTCGTTCAGCCACGCATTCATTCGTGCATTCAACAGCTCTTTATGGAGCATCTACTAATACGCCAGGCCCTGTTCTAGGCACTGGGCGTACAGAAGTGCAAACATCTCCTGCCATCATCGCTTATATTCCACTGGGGGCAGATGGACAGTAAAGATGAAGAAGTCAATATTTAATTCATTGCCAGGCAGTCGGGCGAGGCCAAATAGAGCAGAGGTAGGAGGTAAAAATGATGAGTGGGGAGAAGTTCTCTTTGAGGGGATGTCTAAGCAGAAACCTCCAAGGTCAGTGCCATAGCAGGGATAGACTGGCCTTATACCTTAACCCCTCTTTTCTACCTCTGGGCTTTTGCCAAGGCTTCCTGAGACTGCCCCCTCTCTGCCCTCTGCCCAGCTAGCAATGACTTATTTGTGCTTTCCTTAATATATAATTTGCTGTTTCATTAACTGTATCAAATGCATTTGTAAAAGCAGAACATTAAGCCATCTGGGCTATAATACAGGTTGTCTAGCAAGATTCATGAAACCCACATTGCTGACGCACAGTATAATGGTGTTTTAATATTCAAAACTCTAATGAAATGGTATTTTAAGATGCTGAACTAAATAAAGGCATTTCTACTCCCCTTATCTTGTTAAAAACATCTCCCCAAGACAAGAACAATAAACAGAAATACAAACTCTGTCTTTGAAAAAACTAGGAGATACTATAACACTTAAGTACAATATACAGAGAAGAGAGGCAGATAAAGAAATGGCCGGTGACTTAGATCAACCCAGATCAGCACCATAATGAAGAAGCCAACCTCATTTCCCTTTCATGGCTAATTCTCCCATCATCTGCCGTCACTGCAAAGGATAACCACTAACCTGATTTCAAAAAGCACAGATTAGCGTTGCCAGTTCTTGCACGTCACAGAAATGAAATCTTTCAGCATGTACTTTTTAATGTCCAGTTTCTTTTGCTGAACAAAATGGTTTTAAGATTAATCCCCGTCATTGCACATGTCAGTAGTTTATTCTTTTTTATTGCTATGTAATATGTACGGATGTGAGAGTTGGACTATAAAGAAAGCTGAGCACAAAAGAATTGATGTTTTTGAACTGTAGTTTTGGAGAAGACTCTTGAGAGTCCCTTGGACTGCAAGGAGATCCAACCAGTCCATCCTAAAGGAGATCAGTTCTGAATGTTTGTTGGAAGGACTGATGCTGAAGCTGAAACTCCAGTACATTGGCCACTTGATGTAAAGAACTGATTCACTGGAAAAGACCACGATGATGGGAAAGACTGAAGACAGGAGGAGAAGGGAACCACAGAGGATGAGATGGTTGGATGACATCACCAACGCAATGGACATGAGTTTGAGTAAGCTCTGGGAGTTGGTAATGGACAGGGAGGCCTGGCGTGCTGCAGTCCATGGGGTCGCAAAGAGTCAGACGTGACTGAGCGACCGAACTGAACTGATGTAATATTCCATTATGTATAGAATAGTACAGATATATCACAACTTATTTATCTATCTCTTACGGATAGACATTGGTGGTGTTTCTTGTGTTCTGCTATTATGAATAGAGTTTCTGTGAACATCTTTATTATGAATAAAACTACACATACACAATCGTTTTGTGGATATGTGTTCATTTTTCTTGGGTAAATACCAAGGAGTGAAGCTACCTGGTCATTAGGTAAGTTTGTGTTCAGTTTCAGTAGCTACTGGTCAACACTTTTCAAAGTAATTATACTAATTTAAACTCTTACCATCAGAATATGAGAGTTTCAGTTATTCCATGTCCTCACCAACACTTTGTATTGTTAGTCTTTTAAACTTTAGCCATTCTGGTGGATATGAGATTATGTCACATTGCAGCTTTAATTTGCATTTCTGTGATGAATAATGATGTTAAGCACATTTTTATGCTCTTATTGGATATTTAGATCTCCTCTTTCTGTGGGGTTCCTTCAAGTGTTGTCCCATTTTTTAAAAAATGGGTTGTTCATCTATCATTGATATATATGAGTCTTTTACCGGAGAGTTATTTCAAATATCTTCTCCAAGTACATGGATTGTTTTTTTGTTCTCTTAATGATTATTTTGATAAACAAAATACTTAATTTTAATGTAGTCCAATTTGTCAATTTTCTGTGTAAGGTATATGACAATTGCCAGGATTATTAAAATATTTTTATAAAATGCTTTCTTCTAAAAAAAGATTCATTAGACCCAAAGGGATTTATTATTTTCACACAAAATAAGAAATCTGTGGTCCTAGGGTTAGCTCATTATCAAACTCCTTTGATCCTTCAGTAATATTGTGAGATGTTCCCTCACGGCCACAAGATAGCTGCAACAGCTCCAAGCATCACATCCATACATGACAATATCCAAAAGCAGGAAGAAGGGGGGTGGGGGAGATAAGTACATAGAGAGGGAAGAAACCCTTTCCCAGAAACTCTCACCTGACTCGTTCTTTTGTCTTGTTGGCCACCAGGTCACATGACCACACTTCACTAAAAGAGAGGCTTGGAGAGTATCTGCCATTTTTAGCCTCTAACAAAAGAGGTGGACTCTGCCAACATGGGGGAAGGAAAATAGGAGAGGGGTAATGTCAGAATAAATACAATATCTACCACAGAGATTCAGTGGCAAACAGGACCCAGATCCTTAACTCAAAGTAGGGTGACCAAGTGCCCTGGTTTGCCCAGGAAATGATATTTTAGAACTAAAACCGAGAAAGTTCTGGGCAAACCAGAACAAATAAGTCACCCTACACCCAGGCGCTTTCACCTGGTCTGAAGTCATGGGTAGATTAGACCTTGTTTCAAAACTGGATGGAGAGTCATTCAGATAAGGTGCTGGGAAGGGAGTGTCAATTTGCCTGCTTTCAATTTCCGCCAGCCTTAGACTCCAGCCCCTGCTATTCCACTATTAGCTATACTCCAGCCTGGCGCTATAACTATAAGTAATTATGAGTGCCTACTATGTGCTGCGCTCTGTGCAAAGTGCTGGAAATTCTGAAATGAATCAGGTGCAGTTTTTACCCAAAGAAATTCCCAGACCAAGAGGGGAGACTGTCAGGTAAGTAGTCATAATTCAGGGCAGTGATGGAGGAGGCATGATGGGAGGGCAGTGCAGTCTGGCAGGCCTTCCTAGGGGAGATACTGACCCTCAGAGAGGTACAGTAGCCTGCCAGGTGGGGGAGGAGTGGGTAAGCCAGGAATGAGCACTGTCCTGCTTGCCACTTCTTTTAAAGATGCTGGTTAGCTCATTCTTTTGAATTTTACTTTTCCTTTAATAAAAGTGCATTTCCCTCTTAATGAGAATGTTTCCCCTGTGTGTGCAGGGCTCCCTGCAAAGCCTTTTCACACCCACTCTTATTTGATCTTCACAATGGCATTAAGAGGGTGCAGAGCTGATTATCCTCATTTTATTGAGAGGGAAATTCAGGCCCAGAGAGAAGAAATCACCTGTCCAAGGTCACAGAGCTATGAAGTGCCAGAGTGGACATGTCAACACAGCTCCACTTCCTCCAGGTGCCTGTCTACAGCCAGGACCGAGGCTGCCCTAGTGCTTGGGGAGGGCAGATCTCCCCATGGCAGGTCCCTCCCAGAGCTCTGCAGTGTCCTCGGCAGGAGCATCCCTAGAGGTGATGGGAGATGATGTCCAGACATGGTCCCAACACCTTCCCTTTAAACATAAGCCAGCCACAAAAAAGGTCTCCCCCTCCCCATTTCTGGAGCCTGGGTTAGCTTCCTTAGAAACAGAGTGTCCCCCTGTCCTCTCAGAGATGTAGTGGTTTGGGAGGTTCAGGAGAGAGAGCAGTGCAGTCCCGTGGGGTCTGGCAAAGTCACTTATGTGAGCAGTCACTGCCAGACAGCATCAAAAGAAACACAACCCAGGGAAGGATGAGGTGGCTCCAGGCTGTTCACAGTCTCCTGGGAGTGGTTACCTGCACCAGTAGGGTCTGCAAAGTGAGAACAGAGGACAGCCCTTTTCCCTCCAAATCCAAACCCTGAAAGTCTTTTGCAATCACCATGCAAATGAAGGGTCACAGCCCTCAGACCTCACAAGGAACCAGCGTGAATTCACTCATTCATTCATTCTGTCATCTATACTATAGCTCTTTTTTGATCATCTTACCTCAATAAGGAGCCTCTCAATGTAAATGGAGCCTAATGTACCAATCTCTTCTTTTAAGATAGGGTACTATTCTTGGAGCCAGGGAATGATGGTGGACCAGGAGGCCTCACGGGGCTAACAGTTAAGGGGGAGGGAACTTGGTCCCATCACTAACATGCAATTTGAGGATAACACTAAAGGGAACAGTTTGTTGTTGTTGTTGAGTTGCTTTAGTCGTGTCCAACTCTGTGCGACCCCATAGATGGCAGCCCACCAGGCTCCCCCATCTCTGGGATTCTCCAGGCAAGAACACTGGAGTGGGGTGCCATTTCCTTCTCCAATGCATGAAATAGTTTAGAGATAGACAAAAACAGGTGGTCCTGATTTATTTAGAAAGGGGGATGTGCAAGAGGGTGGCTCACTATGGGTCCCTGGCATTCTTTTCTTAAATAAAAGTATATCAAATATTTTAAAATGTACCCACTCTAAATATATTTTCAGTTCAGTTCAGTCACTCAGTCATGTCCGACTCTTTGCGACCCCATGAACCACAACATGCCAGGCTTCCCTGTCCATCATCAACTCCCAGAGTCCACCCAAACCCATGTCCATTGAGTTGGTGATACCATCCAACCATTTCATCCTCTGTTGTCCCCTTCTCCTCCTGCCCTCAATCTTTCCCAGCATCAGGTCTTTTCCAATGAGTCAGCTCTTCGCATGAGGTGGCCAAAGTATTGGAGTTTCAGCCTCAGCATCAGTCCTTCCAATGAACAACCAGGACTAATCTCCTTTAGGATGGACTGGTTGGATCTCCTTGCAGTCCAGGGGACTCTCAAGAGTCTTCTCCAACACCACAGTTCAAAAACATCAATTCTTCTGTGCTCAGCTTTCTTTATAGTCCTTAGCCATAACATAATTTGAAAGAGTTTAAAATTTTTACCTTATAAGAATTGGCTATGAATAATTTATTTCATTAGCAACTGTCAAGACGTTATGGCAATTGGCATATATGGCTGGGAATGCTTGCGAAGTGAAAAGAGTAAAACGTACAAAGGGTTTTCAACTCCACCCTGAGATGTTGAGTGAGCTGGGGTTTTGACTAGGATTTTATCTGAGCAGAGATCTATGGCTAAAGCACCTTGAAAGTTTTCCTCCCCTGAGGCCACTCCAGGTACCAGTATGGAAAGGTGGGGGTGGGGGGAGGTGGTGTGGAACAGTCTGGAACAAAAAGGGTAGCACTGGGAGCCTGAGGCCAGCACCACGCTGGGAGGGTGGTCCTCCTTCTGGAACACTGTTCAGCATCTGGAGGATGCAATGGATAGAAGGACCGCCCCCAGGTGGAGGACGGGGTATGGTCGGGGGGGGGGGTAATAATTGTAGGACTGGGGCTGGCTTTCAGGTCTGGCTGTAATCTCAGCCTGGCCCACTTCTGACCCCCAGCCTATGACAGCAGAAGTCCCTGGGAATGGCAGGAGGCGTTTCTCTGCCCCTTGCTGCAGCCAAGAATGCCTCTGACTGTTATCAGGGAGGGCAAGGCAAACCAGGCTCATCCCTGGGCCTGAGACCCAGACGAATTCTGGGAAAGCAATTGTACTTGGAGGTGCTAGAGAAACGAAAATTAAAAAGAAAAAAAAATTATTACTATCATGGTGGATCAAAAGCTATAGGGCTAAGCTCAACCATTTGGGTTGTTTTTTAAATAAAGTAAAATTTAAATTAAAATCCAAATTTAAGAAAAGAAAATCATTATCAAAATTTAATAAAAAGGCAATCCAATGGTTCCTAAACACAGGAGCAAATGCTTCCCATCACTCCCAATGAAGAAATTTACCCTTGAAATGTGTGTTTGACAAGGACAGCTGTTTAATAAAGATATTAAAGTATATCCCTAAAAGCTAATCACAAAAGAAAAAGTAATATCTTTACAGTGGAGAAATAATACCACCTTAACCAAGTCATCAAAGTTAACACAAGCAAAGGGACAAATTGATACCATGTGCCTCCTGATGCAACACAGGAGGAAGGACATAGCATCACTTCTAAGTCATTCCACTAAAGAGGCATAACCTGAGTCTAATCAAGAGAAACAGAACAAAAACCCAAGTGAGTGATGTAACACCCATAAAGCAACACACTTACATTCTTCAAAAATGTCAAAGTCATAAAAGACAAAGAAAGGTCAGAAACTATTCCGGATTAAAGAAGACTAAACAGACACAACAACTAATACAATAGGGGATCTGGACTGCATCTTGCATTGAAAAAAAACCAGGACATTATTGGGACAGTTGACAAAATTAGAATACAGACGACAAATTACATGAAAAGTATTGGGCGACTCGCTGGTGGGGAACAGGCTGCTGCACTGATAGGAGGGTCAGGCCATTTGGCAACATTTAACAGATTACAAGAGGTACCTATTACCTCTGCTGCACTGACTCTACTTCTAAGAGTTTATTCTGCACATGCTTATAATGTGCAGACGACGTCTGCATAAGGACAGGCGTTACAGCCTTGTGGTTATAGCAAAAGGCCGGAAACAACTTAATATCTTAAATATCAACAGAGCATCAATTAAATAAGCGAATGGCACATCTGAACCATGGAATTCATGCAGCTGCGAAAAAGAGAGGCAGCTCTCTAAATATTGATTAAAAAAAATACTGGCCAGGGTGTCTTGCAGCAGGTGAAGTGGGGAACACGGTGAAGTATGGTGCCCTTACCCTGCAGGACTGCACTACCCTCTCTCCTGGACCTCCAAACCCACTCTAGAGGGCAGGGGGATGCTCTGATTTTAAGGAGGCTAACCCAGGCTCCAGAAATGGGGACAGCAGAGGCCTTCCTTGTGGCTGGCTGGTGTTTAAAGGGAAGGTCTTGGAACCACATCTGATATCATCTCCCATTGTCACCTCCTTTTCCATTTGGTTACCCAAACCACTTCTGAGTGAAAACACAAGAAAGAAGCTAAAGAGTTGCTGCTTCCTGGAAGGGGAACTGAGGGGCTAGGAGACCAGTGTACACGTTCCCCAGTAAACCCTTTTGTACTGTCTGTGTTTGTACAGCATATGTCTGTTAAATATTCAGAAGAGAAGAAAAAAGAGGAGAAAGAGAAGAGAAGGAGGAGAAGAAAGAGAAGGAGGAAATAGAAGAAGGGCCGGAGGAGAGGGCGAAGGAGAGAAAGACAAAATGAGAAGAAAAGAAGAGAAAGCGAAGGAAGTAAGAAAAGAAGGAAGGGAGGGGAATAGGTAATAAAAATTATTAAAGAAAATTTTTTTCAAATATTGTCTGCTTATGCCTGCTTTCCCTGTGCAACGTTGGAAACAGGTATAACGAATCGAGGACGACAGATGAAGCTGTTCAATGTTTCCCAGTGACCAAAGATGGCGGCTTTGGCTCTTAAACCCTCAGAGAGGTTAAGAACGTCCCAAAGGAACACACAGCCTTGGAACCCCCTCCGAGCCACCACCACCCCGCCTGGCCCGCAGGCTTTTCTTTTGCATTTTGCACCAGGGTCCCTGAACTCCCATCCTCCTCCATACCATGCCCACCCAGTCTCCCCGGGTGCCGATATCTGTGCAGCCCTGTGCCTCTTGGTTAGCAAGTCTTCATCATTTTCTTGGCTGCCCATTTCGCTGCTGCTAAGTCGCTTCAGTCATGTCTGACTCTGCGCGACCCCATAAACGGCAGCCCACCAGGCTCCCCCATCCCTGGGATTCTCCAGGCAAGAACACTGGAGTGGGTTGCCATTTCCTTCTCCAATGCATGAAAGTGAAAAGTAAAAGTGAAGTCGGTCAGTCGTGTACAACTCCTAGCGACCTCATGGACTGCAGCCCACCAGGCTCCTCCGTCCATGGGATTTGCCAGGCAAGAGTACTGGAGTGGGGGGCCATTGCCTTCTCTGCCCATTTCGCTACTAAACTGTAAAATATTGGTTCAGAATCTAAAGCCAGACAACCTGGGTTCAGCCCGTGCCACACCAAAGTCCATCTCCTCTCTGGGTTGTGCCAGCCTGCGGGGAATCTTGCTCAAGCTCAGGGAGGTGGGGCCACCACAGGGAAGCTGTATTATCATGAAAAATGAGCACCATCTGCCAAACCTGTGTGTGTGTGTTAGTCGTTCAGTCAGGCCTGACTCTTTGCGACCTCATAGACTACAGTCTGCAAGTCTCCTCTGTTCATGGAATTCTCCAGGCAAGAAGTGGGAGGCCATTCCCTTTTCCAGGGGATCTTTGCTACCCAGGGATTGAACCCTGGTCTCCCACATTGCAGGCAGATTCGTTAAGTCTGAGCTACCAGGGAAGCCAAACTTCTAACTCTCAGGAAAGCCTCAGCCACAGCCAAAGAAAGCCTACAAAACAGATTCCCTGATCCCAGCCACCAGCTCTGGGAGGAGGGGTCCGAAACAGCAGCCTATGATCTCATTCTCTACTCTTACCTTGGTGAACTCCCTGCTGTATATGCTGAAGGCAAATTGTTGGTGCTCACACACTGTCTGTGTTGATGTATTTAATTAATAAATTATAATTATCCAACTCACATATGTAGAATACAGGTGATACATTCTCTTTGAAAACAGTTGAAATGTACACAAATATATCAATCAAAAAGTAAAAATAGTGAAACTCACAAATAGAATGTTGGGTGCCCAAACACAGTTGTATCCATCTTAGGATCACATTTATATAAAGTTCAAAAATTGACAAATGAATCTAAGGTGACAAAGGTGATAGGAGGATACAGATAACAACCCTTGAGAGGATGAGGAGCAGAGGGGTCCCTGGGTGCTGGTAATATTCTCTTTCTTTATCTGAATGCTGGTTAGAGGGATGCATAGAGTTTGTGAAATGTTATCAAATTTTACCCCTATGTGTGTTCATTTTAAAAGCATTTTATACTTAAATAGAATTGTAAGTAAACATAGTCCTTTGCACACTGCCCCCGACCTCCATTTTTTTTCTCTTCTCCAGGTGCTACCATTGTGAACAGTTTGGTCTTTCTTTCTAAGATATTTGTCTGTTTGTATTGATAGACTGACCAAACTGTTCACAGGGGTAGATATACAGAATAGATATATAGATACATAGGTAGATGAGAAATAGAGTTTTTGTTTTTCCCATAGATACTACCTACTGTTGCTCTGTGACTGGCTATTTTCTTTGAGTAATGTGTCCTAGAGATCAGACCACATTAAGTATCATAAATCTGTTCTTGCTTTTTTAAAAGAAGTACATATGTTATTCCATGGGTATCCCTGGTGGCTCAGCTGGTAAAGAATCCTCTGAAATGTGGGGGATCTGGGTTTGATCCCTGGGTTGGGAAGATCCCCTGGAGAAGGGAAAGTCTACCCGTATCAGTATTCTGGCCTGGAGAATTCCATGGACTGTAGTGAGGATATACCATAACTTAATCAGTGTCTTGTTATTGTGCATTTAGGTTAGTTCCAACTTTTGCCATTTAACAATGCCATTTAACAGAATATTCTTCGATCCATTCCTTTGAGAATTTGTGTGTTTCTATTGAGAAGATGGCCAACGGAGGAATTTCCGAATCAGTGAATGAGGCTTTCAAATCGAATGGATGCTGCCAGATCACCTGCGAAAATATGCTACACTAATTTACATGCTGTCCGTTCATTCATGTCACTTGCTCATGCTCCTTGCTAGATATTTATTGAGCACCTATGACTGTCTTCTGGGATATTGTTCTATGTGCTGGGGATTTAACAGTGAACAGGCAATAGTCATTCTCATGGAACTCACAGTCTGGTCAGGGAAACTGTCCCAAACAGATAAACACATAAATATATATGTCAAATGATGTTGTTGTTGTTCAGTCACTCAGTCGTGTCCAACTCTGTACAACCCCATGGACTGTAGCACACCAGGCTTCCTTATCCTTCACCATCCCCTGGAGCTTGCTCAAACTCATATCCATTGAGTCGGGGATGCCATCCAGCCATCTCATTCTCTAAAAGAAAACAGGTGTCTGAGCTGGTCCATTGCTTCATACCTTCAACAACACTGGTATTGCCCATTCTTTTGCTGGTTTTTGCTGATTTGACAGCTATTTGATCTGTTGTGAATTCTGCTGTGAATTGGTTCTTTATTCCCCTTTGCCTATTTTATGATGGATGATGTGTTTTCTTCTTACAGACTTGAATGAGGTCTTGATTTATTATGGATTTCAATCCTCTGATTTATATATGTTGCAACTATTAAGATTTTCTCCAGCCTGTTACTTGTCTTTTCTCCTTGATCATGGTATTTCACAAAGTCTTTATAATGGGGAAAAACAGGAAATTTAGTCTAAATTTTTATTCCAGGAAAAGTTGGTCTTCTGCTCAGGAACTGGCTTGGGGGTTTCCCCCCATGAAACCATGTAATCATGTTTTTCTTTCTTCACTTTGACTGTAAGAAAGCTCAGAACAAACTGTGCTAGACACTTCTGACATCTGTTCAGAACCTCACAGCACTCATTCAGGAACTTGGTCTCATCCTTGAGCTCACATTCTTTTTCCTTCTGTCAATTTCATTACCCGTTTTACTCATCTTGTGGTTTTATAATATCTATAGTTCAGTTCATTCACTCAGTCGTGTCCGACACTGTGACACCATGGACTGCAGCACGCCAGGCTTCCCTGTCCATCACCAACTCCCAGAGTTTGCTCAAACTCATGTCCATCAATTTGGTGATGCCATCCAACCATCTCATCCTCTGTCATTCCCTTCTCCTCCCCCTTCAACTTTCCTATCATCACAGTCTTTTCCAATGAGTCAGTTCTTCGCATCAGGTGGCCAAAGTATTGGAGCTTCAGCTTCAGCATCAGTCCTTCCAATGATTATTCAGGACTGATTTCCTTTAGGGTTGAGGGGTTGGATCTCCTTGCAGTCCAAGGAACTCTCAAGGGTCTTCTCCAACACCGCAGTTCAAAAGCATCAATTCTTCAGCGCTCAGCTTTCTTTATAGTCCAACTCTCACATCCATATGTGACTACTGGAGAAACCACAGCTTTGACTAGATGGACCTTTGTTGGCAAGGTAATGTCTCTGATTTTTAATATGTTCTCTAGGTTGGTTATAGCTTTTCTTCGAAGTAGCAAGTATCTTTTAATTTCATGGCTGCAGTCACCATCTGCAGAGATTTTGGAGGCCCCCCCCCTCAAAAAGTCTCTTACTCTTTCCATTGTTTCCCCATCTATTCGCCATGAAGTGATGGGACCGGAGGCAATGATCTTAGTGTTCCAAATGTTGAGTTTTAAGCCAATTTTCTCACTCTTCTCTTTCACTTTCATCAAGAGGCTCTTTAGTTCTTCTTTGCTTTCTGCCATAAGTGTGGTGTCATATGCATATCTGAGGTTATTGATATTTCTCCCAGCAATCTTGATTCCAGCTTGTGCTTCATCCAGCCCAACATTTCTCATGATGTACTCTGCATAGAAATTAAATAAGCAGGGTGACAATATACAGCCTTGACATGCTCCTTTTCCTATTTGGAACCAGTCTGTTGTTCCAAGTCCAGTTCTAACTGTTGCATCTTGACCTGCATACAGATTTCTCAGGAGGCAGGTCAGGTAGTCTGGTATTCCCATCTCTTTAGGAATTTTCCACAGTTTGTTGTGATCCACACAGTCAAAGGCTTTGGCATAGTCGGTAAAGCAGAAATAGATGTTTTTCTGAAACTCTCTTGTTTTTTCTATGATCCATTGGATGTTGGCAATTTGATCTCTGGTTCCTCTGTCTCTTCTAAATCCATCTTGAATATCTCCAAGTTCACAGTTCACACACTGTTGAAGCCTGGATTGGAGGACTTTGAGCATTACTTTGCTACTGTGTGAGATGAGTGCAATTGTATGGTAGGATGAACATTCTTTGGCATTGCCTTTATTTGGAATTGGAATAAAAACTGACCTTTTCCAGTCCTGTGGCCACTGCTGAGTTTTCTAAATTTGCTGGCATACTAAATGCAGCACCTTCACAGCATCTTTTAGGATTTGAAATAGTTCAACTGGAATTCCTTCACCTCCACTAGCTTTGTTCTTAGTGATGCTTCTTAAGGCCCACTTGACTTCATGATCCAAGATGTCTGGCTCTAGGTGAGTGATCACATCATCATGGTTATCTGGGTCATGAAGATCTTTTTTGTATAGTTCTTCTGTGTATTCTTGCCACCTCTTAATATCTTCTGCTTTTGTTAGGTCCATCCATTTCTGTCCTTTATTGTGCCCATCTTTGCATGAAATGTTCCCTTGGTATCTTTAATTTTCTTGAAGAAATTGCTAGTCTTTCCCATTCTGTTGTTTCCCTCTATTTCTTTGCACTGATCACTGAGGAAGGCTTTCTTGTTTCTCCTTGTTAATTTTTGGAACTTTGCATTCAGATGGGTATATCTTTCCTTTTCTCCTCTGCCTTTAGCTTCTCTTCTTTCCTCAGCTATTTGTAAGTCCTCCTCAGACAACCATTTGCCTCTTTGCATTTCTTTTTTTGGGGATGGTCTTGATCATCACTGCCTCCTATACAATGTCATGAACCTCCATCCATAGTTCTTCAGGCAGTCTGTCTATCAGATCTAATTGCTTGAATCTATTTGTCACTTATATAATCATAAGGGATTTGATTTGGGTCATACCTGAATAGTCTAGTGGTCTTCCCTACTTTCTTCAATTTAAGTCTGAATTTGGTAATAAGGAGTTCATGATCTGAGCCACAGTCAGCTCCTGGTCTGTTTTTTTGCTGACTGTATAGAGCTTCTCCATCTTTGGCTGCAAAGAATATAATCAGTCTGATTTCAGTGTTGACCATCTGGTGATATCCATGTGTAGTGTCTTCTCTTGTGTTGTTGGAAGAGGCTGTTTTCTATGACCAGTGCATTCTCTTGGCAAAACTCTGTTAGCCTCTGCCCTGCTTCATTCTGTACTCCAAGGCCAAATTTGCCTGTTACTCCAGGTATCTCTTTACTTCCCACTTTTGCATTCTAGTCCCCTATAATGAAAAGGACATCTTTTTGGGGTGTTAGTTCTGAAGGTCTTGTATGTCTTTATAGAACCATTCAACTTCAGCTTTTTCAGCATTACTGGTTGGGGCATAGAGTTGGATTACTGTGATATTGAATGGTTTGCCTTGGAAATGAACAGAGATCATTCTGTCATTTTTGAGATTGCACCTAAGTACTGCATTTCAGACTCTTTTGTTGACTATGAGGGCCATTCCATTTCTTTTAAGGGATTCTTGCCCACAGTAGTAGATATAATGATCATCCGAGTTAAATTCACCCATTCCAGTCCATTTTAGTTCACTACTTCCTAAAATGCTGATGTTCACTCTTGTCATCTCCTGTTTGACCACTTCCAATTTGCCTTGATTCATGCACCCAACATTCCAGGTTCCTATGCAATATTGTTCTTTACAGCATCAGACTTTACTTCCATCACCAGTCACATCCACAACTGGGTACCGTTCTTGCTTTGGCTCCATCTCTTAATATTTGTAAGCTGCCTTAAAATATAATCACAACAAGATGAGGCATAAATAAATGATGTTATTTCCTGCTCATTTCACCACCAATGATGAATCTGAGGCCCAGAGAGGGGCAGTGATTTGAACAAGGGCTGCAGTGAGTCAGCAACATCTTAGACCTTCACTCAGCCCCTCCATGCCTACTGCATTCCATTCCCGCTCTGGCTATTTCTAAAGAGGAGGTCTGTCTTGATTTGCCAACTGTATCCATCAGAAGTATTTCAGTTCCCTATTTCAGAAATCTTGTTGAACAAAGGGAATGTAGTAATCCACAAAAAGGTCACATCCAATGGGCTGCAGGTATGGTGAGATGCCTACATGGACAATATTGGCAGCCCTCCCCCTACACTTAGCTTTGCTTCTCTCTGTGTCTCTATTGGATAGCATAATTTTTTTTTCTGCTTCCGACAAGCTTTGCTCCATGTGGTATAAATAATGAAACAATAGCCCCAAGATTACATTGCAATAGCCTGAAGAGGGAGATCCTCTCTGTAGCCCCAACAGAAAGAAAAGATTCCAACTGGCTCCAGTTCTATTCTAACTAGAAAGCCCCCCCTCTTGCAGCCAGAATGACAGGCATCTTAACTGACATCTCCATCCAGATTCCCAGAATTGGAAAAGAGTTCCCCAGAGACAGAGGAGAGGGGGTGAGAAAGCACGATGGGCAAACCCTGCACTCACCAATGCCTGTTGTCCCAGAAAAGCAGAGATCTCTCCAACAGGGGAAGAGAGATGCTCATCCCCAAAACGAATCAGCCAGCGAATCCCTTGTCTTCAATGGAAGCTCACATTTTCCCTTCCAGCTCTTGTGCTCTCTCCCTCTCTTTGACTGTAATCTACCCCCATCACCTTCAACAACAGCATTGTTCACCTCAGTCCTGCCTCCATACTCTGGCTTTTGTGATTTGCAACTCCCAGATGCCCTCTTCTTACCCTTTAATCAAATCTTAGCACTTCTTTTCTAGGGCTCCTTCCCAACCCAGGATATTTTTCCCTCTTGTGAATGAACTTCCCACCCTATCCAAAGACATTTTTACAGCTATGTGCTTGGCTCTATGTGGAGAGATAAAGATGTGCCAGTGTAAGAAGGTACATCTGACTTGATCTGAAATGCCATTTCAGAGGAGAGGCTGAATGATCTCTGGAAGGCTGTAGTTCACGCTGGAGGAAGAAAACAACATTCCTCCCATGGTCCCCAAGACTGATTAGTAGACTAAGTGAGAAGAGGAATGGGAAGAGAAGACAGTGCTGGAAGTGTCTTTCATAGGTATGATCTAGTTTGTGCTGTGCTTAGTCACTCAGTCGTGTCCAGCTCTTTGCAACCCCATGGACAGTAGCCAGGCATCTCTGTCCATGGGGATTCCCCAGGCAAGAATACTGGAGTGGGTTGCCATGCCCTCCTTCAGGGGATCTTCTCAATCTATGGATTGAACCCAGGTCTCCCGCACTGCAGGTGGATTCTTTACCATCTGAGCCACCAGGGAAGCCCATCAAAAGTGGAGTGGGTAGCTTATCCCATCTCCAGGGAATCTTCCTGCCCCAGGAATCAAACCGGGGTCTCCTGCATTGCAGGCTGTTGCTTTACCAGCTGAGCTACCAGGGAAGCCCGTATGAGCTAGTTTAGCATTCCCCAAATTTCTGCTACCTAAATCTTAATTTACAGACAAAGGAGCTGGTGCTCAGAGAGAGAAGTGGCTCACCCAAGATCACACACCCAGGGAGCTCAGATTGTCCAACTATCCTGTCCCCTTCCCACCCACTCCCTAATAAACACCCCCCATTATTAAAAGATGACTCACACTACAGAAACGTCTCCTAATTAAATTTGAAAATAGGAAAAGCATTTGGAATGTACTCTGAGGACACTAGCCTTAGCAGAATTACTTCCATACCAAGAATTTGTTCCCCAGCAATGTAGCAGCTGGATTTTTTTTTCTTTAATTTCTTGATGAGCGGAATGTAAGAATCACAGAAGATGACCAGTTTCCACCCTTTACTTTCTTCCTAAGCTGCCTCAAACCCTTTGTGCAATAGGGACATAGAAATCAATTGATCGATCAGTTAAGAAATCTATTGATGAATAAATTCCCCCTTTTATCAAATGTGCTTGTTTGATGGAATTATTACCCCAGAATAGGCACAACTATGTCCTAGGCTCTATGCCCCCAAACACAATGACAATCGGTAGAGAAAATTGGTTTGTTTTATAGACAACAGTCTGGGAACACATCTGTTGTCAAGCTCCAAGTCAAGTTACTAAAGTTGTGGAGGAAAATATGGGTTATTTCCCCTTCTGACCATTCAGAGGTGTAATAAAATAAGCTTTTACTCTCCCAGCCTCCTCCTCTCTAAGCTGTGTGACCTGCAGGCTGTACCTTCAGAGGGTCTCTTGTTTCCCATCGAGAGAGTGGTGGGTTGTGCCAGGTGACTATGAAGTTGGCCTTCAAAATTGGCCATAAGGCTACAAGTGTCTCTCACGCTGAGTCCAGCACCCAGTAGGAACTCAAGCTAAGTTTTTGAAAGATTTAATTGAGGAGAGTTGAAAAAGTAGAAATATGGGTGAGTGTGGTGCCATCTCCTGGCCATGTGACCTCAAGCAAGCTCATGACCTCTCAGAGCCTCAATTTCCTCTTCTATAAGATGGATTCAATGATACCAGCTTTGGAAAGTAGTGAAGATGAAATAGGTTGAGAGATGTTAATAGTGCTCAGGAATGGTTAGTCCCTCTCCTTCCTCACCCAGTGAAGGACAGGCTCATCTCCTGTGGAAACTGAGGCACAGGACTCAGCCTCCTGGGCACCCGTCTCTGGCGCCAGCTCCAGTGGCAGTTGTGAAAGGCACTGGGCTGGTTGGTTGAAAAGAGAGATCAGGAAGTATTGATGCCCACAGCTCTGTGGCCCCTTCCCTGGCAGATGAGGAATCAATCTATTATTGGAGTGACCCTGTTGGCTAACTCAATGGAAACAGAATTCATTTATAGGCATCCCCCACTTTATGAAAGTTCACTTTAGACCACTCTGCTTTTATGAGACATCTGCTTTAGTACCTGTTTACACTAACCAAAATAAATCCAAAGAGGATTTTCACTTTTACAAAAAAAAAAAAAAAAAAAAGTGAAGACAAAATAGCCCTCAGCGTTTGTTTTGCAGGAAGTGCTTATCAAGGCAGCACACTGCCTGGGCAGCGAGAGGGGCCGCATCCAGCTCCATTCCCCCAGAACTACACTCAGCATCTCAGTATCAAACCACCATAGCTTTGAATTGTGTCTGTGAGCATCTGTGCTTTATCTCAATTTATACTGTGCATATCCATCAGCAAGATGTTGTTTGTTGTTCAGTTGCTCTCGTGTCCGGTTCTTTGTGAGTACCCCAGGCTTCCCTGTCCTTTACTATCTCCTGGAGTTTGCTCAAACTCATGTCCATTGAGTCGGTGATACCATCAAACCATCTCATCCTCTGTTGACCCCTTTTCCTCCTGACCTCAATCTTTTCCAGCATCAGGGTCTTTTCCAATGAGTCAGCTCTTTGCATGAGGTGGCCAAAGTATTGGAGCTTCAGCTTCAGCATCAAGACGTATCCTAAGGCAATCGTTTTTTCATCCTACACCATTTTGGCTTACAAAAGTTTTCATAGGAATGCTCTACTTTCAGATAGTGTGGGAAACTGTTTTCACAGTGACCAACAAGGGTGGAGGTCATCTAGCCTAACCAGTCTCTCCCTCTCCCATCTCTCCTTCCCTCATTTTGCTTCATCCACATCAGCCTCCTTGCTGATTCTCAGGCTCATTAAGCCCATTTCCACCTCAGGGCCTTTGCACGGCTGTTCCTTCTACCTAGAATACTCTTCTCTGCAGTTGTCACAAAGGTTTGCTTCCTCACTTCCTTTGGACTTCTGCTGAAGTGTCACCTTGTCAGAGAGGACTTCCTTAACCATCAACTTGTCTTAGCTGCTCTCAACATTGCTCTCCTCTTTACTTTTCTTTGAGGCACTTAAGCCTCACATGCAGAGTGTATTTATTTGTTGTCTGCCTCCCACAACCAAAATGTGAACTCCAAGAGGGCAGAACTTTGTCTAGTTCAAAGTCAACTTCAGTCCTTAGAATAGTGATTGATGGATGGTAGGCTCTCAAATGGAGAAGGCAATGGCACCCCACTCCAGTACTCTTGCCTGGAAATCCCATGGACAGAGGAGCCTGGTGGGCTGTAGTCCATGGGGTCGCTAGGAGTAGGACACCACTGAGTGACTTCCCTTTCACTTTTCACTTTCATGCATTGGAGAAGGAAATGGCAATCTACTCCAGTGTTCTTGCCTGGAGAATCCCAGGAATGGGGGAGCCTGGTAGGCTTCCATCTATGGGGTTGCACAGAGTCAGACACAACTTAGCAGCAGCAGCAGCAGCAGCAGGCTCTCAGATAAATGGGTGGATAGGTGGATTGGAGGATGGGAGGATGGATGGATAGATGGACGGATGGATGGATGAGAGAATGGAAGTATAAGAAGATGAGTGATTATAGGTTTGTAAATGGGAAGATGGGTTGACTGATTGATAGGTGGATGGGTCAATGGGTGGATGAGAGGATAGGAGGGTGGGTGGATGAGTTGATGGGTCAGTGGGTAGAGTGGAAAGAGCATAGTGTTTGAAATAAGACAAGCCTGTGTTTTTGTTCCAGTCCTCTCCCCACTCCTTATGTTACCTTAGCTCATCCTCTATTTCCATATCTGCAAAATACACAAAATGAATTCTGCCTTGCGGGGTCATCCTTTGCATCTCTGTCTTCTAAGAGGATGGGCAGAAGAGAGCTGAGGGTGGGTAAGATCAAGGAATGTCAGCAGAAAGTATTGCCTCTTCTGACTTTGTCTCCAGGTAGAAGACCAGATGGCCCAAGATAAGACTGAAAGTGTGGGGCTGGAAAAGAGAAGAAGGGGATGGCAAGAATATTGGGAAGGAAGAATGGGTAACACCAGTGACTCATTGATAAAGGGTCTAAAAAAGGGCAGCACCCACAATGGAGTGAGTGGGACCAGGCTACCAACAAGAGAAGATCTAAATGAAATCAAATCAAAGTGATTCTGGATCCCCAGTCACAGATTATTGCTGGAACTTTGTGATGATTCAGAGAGGCAGCCCAGTAGTAAGGAGTAGGGCTTTAGAGCCAGAGAGACCTGAAGTTGAATCCTAGCTGTGCCCTTGACTTGGGCAAGTTACTTCTTCTCTCTGAACTCTGGTTTCTTCATCTGAGAAATGTATATAATCATTATTTGGAGCCCTTACGGATGTTGTGAGGTTTAAAAGAGATTGTGTGTAAAGTGCTTAGTATGGAATCCTTCACTGCGGAAATGAGCTGCCATGTAGCGAGGAGACTTAAGCAGCCCTGTTGAGGGGCCCACATGGAGATCCCCAGTCAACAGTCAGCACCAGCTTGCTGGCCATGTGAGTGAGCCACCATGGGGGCAGATCCTCTGGTCGCAGCGAAACCTTCAGGTGTGGGCAGCCCCAGCTGATATCTGGACAGCAACCTCCTGGGAGACTGAGCCAGAAGCCCCCACCCATGCCAGCTGCAGACTCCTAGAAAAAAGTGGATCTCCTGACAAAAAGGGACCAGATCCGCTGAGCACAGAGGAAGAATGGAAGCCAAACCTCCAGGGAGGATGGAGAGAGAAGAGGGTGAGAAAGCAGCCACCACACAGACGGGCAGAACTTCTAAGATGTTTCATGATGACAGAGAGAAGTACAGTGAAGATGGGAGCAAAGTGGGGTGGACAGGACAGAGACCAGAGACTGGAGGCAGATGGAGGAGGGTGGGGAGGCAGAGCTGGCTAGCTGGACCAAGAGAAGAAGGAAGCCAGCAAAGGGGGTGGGACCCAGGGGTAGGAATTCTGGCTAGTTCAGGACCAGGAGCAGCATCTTTCCCTCCTCACACAAAGAAGAACCAAGAAACAGGGATGCAGAAAACAGCCAAGTGCGGGCCAGTAAGCTTCCTGCTGGTACCTGGGGCAAGGACCACCAGACAGCCCCCATTATCCAATTTCCCTTTCTCTTAGAGAATATTACCCCTAAGAATCTGCCTGTAATGCAGGAGACCTGGGTTCAATCCCTGGGTCAGGAAGATCCCCTGGAGAAGTAAATGGCAACCCACTCCAGTATTCTTGCCGGGAGAATCCAATGGACAGAGGAGCCTGGCGGGCTACAGTCCACGGGGTCGCAAAGAATCGGGCTACAGTCCATGGAGTCGTAAAGAATCGGACACGACTGAGCGACTAAACCACTACTGCTCCCCTAGCTGGCTACTCTCTCTCTCCCAGTTCTTTTACTTTGTGGCGTTTTCCACAACTGGCGCATCATCTGTCTGCCTCCCCCAACCTCTGTCCAATCAGATATCAACTCCAAGAGGGCAGGGACATCACCAAACTCACAGCTAGACTCAGAAGCCAGCTGAGGGCCTGGGGCAAGAAGCCCATTGTGTGCAGTCAAGGTCCCTGCTTTGGGAGCACAGTCAGAGTCAGCAAGACTGCAAATCCTCAAGGCCAACTCAGATGGTGGGAAAAGGCTTAAAGGGAAGGAAGCAGGCTAAAGGGATGGAGCATGGTGATGGAGAATCGGGACTCCTTGATTGCGTGATCAAGGAAGGCCTCCCCGAGGAGGTGACATTCAAGCTGAGAACAGGAGGACCAGAAAGAGCTCAGCATGGGAGATCTGGGGAGTGTTCCAGGCAGAGGGAACAGCAACAGAAAAGGCCCCAAGACCGTTGTGAGTGGGTGTGTTTCAAGAGCAGGAAGGCAACAAGTGTGGCCTGGGGGAGAGGTGAGAAGAGGTCAGCAGGACCACATCCTTTGGGCCCTGCAGACTGTGATGAGGGGAGAAACGGGGGCCACAGCAAGTGTTAAGCAGGAGAAGGAGATGACCTGGTTTCCTTTATATCAGATCCCTTTGGCTTTTGGGGGGTCGGAGGCAGAGGCAAAACTGGAAGACAACCTGGGAGGCCTTCACATGCATACAGGCAGGAAGTGCGGGCACTTGGACTAGGCGGGCAGTCACAGAGGTGATGGAGAGAAGGAGCTCGGTTTGAGAGTTATTTTACAGGTAAAACTGACTAGCCACAGTGATTATCTTAGCAGACCAGAAATAAGAGTTCAAATGCAAATGGGTTACTTGGGTGCAAACCCCAGAAAGCAAGTGGGCAACCTGGTTTCCGTCCTACTGGGAAGTCTGGAGACAAGAGTCATCCCACCCAAGGGGCAAGGAAGCTGAGGCTTATCTACCATCTCCCGAGGTGCTAACTCTCCCAGCCTGCCTGGTGGGTGGTCAGAGCCCCAAGGTCTGGACAGCAACTATCTAAATGGTGAACATCAAATAGTATGGGCAGGGCACCCACTGATGGAGCCGGAGAAATGGCAGAAGGGGAAGACTTGGGACTGTGGATATCTTTACCAAGAATTCCCAAGGAGCCGAACTGGTCCGAAGTTACAAGGAATTGGAGAGAGACTAGGGAGGCCCCCAGGTAGGGGCTGGGATTAAGGGGGCTGAAGATAACTGGAGGGTTGATGCCTGTCACTTCTTCCTCAGCCCAATTTTGGCTGAGCTGGCTAGGAAGAACGTAGCTGAGGATTGTGTGGGCTGAGGGAGGCTGTGGATCCTGAGGATCCTTAGGGCTGGGAGTCAGATGCCAGAGAAGACAAGGGGGAGATCAGGGAGCCAGGGCTCTGGAGCTAGTGGCAGCCAGATCTGTGTTCCCTCTGTGTAACTCTCTGGGGCCTCCACTTCCCCATCTGTGAAATGGGTTGTTGTGAGAATTAAAGGGAGAGACTGGAAGGACCCAGAACTCCAGCTTTTCTAATGCCAGTGTCTGATCTTGTCCGTCCCCTGCTGCTGCTGCTAAGTCGCTTCAGTCGTGTCCGACTCTGTGCGACCCCATAGACGGCAGCCCACCAGGCTCCCCTGTCCCTGGGATTCTCCAGGCAAGAGTACTGGAGTGGGGTGCCATTGCCTTCTCAAATGCATGAAAGTGAAAAGTGAAAGTGAAGTCAGTCAGTCATGTCGGACTCTTAGCGACCCCATGGACTGCAGCCCACCAGGCTCCTCCATCCATGGGATTTTCCAGGCAAGAGTACTGGAGTGGGGTGCTGTGTTCGTCCCCAGTCCTCCTCAAAGTCGGCAGCTCCTGCTTCCTTATCCACACCACCACCCGCCCCTCCCATCTCCCTGGGAATACACCCAGACAAGGCTGTGCATGTCCCAAGCCCACCACCGGTGCTTCTGCTCTGCCCCACTTCCCACACACCACCCCCTGCTCCCTCCACCCCAGCCACTCTACCTCCCTTCACTACCCTGAGCCCAAGTTCATTCCCTCCTCTGAGCCTTTGCATCTGCTGTTTCCACTGCCTGAAATGCTCACCCGACTTGGTGACTAAACAACAACACATATTAGGCACTTACAATGTGCCAGGCAAGTTCTAAGTGCTTTGCATGTCTTAACTCATTTTAACCCTCACAATAACTTGATTACCATTCCCATTTTACAGATGAGGAAACTAAGGCACAGAAGGGTTCCCCAAATTGCCCAAGGTCACATATCATGTGTGCATGCTCAGACTCTGTGACCCCATGGACTATAGCCCGTGAGGCTCATCTGTCCATGGGATTTCCCAAGCAAGAATACTGGAGTGGGTTGCCATTTCCTACTCCAGGGGATCTTCCTGACCTAGGGGTTGAACTTATGTCTCCCATGGCTCCTGCACTGCAGGTGGATTCTTTACCTGCTGAGCCATCGGAAGGTCAAGTAATAAATAAGTAATAAAACCAGGACTTAAACCCAGGTGGTCTGATGCTGGTGTCCATTTACCACCAAGCTCTACTGCCTCTCAGCTGACAAACTATATATATATATAAATGTGTATAAATAATAACAATGGCAGCAACTGCTATAATTTACACCCACCCAGGGTCAGGACTTGAGCTGGGTACTCTGCAGTTGTCATTTGGTCTCCAGAGTCTTCCTTGGGCAGATGTATTATCTTCATTTCATAGACTATGAGGCTCACAGTCAAGGGTGCACAGCAAGTAAGAGGCTCAACTTCTTCCAGAGTGGGAAGGTTCAGAGGCATGAACCTTGACTTTTTCATCCACCTTTCTGCACTCAGTTCCCCCTAATCTCCCCAGAGCCAAGGCTGGTCCCTGTACCTCTACCCCAGCCCATGAGAGACCTGCCTCCCCCAACTATGCAAAACTACTCTTTGTCCTTCCCTTCTCTCCCCCAGCCAATTACTGAGAAATCAACTTGATGGTGAACATGTTTTAGAAATATTTTCACTGTTGTTTTAAAATTTTTCCCTTTGTTTGAAAAAGTGTTAGAACTTTAACCGCAAGAGCAAGAAAACCCCTATCCCAGCGGACCAGGGCTGTGAGTGTAAAACCATGAACAACTGTAGTAAATAATCAGAACTGAAAGCCACCCAAACAATAGAACTCCTCAGAGTTCTGGCATCAGGAGGACTTGGGTCTTCCAGGCTGGCTCTGGGTGGGATTAGGGGGGTTTGCAAACACAGGCAAAGAGATGAGGGTCTTACCTCCTATAATAGGTTGGAAATACTTCTCTGATGCCTGGGTCTTCTCCAAAGCGTGCTGAGAGCAGTTTTCTTTCTCACTGTCTTCCAGGCGATGGACTAAATCCTGGGGAAGACGGGAAATTGGGATTCATAGAGCAGATGCAGGAAGAGGTGAGAAGTAGTGTCCCAGGTTAGAGACCCCACTGATGGCTCTGTCGGGCTAGAGCGGAGGCTCAGTATGAAACCAGGATCATATGTCAGTATGGAGCTAGGAGTATGACTGGGGCTATAAGAAGGACAGGATTCAGTCTGTCACAGGATCAGGGTTCCATCAGAGCCTGAAGTCAGCATCTACTGTGAAACAATATTCGAGGTTCCGACTGATCCCAAGATGACAGCTTAGGTTGGGACTCAGTCCATGATCAAGAATGGGGTCGGAGCCCCATGTGGGACCAGGATTATGATTCAGTCTAAGACTGAATCAGGGTCAAGAATCAGTGTGTGATGAAGGACCAAGGCTCAGTCTTTGATGAGAATTGAGGTAGAGCATTACAACCAGGATCAGGATTCATCTTGGGTCCTCGAACCACCAAACAGGTGTCTATCACTTTCTGAGACTTTGGGGGAGTCTGTTCACCTAGTAGGCCTCAGTTTCCTTTTTGTAAGCTGAGCTAATCGTAACCCGTGCCCTGTATCCTTCTGCAGTTAAATGTCAGGCGGGATGAAAGAGCAGATGTCAGCAAGCTTTCCAAACTGCAGGGCACTGGGCAGATGTTTACATAAACACCCCAGAGGAAACCCCAAACAAGGCTCACTGTGGAAAATCTAAATGTCACTAAGCCTCCTACTCCATCTTCTATCCTACTTTCTCTTCTGCCTGTAAAACTAATAATAGCTAACAGCTACACCAAGTGGCCTTGTGCCAGGCACTGTTCTAAGAGCTTCATATATATTCAATCTAATCCTCACACAACCCTATGAAGTAGGTACTAACATGACCCCCGTTTTCAGAGGAGGAAACAGAAGCAGAGATAAGTAATTTGCTTAAAAATATTTATGAAATCTCTGTTTCAAACTTAGATAGTTTGGCTTCCAAGTCTATGCTCAGTCCGGGAACTAGGGGTGGGGGATGAGTCTGAGAGGTTCTTCATGGAGCAGACAGACTAGGGTAAGAGATGCAGGTTAGCAAAGGGCCTAGGGATGACCCGTGGCCCCCAGCAGCCTGCCTTTGCTTGGGAGGCGAGACTTTCAGCAGACTCCACTCCCACAGGGGGACATGAAAGACTGGGGGAGGAGTTGGCGGGTAGCACTAAGGCATCTCTTTAAACTTGTTTGTTTATGGAAAGAAATTTCAGGCCAGCTGTTGAAAACCTGTATTTTATGGGTAATTTTTCAATTTATTTCACACTGGTATTAAAAACAATAACCCCAACCTACCATGGAGGCTGTGATTCCACTGGGGTTGGCAAGGCGGGGGGCAGTGCTGGTTTAAAGCAGTGCCTTTGTTTGTCTGAGCATCCCAGGGCCAAGGCTGCTAGCCTTCCCCTGGGAAAAAATAGCCCAAGTGAAGAAGGAAGACAGGGGTTGTTGCAGAGTTTGCGATTTAAGAGAACAAGACAAAGTTCAGTGGAAGAAGCTGGGGTGCCTCTCTTTTGTGTGTTAGTTGCTCAGTCGTGTCTGACTCTTTGTGACCCCATGGACTGTAGCCCACCAGGCTCCTCTGTCCCTGGAATTCTCCAGGCAAGAATACTGGAGTGGGTTGCCATTTCCTTCTCCAGGGGATCTTCCCAACTCAGGGATCAAACCCATGTCTCCTGCATCACAGGCAGATTCTTTATCGTAATGAGCCACCAGGGAAGCCCGACTCTCATTTATAAATGATGAAACTGGTATAGATAAGGGAAATTATTAGTGAAGATTTACTCTGAAATAGACATTGCTTTTACCTGCACACCTCAAGAGTGGTCAGAAGAATTAGTAAGATACTGTATTGGTTTGGGTTGCCAAGACCTTGAGACACAGACTGGAGTTCAAGAACTTTACTTGGGAATTGATCTTGAGAAACACAGGGCTGAGAATGAGTGAAACAGGACCTAAAAGCAATCCATGGATCATCAAGACAATTACCACCGGGTACAACCGGAGCTAAACCCTGCTGGGGAGTTCTGGGAGACAATGTAGACCATGCCTCAGGCTCCCCCACTTGCTGAAGGAGGGAGCTGGGGTATTTGTCCATCACTGGGTATCTCCACTCTGTTATCGATTCTATTAGCAACGTTTTTGTTTCAAATGTTTTTTCAGTTTTATAAATTTCTTTCTGGTTCTTTTTAGTTAACTTCTATTTCTTTGTTGAGATCTTCCATTTTCATTTTTTCAAAAGAATGTATGATTTCTTCTCACAGCATTTTTTTATGGCTGCTTTAAGATCCTTGTCAGATAATTCCAATACCTGAATCATCAGGTATTAGCATTGGTTAATTGTCTTTTCTCATTCAAATTATTGTTTTCTGGTTTCTAGTATGACAGTTAATTTTCTACACATCCTAGAAATCTGGGCTGTTATATTATATCCAGGCCTATTTTAAATCTTCAATTTTAGCAGGCAGTTTCGCTGTTTAGGTGTACATATAGGTTCTCACCTACTTTGGGGGCTGTAGTTGCAATGACTATTTGGTTTCCAGAGCCCTTGCAATTCTAGTCTGGCCTGCTTTGCTCTTCTGGTGCGACTGGTGCTAGTGTTATCCTACTACCAAAATCAGACAAACTCAGACAAAAATGCACAGGGATCAACAGCCTTCAAGAATACAGAAGCAATGATCCTTAATAAAACATTGTCAAGTAGATTTTAGCAATATATAAAAAGAATCATACAGGCTTCCCAGGTGGCTCAGTGCTAAAGAATCTGCCTGCAAATGCAGGAGATGCGAGGAGACACAAGTTGGATCCCTGGGTTGGGAAGATGCCCTGGAGGAGGAAATGGCAACCCACTCCAGTATTCTTGCCTGGAGGATCCCATGGACAGAGGAGCCTGGCAGGCCACAGTCCACAGGGGTGCAAAGAGTAAAATGCAACTGAGTAACTGAGTGTGCACGTGTGCACATGCACACACACATACACACACACACACACACAAATCATACACCATGGCTAAGCAGGGTTTATTCCAGGGTGGAAAGGCTGATTCAACATTCATGTATATATACACAATGGAATACTACTCAATCACAAAAAAGAATGAAATAATGCTATTTTCAGCAACATAAATGGAAGTACAATCATACTAAGTGAAGTAAGTCAAATAGAAAAAGACAAATATCATATGATATCACTTACTGTGAAATCTAAAATATAATACAAAAGGAACTTATTTACAAAACAGAGACTCACAGACATAGAAAACAAACTTTGGTTACCAAAGGGGAAAGGAGGGAGGGTGTGGGATAAATTAGAACTTTTGGATTAGCAGATATAAACTACAATATATAAAATAGGGGAATTCCCTGGCCATCCAGTGGTTAGGATTCTGTTTTCACTACCACATGCCTCGGTTCAATCCCTGGTTGGGGAACTAAGATCCCAAAAGCATTATGGCACAGCAAAAAAAAAAGTCTTAAAAATAAACAACAGTGACCTACTGTATAGCACAGGGAACTATATTCAATATCTTACGCGTGTGTGCATGTGTGCTAAGTTGCTTCAGTTGTGTTTGACTCTTTGCGATCCTACAGACTATATCCCACCAGGCCCCTCTGTCCATGAGGTTCTCCAAGCAAGAATACAGGAGTGGGTTGCCATGCCCTTCTGCAGGACATCTTCCTGACCCAGGGATCGAACCCATGCCTCTTAGGTCTGTTGAATTGGCAGGTGGGTTCTTTACCACTAACGCCACCTGGGAAGCCCATATAATAACCTAGAATAAAAAAAAAAGAACAAGTTGAAGAATATATATATATATAGAAGAAAACCAAATCACTTTGGCATACCTCAGAAACTAACACAGTATTGCAAATCAGTCAAATTGCAATTTTTTTAAAACCAGATGCATTTCTATAGGTTCAGTTCAGTTCAGTTCAGTCGCTCAGTCATGTCCGACTCTTTGCAACCCCATGAATTGCACCACGCCAGGCCTCCCTGTCTATCACCAACTCCTGGAGTTCACTCAAACTCATGTCCATCGAGTCGGTGATGCCATCCAGCCATCTCATCCTCTGCCGTCCCCATCTCCTCCTGCCCCCAATCCCTCCCAGCATCCGAGTCTTTTCCAATGAGTCAACTCTTCGCATGAGGCGGCCAAAGTATTGGAGTTTCAGCTTTAGCATCATTCCTTCCAAAGAAATCCCAGGGTTGATCTCCTTTAGAATGGACTGGTTGGATCTCCTTGCAGTCCAAGGGACTCTCAAGAGCCTTCTCCAACACCACAGGTCAAAAGCATCAATTCTTCGGCGCTTAGCTTTCTTCACAGTCCAACTCTCACATCCATACATGACCACTGGAAAAACCATAGCCTTGACTAGACAGACCTTTGTTGGCAAAGTAATGTCTCTGCTTTTGAATATGCTGTGTAGGTTAGTCATAACTTTCCTTCCAAGGAGTAAGCGTCTTTTAATTTCATGTCTGCAATCACCATATGCAGTGATTAAAAATGGGCAGCAAAACTAAAAATACAATTGCTTTTTTAGAAAAGAAAAGAAATACTTAGGTGTAAATCTAATAAAACACACATATATATGTGTGTGTGTGTGTGTGTGTGTGTGTATACTGAAAATAATGCCAAACACTGATTTTTTAAAAAAAATCTGAGAAGATCTTAAAAAATGGAGAGACACATATTCATGGATTGAAAGACTCAACATCGTTAAGATATGAATTTTCCCCAAATAGATCTACATGTTTAATGTAATTCTGATCAAATTCAACATGATTTTTTGTAGACACAGGCAAAATTATTATAATATTTATATTGAAAGGCATAGGAACTAGAATAGCTCAAACAACTCTGAGAAAGAATAAAATGGGTAGGATCAGTCTACCCAATTTCAAAATTTCTTATGAAGCTACCATAATCTCAGTATTGGCAGACAAGACAACACATAGTTTGTGGAATAAAATAGATAACCTAGAAATATATTCATATAGATATACCCAATTAATATTTGACAGAAGAGCAAAAGCAGTTCAATGGAGGTAATGCAGTCTTTTCAGCATATCAATTGGACATCCATGGGCAAAAAATGAACCTTGACTTAAACCTCACCCTTTATACAAAAATTAATTTAATATGCACTATGGACTTAAATGTAAAACAATATGACATCCAGAAGAAAAATAAGAGGAAATATTTGAGACCTGGGACCAGCAAATGTTCTTAGATTTGACACCAAAAGCATGATCCATAAAACTTAAACCTGGGACTTCCCTGGTGGTAAAGTGCTTAAGAATCCACCTGCCAATGCAGGGGACACGGGTTTGATTTCTGGTCTGGGAAGATCCCACAGGCCTCAGAGCACCTTAACCCGTGAGCTGCAACTACTGAGCCCCCGAGCTGCAACTACTGAAGCCCCCGGGCTGCAACTACTGAGCCCCCGATCTGCAACTACTGAGCCCCAGGCTGCAATACTGAGCCCCCGATCTGCAACTACTGAGCCCCCAGGCTGCAACTACCGAGCCCCCGATCTGCAACTACTAAGCCCCCAATCTGCAACTACTGAGGCCCGGGCTGCAATACTGAGCCCCCGGGCTGCAACTACTGAGCCCCCGAGCTGCAACTACTGAGCCCCAGGCTGCAACTACTGAAGCCCCCGGGCTGCAACTACTACTGAGCCCGGGCTGCAACTACTGAAGCCCATGCTCCTAGCGCCTGTGCTCTGCAGCAAGAGAAGCCACTACGATGAGGAGCCTGTGCACTGCAATGAAGAATAATCCTGGCTTGCTGCAACTAGAGAAAGCCTGGACACAGCAACAAAGACCCAGCACAACCAAAAATAATAAATAAATAAACAAACCACTACTGTAAGACTTTCAGGAAAAAAAAAAAAAGGAAAAACTGATCATGTGAACCTCATCAAAAGTAAAACCTTGGCTCTATGAAAGACACTGGCAAGAGGATGAAAGGACAAATTGTGGATTAAAAGAAAATGTTAGCAAATAACATATAGTATAAAGAATTCTTAAAATCCAACAATTAAGAAAATCTAATTAAGATGGGCAAATATGTCTGACATTCACAGACATTTGCCAAAGAAGATAGGCAGAAACTTGTACACAAATGTCTATAGTAGCTTTATACTTATTAACCCCAAATTGAAAATCATTCAAATGTCTTTAGATGGATGAATGGCTAAGCAAAATATATAAAACATCCATATCATGCAATACTGCTCAGCAGTAAAAAGCAGCTATTAACACATGCAATAACCTCCATAAATCTCAAGGAAATTATACTGACTGAAGAAAGCCAGTCTCAAAAAGACACATACTGCATGATTCCATTATATAACATAAGTGTAACAACATAATTATAGAAACGGAGAACAGATTAGTGGTTTGTCAAGGATTAGGGTGGAGGGGAGGGAGTGGGTGCAGCCCTAAAGAACAGCATGAGTAAGGGAGTGTTGTGATGGTCCTGTTAGGTATTTAGATGTGGTGACGGTTATAGAAAACTGTACAGGAGATAAAATTGCATCCCAGGAATCTCTTCAATCCCTGGCCAACCAGGACAGTTAGCCACTCAAGCAGGAGCCAGCCAGCAGCCATTGCTGCTGAGGAGGAGTTTGGGCTGCACCTGGAAGAAGAGCCAGGTCCTCTGGCTGCTTAGGAAGAAGAGCTCATAGGGGCTGGAAGTGACACACACAGGAGCCACCACATCACTGGGGTGAGCGTGGCCCAATGGAGCAAACTGGCCAGAGATTCACCAATCGTTTGCTTTTCCTCCTTAGCACATGGCATGGCTAGACTGTATTTCCCAGCCACCTTTGCAGGTATATGGGGTACATGACTGAGTTCTGACCAATGAGACATGGAAGGACATGCTCTTTACTTCCCGTAGGTGGTCCTCCATGCCCTGCCCCTTCCACAGTGAGCTTTAAGCCACGCAGTGGCCCAGTGGTAAAGAATCCTCCTGTAATGCAGGAGGCATGGGTTACAGTCCATAGGGTGAGGCACAATTTAGCGATTAAACAGCAACAACAAAGAGCACAGCACAAGCTGGAAGGAACTGAGGTCCTGGCTATCCTGCAAAGAAGGACTTGCTGATCAGGAATACACACTCTGAGCATAAAGCGGTGCAGCCATTATAGCCAGCCTCATTTACTTGTGACAGCGTCCAGTAGTTCCTTAACTGATGGCTCCTGGTGTGTACACCTCCTATTCTGCCATCAGCACCACTGACCCTGATGTCCTCCCTATGTTCGGAGAGGGCGGCTGGATGGCAGACTGGGATTCCCAGACTCCCTCCCCACTACAGTTACAGAGAACCCAAGACCCTTTGAGCAGCTCTAGGTTGGGTGGGGGCCTGAATTCTGGCTCTTAGAACCCTAGAAATACCAATTCTGAAAGGATCGGAAGAAAACACAAAATCTCATCTGTGCCACTGAATGAACTGGGAACCTAAGGCCAAGAGAGAGTATAGGAGGTACTTGAGGTCCCACAACAAATCAAGGGATGAGTGGGTGCTCACTCATTCATTTTTTTCCATTCTTTTATTCATTTCACAGATATTTATTTAGCAGTTTATGTGTCCAGTGCAAGGATAAAATAGAAGATATCGGCCCTCATGGAACTCACAAACAAGCAAATTTCAAACATGAACAGGCCTGGTGGTGCTTGGTACTACAGGCATTAAAACAGGACCAAGAGACAAAGGGCACAGGCATCCTATTTTGTCTGGAGTAGTCAGAGAGGGCCCCTCAGACGAGGTAACCTAGAGTGGAGACAGGCCCTGAGGATATCAGGAATTTTCCAGGCAGTGTGTACACGCTTAGTAATTCAGTCGTGTCCGACTCTTAGCAACCCCATGGACTATAGTCCACTAGGATCCTCTGTCCATGGGATTTTCCAGGCAAGAATACTGGAGTGGGTTGCCATTTCCTTCTCCAGGGGATCTTCCAGACCCAGGGATTGAACCCGGGTCTCCTGCATTGCAGGTGGATTCTATAGCACTGAGCAACCTGGATGTGTAGGGGCTGACTCTCCAGTTTCCTAAAGGTTGATCTTCTAGGGTCACCTTATTTCTCTGCATATCCAAATCCATGTATAAGCCTGGAGAACTCATTCATTCATTCATTCTACAAACAAGTTGCATACCTCCTCTGTGTCCAGCATGAGCCAGGTTCTGGCATTCAGATATGACCTCATCTCTGGCCTTAAAGAGTTAACAATTCAGAGGAAGGGACAGACACATTTATAGTTACTACCTCATGTGATCCAAGCTGTGACAGAGAGATTGTGGAAGCCCAGAGGAGGCCCTGGACTGGCCCGAGAATCAGGGAGGGCTTCCTGGATGAAGGGTATATTCAGGATGGGTCCTGAATTACTCAGTGGGGAAGGGGGCTGGAATGTAGGCCAACATTCCATGAAGAGATCACTCATGAAAGGCTCAGATGTGTGAGAGACTAGGAGACATCTGTGAAATACTGCAAGGAGTTGAGATCTTTGGGATTAAAGGGGTGAAAGGAGAGGTAGAGGGGAAGGAGGATATCAAAGAGGTGAGAACAAGAGGACTTGGTAGGCTCTGGTGGATGGGGACCATGCTGGGACACCTTGATGCCATCCCACCTCTGCCCTAGATTTTCTGGGCTTCCTGGCCTAGGCACCACCCATCCCTAGGCCTCAGTGGCCCATCTGTAGAATAGCCCAATTGAGAGGGATGGCTCTGACATTCTACCCAGACCCCTATGAGGTTGTTTGTTGGTGTTCGTGGAACCCTATGGAAGAAGACCGGCCAGGGCAGAGGGGCCTCACTCTCTGTGTTTCCCTTCCCCTGACACGCCCCCAAATGTCCTCATTGCACTGGGGATCTCACTAAGGACGAAAATAAGGGGCTGGAGAAGGAGATGCGGGCATTTACCTTTTTTTTTTTTTTTTTAACTCAAATTACACACACAGGTAAAAGGAAGAACAACGGTTCAGCAACAGACTGTCAAGGGTAAGTTCCCCAAGTAGTAGCTAAAAAGGTACAGACATGGGACCCAGACAGACCAGTGACCTGCTGTGTGATCTTAGATAAGTCACTCAGCCTCTCTGAGCTTCCCTTTCCTCCCTGGTAAAGTGGAATTAATCAGAACAGAATCTCACTGGGTTGTTTTGAAGACTGTATTCTGTATAAAGTGCTTAGAACAATGCCAAGCACATAGGCCTCAAAAGTGACAGGCAGTATTAGTAATTACTGTCACAGTTTTCAGTGGGCAAGGTGGCGGGATGCAGAAACGTACCCTTTGTTGGGAAGAAGGAGGAATTTTACCCTGAAAGGGTTAAAATTGGGCCAGCTGCTCCCAACCTGTAGATAAGGTTGGAGGAAACACAGTCCAGGCCCTGGGCCCCTTCCCTGGCGAATTTATGAGGTGCCGGTCACTTTGAGGCTTAGGAGAAAAGAAGAAAAAGAAAATCGGAGGCAGAGAGTGGGGTGGAGGGAGACGCTGAGAGCAGGACAGGGTCACCTGGCGTCTGAGCGTCTGTACCTGTGTGTGTGGCGTGGGGGACCATACCTGTGCCCGCCACGGGGCAGCGCAGGAACGACGCCAGAGCGCTCACAGCCGGACAGACCGACCTCTCGGCCCCTGGCCTGGCGACCCCCTCTGCCCCCACCGCGCGCCCGCCCCGAGCGGGTTAACGCGCCGCCCCCGAAGCGCCAGCTCCTCCCAGCCCGCCGCGTCCGGGCTCTGCCGACGCCCTCACTCGACCTGGAGGCCGGGCCCTGGGAGGACGGCGGGTCCCTGGCGGCGGGACTGACCCCGCGCCCGCGGATGCCCGGCGCCCCGCCGCACCGCCGCCGCAGGGTAGCCACTGGGTCGTCGGTCCTCCCAGGGCGCCCAGCACGCCCGCCTGAACCAGGCTGCCCAGATGCGGGCGCCACTCTGCCTGTTGCTGCTTGTCGCCCACGCCGTGGACATGCTCCCCCTGAACCGAAGGAAGAAGCAAGGTATGAGGGGCAGCTGGCAGGATGGCCGGGCAGTGCAGCGGGATAATCGAGGGATGGCTCTGGGGGCATCTGCCTGGTGCCCGACTCCCCAAGCCATTAGCTCTTCCAGACTGCTGTCAACCCCACTCTACAGATGGGGAGACTGAGGCCCCAGGATACTGTGGGGCAAGCTGGCCCAAGAAGGCTCTCTAGGGAAGGAAAGAGCTGGCAGGGCTGACTCCTTATGCTCACTCCCTGTAATAACAGTATTGCTGGGAGGAAGGAAAGTGACTTTTGCAGAGACAGGAAGCCTCAGGTGACAGAGGCTAGGGGTGGAAAGAACTAGGGGACAGAGTCAGTGGCTCAGAAATCATCCCAAGCATCTGTACTGAGCCAGGAGGTGAGGTAAAGAGCCCTGATACCCCGGTCTGAGTCCCAGTATAGACCCTGAATCTCTCCATGACTTTCCAGAAGGCAGTGATTTCTCGTAGGTTCCCCCTGGGTGAGGCCCTGAGCTGCGTGAGCTCAGGGAGACTGGAGTTGGACAACATTTATTCTGGGATGACCTGGAAGACATCTACATCCTCCAAGAGCCTCAGTTTTTCCGTCTTGACCTCCTAGGGCCACTAAGAGGATGAACCAAGGTTCAGATTATAAATGTACTTGGGGCACAAAGCCGGGGGCCCCTTGCACTCTCACCTTGGGACTCTTTGCCATGTTCCCTCCCTGCAGGAGTCAGAATGTCCCAGGAGGTAAGTTTGAGGTTGTCCTTGCAGAGCCAGGGTTGTCAGAGTCTGTGGGGCCGAGGAGGGTGAGCGAGTTCCACACCTGAGCCAGCAGCCCTTCGACCTCTGTCCAGCTGGCAGTCTGAGAGTTGAGGGCCAAATGCCAGCCTCTGTGCCCAGGGTTTTCCACGCATGGAGGGAGTCCCCACCACATCCTCATGACATAGGGATCATCCTATTCATAGAGCCAGGTGCCAAGGCTCAGACAGGCTAAGTAACTTTGCTAAGTTGACCAGCAGGTGAGTAAGACCCTGTGTCGTCTTTCTTTCCAGCTCTGGTGTTAGGTTTGAGCAAGTCTACATGGGAAAGAGAACAAGACTGCTCTCTGGGCGCTTCTAGCCCCTTTTAGTAAAAAGCCCTGAATAGACAAAATCGCTTCTGGAGTGAAACAGGAGGCTGAGAGTGGTTGTTGGAGAATGGAGGGGTGGGCTTGGGTGGGACAGAGAGACTGAGGCCTGAAGGACTCCAGGTCCAGGCGTGACTAGACAGAGGGGTCCAGGGAAGGGAGAGGCGGGTGGACTTCAGGTGAGCTGGGGGGAGTCTGCGACCTCATGAGGACACTGGTCTGTGAACGGCCCTTTTATGGTAAAGCTCATAGCCTCTGGAGTCAGCCTGCCTTTTTCAAATCTCTGCTTCCTCAGTTACCAGCTGAGTGACCTTGGGGACATCACTTTGCCTCTTTGAACCTCAGGTTACCCAACTGAGGGTCTATTAGAAGCTCTCTAAGATTTTCTCAGTTCTCAGAAAAACCAAAAAAAAAATTAAAAATAAAAAACCTCTCTCCTCAGTAACTCCTGTTTAAAATAGGAATAATGATCTTCATATCCAACTCACAGGGCAGATGTGGGTAAGACTCAGGGAGCTAGCGTGTCTGTTAAGTGAGTAGCCAAATGCAATAGACGTTCTCCTTTCCTGCCCGTCATGTCATTGATCACTCACAACAGCCCAGGGGAGGTTGGGGGGATGCTTATTTTCTGCATGAGGAAACTGAGATTCAGAGAGAAAAACTGATCGTCCAAGGTTGCCTAGCGGGTTAGTAGCAAAGCAGGCTTGAATCCCAGCCGGTCTGACATGATGCTGAGAGGATGTCTCCTGAGCTCTGTTGATCTTCCCTTCTCAGAGCCCCAATTTCCCCATCTGAAGAGGAGCTGGTTTAGAAGAGCTTTAAGATGCTTCTCAGTTCTAAAACACATGCCACACAGACACACAGAATCAAGACGAAGAAAACTTCCAGTCCCTCTTCCAACCCCAGTTGCTCAGTGAGGAGGTCAGGCATGGCTGCACCGTTCACGGCCACTATTTGGTGAGGGGGCTACTGGCGGCCCTCCCCATGGTTGCTGATATGTTGCATCTGGAACACATGCATGTCCAGGGCAGCATCTTCTGAGAGAGGCTTTGTGACTCCGTTTACCTGTCAGGTGCAATGGAGATAGCCTTGGATTTTAGTCCCACCCCACCCCCCACTCCTTTTGGGTGAGTGGATTCCCCCAACCTACCTCCTACTCAGAGCCTTGGTTTCCCCACTGGCACTAGGGTGGAGGTAGGGGGGTAGCAGAAAGCTTCCTGTAGCCTGTTCTGCAAGGTGGTCATAGGAGTCTTGGCCAAATAGCTTTGAGCGTTGCTGGCTTCAGCAGATTTCTTGATGGCAGGACTTATCAGAGCATTCGTGGTGAAGAGGCGGAGGACAGAGAATAGGACCTTTCCCAAACCAGTTACAGATTAGCGACCATTTTTCATAAGACAGCTGCTTGGAAACTTCCACACAAGATCCCCAAGGGCCTTCCCAGCTTTGATATTCTGGTCTAACTTTGGCAAGAGAATGTGTCCTGAATGCACCTAGATATTAGCAATGCCTCTTTTCTCCTTTCCTCTCCTTTCTTTTCCCCTCCTCCCCAGCCCCTCTTCCTTCTTTAATTCCTTCCTCTCTCTATTTCCCTTGCTCATTCAATAAGCATTACAGGGCAGACCCTGCCCCAGGCTCTGTGTTGGGAAATCTGGGAGTGTCAAGGTAAACGGACCTGGGGCCTGCCCTTGAGGAGTAGCTAGTGTGGAGGGATGCCCTTCCCTGGTCCTCTCCCACCTCCCATCCAGCTTTTGACCTGCTCTGCGAGGTCAAGAGGAATGTTCTCTGGGCCCAGCAGCCGCTGAGGCTGAGCTGTCACCCTCAGGGCCTGGCTCCCACAGACCCGTGCTTTGTAAAGCTCCAACATCACTGTTTTTTGATGAAACCTAATTTTTCTGTTTCCAAGACAAGAAAGACGAAAAGAAAAGGCTTGAGAATGGTTCTCAGAGCTCAAGTGACTCTTACAAAACAACATGTTGATTAATTAAGTATAAATGAATCAGAACCAGATGGGGACGTTTCTCTCGAAATGCTGGGGTGTCCCGGCAATAGGACAGGCAGGGTGAGGGGTCCTGGTCTGTAACCCTGCCTTGATGTGGAGCTTCATTTAGTCAATGAGGAGAAGATAGGCTATGCCCGACTCTCCTCAGTGTCTGTGGCCTGCTGGGGAGGGACCTTGTGGATGCAACTGTCCCCCATGTTCGCATGGTGCCTTTAGATCCTTCTGGACCTGGGATAGCAAAGGGCAGAGGGAGGAGCTCTGGAATTCAGGGCCCTCTCTTGCCCTGGATGTGTGATTTGGGGCAGGCCACATACCTTCTCCAATTCACAATTCCATATCTGTGAAATGGGAACGGTTGTGCCTACCTCTTTGGCGTTTGGGACGATTCACCACAGTCACAGGGAAAGGTGTCCGAAGGCATACAGTAGGTGCTTCATAAGTACTCAACCACTTCCCTCTCCATTTTACAGCAGAGCGGATGCTCCCTGGGCTGGGAGGAGGGAGTCTCATGTGGGTTGAATCTCACCTCTGCCCTTCTCCCCTCTCTGAGCCTCTAGAAATAGAGATTTCTTTACAAATAAAACTATCTGTGCAGGGACTATGGCAGTGCCCACTCCAGAGGCCTGTTAGGTGGACTGAATATAATAATTCTCCAAACTGAGAACCGCTGTGTTTATGTCCAGACAGGCAGCACTGTCCCCTGCCCAAAGACAGAGAGACTAAGACCCGGAAGGCACTGGCCGTGATAGAGGAGGACCTGGGTTTCCAGTCTCCAGGTCAGGGCCATGGCTGGGCACAGAGCAAGGTATATCTCACCTCCCTCTCCCCTGGGTGGAGATAAGCCTACCCCTGCCCAGCCACCAAAGGAGACCCTTAGGGCGAGCACGTGCCAGGAACTCTGCGTGTGGGTTGTGAAGTCTGACTGTGGCGCTGCCTGCATTACTCCTGTTTCCTAGACAAGAGGTCTGAGGCTCCAAAAGAGGCAGAGAGCTGCCCAGGAACTCCCAACAGCTGAGTTGGGAGGTGGGCCCAGAGTTTTGGAGGCTCCGAAGTCTGTGCATAGAAAAGGAAGTGAATCCCATCAGAGACTTGCCAAGGGCTACAAGGAAGAGTTCAGTTCAGTTCAGTTCAGTCGCTCAGTCACGTCTTTGCCACCCGTGGACTGCAGCACGCCAGCCCTCCCTGTCCATTACCAATTCCCGGAGTTTACTCAAACTCATGTCTGTTGAGTCGGCGATGCCATCCAACCATCTCATTCTCTATCATCCTCTTCTCCTCCCGCCTTCAATCTTTCCCATCATCAGGGTCTTTTCAAATGAGTCAGTTCTTCATATCTGGTGGCCAAATTATTGGAGTTTGGCATCTGAGGCCCTCCATGACTGGACGCTGGCCCTGTCTGCAGTCGGACCTCTACCCCCAATACAAGGAGGAGGGTTGGTAGTGAAACAGGCTCAAATCCCAGTCAGTCTGACATGATTCTGAGAAGATGTCTCCTGAGCTCTGTTGGTCTTCCCTTCTCAGAGCCTCACTTTCCCCATCTGAAGAGGAGCTGGTTTAGGAGATCCTTGAGATGTTTCTCAGTTCCAAAAGACACACACACACATACAGAGAGAAAATAAAGAAAATGAAGACTTCCAATCCCTCCCCTATCCCCAGTTGCTCAGTGAGGAGGTCGAGCGTGGCT
Source organism: Ovis aries (assembly GCF_016772045.2). Taxonomy (NCBI): domain Eukaryota; kingdom Metazoa; phylum Chordata; class Mammalia; order Artiodactyla; family Bovidae; genus Ovis; species Ovis aries. Next base: position 59,784,701 of record NC_056066.1, read on the forward strand.
GCACCCACTATGGCCCCTGTGAGGGGGCTACTGGCGCCCCTTCCCACAGTAGTTAATCTGTTGCGTCTGGGACACGTGCATATCCAGGCTAGTATCTTCAGAGAGAGACTTGTGGCAAGGAGGAGGCATCTGAGAGGAGCCCCATCAGAGGGCTAGGTCTTGGGAATTTGTCGGCCAGGAGCAGCAGTAGCATAGGAGCTGGGGACTCTCGCAGGTGGAGCAGAGGGTCTGGCCAGTGGGAAGGGCCAAAGGGGCTGTGTGGCAGAGCGGGTGGAGGTCTGACTGCAGACAGTTCCAGCATCCTGTCATGGAGGGCCTCGGATGCCATTTGCCTGTCACCATCGTCACAAAGAAATGTTTACTGAGCCCCTCCTGGGGGTCAGGCCCTAAATGAGGTGTTGACGAGGACAGCAGAGGTGTGCTCCATCATCCCTGCTGTCAGTGCTCAGCCACTCAGTCGTGTCTGGCTCTTTGCGACCCCATGGACTGTAGCCAGCCAGGCTCCTCTGTCCATGGGATTTTCCAGGCAAGAGTACTCCAGTAGTCAAGAACTACTGGAGCAGTTTCCTACTCCAGTCCCTGCTGAGAGCTCAGCATCTCCTAGAGGTGTCAGAAATGAATCCATCATGAAAAAAACGGCACAGACAGGATCCTGCTGCTTCTCAGTATAGCCCAGAGAGGCTGGTCGGTGGTGGTCCTCATCTCAGCTGAGGAATCTGAGACTCAGAGGTGGGATTGTTGCTCAGCTGAGGTGTCACAGGATAAGGGGACCCTCTTCAGTTTGTTCGCCTGCCTCCTCTCATCCATCTATTAGTCTGCTGTCTCTTCATCCATCTTTCCATCCTTCCATTTAGTGAAAAAAACTGAAGCTCATGCTGATTCAGAGCTTTTCAAACTGATGTTTACAATCATTCAGCAGATCTGGGAAATAAATTTAGTAAATGCAACTAGCTTTTAGAATGCTGAAATGGAGTAGAATAGAATAAAACAGAACAGTATAGAGTAGGATAAAATAGAGTGAAGTCAGCAAACATTTTTTGCAAAGGGCCAGATAGGTAATATTTTAAGCTTTGTAGAACATACTCTTCCTGTTTTGTTTTTTTTTTAACAAACCTTTAAAAATATTAAACCATTCTTAGCTCACAGGCCATACATAAAGAAGCCATTCAGTTCAGTTCAATTCAATTCAGTCCTGTCCGACTCTTTGCAATCCCGTGAATTGCAGCACGCCAGGCCTCCCTGTCCAGCACCAACTCTCGGAGTTCACCCAAACTCATGTCCATTGAGTTGGTGATGCCATCCAGCCATCTCATCCTCTGTCATCCCCTTCTCCTCCTGCCCCCAATCCCTCCCAGCATCAGAGTCTTTTCCAATGAGTCAACTCTTCGCATGAGGCGGCCAAAGTATTGGAGTTTCAGCTTCAACATCAGTCCTTCCAAAGTACTCCCAGGACTGATCTCCTTTAGAATGGACTGGTTGGATCTCCTTGCAGTCCAAGGGACTCTCAAGAGCCTTCTCCAACACCACAGGTCAAAAGCATCAATTCTTCGGCGCTCAGCTTTCTTCACAGTCCAACTCTCACATCCATACATGACCACTGGAAACCATAGCCTTGACTAGACAGACCTTTGTTGGCAAAGTAATGTCTCTGCTTTTGAATATGCTGTGTAGGTTGGTCATAACTTTCCTTCCAAGTAGTAAGCGTCTTTTAATTTCATGGCTGCAATCACCATCTGCAGTGATTTTGGAGCCCAAAAAAATAAAGTCTGACGCTGTTTCCACTAAGTTAGCCCATGGGCCATAGTTTGCCAACCCCCTTCATGGAAAATATCAGAATGCATTGCAGATGTTAAGATGAGTTATCATTTTGAGAAACGGGTTTTTGCTTACATGTATGTGGGAACGTGTGGGTGCATGTGTGTACCCGTATGTAGATGTGTATGCACGTGGATGTGGGTATGTGTGAGTGTGGATGAGGGGGTGTGTGTACTCTGTGTACTGTGTGTGTGCTGACATAAAAATGTAATTTTTACTATTGTCCAAAAAGTATGGAGGCCACTGTGTCAGCTGAGCCCAGTGCAGTCCTCTCGACAGTTCTGAGAGGAGGGTTCCAGGGGATCCTGGGATTGCAGATGGGGAGTTGAAGGCCCCGTGGGTCACACAGCCGTAGGCATGTGAACCCCAAAAGTCTGGCTCTGGAGTTCCAAACAGGAGGCTAAATTGCCTTTAAAATAGCAATCGCCCTCAACATATTTGTCCTTACGCTTGTTTCTGACGGCCCTGAATGTGATGGCCATGTCCTTCCCAAGATGTTTTCTTTTCTTAAGGTGGACTTTAGCCCCAGGAAATGGAATGATCCATCGGGGTCTAAATGTCCTCCTGCATCAGACATCCCCAAGCAGCTGGTGAATAGTGGGCATTGTATGTTCCTTTCCCATCGACCCTCCCCCACCCCTGCTGGGTGGATATGGTTACCCTTCTTCCTTTACAGAAGAAGCAGGCTGGCTCAGAGAGGGAAACCGACTTATCCAAAGTCACATAGCCAATGTTCCTGATTCCAGAACCATGGGAGCAGGTCCCGCCTACTAAAGAGTGCTCTAGAAAGTCCATCTAATGCTGCCAATACCCACCCACTCATTCATATAGCTCTTCACAGTTTGCAGAACAGTTCAACTTCCATTTTCTTTCTGGAGTTCTGGAGAAAGTTTATTGAATGATGGAATGCTAGGGCTGAAAAGGCCAGTTGAGACCTTGGAGACCCGTGTTTGTGTTAAAAAAAAAAAAAAAAAAAAAGGAGCTTCAGGCGAGGAAGTGCCTCACCCAAGATCACCCAGCCTGGGTGGAGGTGAGGATGCAGGAAAGGGGGCAGGGCAGCGAGGGTGGCCTTGGATAGGCAGAAGAAGGCAGCTTGCTCCAGAGCCTGCAGTCTGGTTTAGAGCATCTCAGAGCTTCAGTTTCTCGGGTCACTTGGGAATGCTCCATCTGCTTTGTCTTTCTCCCAGGCCCAGAAGAAATGTTAGACGAGAGGGTGCAACTGAGAGGGCTTGCACAGCTCTGCAGAGGTTTCTTAATAACCAGAGGCCAGCCCAGGTCCAGGAGCCTTGTAAGGGCCTCCAGGGTTACCTGAGTGCCACACGGGGTCTGTGGCCTGGCTGTGTGGTTCCACGAGAGTCACCTGGTGGAGGCCTGGGACCCACGCAGAACCGCCATGCCCTTGAAGCCAGTCCTTCTGTGGACACTGTTAGGACGTAGAACAGCCCCAGGTTCTCTGAACACCCAGGAACACATACCTCGTGTATGTGTCAAAGGGGTTCTCATGGGGACACACATCTCAATTAGCCAGAAGGAAAGGGTTAAGTGTGCTTACTCAGTCGCTTCAATCATGTCTGACTCTTTGCAATCCCATGGACTATAGCCCACCAGGCTCCTCTGTGGGATTCTCCAGGCAAGAATACTGGAGTGGATTGCCATGCCCTCCTCCAGGGGATCTTCCTAACCCAGGGATGGAACCCATGTCTCTTATGTCTCCTGCATTACAGGTGGATTCTTTACCGCTGCCCCTCATGTATATATCCACACACATATATGTTCCTAAAAACATTTATTTGTTTCTTTAAAGGTACTTAATTTTCACTGCAATAAAGGTTTAGAAAGTCTCTTTTTGATTTCGTTTTATGGTTATTTCCTCTATGCCAGCTGTTACCTGTATTGTTTTATTTACCAATGTCAGGTACTATGCCATATAAACTGACTAAATTCTCCTAATAAGCCTGTGATGTGGGTATTATTATCATCCCCATTTTACATATGAGAAAGCTGAGGCACAGAGGGGTTGAGTGACTTTCCCTAGGTCACACAGCCAAATTCAAATCCTTCCTAGTCCCGGAGCCCAGACTCCAATTACCAAGCTCAGTTGCCTCCCAGCCTTATTTAGTCCTTGCAGCAACCTGGAAAAGGATGTTATTATCCACATTTCACAGACGAGGAGACTGAATTAAGAGAGAAAGGAGCATTAGTTAAAGAATGTGAAACTGCCATTTTTATAGGCTGAAAAAAGCCAGATATTAGTGATTTCATATGTTCCAGTCTACTAGCTTGGCAAGTAAGTTTGGCAAAGCCAGGATTTAAACCCAGATGATTTATTCCAAAGGTTGGGTCCATAGCCACCCTGCCTGGCCTTCTCCCAGTACATCCAGATAATAGCCCACGAGGTAGTTGGATCCTGTTGTTCTACAGAAGCCTTCCAAGCATGGAGAGGGCTATCAACTTGCCAGGGTCACACAGCCAGGATGGGAAGAGATTGGAATGTGCCCCCCCACTCCAGGTCTCCCTGGCCGGAGCCTCCTTGTCTCAGCTCTGTGCAGCCGTCAGCACCACCCAGGACACACACACACCCTCGGCCCCACCCTGGGGATTCCTCCAGGGTCCCGCAGTGCATGGTCTGGTCCCCGTTGTCCTCATCTTGGGCACTGCTGCCTCAGGCCAGGCCACCCCCGCCCGCCCTGGGATGATTTCTTATAATGTCGCGTGATTCACGGGGCCCCTGCTCTGTAGCCCTTCGTGGGGGCCTCTCTGGGTTTTCGTGGGGGGGGGGGTTCTGTTTCACTAGCTCAGAAGAAAGGCATGCGCAAGCCTGGGGGACCCAGACCACGTAGGGAAACCACTCCCTTTCGCCAGAAGCCTCCACTTTCCCTGCAGACCAACTGCGGTGCCCACATCCGCAGGGTGGGGACACCCAGAAAGGAATGTCACAACTGCTCTTCTGCAGCCTGCTCTGCTGTTGGCAGGCAGGCACGGCTGTCTCCAGCGTGTCCCAGATGAGCGGTGGGAGGTCGACTGACTGGCACGAAGGCCACGGGCTCTGCTGCTCGCCAGCTGAGTGATGTTGGGCAGGTCACCTCTCCCTTCTGTGCCTCTGGTGTCTAATTTGCAAGATGGGGCACAAAAGGCACATAGTGAGTGCTCAGTTGGTGACTGTGAAGAGTGTTTAGTGCCGGGCAGGGAGTGCGGGATTTGGGCTCTGACAGGCCTGGGCTCAGCTCCCGGCTCTGCTACTGCCATGTTCGTGTGAAGATATTTCATTACTGAATCTCAGTGTCGTCTGTCAGTACCGTGGTGACAATAGTAGCATCTACATCATAGGACTGTCTTGAAGATCAAAATTGTGCATGTAACCCACCTGGGAGACAGTAGGTGCTAATAAATGGTGATACCAGTCATGCGTCGTAGGAAAGTTGGCTTGCTCTAGTGTCCAGGACGTTCCAGCCTAATGTCAGACATGCCCCTGCCTGGGTTTGAAAGTCCTTGGCAGACCTAACTCTTCAAAAGAACGTTATCTGGGGAAGCCCAGATTCAGAGGCTAGGGAGGTCCTAAGTGCTGTGTGTCTATAGCACAGCGATTCACCCTCTCTGAGCCTCTGCTCGCTCCTCTATGAAGGGGGACCTCAGAGAACAGCAGTGAAGATAGAAGTGTGTGTGTGTGTTGCTAGCACTTTATAAATGTATAAATGATGTGACGAGGCCTGACATCCTGCCCTCTGCCCACAGCAGCTGGAAAAATGCAGTCAGATGCTGCCTTTCAGACATACTTCTCCTTCCTCCTCCCCCCTTGCCTGCTTCTGGCAGACATGAGAGTCCAGCAGACTTAATTCATAGCACATTATCAGCCTCAGTCAAGCTGATAATGTTCTTATTTTGTATTATCTTATTTTTTCCCTATTTTTTCAATGGTTGTGCTTAGTCACTCAAGTCGTGTCCAGCTCTGTGTGCCTCCACCAGGCTCCTTTGCCCATGGAGTGTGTCGCCATTTCCTTCTCCATTTTAAAAGGTTACAAATTGTCAATGTTTAATTTTACTCTTAACATTTACTTCACTTATTTTAAAATTTTCATTTTACTTAAACATCTTATTTTTATTAATTTTAATGTATTTAGTTTATTTTTATTGAAGTATAGTTAATTTACAATGTGGTGTTAGTTTCAGGTGTACAGCAAAGTGATTCAGCTATATATGTATATATATATATATTTTTTTTCAGATTCTTTTCCCTTATAGGTCATTACAAAGTACTAAGTATAGGTCCCTGTGCTATCCAGTAGATCTTTGTTGGTTGTCTGTTTTATATATAGTGCCTTGCTGCTGCTAAGTCGCTTCAGTCGTGTCTGACTCTGTGCGACCCCATAGACGGCAGCCCGCCAGGCTCCCCTGTCCCTGGGATTCTCCAGGCAAGAACACTGGAGTGGGTTGCCATTTCCTTCTCCAATGCATGAAAGTGAAAAGTGAAAGTGAAGTCACTCAGTCATGTTGGACTCTTAGCGACCCCATGGACTGCAGCCCACCAGGCTCCTCCGTCCATGGGATTTTCCAGGCAAGAGTGCTGGAGTGGGGTGCCATATAGTGCCTTAGCACTTTATAATTTACTGTCTTTGTTCTGGCCATCATCTTGTGGGTAAAAAGCTAATAAACTGTGTTATTTGCATGATATCATATCTTCTTAGATTAGTGAATTAGGCACTTATAAATAAATACTTTATATGAACTCCTTCTAAGTGTCTTTTGTGGATTTGTTCAGCTTGTCTAAAAAATGATTTTATTAGGGTTGTATCAAATGTTAATCTTTCTCCCAAGAAATGTCAAACTCAGATGAACAAACATGGTAAAAATTTCATATGATGAACATTTTTGCAGAAACAGTCTGATGCATTCTAAATGGTTGTTACTATCAAATGAAATTGCTCTCAAATTTTCTTGCAAGGGGTTAATGCAATTTATTTAAGTTTACAAATGTATTTTTATTTTATTGTTACATTTTATTTTTCTAAGCTTTTTGTTTTTATCTTTTACTTTTAAAATGCCTTTTTATTTTAAATTTTTATTAGTTTAAATTATGTTTTATTTTAAATCTTTCAATTTTACTGCTTGGGTTGTTAATTTCTTTTTAAATAATGTTATTGTGTTTTTATTTGCCCACTTTTTTTATTGGGTTTCCTGAATTTTCTTCATCAGTTTATAGGTATGTGTGTGCTCAGTCGGTCAGTCATGTCTGACTGTGACCCCATGGACTGTACTCCACTAGGCTCATCTGTCCATGGAATTTTCCAGGCAAGAATACTGGAGTGAGTTGCCATTTCCTATTCCAGAGGATCTGCCTGACCTAGGGATTGAACCCATGTCTTCTGCGTCTCCTGCACTGGCAAAACAAATTCTTTACCAGTGCACCATCTGGGAAGCCATCAGTTTATAAGACTTCCTTGTATTACCTACATATTAATCTCTGTTGGTTTTCACATGGAAGATATCTTTCTTTAATCTGTTATCCCAACTGCTAACTTTGTATGTCCTTTGGAGAATAGACATTGTTACTTATAATACTGTTCAAGAAAAGGTTTGAAGGTTTTTTGGTAGGAGAGGAGTTTTTCTACCTTATGGTCTGGGCTGTTTGGTCTTACAAAATGTCCTCGTAAGAAGGTCTCATGAGAAGGGTGTGAGTTCCCAATTCTCTGTCTTTTGAGCAGATCCCCCTTCCTGTGAGCAATTCTTCCTTGACAAGTGTTTTCAGTCCTGATGCAGCAGCCCTAGGGCCTTCCCTGAGGATACTCCTGGAACTCTCAAATGCAGGTGACTCTTCTCTGTCCACCTTCATTCCTGGTTGTCCCTGGGTCACTGCATTTCAGCCGGCACACGTCTACTAAACCCTTGCTGTCAGCCAGACTCTGTCCTTGAGGGCCCCAGACTGATGAAGGTGGCAGGCTCAACAGAGTGAATAGAAGCATCAGCTGGATACACCAGCCCCGGGTTAGGGGGAGTTGGCTTGATGTTTTCCACGAGTGAAGCGTCCCACCAATGGCTGACATTCTGCCAGGGCTGCTTTCTCTGAATGGTTTCAATTCTTGGACCATCTTATTCTCTTGCATCAACAATCCTCCCTCCAGCCCCCTCCCTGTTAAAGGAAAAAGAGAGAAACTGGCACTCAGGACGTCTGTGAGTAATGCAGACTTGAGGATTGAAGGTCTGGGGATGCTGCTAAGGGCTCCATCTGCAGTGCAGGTGGTCTCAGGCGTAAGACCACTGAGTCATTCCTGCGGCCTCCTCTCTCCTCCTCCTGTCCGACCCTGCACCACACAGCTCCAGGCCCCTCTCTGTGGGCCTTGGGCTCTGGGCTGTGTGACTTTCAGTGGCACTTTTCTACCTTTGGAGAGCCACCAGGCGCGAAGCAGCAGGAAGGGGCCAACAAGCCATCAGGGAGGTACAGCTCGCAGAAGTTAGGAGCTAGGGCTCTGGTTTGCATCCCACTTGACTCTTTGCTGTGAGTACTCGGGTCAACCACTTTACCTTTCTAAGCCTCAGTTTTCAATCTGAGAAAATGGGTAAATATAGCCCAGCTTTGCAAGGCTGTGATGGGTTTGCAGTGATTTAACAGAAGGACCTGATGGCACAGGGTCCTGGATGCTGTAGATATTCAGCAGGCATCAGCCTGGCTCTGCCCCTCTGCAGACCTGGTCCTTCAGAGGGTCTTTAGGAGCTCATAGAGATCAGTATCTCTGGCTGTGGCTGTTTGTCTTGGTTCTAGTCGTTAATCCTGCCTTTAAATGGATAAGAAGGATTACCATCCCCATTTTGCAGATGAGAAAACTGATAGCAGCTAACAGTGGGTGTGGAATTTCCCTGCCCTGCAAGCCTAGGTCCCTCCAACTGACTGGGTTTTGGTGTGGTGGAGACAGTACCCCAGGACCATGAGAGGTTTCCTAGGCAAAGCCTGTGTCACCTTCTTCCGTTCAGCTCCTCCCTGCTGGCATCATACTAGTTTTGAGCACCTACTCTGTGCCAGATGATTTGTGTGCGTTAATTACCTATAACCTCAGGAGATAGGACCCGTTTTACAGAAGAGGAAAGTAGGATCCAGGTAGGTGAGGCCACATGCCCAGGTTTCCACAGCCCCCATCCATCTGGGTTGGAAGCCAAGCTGGCGCTCCGAAGCCAGAGCTGTTATTCACCATGCCAGGAATTACTGAGCTGAACCCAGGGCAGCAATGGGGATAAAGCTGACTCCCATTTGGTGAGTCCTTGGCATATGAACCGGGCATGCTGCTAGGTGCTCTGTAGGTTATTACCTCGCTTCATCCTCCAGACAACCCTTTGGTAGCATCATTTTCATTTTGCAGCTGAGATGTGAGGCTCAGAGAAGTGAGAGGGACCCCTCAGGGTCAAGGTTGCAGAGCTGGGATTCAAATTCAGATGTATATGACCTGGACTCCTGCCTGCCCCACGCTGCCTCCCCTCATCTCCTACTTCCTGAGCTGGGCAGTTGGTCTAGAGGCCTGGGCGGGCAGATGCCTGTTCTGTTTTTCTCACCTTCGAGAATGACTGGGGGAGCCATCCAGACAGGGCCTCAGGTATCAGCCCAGCTTGGAGGTGGCGGGTGTGCAGCAGGTGTAGGGAGCAACTGAACAGCAAGATGTGAGTGTGACTTTGTCCCAGTGGCCTGTGAACGTCAAGAGGCCAGCGCAGGTCATGGAAGCACGAGCAGAGCCGATGATGTGAAGGAGCAGAAGGGATTCAGGCACCTCTGGAGGAGGCTGCGGACTAGATACCATCATGGGATTCTCAGATCAGGTCTCTTTAGAGCTGAGGACAGGGAGCTGACAGCAGCTTACACCGGCTACCTGCTGCACCATGAGCTAGACTGCTTACCTTTTAATTCTCATAATTACCCTTGAGCAAGACTTGTCCATCTGCTGCTCACAGCCAATAGCCTGGCCCAAACCCCCTAGATGACCACAGGCCTCCAACTCAGGCTCCCAGCTCCCACTGCTGCCCCTTCCCATCCATTCTGCTCAGCCCCAAAGGGACCTCTTGAGATACAGACTCTTGTTGGCCTGCACCCCGCAGGGTCTTCCCATCTTGCTTCCAGGAAAGCCCAGAACTAGCCTTTTCTGAGCCCAGCACCTCACTCTGGGCTGATCTGCCTTTCTGACCAGTCTCTGTGTTCTGGCCTCACTGCCCTCTTCCATGCTAAGCCCCTGGACCTTTGTACCTGCTGGTTCCTCTGCCAGGAATACGTTCCTTGTATGTCTCAGCGAGTCCTGTCTTGTGGCCGGACCCTCCTCTCCTCTGCTCACTCTGTTTCCTTTCATTCACTTACTGTCACTGTCTCAGATGACCTCTCTCTCTCCTTTAGGATGCAGACTCCATGAGGGGAAGGACTGTCTTGTCCTTTGATGGATCCCCAGTGTCTACAACACTTCTTGGCTCGTAGTAGGTCCTTGATACATATTTGTGGAAGGAACAGGCTTTCCAGTGAGTGGATGATTGCCCGTTGCTTACAGTGAGCAAACTGAGGTCCAATAACAAGCCTAAGGAATGAAGTATGGAACTGGGATCTAAAGGCAGGTTTCTTGGCTTTCCTAGTGGCTCAGATGGTAAAGAATCTACCTGCATTGCGAGAGACCTGGGTTTGATCCCTGGGTTAGGAAGATTCCCTGGGGAAGGAAATGGGTACCCACTCCAGTATCCTTGCCTGGAGAATTCCATGGACCGAGGAGCCTTGGCAGACTACAGTCCATGAGGTCGCAAAGAGTCTGACATGACTTGAGCAACTGACACTTTCACTTTTCCTTTCCCATAAAATAAGAAGTGATAACAGCATCTGCCTTCTTGCTTCTTAAAATGAGGTCTGGAAGCCAGCACCATCAGCATCCCTGGGGAGCTTTTTCGGAAAGCAGACTCTCAGGTCTCACCTCAGAACTATAGCATCAGCATTTACATTTGAACCCAAGACCCCTAGGCACTTTGTATACTCATTAGTTTGGGAAGCCCTGGCTGACCTCACAGAGTGGTTTCTTGAAAATCACATGAGTTCATACACACGTGACACCGGGTGAACCACTGTAAAGCGTTAAACCAACAGTACACATCGAGGGATGGAAGTGCCTCTGTTTTAAATAAGCAGACCCAGGTGATTCTTTTTTTTTTTTTTTAACTTTCAATAAGCATAATAAATATCTTCAAAGAGATAAGCTATTTGGTAGTAACTGACAAAATAACCACTTCCCGGGTAGCTCAGGATCCACCTGCAATGCAGGAGACATAAGAGGTGTGGGTTCAATCCCTGGGTTGGGAAGATCCCCTGGAGAAGGGAATGGCAACCCACTCCAGCGTTCCTGCCTGGAGAACTCCACGGACAGAGGAACCTGGCGGGCTACAGTCCATAGGGTCACAAAGAGTCGGACATGGCTGAGCGCCTGAGCACACGTGCAGTAAAATAAGCAGTTATTCTTAAAAGACTAATTGGAGATACAGGGTCTAACAGGAAAATGCATACAGCCTCAGGGGATTCTGATGTGGATTTCATTCTAAGGCTCACCACTGGCTGGGAAACAGCAGATGTGGGTGTGAGC